>NC_083243.1:106460986-107098032 GCF_032191835.1 Heteronotia binoei
GCCGAAGATAACAAAAGGCAGACCTGGCAACCATCTGGGCCTCCATAGAAAGGGAGGCATCCAAGGTCACTCCTAAACTCTTCACCTGTTTGGTTGGCACCAATGAGGCACCGTCCAAAGCTGGGAGCTCGATGCCCATACCCACCCCACCCCGACTCAGGTACAGGACCTCCGTCTTAGCTGGATTCAGTTTCGGCCAACTCTGTTGTAACCACCCAGCCATGGCTCTCAATGCCTCAGAGAACTGGTCAGGGGCAGCGACTGGCCAGCCACTCATCAACAGATAGCGCTGGGTGTCATCAGTGTACTGGTGGCAACCCAGCCCAAAACCTCGGGCAATCTGGGCAAGGGGGTGCATATAGATGTTAAATAATATTGGCGAGAGAATGGCTCCCTGTGGCACTCCACATATAAGTGGATGCCATGAGGAAGTCTGCTCACCAAGCACCATCCCTTGTCCCCGCCCCTGGAGAAAGCAGGAAAACCATTGTAAGGCAGCCACCCCCACCCCGAATTCCGGCAACAGCAAGGCGGTGGGTCATAAGATTGTAGTTGACCATGTCAAATGCTGCTGACAGATCGAAAAGTATCAGCAGTGCTGACCCACCTTTATCCAGGTGACTATGAAAGTCAAAGTCACCCAAGTCCACTTTAGTGATGCTGCAGTTCTCATAAATAATATGTTTCAGTTTCTGTTTTCTCTCAAGTGTAATACACTATATGCTTGCATTAGTGGTTTATTCATAATTTAAAATGAGAACTATGCTGGGTATATTTGGGTCACAAAGTGCATGTTGCATTTGCCTGCCCCCTTCAGTGGATCTTCTAAAGATCTTCACAGAACCCTGATTTCTCGGTACATCTTCCTTAAAAAAAATGGTTATAAGATTCCAGGCCATGTAAGGCAACTCTCAGTATTTATTGGTATGCACTGACATTAACAACAGACAGGAGGGGGGCATGCAAGCTTCACAGAATGTTTAATAGCAAAATATAATATCTAGCTACAAATGGGCTAATCTGCCCATAGACTTTTCGCTAGTAGCTGAAAATGCAGCAGCATAAACTTCAGATCTGCACAGCACATATGATAGTACATCACACTTCTGTGGCTTATAAAAACATGGGCAAACAGTTGTGGTCATAAAAACAGAACATTTAAAAGCACACTGTCATTTTTAGGCCATCCCTGTGACAGAGAGTGCTGAAAATGGCAAGACTAAAGAAACTGTAGATTCTTAGCTGTTGCAGATGATGCAAGTTACGGAATCCAGTTCTTTTGTACCTTGACTTATATTATAGTGGTCTATTGTTATGTGATCTTTGGACTGGCAATAAACTGTTGCTGTCTTAATAACAGGCCTCAGATTCAGTGGGAGCTCACAGGAGCGCAGCTCCTGAACCTTTCTGAGAGTTCCACCTCCTCCTTCTGGGAGTTCCACCTCCTTGTCCTTTGAATACTATGTGCAGCTGCATAACAATCCCTGGATGAGCTCCACCACCTATTTTCTACAAAACGACCCCTGCTTAATAATCATATTGCAGGGGCGGGGGGGAGACACTACGTGCTGCTTCCTGAGATTTGTTTGCACACTTGAAGGCACAATTAATGTGAAAAAACTACACAATAACATTGTGCTCATAAGGTATTTAATGACTCAATCAAGACAAAGTTAAACACTCACTAAGGTTTGCTGGTTTTACCAGAAAAAAAATATTAAAGCACATGCTTAAGATCAGTTGAATGTAAATTTTAAAAGGTATATTTTAAATAAATGTATGCAAAAATAAATTCTGTCTGGGATGGAACTAAAAGAGCAATCCTAAGCAAGTCTATTCAAATCTTACTCAAAGTTAAACACTCTCTAAGGTTTGCTGTTTTTACTGGAAAAAATATTGAAGCATATGCCAGTTTGGTGTAGAGGATTCAGGCAGCCAGCCCAAGGTTGACTCAGCCTTCCATCCTTCCGAGGTCGGTAAAATGAGTACCCAGCTTGCTGGGGGGAAAGTGTAAAAGACTGGAAAAGGCAATGGCAAACCACCCCGTAAAAAAAAAGTCTGCCGTGAAAACACTGTGAAAGCAACATCATCCCAGAGTCGGAAACAACTGGTGCTTGCACAGGGGACCTTTCCTTTCCCTAAGTGTGAGGACTCTTATCTGAGAGAACCGGGTTTGATTCCCTACTCCAGTTCCAGTTCATTTATTGTAATTAGCCATTGGCTGTTACAAATCTACAAAAATCTCAAGAAAAAGGAAAATAAACTAGAAGTTAAAACATACAAAGTATCATGTAAGGTATAACACGGGTATAACAATGGATGCAGAACAATGGCAATAACAATAAAGATGTAGACATGAATCTAAAAGTTATCCCTTCACCTTGCCACCTTGGCACACATTTTCTTTGCTGCAAGAACAAAGACTGAAACTTTCTGGGAGATATAAGCATCAATATCATATAAAAGAAATACTATTTTTCCTCAATTGAATAAGCACTTAGGCCTGACAGAATTCCATCTAAAAAATTAGCCCTTGGACTGGAATAGAGCGAACAGAAAAGTAAATAGTGAGGTAAATCCTCAATTGCATGAGAACAACATATGCATAAACGTTGGGCCACTGGAGTTTGGTTAAAACAACCTTCCATGACTGCTGTTGGCATTGACTGGAATCGTAAGGAAGTAAAGTTGGCTCTAAGAACATGATTAGAAATTGCCACAGGAGGTGGTGGCGGCTACAAGCATAGACAGCTTCAAGAAGGGGTTAGATAAAAATATGGAGCAGAGGTCCATCAGTGGCTATTAGCCACAGTGTGTATGTGTGTGTCTATATATATATATATATATATATATATATATATATATATATATATATATATATATATATATATATATATATATATTTGCCACTGATCCAACATGGCTTCTCTTATGTTCTTAAATTAACTAAGTATGAAGATCTTGTGTGTTCCAGTTTAATTAATTTGTACCATGGTGCTGTTTTTGATTTTAATATTAAGGTATTATCTAGACAGGCATCACAGTCAAATATCCATTTTCTAAGATGGGATTTGTCAGCTGTGGGACCCAAGAGGTCATCAGGGATATGGTATCCTGAGCATATGCTATTAATAAACTCAAGGCACTGAGGATTTTTAGCTAACAGAAGATTGAAAAGACTGATGATTAAGGGAATTAGATCTTTTCACCCCTTTTCCAATATCTAATGATTATTAAGTATGCCCGAGCTATAAGGGAAGGGATACCAGTTTCAGATCTCATCAAAGCAGCAGGAGACCCCTTGGGTAGTGCTAAGATACACTGTAAAAATTGATTCTGAACTACTTCAAGGCTAGCATTATTGGCATTATTCCATCCCCACACTTCAACTCCATACAGAAGGTGGGGTATGACCTTACTCTTGCCAGCCATTTTCTCCGGGGGAACTGATCTTGGTTGTCTGGAGATCGGTTGTGATAGTGGGAGATCTCCAGGGGCCACCTGGAAGCTGACATCCCTTTGACTCAATATAAGGCAGGTGCATGTGAATCATGTGACTAAAATACAAAAAGAGATCTGTTCACATAGGAGCTAGAAATTACTTCTTAAGTTTAGAGCCAGTTTGGTGTAGTGGTTAAGTGCGCAGACTCTTATTTGGGAGAACCAGGTTTGATTCCTCACTCCTCCACTTGCAACTGCTGGAATGGCCTTGGGTTAGCCATAGCTCTTGTAGGAGTTGTCCTTGAAAGGGCAGCTTCTGGGAGAGCTCTCTCAGCCCCACTCACCTCACAGGGTGTCTGTTGTGGGGGAGCAATCCTAAGCAAGTCTATTCAAATCTTACTCAATTCTATTCCATTTATTTTATTAAAACATTTCATCATTTTCCTTCTGGTTTAAGGCAGCTTACAATAACAGTTTAAAAACAATTCCACTTAAAATAACCCCCAAATCTCTGCTTCCCTATCGCCTTAAAAGATGCCTGTCATTTAAACTCTGTTGAAAGCCCTGCCAAAAAGCAAGCCTTGCAGTGTCCCCTGAGGATGTCTAAGGAGGGGCTCCCCTCACCTGCTCAAGAAGGCCATTCTACAGAGCAGGAGCCATGATACAAAGGGAATGGGCTCTGGTCAATGCCAAATGGGCCACCATAAGTGGTAAGATAGCTAACGGATGGCTACCTCAATACCACATTTGGTGCACAGGGATCTATGGAAGACATGGTCCTTCAGATGAGTCTTATTCTCAGAAAAGTGTCCCTGGGATAGCACTGTAAGTGTTGCAAGTGACTACTGATACCATTATGCTATATATTTATTCATCTCCAATTAAAATATTTGGCTGACACTAGTGAGAGCTGATGCAATGATATCAAGACATGGTAAATGGTATTAGGTATTATGGAGGGGAATGGAGAAATTTGATATAGGATGGCAATTTCCTGCAGCAGCCCAGTGTTTCTTGTAACACTATATGCTTTTACTAGATAAGACTTCTATATTGAAATATTCAAAGTATTAAACAATACTGAAACCAAAAGTATTACAACAATAAAGATATAAATTATTTGCAAGAACTACATAGATACTAAACCAGCAGCCATGAAAATTTAAATCGGATCATACTTTCATCAAAAGGCTTCAACCTTCAAAAGATGTCAAAGGCTATTGTTGGCCTGGCAGGGAAAAAACAAATAAACACATACCTCTAAAATAGGACTAGAGATGAAGAGTGACATGCATTCAAAGGTAGGAAACTACAATGTTGGGGCAATCACCACCTACTGTTTCCAGGCAAAATTTTTGCTACTACATGCCAGGGCACTGGAGGCCATGGTTGGGTGGTTGAAGCAGAGCCAGCTGAAACTTAAACCAGTGAAGACAGAAGTCCTCTACCTGAGTTGGGGTGGGGTGGAGTCAGGTATCAGTCTCGCAACCTTTGACGGTGCAATGCTTGTGCTGACCCAGAAGGTGATGAGCTAGATGTCTCACTTTCCATGGAAGCCTGGGTCACCAGAGTTGCCAGGTTGGCATTTTATCATCTTTGGCAGATCAGGCAACTGGCACCCTACCTTTCCCCCCAGGACTTGGCTACAGTGACCCAGGCAGTGGTCACTTCCAAGCTTGATTACTGTAACTTGCTCTGTGCAGGCTTGCCGTTGGGGCTGATCTGGAAATTCCAGCTTGTGAAAAATGCAACAGCATGCCTGCTGACTGCATCGCCTATCTGGACTTGCATTTGGCCAGTGCTATACCAATTGCATTGGCTACCAAATGAGTATCAGATCTGTTTCAAGGTGTTGGCACTGACCTGCATGGCCTGAGACCAACATATCCGAAGGACCACTTCTCCCTATATGTGCTTTGAAGAGCTTTACACTCAGCAAATCAATGCTGGCTGTCCCTGGCCCAGGGGTCTGCTTAACCTCAATCAGGGCCTGGACCTTTTCTGCTTTTGCTGTGGCCTGGTGGAATATGCTCCCACTTGAGATCAGGGCCCTGCTGAACTGTCTACCATTCTGCAGGGCCTGCAAAATAGAGCTGTTCCACTGGGCCTTTGGATGAGGCAGTGTTTGCTCAATTAAGTTGACCTACCTTGATGAAACTATCTATAGATGACCAAGATCGAGTAGATCTTATAGACCCAGCAGCTCTACTTTTGATGCACATTGACAGACATTTCATTCATTCTAATAGTTGGTAACACCCTGGAGACAGTTTCGGAGTGTATACTAGCTAATAAACTGAAGCCTAATCCTGACAAAACAGAAGTACTGCTGGAAAGTCTGATCCAGGACTTAAAGTGTCACCTGTTCTGGATGGAGTTGGACTGGATTGCAGTCACAAGTTTTAAACCTCATTGGCAGATCAATGGGATAACCTCTGTTTGAGAAAGATACCCCTCAAAGGATGGAGAATTGAGGACATCAGTGTATTCTTTGATGAAGTTTATGGCCTAAATGCAATGACAAACTGGGTTATGTGGTCATTATTTGCTTGGATTGAATTCTGGGAAGAAACATTAGTGAAGGAAATAAATGTATCAGAATCAGAGGTTGATGAGTTGATGTGTCATTCCTAACTCACAGACAAATCCTGTTAGTGTTTGTGGAATGCTGAATTTAATTAACAGATATACCATTATTACCTTTGAATGGGGGTGGAGAGTGACCTTGCTTTCTTTTGTCTTTTCTCTGACACGGTGGCAATTGCCTTACATCTCTATGAAGTGCATGGTGTGTTTTGCTTTTCTGAGTTTCTCAGGTTAGAGAAACACTGCCCCCCAACTACAGGCTTGTGCTCATGAGAAAACAGTTGGGTTTCTTCTTTTCAATTGAGGCAAAAGGAATGTTCATTCACAGCAGGAAGGGGCCCTTTCCGCCTGCCAATACTCTTCACGCTTTCTATTCCAATTAGGCTACAGTGGGCTCATATGACAGAATGGACTCTGAGGGAGAGGCCTTTCCTCCTGTTGCCAATCTCCATGTGAGGGCTGGAGATCACTCAGTTACAACTACTCTCCAGATGGCAGAGATCAGCTCCCCTTGAGGGGGGGAGGAGTGGGACGACACTTGGGTGGGTGGGACGACCCAAGGCTGGGGGGAGCACTCACACAGAGGCCTTTAGTGGTGCCTTTCCTTTAGGCACAGAGGCCTTTAGTGGTCAGAAATTTCTAAGCCCTCTGAGGGAGGCCTTTTCTTTTGGAGAACCACTGTTGCCAATCTCCAGGTGAGGGCCATAAAAGCTGACTGGGTAATTTCAAACCAGACTAACCTGCCTCATGGGATTGTTGTTGTTCAGATCAAAGGGGGGGAGAGGTAGGGTTGCCAAGTCGAATTCAAGAAATATCTGGGGACTTTGGGGGTGGAGCCAGGAGACTTTGGGGGTGGAGCCAGGAGACATTGGGGGTGGAGCCAGGAGTAAGGGTGTGACAAGCATAATTGAATTCCAAAGGGAGTTCTGGCCACATTTCAAGGGACCACACACCTTTTAAATGCCTTCCTTCCATAGGAAATAATGAAGGATAGGGGCACCTTCTTTGGGGGTACATAGAATTGGACCCCCAGGTCCAATCTTTTTGAAACTTAGGGAGTATATTGGGGAGAGGCACTGGATGCTATACTGAAAATCTGGTGCCTCTACCTCAAAAAACAGGGCCCCCAGAGCCCCAAATACCCGCAGATCAATTCTCCATTATTTTCTATGGGAATAAGCCTCCTTAGGGAATCATGAGTTCCCAGCAGACATTTCCCTCCCCTCCCCCCTCCCCGCTTTCTGATTACCCTGAAGCAGGGGGAGGGCCTCCAAACCGGGGGATCCCCTGCCCCCACCTGGCGATTGGCAACCCTAGGGAGAGGAGAGGAGAATGCTGTAAACTGATGTAATGGCTGACAACTCCTCCCTATTAAACAGTCTGTCAGAGGTGGACTGTTGGTCTGAAAGTTCTCACTAAAGGCCTCTGAGGCAGAACTCATTAGGCCCAGTGCTGACTACAGCTGCCAGTTCCAGGTTGGTGAGAAATTCCTGGAGGTTCTGCGGTGGAGTTTGAGGAGGGCATGGGAGTTATTCAGTGGGGTCTGCTGGACCCAGGTCCTCGCTGTGGAAGCTGACTGACTGATTTCAGACCAGTCACAGACTTCCAGCCTAACCTGCCTCACAGGGTTGTTGTTCAGATCCCATGGGGGGAGAGAATGAGGTAAACTGCTTTAGTGCCCCCCCCCCACTGTGAAGAATGACTAATTTTCCTATATAGAGGCTGCAGGGAGGACAAAGGTAATGGAAAGCAGAAGTCAGAGGGGCAGATAAAGGGAAGGAAATAGGGTTGCCAACTCCAGTTTAGGAAATTCCTAGAGATTTAAGGGGCTGGGCCTTGGGAGGGCAGGGTTTGAGAAGGGGTGGGACCTCAGAGGGGCACAATGCCATAGACTCCAAACCAACAATTTCCTCCTGGGAACCACTGTTGCCAATCTCCAGCTTGAACTTCTGGTAGTTCCCGATCAACATACTGCTGAAGCCTAGCTTGTAGGATCTTTAACATGACCTTGCTGGCATGTGAAATAAGTGCAATGGTGTGATAGTCTGAACATTTCTTGGCATTACCCTTTTTTGGGATTGGAATATAAACTGATATTTTCCAATCCTGTGGCCACTGTTGTGTTTTCCAAATTTGTTGACATAATGTGTGCATCACTTTAACAGCATCATCTTTTAGTACTTTGAATAGCTCAACTGGGATACCATCATCTTAGCTCGTTTTCTTGTTAGTAATGTTTTCTAAAGCCCATTTGACTTCACACTCCAGGATGTCTGGCTCAAGGTCATTGATTTCACTGTCATGGTTGTCCGGGTCATTGAGATCCTTCTTGTATAATTCTTCTGTGTATTCTTGCCACCTCTTCCTGATCTCTTCTGCTTCTGTTTGGTCCCTACCATTTTTGTCCTTTATCATGGCCATCTTTGCATGAAATGTTCCCTTGATTTCCCCAATTTTCTTGAATAGATCTCTTGTCCTTCCCATTCTATTATTTTCCTCTATTGCTTTGCATTGTTCCTTCAGGAAGGCCTCCTTATCTCTCCTTGCTGTTCTCTGGAAATCTGCATTCAGTTGGGTGAATCTTTCCTTTTCACCTTTGCCTTTCGCTTTCCTTCTTTCCTCAGCTATTTGTAAAGCGTCATCAGACAGCCACTTTGCTTTCTTTCATTTCTTTTTTCCTTGGGTGCTGATTGCTGCCTTCTGTCCATTATGTCAACAAATTTGGAAAACACAACAGTGGCCACATGAACCTCCATCCATAGGGGGTGCTATTGGAGCCTTCCCTAAAGATGGAGGCTCAGATAGCAGCCACTGCCAAGTCCGCATTTTTTCATCTTAGGTGGGCAAGGCAGCTGGCTCCCTTCCTGGATCGCGACGACCTAGCAACAGTGATCCATGCTACGGTCACCTCGAGGTTGGACTACTGCAATGCCCTCTACATGGGGCTGCCCCTGTGCCGAACTCGGAAATTGCAGCTGGTGCAGAATGCCGCGGCCCGGCTGTCATTGGGCCTCCCAAGATGGGGGCACATTCGGCCGGGTCTTCGGGCTCTGCACTGGCTCCCAATAACATACCAAGTCCGGTACAAGGTGCTGGTCATTACCTTTAAAGCCCTATATGGCCTGGGACCTGCCTACCTGAAGGACCATCTCTCCCCACACATTCCCCAAAGAATACTGAGGTCGGGAACTCAAAACCTTCTAACTATCCCCGGGCCTAAAGAAGTCCGTCTTAAGTCAACTAGAGACAGGGCCTTTTCCATAATGGCCCCTACATGGTGGAACCAGCTGCCGGAGGAGGTGAGGGCCCTGCGGGACCTTACTCAGTTCCACAGGGCCTGTAAGACAACCCTCTTCCGGCTAGCCTTCACCTGACTGGGAAATAAATGTAGCTTATTAGACTCCTGTTAATTATATTGTATAAGATTTGATGTTAAGGTTTTAAGGTTTTTAGGTTTTAAATGTCTGACTTTTTAACTGTTTATATATGTAAATGTTAATTTAAACTCTGTTTTATCGTCTGTTGTGAGCCGCCCTGAGCCATTTTTATGGGAAGGGCAGGATACAAGTCATAGAATAAATAAATAATAAATAAATAAATAAATAGTTCTTCAGGCACTCTGTCTATCAACTCTAGTTCCTTAAACCTATTCTTCACCTCCACTGTATATTCATAAGGGATGTGATCAAGGTGAAACCTGAATGGCCTAATGGCTTCCCCATTTTTCTTCAGTTTAAGCCTGAATTTTGCAATGAGTAGCTCATGATCTGAGCCGCAGTCAGCTCCAGGTCTTGTTTTTGCTGTCTGTAAGGAGCTTCTCCATCTTTGACTGCAGAGTATATAATCAATCTGATTTCTGTGTTGCTCATCAGGTGATGTCCACATGTAGAGTCGCCTTTTAGGTTGTTGGAAGAGGGTGTTCGCTATGACCAGCTTGTTCTCTTGACAAAACACTATTAGCCTTTGTCCAGCTTCATTTTGTTCTCCAAGGCCAAACTTGTCAGTTGTTCCGGTCACCTTTTGACTTCCTACTTTGACATTCCAGTCCCCTGTGTTGAGGAGGACATCTTTTTTTGGTGTTAATTCTAGAAGGTGTTGTAGAGCTTCATAGAATTGGTCCACTCCAGCCTCTTCTGCATCAGTGGTTGGGGCATAGACTTGGATTACTGTGATATTGAATGGTTTGCCTTGGATACGGACCGAGATCATTCTGTCATTTTTGAGATTGTATCCCATTACTGCCTTCCTCACTCTCTTCCACACCATTTCTTCTATGAGACTCTTGGCCACAATAATAGATGTAGTGATCTTCTGAGTTAAATTCACCCATTCCTGTCCATTTTAGTTCACTGATTCCCAAGATGTCGATGTTCAGTCTTGCCATCTCTTGTTTGACTATATCCAGCTTACCTTGATTCATAGATCTTACATTCCACGTTCCAATGCAGCATCGGACTGTTCTTTCACCATCAGACACATCCGCAGCTGAGTGTCATTTAGGCTTTGGCCCAGCCACTTCACTCTTTCTGTGGTTACTTGAACACTCTTCCCCAGTAGCATACTAAAGACTATACTCCAGCACGTGTATGGGAAATAGCTATCATAGCAGGAGAATACAGATCTAAGGAAATAAAAGAAGAACAAGTTAACTGTGTTAAAAGATGGTTACCGTAGGAGCAAACATCCCCCACCTTCTTGCTGCCCCCTGACAGAGGAGGAGAGGTTTCCTGATCACAGCATCTGGGTGAAGTGTTTAAACCCAGAACAGAGGAAGATTTCACATTTTAAAACTTCTGTCCACATAGCTGAAAACCTTCCACCACCACCACCCCCCTTCCATCCAGAGTTAGAATCCTGCCCCTTGTGGAAGATGCTCAGCTATTTTTTGCCAATGAGCTTTCTGGCATATAGCCCTTATCCCTCTCTCCCTGGTTAGGTTCTGTGATGCACATGTATAAGATCCCTTTGGCAGGTAGGCCCAAATGGTCTGATTTTCTCACTAAACCCAAGTTCTGGGTTTTCTGACTGTTCCCTCTTGGGAAAATAAACAATAGTCATGGATTCAGGAACCCCAATCATAATATATGGTTGATTATAGATACGTTATGGTTTTATTGTAGAGTAGAAGCTGCACAAAAATTGTATCTCCATTATCTAGTTGCATACCATCAGTTGAATAATGGATATTTGGCTTCTTGCAGCAAATGGTTGTGAAGAATAAAGGACATTGACATGGAAAGTAACCACATGTATTAGAATAACCTCATGATTGAAACATCCATACATAAGTCACATGGTTCAATGGTAATGGGAAAATGGGTGGGATTAGCCTCAACTTTTAATCTTCCTTCCTTCCATTGAGGCAGTAAGAGTTTTTGCTCTGAAACATTTCCTTCATGGGGTTTGTCTTCCATGTATGATGTGAGCTGGGCAGTTGATGTCCACAGCTTCTTATTTTCTCCAGTGTGAGATGTTGTCAATAGAGGCACAGATGCCACTAGATTCTTTTTCATAGATCATCTGATATTCCAGTGAAGAAATTTGTTTCCCATTGAAAAAATGCATTTAAAATTCAGATATCTTGTATTGCAAATTGTGGCTCTTGTTTGAATCTTGTGCTGATAATCTAGCTGGACTACTGCAGACATAAACAGAGAGAGTCTCTGCACAAAGTGGAATCAAGCTAACAAGGAGCACCTGCAGCATTTTAGCCTTATATTTATTGCCAGTAGAATCTCCCTTTCCAGAACAGATTTGTCTAATCCCAACTAAACCTAGATGGAAATGATGGTTTGATTATTCCAGTGCAGATATAAAATGAAACATGGAGCACAACCTTGAAATTATATTTGACAACTGGCTTCTGTTATAAAGCTCTGGAGATAACAGATTTCATTCTAAAGTAAACTTCTAAACCTCATTATTGGGAAATGAAGGTGATGGTTGTGATTGGGAGCATTGCAAGGACAGTAGAATAATATGCTTGACACTGTGCTTGCTCTGTAACAGAATGGGTTTGGATTGGATAGAAAGTAAGCTGTTGTCTGGTAGTTGAAGCATTGCTCAGGACTGGAAAGCAGTATTGACCAATTGCTAGGAAGAAGCTTCCAGTGGTGATGATTAGTTGTTAAACAGGGCACAAATGTGTGTTGGAGAGGAAAGACCTTCCTATAAGTTTTTGGTTAAACAGGACACCTTTAAGGACTACAGAAGAGAAGTCATTCACAGACCTGATCAGTTCATTGACAGGGCAGAAACAGAAAGAAGTAGATGCTGGACTCAGCCAGCAGTTGTTATCATCCAACAGTATGACCCACAAAAGCTGTATCAGTGGATGTCAAGGCCAGCTGCTGCTACCTTTAGGATGTTTAATCCAGTGCTGCAGTCTAGTTAAACCTGGTTTTCATAGAAAGAGCAGTTTCCACTGCTGTCACTAATTCAGAGTGATCAAGTTCATAAGTCTTGGGATCCCTATAGATACTGAAAATATTTAACACCCCCCCCCCCACCATACTATGATTTATTTGTTCATGTCTTGAATGTTCAAGCAGTTATAGCACAGAGGAGCTATAATGTATCCAGAACATGGTGTGACATTCACTACATGCACTGCTGTCACTAATTCAGAGCGATCAAGTTTGTAAGTCTTGGGATCCCTATAGATACCAAAATTATTTGAGTTCCCCCCCCCCCCCAAAAAAAATACTATGATTTCTTTGCTCATGTTTTGAATATTCAAGCAGTTGGCTGTCACAGAGGAACTATAATGTATCCAGTACATGGTGTGGCATTCACTACATGGTTGCAAAAGATGTGCACATTTAATGGGAATAACTCTATTGACTCATGGTAGAGTTCCAGAATGCTTATCAGTGCATGCTAAACTTTTGTCTACCCTGATAAAGCTTCCCAGACAAGTAGTTTGCCTAGACCCACACCAGTCCAGCTTTCACCTGGGCCATGAGATGGAGATGGTGCTGGTCGCCTTAGTAGATGATCTCCAGCGACAACTGGATCAAGGTGGGTCAGCAATACTGTTGCTGTTGGACCTGTCGGTGGTCTTCAACATGGTCGACCATCAGTTGCTGGTTCACTGCCTTGCCGATGTGGGGATTCATGGGTTGGCCTTACAATGGCTTTCCTCCTTTCTCTGTGATCGGGAACAAAGGGTGGCAATCGGGGGACAATCGTCCCAGAGGCATCCGCTTAATTGTGGGGTGTCTCAGGGGGTGGTGCTTTCCCCTATGTTGTTTAATATCTATATGTGCCCCCTTGCCCAGATTGTCAGGAGGTTTGGGCTGGGTTGCCATCAGTACACAGATGACACCCAGCTTTATCTGCTGATGGATGGCCAGCCTGCCTCCGCCCCAGAAAAATTGGCCCCGGCGTTACAAGCCGTGGCGGAGTGGCTCAGGTTGAGTCGTCTGAAGCTGAATCCAATGAAGACAGAAGTCCTTTGTCTGAGACATGGTGGCCTGGGAAGGGAAATCCTTCTACCAGCCTTTGATGGGGCGCCACTGATATCGGAGCCTAAAGTCACAAGCTTGGGGGTGCTACTGGAGCCCACATTGGCTATGGAGGCCCAGATAGCAGCTACTGTGAGATCCACCTTTTTCCATCTTAGGCGGGCACGACAGTTGGCACCCTTCCTAGAGCACAGCGACTTAGCAACAGTGATTCATGCAATGGTCACCTCAAGACTGGACTACTGTAATGCCCTCTACATGCACTGCTGCCCATGTCTCAAATCCAGAAGCTGCAGCTGGTGCAGAATGCTGCAGCCAGGCTGTTACTGGGTCTCTCTATTCGGGATCATGTACAGCCAGGGCTGCGGAGACTGCATTGGCTGCCTATAGCGTTCCAGATTCACTACAAGGTGCTGTTTATTACCTTTAAAGCCCTATATGGCTGAGGACCTGTCTACCTTAGGGACCATTTCTCTCCATACATTTCCCAGGGGATACTTTTGGCACCTTAAACACTAACAGATTTACTGCATAATGTTTCATGGGCTAGAGCCCACTTCATCAGATGCATGCTGTGATGCCACATTCACAATGACAAAATGTCACCTTTTACTAAATATGCCAGTTCAATACTTAGTTCTAACTAAGGTTGCCAAGTCCAATTTAAGAAATATCTGGGGACTTTGGGGGTGGAGCCAGGAGACATTATGGGTGGAGCCACAATCAAGGCTGTGACAAGCATCATTGAACTCCAAAGGGAGTTCTGGCCATCACATTTAAAGGGACGGCACACCTTTTCAATGCCTTTCTTCCATAGGAAATAATGAAGCATAGGGGCACCTTCTTTTGGGGCTCATAGAATTGGACTCCCTGGTCCAATCGTTTTGAAACTTGGGGAGCATTTTGGGGAGAGGCACTAGATGCTGTACTGAAAATTTGGTGCCTCTATCTCAAAAAACAGCCTCACCCCCAAAGCCCCAGATACCCCCGGATCAAATCTCCATTATTTTCTATGGGAATAAATCTCCATAGGGAATAATAGAATTCCCAGCAAACATTTCCCTCCCCTCCCCCCACTTTCTGATGACCCTGAAGCGTGGGGAGGGCCTCCAAACTGGGGGATCCCCTGCCCTCACCTGGGGGTTGGCAACCCTAGTTCTAAACATTAAAAGTGCAGTTGGGCCTACAAAAGGCACCTTGATAAGGAAACAATATGGACTTTGGGAGCAATAACCCAGGTCATTGTGAACTGGAACCATCCCTACATATTATCAACTGAGATTTCTTGATCTCCTCCATTTAAAAAAATCAGTAGAAATTCAGATTTTTGAAAAGATATATGGGAACAAATGTATTGTACATTTAGTGTTCAAACAGTACTGGGGGGCTCCAGTTTGGATTGGGAACTTGGCATGGGAGAGTAATTCACTCTTCCCCACTTCTCTCCTTGTCTTTGTGGATTTTGATGTTGGAAAATGGGAATAAGGGGGGGAAGTTAAACCCATTGTCCCAATCTAAACGGAGCACTCCTGTAGATACTTACAAAAAAGTGCACTGGAGATTGAATGGCACATCTTTCAGCATCCTATTAATTTTAATCCTTAATCTGGTTCATGAATCTGTGGGTACTCTTAGAATTCTGAGAATGGGCAGCAGGTATACATATAAAATGACTGCTAAGAGGGAGTGATCATAAAGGTGCTGTGGTCAGTCACTGAATGTTGGGATGCTCCAAGGCAAGCATCCTCCTACAATGGAGACAGCTTGTTTCTGGATGGGTGCTCCATCAACAATATTTATTTAAATAAAACCTGCCTTTTACCTAATACTGAATTAAGTAATTTTGATCTCCATTTCAATATTTTTTTTAATCCTCCAATATTAAAATTGCATGGGTTCTTTGCAGGAAACCCATGATATAAAGCAACTAAAGTTTCTAATGTGGATTTTCCTGAAAAGAGAACAGGGTTTGTTCTTTTACATTAAATCCAATGGCATCATCAAAGAGATACAGAACTGGAATCATGACCAGTAAAAAAAAAAAAGGAAATTTTCTTTTCTTTTTTTATGGGAACAAATGTATTGTACATTTATTTGCCTTGAATTTCTTAAAATGACACATAATATTTTCTGAAAGTAGAAGTCAGTTTTTAGAAACCTCAAATGTAGACAAAGAACTACTATGAATATAATTCCTTTTGATTTTGCAAAAAATATACATTTTAGAAAATTTAATATCACTGCAATTTACATTAAAGTGTGAATTTCTAAGTAGTTCTAGACTATATAGGCTGAAAAATAGAGATAATATAGTCACTGAAATAGATATGATTAAACACATATCAGGACTCTAATGCTGAGACTAAGGTTTTAATTTCCTTTTAAATGTTATTATTTTAATATAGCTATTATAATTTATCAGCTAATAAACGGCATAAAGTAAAATGACTAGCCCTCAGATCATAAGTTTCCAAGCAATTCTATTTGCAGCTGCTTAAGCTAACTATACACCATTTGTAAAAAGAACCTATATGTGTATTATGTATGTGTGTGCGGAGGGCTTTTTTTGTAGCAGTAACTCCTTTGCATATTAGGCCACCACACCCGTGGTGTAGCCAATCCTCCAAGAGCTTACAGTAGGCCCTGTACTAAGAGAGCCCTGTAAGCTCTTGGGGGATTGGCTACATCAGGGATGTGTGGCCTAATATGCAAAGGAGTTCCTGCTAACAAATTTTATACACACACACACTTAACTCTTCCACTGAAATCAGTGGGACTTGAAATGATTGGTTTGTTTATTCTGCCTACTTCTCCATTAATCTTGCTCTTACAACAACTCAAATTAAGTCTTCAGTGCTCAGATAACTTTTTGTTTTGGATGTAATCTTGAGAACCAATAATTCTTTAAATACTTGAGGGCAACTATGGGAGTTACTTTTTATTGAATACAGGAGATGATACATCTCTGTATATGTGCTACTGTAGCAGCAACCTTACCTGCTGGTGGTCAGGAAGAAACAAGGCCACAGGCGAAATCAGGAAGTAACAGCGGTTTATTTAACGTGTACACAGACCCCAGACTAGACTCATGTCTGAACACATCCGGGAGCCCCGATTGCAGAAGACTGCACCATTGATTTATACAGGGGCATTATGATACTGGCAGATTTGTTTTCAATTCGCTTTCTAATAATTCCTAGCATGACGTTTGCCTTTTTTATTGCAATCGCACACTGTCTTGACATTTTCAGTGAGTTATCTACCACGACACCAAGATCTCTCTCTTGGTCAGTCTCTGCCAGTTCACACCCCATCAACTAGTATTTTTAGCTGGGATTTTTGTCCCCAATGTGCATTACTTTGCACTTGACCACATTGAACCTCATCTGCCACGTTGACGCCCACTCACCCAGCCTCAACAGATCCCTTTGGAGTGCCTCACAATCCTCTCTGGTTCTCACCACCCTCAATCTCTTTCTCTCGACCAGAACACATATTGACCCAATCAATCTGCGGGTAGTTAAAAACACCTGTTATGACACAGTTTTTACGTTTAGCCACTATCTTTAATCCTTCCATCATATTATAATAATATGTCCCTCTTCAGCCAGGTTAGTCCAGCAAATACATGTTTTTAGTTGATGTCCTGCAATTGTGACCACAGCAGCAGCTGAGTCCAGGAACTGTTCAGAACCTAGCCCTGCAGCTGAATCCGAGCAGCTGTGGGCCTCACCATGGTGGAGGTTGAATTTGAGAGTCCTTCCAGGCCAAGCTGTAGTGCTGGCTGTGTCTGGGAGTCACTCTGGACCTGACTGCAGCCCATCGCAGCTCCTGGACACCACTGTGGCTGAAAAGCACTACTCCTGTGTGTGTGTGGGTGGGTGGGTGTGGAAAGAGTGTAAGTGATCCAGCATAAAACAGAAGAAAGGGGGGGGGGGAGAATTATAAGAAGGTGTCATTTTTTAGGCATTCCCTTGTCATGCATACGTACTTCTGTAACCTGTCTTTCACTAATTGCAGTCCAAACTGAATTTGTTAAATTCAGTGCAATCTGTATATTGCTGTCTATCTGCCTTTTCCATTGTGAAACTCTTTGGTTGCTAAAGCTATCTCCCCCCCCCCCTCAATGTTGATAAAGGTTGTTATTTTTTTTTTAAAGTGAGAAATTACTCTGTGTGCATGTATGAACCTTGCCATGACTGATTTTAAAACAGAAATAAAAATATTTCAACTGTAGTATTTTTCAGTTGAATAATTCTCATGCTCATCTACAAATAATGGATGTCAAATAAATAATGTAGTTTAGGAATGCTTCTGAAACTCCTTTAACCCAATTTCAAGCCAGATTTTGAAATTCCAGCATAACTGTTCTTGTCTCTGGCATGTAATTGATGAATTAGGAGTTTCCCTTCATTCTGTTTTCTGTTTTTAACTGATTCCTTTGTCAGGCTTCTCTTAGTGTTAGGAAGCGTCTCCTAATGTTCAATTGACACCCACTATCCTATAACTCACTTTTTAAAAGTTTTATTCATTTTCTAGAAATTAGGGGTAAAGGGGAGCAAGAAATTATAGTTACAAATCTGTCTTAATCTGCATGTAGTATACTTTCATAGAATACAAGTCCGCATCTAATATACTTCCTTAGAATACATTAGTTGTCATATATTATTATCTCTTAGCTTTAGAACATCAACATTTTGATACCTTTATATTGTAAGTCTTCTTGTTAAAGTACCTATTCAAGTTGACAGTTCCAACAAAGGCAATCTTATAGTGAAAAATACAGGAGAAAGGAGATATAAGCTCACACCAAAGAATCTTAAGAGTCTTGAGTATCTAGCCAAGTATAGAATTTCAACCAGTATTTTCTCACCATCCTATAACTCTAACCCATTAGATATAGTCCTTTCCTTTGTTGCAGAAGAGAGTCATTTTTTGTCTTTTAAGGTATTTGATGATTATGTCCTTTTCGTATCCAGCCCAAACATAACCAGTTCTATCCAATTCTCCCCATAGGCCAAACAATATATTGAAATAATCATATAGTAATCAAGATTTTTTCAGGGTTTTATCAATGTGCATGTGCACAAAAGAGGGAAAGATATATTGAAGAACTAAGAGATTTGGCAAACTGTGGACCTTATCATTGTATGATATATTTTAGTCATTTTCCTGGTTATACTGGAAGGGAGAAGTGAAACACAGCACAGCAGTACTCATCTTGTAAGGAAAGGAATCAAAATAACTCCAAAATAGTTTAACCTTTCTATGAAATAATCTAAATATATAGTTTTCAAGTAAAGACAACCCTATTTTGGGAGAATGACTTAAAGTCCAGACTGGCATTACTGTTTTACAGGTTTGATATATAGAAGAACCAGAATCATTAGTTCTTTTCACTAATTTATTCCCACATGAACCAAGAAAGAGAAAGGATTCTGCATTTAATTAGTCCACATCGTGATCACAGCCTTCTTTTTATGTACCTCCTACTTTGGTATGCTGAACCATATCAGTATATTCAGGTGGGTAGCACTGTTGGCCTGAAGCAACAGAACAAAGTTCGTCAAAAGTGGAAGTGGTCCATTCAATAACATATCACTTGTGACCTCTGAAGATACACCGATTTTTAAATGCTACCCGTGCACAAGAAGAAGAAATGTTCTGTAACATGCAGAAACATTTCAAATGCAATGCTAGTTTGTTACTTGTAGAGAATTTTGTACATAGGAACCATATCTGTTCAGTAATATAACTCCTCCATGTGTGTTTTGAAATAGTACAACTATTCTTCCTGGTTCTTCTGCATGAGTAAAGTAAGCCTGAGATGTAACCAAAAGAAAGCAGTAAATAATAAGGGGTACTGATCTTGAAATTGGGGGCTGAGTTTAGGGCAAGATAGCTGGTAGAGGATAGATCTAAGCTTCCAGCTATCATTTGCTACCCCTGACTGTAAAAGAATGCCAGGCTTCTTAATTTTCCAGTGAAGCTGTAGGATGATCAAAAGATTTCTGAAATAGCATAGGCAGGTAGAACACTGTTAAGAATGAATAAAGGCATGCAGCCTAATTTTCCCTTCCTTGAGAGTAAGCTCCACTGAACTACTGGCTTACTTCTGGGTAAATATGTATAAGATTGGACTGCAGAAGTATTAATGCACACAGGGAGATGTTGAACAAAAATAATTTATGACACACAATGTAATTTTCATTTTCATAAACCCAGGGGCTAAACAAAGATGGTAAGGCAGGGAATTTGGCTGTCTAATGTTGAGAGAAAAGCATACAGGGGAGAAATGAATCATACACAGCTTTCAAGAGAAGATTTTGAGTCTCAAGATTTTCATATCCGTGAGTCAACTCATTGCACAGTCTCTGTCTGCCCTGAAAACATGAAGCATATGAAGATCAAACTGAGTTACCTGCCCTATTGTTTCCATATTTTGAATGATACATGCTTAAAAATAAAGTTTAGAAAGATATTGCAGTGGAACTACCTGCTATGATGAACAGTTTACGCAGCAGTGGGACAATGTTCTAGCTTCTAAGTCTCCTTTTCATTAAGTTTCAGCTTGAAGCAAGCTCAATTCCCTCCTCCTGTCTTACTTTTGGAACATACTGGATATACTTTGTAACAGCTCACACACACAATCCCACATTTCTGGGCAAATCTCTGCCACTGAACTTACCTGACTGAACCTCTGACAGACCTACCCAAGTAAGGCACTTGGAAGAAATTCTGGGATACCAAAGGAGCGATCCTAAGCAAGTCTATTCAGATGTAAGTTCCATTTTATTCAATAAAGCTTACTCCCACAAAAGTCCCTTTAGGATTACAGCCTAAATGCTGTTTGTGTCATAATCGAGGGGAAAGGGAGGTATTACTCTTAAACGAGTATACCACAACTTGCTAGAGCTTTACAAACACTTTCTTGGCACTGAGTCCGCAGAACAGAGTGAGACTTACTACAGAGAAAACAGAGCAAGATTGAGCTGTAAACATGTCACCTGTGCATGTGAATAAATCCTTTGAGTGTTGCCAACATACCAGTGCTCCCTTTCTTACTTGGCTAATTTTCTCTCACCTTCTGTGGCTAAGCATGCACCTGCGAGCACTGCAGGCAGGCTTTTAAGAAAATGAGTTTGACATTCCTTTTCTCAAGATGAGCCCTTGATTTTCGATTACTCCCTTCCCCACTTCGGGAAGTTTCTGAACGTTAACCACTGTTTCCCCAACTGTCCGCGGGATGGCAGCAGTGTCCTACCGGAGAAGATCTTTTTTGCCTTGACATGAAGTGTTAATACAATTGACCAATCAGTGCTAAGATGATGGGAGGTAATTGGGTAATTGTATTTTACTGATCACAAGCAGGAGAGAAAGGGGGGAAAATGGGATGAAAAAGAGAGCGAGTAAAGGAAGGAGTGTAGGCAGGGAAATTAGCCCTGGCCCCTTTTGCAAATCGCAAGGTATTGCCTAGAGAAAACGAATGCCCGGCAAAGCGGCGGATTGCATATTTATTTATTCCCCTCCACATACACACCCCGCAAGCGAGAGTTCAAGCTGAAGGCAGGGAGAAAAGGTTGCCGCTGGGCGAAGGGCTGTGCATTTCGGGGATAAATTGGCTGAAAGATGCCGCTGCTGCCGATCTGCTAGGGTTGTGCCAGCCAGAAGGGGAGGGGAACTGACATGTGGAGGAAGACTCTGGGAGCCGAGGCAATGTTCTGTGGGGGGGAGGGGGGTCCAACTTGTAGATCTGAAAACGACCATGCGAAACTGGCAAAGGCGTCTGGCGCTGCTGCCAAAGCAATAGGGGGGAAGAAAGGCACAGAATAGCTCTTCCCTCTTCCGTCATCGCCACCCGTCCCTCCCTACTTTTGGAGGGTACTTCCCCCACCTCCGCCTCCTGTTCCAAAGAACAAGTTTGTCCATGTCGGCGCCGCTGAACGCATCCTGCAAAGATGGAGAGGCAGCTGAAAGGAAAAGGAGGGAAAGCTCCGGGATGGTGAAATTCATCGCGAACAGGACCGGCAAGCACGCCTCACCGGGGAAAATGATGCGCCCCATCGGAGGGTTTTGAGCCTCGGGAGGATTTTGAAAGGGAGAGAGAGCAAATTCTGGAGCGAATGAAGAGGGGTTTGAAAGCCACCCACTCCAAGTGTTTAAAAAAATGATGGATTGGTTCTTGACAGCTGGTGGGAATCTTGATTTCCCCCTCCTCCCCCCAGTTCGCCGGCCCCACCATCATCACCATCTCTGTGCGTTTGATGCGAGGCTCTGAAAAATGCAGAGGAGTTGGAGGGAAGGCGAAAGGATATAACGTGGAGTTGGGAGCGATGAAGACGGCGATGCTTTGGCTTGCTGGCTCCTGGCTGAAATCAAAAATCCGATTGCGCACTGGGTTGTGATTGGAAATCTAATCAGGTCCTTGCATCGGAAAGAGGGGGGCCCTAAAGTTGGTGCTTTGGAGAGAGAATAATCCCCAATGTAAAAGGGCAACACCTTGCTGGAGGGAGGAGGGAAGGAGATAAGGTGGTAGAGACCATGGGAACCCCCGATCCAACGTGGAAGCACATGGATTGGATAACTGATAGTGCAGCAAGGAAGAAGGGGCGAGGAGAGAACCGCCTGGCGAGGAGGAGACCTGGATCTTAGCAGACATAACAAAATCGCATTAAATAAAACAGCATCGCTTCAGTCAGACGGACTGCTGGTGGTGGCGGTTGTGGGGGAAAAGAGAAGAGCAAAACGCTTCTTTCCTTCCGGGAGGGATTCAAAGGTGGTTAGGAATTGGCAGCGGGGGGGTCAGTGAACCCAACATCGCGCAAGACGATCCACGCTGGAATGAAAAGTTTCTCCCAAGGAGAAAGACTCGCTTCTTGCACCACCGTCCTTCGCTGAATTAATGTGTTTCTCCCCCCACCCCCCAGCAAACTCTCCCCTAGTGATAAGAAGTTGAGCCGTCCAGGGACATTTGCAAGAGCCACATTCTTTAAAACAACGGAGGAATCGGAAGCGCAGAGAAGTACCATGTAAAACGCGGGGGGAGGGGGGAAGAGAACCAGCAGGATTGGTGTGGATTGGATTGCAGCTCGTCTGGACTGAACTAGATGGAAAATTGCAGATGGATATTTAACTTTTTTTCCTTTTTTTCTCCCGTGGATTTGGATTTGTTGCAAAATGATGTAGTTTGGCCTTCGTGATAGTCTCCTTCTTTCCCTCCTCCCTTTCGGGATTTCATTCTGGATATTCTTCTTCGGAGCGATTTCAAAATACAGTGAGTGCCATTTTCGCTTTACTTCTGCCTTGAGCGTGCCTTGAAACACGCGTGGAGTTTGAACAGCGATTCTTTTTTTTGAGGGGGGGATGGGGGGGACACCATCAAACCGCGTCCTCGCTTAATGCGTAAAGGGCGGGCTTAACCCCCACAAAGGTTTGCTAAAATGGTGCGGATAGATGATGCCGGGCTGGTAAAGCCGTTCTTTCTGCTCGTTCTCAAGCAAAGGATGCTGCCTTCAAAAAGCCCCCGCAGTGTGTGACGGTGCGTTGCTTGAACCGGCCAAGGGCTGCCAGATCCATCATTAAGGAGTTTGAGGCATAGAGACTTGAGGGCTTAGTTTAAAAAAAAATGAAAATCAAAAGGGTCCACTTTAAATGTCATCCCTGGAGCAGATCACGCGGGTCAACGTGGTGTATGAGCTGGGAATATGATAACTAGGCAAGCAGGTGGGGGGATGGCTTTGGGAGTCAGAGAGCAGCAATGTGGCTTAATGAAGGCACATTGGGGATATCCTAAAAAGAAGCTTACCACCAGGTGACCCTCCCTAGCTCCCTTAGTTTTGGTGGGTAACCCTTACAGCTCCCCTAGGGCATGCCTTTGGCAGTGATGGTAAGGGGGATAAAGATTAACTTGACATCAGCAGAGATGTCATTGTTACTGTAAGTATACAGTGTTTATAGATAGTTTCTGATCTAAAGTAGAAGAAAAGTAAGCAAGAAGGGCAAGATTCCACAAGCAGGTAACAGGCTGGTCCTCAGTTTACTCAGAATTAAGCCTGGTAGTGCTTAGTGGAACTTGCTTCCAAGTAAGCGTGCCAAGGACTGCAACCTTAATGTGCAAGAGTCATTGGCGTATTTGCATTCACAGCAGTTCAGTGAGGCGGGCCATTAGCATGACCATTTTACAGATGGAGAAATTGAGGGCAAGCAGGGCTGAATTACTTCAGGCTACTCAAAAGGTTCACAGTTGTATTCTCTGTTCAGTCAAACTCTCTGTTCCCAGAAAGGTTACATGACTTCATTTCTACAAAGGTACAAAGAGAAATTGTTCAAAAGATGTTAGGTGGTGTGATTGGACTTCTTGGTGAAGCAAAGGGTCTTTCTGGCTGTGTTGTTCCTCTTTGATAGACAAGGATAGTTTTCTGTCTGCACTCAGTAACTAGATGTTTTCCCATTTTAAACCTGTGCCTCTGTTACCATATTGCCTCCATTAACCCTGAAAATCTTCAAAGTGTGGGCAGCAAATCAAAATGGAGAAAGATATGCCATTGGGTAAACTGGAATCTGCACCATGTGTGTGCAAGGTATAGGATTGCCTTTCAATGACTATTATTGTCTCCCTTTTAGCAGTTGGATAGTTTTTCTAAAAGTATTTGATTTCTCCCTGCTCCCTCCTATACAATATCATATCATATGTTGAATATGTCTTTTTATTGCCTGCCAGAAAAATAAAAGTAACAGAAATTGAATACTCTGTTTTCCAAAGGAATCTTAACACTTTTAATAAGTGATCTTTAAGTATTGATTACCTTCTTTGATGACCAAAGATTTATCAGGAACATTTTTTTAAAAAAAAGAACAAGTCACTGCAACATTTACAATAAAATGCACAATAAAATCGTCCCTGACCCACTCTTCACAGTTCATAATCCTTTAATTAAATATATTAACATATATCTGCACACATAATGGGACAATGAATGGGTCATAAAGTTTGTTGATGGGTGAAAAATAATCCTAATGATTTTCATTACCTCTTTCATCCATGTGCCTTGGTATATCCTTATCGTAATTCTCTGCCCAATTATGGGCTAGATCATGAATGGTGTTGTGCTGATGCTAAGCAAAGACAGGACATGGATAAAAAAAGTATCAGCCCTTTTATATAGGATCACTCAGGTGCAATCCCATAAACTGGAGTACGTTAAGTAAAACCAGCCTGTTATTTTTCCTGTAAGGATAATGACATCACTGCTTGATGCTTGGCCAGGAAAACTAAAAAGAATGCTTGTGAACTACTATGCCATTAAAACCCCCCACAAAGATCTTCTTATAACCTGGAAAAACAATGGAGGGGGAGGAGTTGTAATGTTGACCATACACTTTTCAGAACAACTGAACTTCCAGATATGCTTAGTGCAAGAGCTAAAAACATGTGGATCCAGCTGGAGTTGTTCAGTATTCTCTATCTGGAAATGGGAGGGACTTCTACATTCAGGTGTGTGTTCTTGTGTTGTTGAAGTCATAAACTGAAGGGGAATGACAACAGCACCCAAAAATAATGCTCAAGAATTCCCCTGGCTTTTTTGCCCCTTATTTGGAATGTGGAGCACTTGTGGAAATTTTATGTAACTGACTGTTTTCCATTGCTTGTGTTGGAACATAAATGCAACATTCATCAGCA
Organism: Heteronotia binoei; assembly: GCF_032191835.1. Taxonomy (NCBI): domain Eukaryota; kingdom Metazoa; phylum Chordata; class Lepidosauria; order Squamata; family Gekkonidae; genus Heteronotia; species Heteronotia binoei. Next base: position 106,486,160 of record NC_083243.1, read on the forward strand.
TCTGATAATTAGCCAAGATGCCTTCCTATTTTTTTTCAGGATAAAAGGGTAAGCAATTCTGTAATTACATCAGGCAGCAAGGAAAGTGACAGTTTAGAGTGTGTGAACAGGGAACAATTTTGTGCATAAAAATTCATGAATTGCCAGTGAAAAAGAAACAAGTACCGGCTGTGAAAAGCTTGTTTCACTTGGTTTGGTTTTCAAAGGATCCAGGATTATATAATAGAAAAATAAAAACGATTTTTAGTAGCCTGGTTGTCAATGATGGATATTTCATGTGGAAAGCTAGGAGGCAATATTTTACCCCCATACAATGTATGTAGTTCTTTCCAGTTGGACAGCTTAGCCTTTTTCTTGCTTCTATTAATAAAAACAAGGAAAACTATTACATTGGAATAGTACACTATTCCCTCCTGTAAATAGTTTATACATTTTATTGTTCCATTCTGTGTATATCTAATACATAGCTTTTTAAAATATATATTTTAGATAAATATTTGTATATATTAATGAAATCAATAGTTTCAGAGATGATTCTTAAGTCCATAACTGGAAGTATGAAAACTGGGTTTACATATTCGAAAAAGCCCAAAACCTCTGCCCAGTTCTGGTCATCTTCAAAATATGGGGAAAAGATTATGAAAATTATTAAACAGACATAATTAGAGATAAACAATTCTGGACATGTCCAGGTAGAATGAGGAAGTCTGAGGAAGAGCTGTATAAGATTCTCTCTATGGCTTTTAAAAAAATGTCTGCAACTTTGGTTAAAGTGACTTCTATGGCATGTGTAAGAACTGCCTGTAATGAAATATATTTTGCAGTAATTATAGTGGACACCTTTCCAAAAAGGACAGATGGAAAGTGATCAACTCAATTAATTTATAGAAAAAACACAGCTATAAAGAAAACATGGGCAACTTGATCTTGCAAACCATTTCTTACAGCAATAGACCCTTCAGTGTGGACAGCCCATTAAGAGGTTGAGAGATGTGGTACCCAGATTTGATTGATCTAACCTCACAAAAGAGAAACAACTTCTCTGGAAAACAAGTTACAGCATATACATTGACTAATATTGCATGGCAATTGAATCTTCCTCTCCCCTCAACCAAACAGTGGAAAGATTCAATATATTAGAAAATCATCAATACATTTGTTCCTCTTTCTGAAAATGTTGGTTGTGAGTTTGAGTATGATATAGTAGAGCATTATGTGACAAATCTATGTATGTTATCTTTCTGAAATGGAAATAAAGAGCAAAAGTCAGGTGCATGTGTGCACTAACGCACACACCACAAAGTGGGGTGGTGGTAGTTTGCATTTGGTATCCAAGGAAGCAAGAACAAATTCATGCAGTGTTTTATGTGCATTGTTTAAATGTTGCCATAGTGATAGTTCAAGATACAAGTTGCATGGCTTTTGCTTCTCTGGATTAGTTTATTTTCTTTCTCCCCTTTTCCTTCTCTTTTTAATCTGTTCCATAACAACAAATATTTCCACATAAATCTCTCCAAATAGGCAGGGAAAAAATATCTATTTTTTGCTTTCTGGATGTATGTACTCTCTTACCAGTCTAATTTTCTGAATTCTTGATTGGGAGTGTCTAAACAGAAGTGAAATATGAGATTCTTTCCTCTTGTTGGGACATTGAATATATTACAATATTTTGTGTAGTGGTGCTATGTTAATTGGATAGCTCCAGGCAAATGAAGTGTTGCTGTCATTAACAATTAGAAGTAACATCAAACCTGCTAGTGTAGAATCTTTGTCCCTGTAACTTCTGGGCAGACCAAAATCCATTTTATGCTTTCAAATTCATCAACACTTGAAAAATCATTAACATAATTTTACAAGCCAAAGAAAACACTGTTGTTCTTTTAGCACATGAGAAGGCAAGTCTGAGTACCCAGGCAAAGTTCAGTTTTTATTTGCTGCATTGTGGTAGACAAAGTTTACAAAAAAGTATAAGTAAAATTGGTACGCTTTTCACACACACCACTTGCTCTGGATTTAATCTGCCAACCACAAATTCATAAATTTGTCTAGAAAAGACAGTAAATGATTGATGTTCCTTTGTTATGGGAAACTGCAGAGATTCCAAGCCTTGGACATAGCTGTTGAACTAAGGGATCTTTTGGTAAGATTCATGCAGCCTTGCACAATAGCTTCATTTGAAAGTATCAAGGAATATTTTAACAAAAAGTCCTAGGGAATTTAATATCAGTTTCACTTCTTCAGGTCAAGATGGACAGAATTTTCTCAAGACCGCTAAATGCATTTAGATTGTTCAGGGACATCCCAAGATTCCAGAAATACCTTTTTGAAAATAGCTTCTTTAGAACTGGTACCCAGTATACAGGAGATTTTAAGTAATTAATTAATTGCTATTTGTGTTGGCTTTGTTCATTACCTTAGCTGTTACATTGAACAGATTACTGAAAGAAGCATATAGTTTAGGCAAAGATGATGCAGCCTCTCTCACTCCCCTTTACACTCACACATGTCAAGATGCAGTTTTGATCCTGTACACAGGAAACACTTTATGTGTGTTATGCAATCAAGAGGGTCATCACCTCTGGTTGAGAGGCAGTGAATCATTAATTCCCTTGTCATGTCTGGAGTGACTCTTGGGAAGCTGACATCAGGTGGTCCAGGAGCATCAGTTTGGTTTGCATATGCCATACAGGAAAATGTTAAAATGTCATTGACCTGAATGCAGTCTGCTCAACAGATGGTTATTAGCACATTGTATATCAGTGTTATTTTGGTTGGTCTTAAGATATTGCATGGTTATTTTTTCCTTATATCACCAGTATCACTGAATGCTCCTACTTCATATGAACAAGCTAAGTGGGTTTCTTCAGTTTTTATTTTACTAAATATCAACCTACTTAACCCGACCCCCCCCCCAACCAGACCATCATATGGCCCTTTTTGCTGGGGTGTTTGAATGGTTTCTATGTTTGCCAGCTTTCAGGTGAGGTCTGGGGATCTCCTGTTTTTACAACTGATCTCCAGCGGGCAGAGATCACCTTCCCTGGAGAAAATGACTGCTTTGAAGGGTGGACTGTATGGCATTGCACCATGCTGAGCACCCTCATCTCCCCAAGCTCCACTCTCTCCTGGATCCACTCCCAAAGTCTCCGGGTATTTTCCAACACAGACTTGGCAACCCTAATGGTTTCCTGTGCACTGAAGTAACACAACATAGTATTCAAACAGTGTCACATTTTTCATGGATTTGTTCCTCATTTCTTCCCCATCATCCTGTCATAGAGAAAGGACTCAATTATGTTTCCTCTGGTGTTTTTTGTGGTATATATGTGTAAGAACAGGAGCCCCATGGTGCAGAGTGGTAAAGCTGCAGTACTGCAGTCCGAGCTTTCTGCTCATGACCTGAGTTTGATCCTGGAAGAAGCTGGGCTCAGGTAGCCTGCTCAAAGTTAACTCAGCCTTCCATCCTTCTGAGGTCAGCAAAATGAGTACCCAGCTTGCTGGGGGGGGTGGGGGACGTAGATGACTGGGGAAGACAATGACAAATCACCCCGTTAAAAGTCTGCAGTGAAAATGTTGTGATACAATGTCTCCCCAGAGTCAGAAATGACTGGTGCTTGCACAGGGGACTACCTTTACCTTTATGTGTAAGGAATGTTTCCCATCTAGAAATATTAATTAATTTATTGTATCCTGAGCTTTTGTAAACAAGAGTAGTGACATTTTGTTTATTTGCCATCTGAATTATTTTAATTAGAATCTGCTTTTAATGTTATTTAATATTGTTTTAGACTGTATGTTGTTTTAGTGTTCTATCTTGTTGTAAGCCACCCTGAGTCCTGAATGCAGGGAAGGGTGGCCTAGAATCCTAAACAATAAATAAATAAATAAAATAAGAGTCTACTTTATATCAAATGCAGGAAGTGGCTGAAGAAGATGGGGGGGATATATGTAGTAAGACAACAGAAATGCCAGAATATTTTGATCACTGATTATACTTAAATATGTGTGTAGTATACAGTGTGGTATTTGGCTGATTTTTCCATGATTTTCTGGTGTCTCAACCAAGATCTCATGTGCCAAATGCTGATTGTACAGCCCCCTTCAGCCCAGATTAAAGTAACCAGATAAGGGTGCACATAATTCTTGTCCCATTAATAGCTGTGCAAAAGAAGGAGCTTTGTAACTAATGACTTTTTCCAAAATGAATAGTTGTACAGAAGGCATATCCTCACCAGTGTTTTGTCATACATGTGGATTGTACAAAGAGTGCATACCCACATCCTGACCATGTCAGCTAGGCCTCTTGAATGTTTCCACCTACTGTATGGCTTTGGTACCATATGTTCTCAAAATCTAGCCACTTTCCTCTCTTTCAGCAGTAATGTTGCAGTCCTTGCAAATAATATGTTCAAAGATCAAGCAAACCTTGCGCACAATGCCGGTTTTCTCACTATGCTGAGCACTCCATATACTTGCATTGATGAGTTATTTAGGTAAAATGAATAGTATTTAAATTGTATGGATCTGCAGAACTGGTGGTATTTATCATCATACATTCTGTTGGCACCTAGTCACTGCTATACATGCACTGAATGTACTTGATTGCTAAGCTGATGGGAATTATAGTTTTCTTGGTGTTCTCATTCAACTTCCTACCATTCCTATCAATCCTGGCAGGGAGTCACAAAGAGAAGGATTGGTAGAAGTAATTTATAGAAAAGACAGTACCCCTGTTGGGACTAATCTATGTTTAAAGAGCCATCACCAACACTAGGTCTTTCCTTTCACTTGGAGAGGTAAGATTTGTGGTTTAGGGAGAAGAGACCTGTTAGGAAGGGGTCTCTCTCTCTCTCTCTCTCTCTCTGTAGGTCTGTCTGTCTGTCTCCCTCTCTCTGTGTGTATAAGTGTACTATTAAACACATGCATTTGCTCCTGAATGGACAGCCAGGATGCTTATAACACTGAGTGGTTTCATGTCAAGTGCAGGGGTCATTAGTTTTGAACTGTCTGTCTAGAGAAATATTAGGTTGCAACTTGGCAATTTAGCCTGAATATCAAGAAGTCAAGCAGATTATTTACAATATTATTATTTATTAAATTTATAGACCACCCTCCCCTGAAGGTTTGATTCTGTCCTTGTAAAATTGCATTATATTAATATATATGGATAAGGGTTTTTTTTTTAGTTATCAGGAGACTGCAGCAACTATATAGCAATCAGATGTGCAAAAATCCTGTGTTATTTTGGAAATCCTGGCTGAAATGAAAAGCACTTTATGTTACTGAAAGAATAATTTAATTAGCTTTGCAATAAACCATTGTTATGAACTGTAGGGAAGATGAAAAATAGCGAGGATGGGAATAAGAAGACCTAAGTAGGCAGGAATGTTGTTCTACATAGTTTTAAATGAACAAGAAAATATATTACATTCCTGGACTTTTTACCATAGGTCTTTTGTTCCAGCAGTTGGGTCTCAAAAATTCCTAATCTGTAATCTTCGTCTTTTTTTTTTGAACGCTGACTGTTCTGTAATGAACAATATATTGTTGGCCTTAAATTAACTAAATGTTTTGTTTTATTTTAAGGCTAGAATCCTAGTCTACATTTTCTGAAAGTAAGTCCCACTGAAGAAAGTGGAACCTTTTTCTAAACACACGCATATGATTGCATTGTGGCCTTAAAAATACTTATTTGATAACACGCCATTGAAACTACAGTAAATATGGAGATAATCAAGCTGTGTATTTCATTTAATTGAACTATTTGCCTAAATTTCCTGGTCACCTGTTCTTCTTTTTGGAAGGGTCTCATTTTCTTGAAGGAAAGACATTTTTGTTTTGTGTTTAAAGTAATACAAAATTACTTGTGGAAATCTGGTATATGTTTTCCCATAGTATATGAAATCAGTAAACTGTAATTTATTTTTAGGAGATTTGCATTGAGAGGTGGACTTCACTTAACACACATCACAATCCTAAGCGAAGTTTTACCCTTCTAAGTTTAATGAAATTAATAGCTTAAATAGGTTATGCTACTTATAACGACACTGTGTGTCTCCATAGGCAGACACTGCATGTAAAAGGAAGAGCTGACAGCACAGCAACGTAGTATCAGTTCAGACTGCGTCTGTTGAAAGATAAGAATGGATGGATTGTTTTAGCTGATCACAGTTGCTAGGTTGATAGCTGAAGAGACTTCTAATTGTTATAAATGTGTGGGTTTTTAAATATAATCTGAATTTTAATTCATCCTGTTCTTTGACAGAGGAGGCTAATGCCACATAAGTTACTTAGAGAGTAATCCTAAGTAGTTCTACTCAGAATCCTACTCAGGTTTCTTCCATGGGGCTTGCTCACAGGTAAGTATTGATAGGTTTGCACTGATAAAAGTGTAAAACCAGATTTTAAAAACCTACACAATTATGTCAATTGTCACACCCTTTCCAGTTTAAGAACTGCAAGCCAAATGAAATAAGAGAGGGGAGTTTTCTATACTACTCTATAGAACAGAGAAATAATTTGCCTACACAATGGGCATTAAGAGAGACAGGATTTTGTATCTGTACCTTATTTTCTGTTGTAGGTAATAACATATTCCTCCATTAATTAGTGTTGATGTTTGGTGTAGTGGTTAAATGCACAGACTCTTATCTGGGACAACCGGGTTTGATTCCCCACTCCTCCACTTGTAGCTGCTGGAATGGTGTAACTCTTGCAGAGCTGTCCTTGAAAGGGCAGCTTCTGTGTGAGCTCTCTCAGCCCCACCTACCTCACAGGCTGTTTGTTGAGGGAGAGGAAGGTGAAGGAAATTGTAAGCCACTCTGAGATTCAGAGTGAAGGGTGGGGAATAAATCCAATATAATCATCTTATATTTGTTCCTGGCCGAACAGATGCAAAGATGTTAAATCATGCTTTAATCCTGTTGTAGAATCTAGGTTTATGAGCAGAAACAAAACTCAATTTGTTAAAAGTTTCAAATGCATACATCAGACCTAACTGTGGTTTGAGCAAAGGCTTTCTAAAGCAGCAGATCTCTGCTCTTGGCTTGGTGTATGAGGTGAAAAGAAAATTCAGGAGCCTAAAATTCAGTCAGGCTTGTTCTCACTATCAGCAAGCTGGAATAGGGGTGCCAATCCCCAGGTGGGGGCAGGGGTTCTCTGACAGAGAACCGCTGTTCTGACTAACTGACTAATTAGTGGTGTTGAAAATTACCAGAGCACTGGTTCCATGTTTAATCTTTACCAGACTGCGGTTAGCCAGCCACGTAAAGAGAACTTTTGCCTTGTGAGAAATGATATACAAACATAATGAATTGAATTGAGCTGTGGTTCCAGAAAAATTAGCTTTTGTCGGACAAAGAGACTTGCCATCGAAATGTGTATTTTTACTGGAAACGTGTTACATTTTGCATTTTCTGGATAAGAATCTCTGGCACCATTGTAATTAATTGTGTGCAAATTATTATTCTCGTGTCAGTGGATCTTGTATTTACATGTCTGTATGAACGTCTGTACAACTCACTGAGCCATTGCTCGCAAAGAAGTAACTATTTACAGTTTTACTTCATGACTGTGAGTAATAATTATGTCATAAAGCCTATGGTATTTCTGAAGAATAGTAATTAGTGATATAACTTAATTCTTCAAACACGGTTTTCTCTTAGTCTTCTACCTTCCATGTTTTCTCCCCCCCCCTTTTTTTTTTTTACTATTTCTATGAATGTAACCATGTGAGTATTATTTTATTTTCCTCGCCTTTTGGTGAGACACTGTAGGGCTGTACTGCCTTGGCATGGTTTGATCTGGTATAGGGGTCTTCTTCTCCTGTGATAAAATTTCTTATGCCTAGAGAGTAATAGAATTAAGCATGATAAAAACATCAAAGCATAAAAATTATTAAGAATGAACAAAAACTAGGGTTGCCAAGTCCAATTCAAGAAATATCTGGGGACTTTGGGGGTGGAGCCAGGAGACTTTGGGGGTGGAGCCAGGAGACACTGGGGGAGGAGCCAGGAACAAGGGTGTGACAAGCATAATTGAACTCCAAGAGAGTTCTGGCCATCACATTTAAAGGGACAGCACACCTTTTTAAATGTCTTCCTTCCATAGGAAATAATGAAGAATAGGGGCACCTTCTTTTGGGGCTCATAGAATTGGACCCCCTGGTCCAATCGTTTTGAAACTTGGGGGGCACTTTGGGAAGAGGCACTAGATACTATATTGAAAATTTGGTGCCTCTACCTCAAAAAACAGCTCCCCCAGAGCCCCCGAAACCTCCAGAACAATTCCCCATTATACCCTATGAGAATCGATCACATAGGAAATAATGAAGACGTTCCCCTCTCTCCCCCCCCTCTTTCTGGCCAGTCTGAAGCAGCGGATCAGCCTCTCAACTCACCATTTTCTGCCAGCTTCTTCACAGAAACACACACAGATACACCATCCTAAATGGAAGCCTTTCAAGCCAAGCCTCTGGAGGTGCAAAGGCACATGGTCCTTTGCAGGCGGGGCTCCCTCTCTCCCCCCCTCTCCCGCCAGCCAGCTGATTGGGACCGGAAGCAGCCTGGGAAAACTGAAGAAAGGCTGCTGCGATCGGGGCTGGGTGGGAAGGGCCGCCATTCCCCCCCCCCCGCTTTCCAGAGTTTTGGCTAGCGGGAGAAGAAGGCTTCAAATCGGGGGTCACCAGGCAAAGCGGGGGATTTGGGAAGCCTAACAAAAACCAAGTATTAATAACTAGCCAGAGCATTTTAAAAAATAAATAAAATATTGGGCAGGGTGGTTTTCAAGTGAGAAGCATTCCAAGAATGACTCTAAATGATCATCACATAGATGAAAATACTAGGTATAAAGAAATATTTCATGTGGCTCCTAAGAGAGGGTAGGCTAGGTGCCAGATGAGCATAAGGCAGGGTGCAAAGAAACAGGGCTTATGAAGAGGGTCTTAACTGGAGTGCTAGACAGTTCAGATGGCAGTGAAGGAGGAGGAATGCATGATTCACAGCAAAATGTATGAATTACATCCACTAAAATATGTCTGAATAGTCGTCAAGTAGTATGAAAACTCCAGCTGTGTTGATAAATTTGTGGTATGTCATTCACATATCAATTGAGCCCGAAGATGACTTCAGGTTGCCAGATCTGGGTTCAGACATCATTGAGTTTTGGGGGTGGGGTAGAGACTAAGGAGGGTGGGGCTCGGAGAGAGGAGGGACTTCGGTGGGGTATAATGTCATACAGTCCACCTTCCGAAGTGGCCATTTTCTCCAGATGAACCGATCACTGTTGCCTGGAGATCAGTTGTAATCCCAGGAGCCACCACCTGGAGGTTTGCAACTCTAGCATTACTCCTTTGTTTTGAGGAGAAAGGATGCAGAGGATGCCCTTGCTCTTTCTTGATACTACAGATAAGACCTAGGAATGAATATGATTATGAAACAACTGTGATGCCAATGGAGTAAGGCAATACTTGTGTCCCCCTTTTTTTTTGATCCAGAGTTGATCAGACACTAGACCAGAGCTGAGGCCCTGTGGGTCCATGTTCATCAGGGAATGGATGACAAGTTCTAGTCAGGGATCCTTTAAACAGTATACAGCTTTATGGAAATCATCTAAGCTAACCTCATTTGCACTCCACATGCACTCAAAGGTTGACCAGACCTAGCTGTATGCACAGGCTGTTCAAGCAGGAGAGTTCTGTTGAACTCTCTTCCGGTCTGTCTTGCCTGCCCCATCTCCTTTTTAGGGCTGATAATGTCTTGGTATCTCTGACCTTTCTCTTTAAACCTTTCCCTTAGCATCTTAAATGCAGGTGCACCCAGTACTTGTTCAATATCAGATATTCCTTGTTGACATCTCTATTTGCCTTTGCCTGATGCATGAGCTACAACAGTCTTTGCCTGTTTCAGGGCTGCTTCTCCTTATTTTGCATTGCTGATGGGGGGAGGGATGCAGAGGCTTGACTACATGAAGAAATTGCAGCAGTTCAGCGTCATACAGAAATAGAACAAGCTGTTCTCAGGCCATTGTATTGCATGGGGAGGGTCAGTGGCTTAGTGGTAAAGCATCTGCTTGGTAAGCAGAAGATCCCAGGTTCAATCCCTGGCATCTCCAACTAAAAAGGGTCCAGGCAAAATAGACATGGAAAACTTCAGCTTGAGACCCTGGAGTGCCACTGCCAGTCTGAGTAGACGATTCTGATTTTGATGGACCGAGGGTCTGATTCAGTAGAAGGCAGCTTCATATGTTCATCCCTAGAACATAAAACAGCCTGCTGGATCAGGAAAGTGGTCCATCTACTGAGGTGGATTAGGAATAAAAAATGGCCCTGGAAAAGTCCTCCACAGTAACTCATGGATAAGGGGTGGAGCCTAGCAGTTCACAGGTCAAAGGCTAAGAACTGTAAGGTGCCCAGTGGTGCTAAAATTGGAGAGGGTTGCATTTCCTTCTGTGAGGAGTCCAAGATGGGATTTTTATCTCACACTGTCTCCAAAGAGTTCATAGTAGCATACAAATTCTCACCTCACTTATTCTCACAACAACCTTGTGAGGTAAGTTAGCTTGTGAATGAGATAGTATACATGAGCAACTGGCTCCAGGTCACTAAAGTAAACCAAATCCAAGTAGGGATTTGCTCCAGGCATTCTACTTCCTAGCCCAACACTATATTACAGTAACAGTCAATTATTTTGGGTGGTTTATCTAAGACTGTCTAGTGTGAGTATGGCAGGATGAAAACTGGCTACCTTGCAAAATGTGTTGAAATTCAAGAACAGGATGTGACAACCCAGTATAACCATGAGAAGCACAGTGGCCAGTCACAACAGAAAAAATTCAGCTCCCTGGCCAATGGCCCCTGTGGCCGTATGGCTGGGGAATTGCCTTTGCCTCCATGGAAAGAGGGGGTAGTGTCCATTGGGGAGCTTCAGCTGAAAAAAAACCTGCATTTGGGGACAGGTGTCTGGTGAGTACAGTCCTTGGGTTGTATGGCTCTGGGTGAGGAAAGCAGACTGCCTTTAGGGAGCACCTTGGACTGATTGTCTCCTTGAGTTGTATGGCTCTGGGGATGGTTTTTCAGGATAATTCCCTGTGCTGTACCAGCCAAGTGCGAGCCACACCAATTAATTCCTGCCTTTTGGATTTTGGATACCCCTGACCTTGGTCATACCACAGGTTAAGTTGGCCCTTACCATTTGAATGAATGTTAACAGTTAAATAAATTGGCCTGTTAGTTAACCCAACACTTGTGTCTATCTCTTTATTCTGACTGGGTGGGGGGAGATTGGTGATTATACTTGAGTTTTGAATAGAAATTGTTATATAATGCAAAAATGCATTTATTTTAACCTATCTGCTTATATTCTAAAATTGATTTTATTTAAATAATCATATCCTGCTATTCTCCTTCAAGGAGCCCAGAAGAGCTCATGACAGCAAGGAATTTAGTATAGGAAAGGAAAGATTTTGTAGTCTTAAACCATGTGTACCATCCATTGAAGAATATCATTTATTGGATTGGAGTCATCCTGGTAGCATATGGAGGGAGGGGTCTCCCTTGACCACTCAAAAGGCTATTCTGGGGATCATGAGAGAAAAGCCATGCAACATGGAGTCTGTAGTAAGAAAGCAAATTAAACAAGATTGAGTGAAAAAGCTGATGGGATTCAACTCCAGCAGGAAATTAGCTGAGTCTGATGAAGTTCCTGACAACTTTAGAGTCACTTTTTGATTGTAGTTGCTTTATAGTGCGATCCTAAACACAGTTACAAACTTATACCCTTTGTATGCAAAGGATTTACAAAGCTGTAACTGAGTTTGAGGACAGCATTACTGATGTAACTAACACAAATTTGAGCAGACTTTGGAGGATGGTGGAAGACAGGAGGGTCTGGCATGACTTTGTCCATGGGGTCGCAAAGAGTTGGACTTGACTGTGCGACTGAACAATAACAAAACTGAGTTTGGGATTGCACTGTTAGCTGGCACACATGCAGGGCCGGCCCTAGGGTGCATGGCACCCCAGGCCAACTTACTGCCCTCACGCCCCCCCCCCCGGCAATCCTCGGCCGCCTCCTTCCCTTCTTCTCTGTGGTGGCAGAACACAGTGGCACGCTTCACTCTGCCTCTCCCTGGCATGCTCAGAGGATCCATGCCAACCTTGTGCTTACCTGCTTTGGCAGGCATCAGTAGAGCACTCTCTTTTAACAGAGAGCAGAACGAGGCTTCGCTCCCCCTTTCTTCCTGTTCCAGAAGGGAGGGGTGAGCAAAGCCTCTTTCTGCTCTCTATTAAGAGAGCAGTCTATTGCGACGACTGCTAAAGCAGGTAAGGATGAGACTAGCATTGCTTCTCTGAGCACGGGGGGGGGGGGAGGGGGGCAGAAGGTGGCATGTCTGCTGCCCCCCCCCCCATGTGCTCATAGGAGTAACACTAGTCTCGTCCTAACCTGCTTTGGCAGGCATTGCAATAGACTGCTTTCTTAATAGAGAGCAGGAAGAGGCTTTGCTCACCCCTCCCTTCTGGAACAGGAAGAGAGAGGGGAGTGAAGCCTTGTTCTGCTCTCTGTTGAGAGAGAGTGCTCTATTGATGCCTGCCAAAGCAGGTAAGCACAAGGCTGGCAGAGGGGGGGAGGTGGCCTGCCTGCCACTGCCCCCCTCGCCTAATTGCCGCTGCGAGTGACCACCGTGGCAATTAGGCATTTGTCTTGGGTGCTGGGGGGGGGGGGGGAGCCTAATTCAGCACTCCTCCTCCTGGCATCCTAGGCAAATGCCGAATTTGCCTAGTGGGCAGGATGGTCCTCCAAACACGGCAATGGAAGGACATGGAAATAAAAGTTTCAAGGGGTAGCCAGTCCAGATGGAGAATTGTTAAGAAAGAACCATAATTCTTTCAGCCACTGCTTATAAGAGGATATTCAGTGAATACCCTAAGTTAGTTTTGCTTAAAGACCACTGCACAAAAAGCAGGTGACAGATGACTGGAATTTTGTCACACTGGCAATGCAGTCCTCTAACCCTTTATGTAGCCATGCTTATTTTATAGATAAAAAGCAGTCACACATCCATCTAGTTTGCAGACTAGACTTCACTAAAAAAACCAAAAAAAACAGAAGCACAACCGTTTTCATTAAGGACTCTGATGCGAAAGACAAACCCAAGGACTGGGCTCAAATTAAGTCTCTCTCTCTGTTAGAAATATAGCGCCTCATCTTCTGTCATGCAAGCAAACTCTAGGCACCCCTGTACTCCTGTGCTGACTAGAGTTGCTCATTGTTAGCAGAAAGCACTCTGCATAAGTTCAGAGTCCTTTTGAATATGTGCAGGTTGTTGTTGTTTTTTGTCACCATAGTCCCTCTGCTGAAAGGTGGATAAAGCACATTGTATGTTGGTCTACATTAACTTTTTTTGTGGCCAAGAACTCTTCTGACAAGCTATAAGCTTTAGTGTGCACACTAAAGTTATAGCTTGAATAAAACTTTGTTAGTCTTAAAGGTGCTACTGGATTCTTACTTTATTCTGTTGCTTCAGACCAACATGGCCACCCACCTGGATCTATCATCTTGCTTGTATTATATTTTTATAAGAAAAAAAATAGAGAAAGAATGGGGATGGTGATGAAATGGGGAAGGGAGAGATGCACTATGAAACCAGTCATAAATCTTTCTGTTGTGATTTTCTGCAGTAAGGGACTGCTCCTAATGAATGATGAGAGAGGTCAGAGGTCTCAGCCTCTCTCTCAGATAAACAAAAATATAATTAAGCAAGATAAACAACAACTGACCCAGGAAGAATCATTCTGGTTTTGAAGTATAAAGAAAATTAACTGGCATCGGTATCAGTAAAGGGCATATTATATTGCCCCCCCAGTCGGAAGAACGAGACAACACGGTATATGGATGTAAAACAGGGCAACTTTTATTGAACAAACAGCCTGGGGCAACCTGAACTAACCGGGGAGGCGAAGGGAAATCCAAAACCCTTCCCAGCCCCGGTGGGCGAGCCACCCAGCCCCCAGCAGCAGCCGGGCAAACTGGCTGCTACCAGGCCGGCAAGGTCGGGTGTGACCTCAGTCCGGCTCCGCCGCACCGCCAGGGACGGCTCCCGAACGAGGTGACCCTGTAGCGAGAAAGACAGCAGAGGGCCGTTTAAACCCAGCTGCCATCCATCACCCGCTACTTCCCTTAAGGGGAAAACCATGGGTGGTCACCAAAACAAATCTGCCTTAAAGTCCCGCCCGTAAAGTTACCAAATTAAGCCCAAACCTAAAAGCAACAGTACAAGGTAGGCGAAAAACATCCCAGCTAAGGCCAATCAGATGGGATGAAAAAATTCCTACCTGGCCCCGAAAAACCCGGCGACCGGAAAAAAACCTGTACTGTTGCAGGGAGGGAGGGTGGGCCGAAAACGGCCAGCGGAGTGCGTGGCCGGGGGCGTGTCAGGGCTAAAAAGCCCTGCCAACCACGCCCCACCAGCTTCCCCGGATGAAGGGGGCCGTTTGCCTCGCTCCATCCGGGGTGGCAAACTCGGCCCCCGCCCTAATGCCAGCTGAAGCCGGCGCGGGCGGGAAAGGACCGGATTGCCCCCCCAGTCGGAAGAACGAGACAACACGGTATATGGATGTAAAACAGGGCAACTTTTATTGAACAAACAGCCTGGGGCAACCTGAACTAACCGGGGAGGCGAAGGGAAATCCAAAACCCTTCCCAGCCCCGGTGGGCGAGCCACCCAGCCCCCAGCAGCAGCCGGGCAAACTGGCTGCTACCAGGCCGGCAAGGTCGGGTGTGACCTCAGTCCGGCTCCGCCGCACCGCCAGGGACGGCTCCCGAACGAGGTGACCCTGTAGCGAGAAAGACAGCAGAGGGCCGTTTAAACCCAGCTGCCATCCATCACCCGCTACTTCCCTTAAGGGGAAAACCATGGGTGGTCACCAAAACAAATCTGCCTTAAAGTCCCGCCACCACAATGCCAAGCCTCAGCTTAGGCACTTGGGCCCACCGGCAGGCCTAAAGCCAGCCTAAGCCCCAGCTGTAGGTCCGACAAAAATGCCCTGTTGCCAGCAGCGGACAGGTGGACACCGTCTGGTCGATATAGGTCCGCCTTATAAGATCTAATGACCGGGTGTGGAAGGTAAATGCCCAGGCCCCCGGCGAGCGCCCTCCGCATCGCCCTGTTAGCCTTGCGTCGAGCCCTCTCGACCCCGGCCGGGTTCAATGCCGACCTCCACACCCGTCGCGGAAGGATGGCGGACCAAAGGATCAACACCTCGGGCCACCTGCTCCGCAACACCCGGAGGTCCTCGATCGCCTGATGTGACAGGGCCCTCCCCTGCACCAGGCCCAGATCGTTACCCCCAAGGTGGACCACAAGAATCTGGGGCGGAGGGCCGTCCCTCCCCCGAAACAGCAGTGGCAGGAGGCCGTCCCAACGCAGGCCCCGGCGCCCCTGCCATTCCACCACTGCCCGCTCGCTGAGGCCCAGCTGCGAACCAAAGGGCGAACGTCGAGCAAAGTGAGCAGCCCAAAATATCATGCTGTGGCCGGCGATCAAGATCCTTGTCCTCACGCCCCGCGCCACAGCACCTGAAACAAAACAAAATAACACAGTGAGAACAACAACCACCCCTCAATGGGTAATAGGGCGAACATAGCCCCTGTAAGCCGAGGACCTCCACCGTCCCACCTTCTGGATGGCCGATCCAGGATACCCCATGGCGGCCGCCGTCGATGCGGCCCCGATACGGAAGGAATGAGTCCCGAATCGGACCCCACCAAGGCCAAGCTTGTCCAAAGCCCTGCAGGTTACGGACCAAAACTGGAATTTGGTCAATGGCGACCCATCTATGTGACGGAATAAAGGCCCCGCCTCGTCGCCTCGAACGGCAATATATTCCTTCAAGGCGGCCACCGGGCAGATAGCAGTATCCTCACACAGGCCCAAAGTGATACACATACCTCTTTGTTTCTGATCGGTCTTAGATTTGCGAATCGAGATAACCACGCTGTCGCCTTGGATCTTTACGTCACCCGCCTGCAGGGCCCGGTGGGAACGGTCCTGCCGAGAACTGACCACCAATTCACTCACTCTGAGTGCTCCAAAAAATGCAATCAATGACGCTGCCTGAAAAAGCGCAGCCTCGAAACTGGAAGAACAAACTGAAGGCCAAACTGCCTTGAGCCCTTTTAAAACCACAGGGGAAAGGGGTTGCCTAGTATCGGGTCGCGGGCCTCGCTCACGTGCCCAACCCTCGAGCATTTTCCGGAGTCTGAAATCATCAGTCCTGTCAGGTAAACCCCGGATTTTTGCATGGAAGGCCAGGGCTGCCAACTTGGCCCTAATCGTCTTGGCGACCAGCCCCTTACCTTTCAGATGCACACAAAATTGCATGAGGTGGGCCACCGGCACCGGCCACCGGTTGGCCAACCCGGCCTGCTCCCTGAAGGCCCGAAACTGGTGCACCGCGTGGTCGTAGGCCTTCCGTGTGGAAGGCGCCAGGGCAAGTTTCATTGCTCGGTCGGCCTCAAGTCTCCAAGGCGCCACATCTCTGGGGGCAACCGCACCGGCAGGAGATCGGCGTCTGGTGCAAGGAGGCGAAAACGCTCCATCTGCCGACGAGACAGAGCATCCGCAACTCCATTGCATACTCCAGGCACATGCTTAGCAAGAAACAACACATTTAACCGTAAGCAACTCAAAACGAACACCCTCACTAGGCGCATAACTGGGGCCGACTTAGAGGACAACGTATTGATCACGTGGACAACCGACAAGTTGTCGCACCAAAAGTGGACAACCCGGTTGGCCAAGGACGGACCCCACAACTGAATTGCAACTACTATGGGGAAGAATTCCAAAAACGTTAAATTCCGGCAGAGGTCGCTGGAAAGCCACTCATCAGGCCACTCTTCAGCGCACCAATGTCCCCGGAAATAAACACCAAAGCCGACCGACCCGGAGGCATCCGATGTGATTTGGAGCTCTGCCTCGAGCTTAAGGTCCTCGCGCCAAAAAGAAACCCCGTTAAAGTCAGCCAAAAAACTCTCCCACACCTGCAAGTCCTGTCGCATGCCCTGGGTAATCCTGACTCGGTGGTGGGGGCGGCGCAAGCCAGCCATGGCGTCGCATAAACGCCGTAAAAAGGCCCGGCCAGGGGCCACCACCCTACAGGCAAAGTTAAGGTGGCCAACAAGTGACTGAAGCTCAAGGAGAGACAACTTGCGCCGGCCCAAGGCCGAAGACAACATCTGCAACAAGCGATTAATTTTTTCTTTGGGTAACCTGGACGCCTGCTGAACAGAATCCAACTCAATACCAAGAAACGTCAACATAGTCGCTGGGCCTTCGGTCTTCTCGTGGGCAAGCGGCACTCCCAGCTCAGACGCTAAACCCAGGAAGGACTGGAGCAAGTGTGCACATTGGCCCGACCCACGGCGCCCCACAAACAAAAAATCGTCAAGGTAATGGACCGTAGAGGCGGACCCTGACCGCTCGCGCAAAGCCCATTCGAGGAAAGTGCTAAAACGCTCAAAGGCGGAGCATGAGATAGCACAACCCATCGGCAGGGCCCGGTCCATATAAAACTTCCCTTCAAATGTAAAGCCAAGAAGCTCGAAATCATGCGGATGAACTGGCAACAAGCGAAATGCCGACTTAATGTCGCATTTCGCCATTTCAGCTCCCAATCCACAGTTTCGGACGATCCGGACGGCCTGGTCGAAGGAGGTGTATCTCACCGTACAAAGAGAATCAGGGATGGCATCGTTGACTGACCCACCTTTCGGATAGGAAAGGTGGTGAATCAAGCGAAACTCCCCAGGGGCCTTCTTAGGCACCACCCCCAACGGGGATACCCGTAAATTGGGAACTGGGGGGGCAGGAAAAGGGCCTAAAACTCGGCCCTCCCTGCACTCCTTGAAGATCTTGTCACGAACCACCTCCTCCATTCCTATCACGGAACGTAAATTCTTGGCCATACAAGGGCCCCTGGGGCCTTGAAAGGGGATACGAAAACCATGGCTAAAACCGTCCAACAAGTAAACTCGGTCGCGGGGGCGCGGGTATGCCGCTAACAACTTCCTAAGGGCCGTCACCTTGATGGGACTGGGACCCTTTACCAGCTCCTTGGGTGCCACCGCCGCTCCCGGTCCGCTTAGTTCCAGCTCGGGGCTTCGTTTTGTTGCATGAGGCCAGGGAATGGGACCCGCCACACAAGGGGCACTCGTGCTTATATTTGCACGGTTTCCTGCTGCAACCCCCTTGTGACGAGAAATCCCAACACACCAACCGGGGTTGAACCGGCTGCCCCGCTGGGGCGCGGGTGCCGGCCGTCGATGCATGCCTACTGACAAGGTGGCCACTGTCCGACCTGTCACCAGAGTTAGGCTTGGCCGGTGACATGAGCTGTAGCCAAAGCTGTTGATGAATGTGGTCCCAGGGGATAGTGGGGTTAAGGGCCGCCCTCATCCGGAACTCCTCGTCATACTGCAACCAGGCAGCACCGGAGAAGTCCGTGTAGGCCTTGTAGATAATGTCCAAGTATTGGAAAAGAGGAGAGGCCCGAGAGGGTTGCGCGCGGGCAATAACCCCTGCATAGATTAGGAAACCAGGCAACCAATTGGCCCAGTTCCGCTCAACCTTGCGGCGCTTGATCTTTTCCTTGTCCTTCTCGTCCAAGTCATCTTTGTCCTTCTTTTCTAACTCACGATAAAGAAGGGCAAAGACGTCAACATATTCGCCCCGGAGAATTTTCTCCCGGGTGGCTACAGTGAGGTGGTCGCCTAACGGCATCGCAGTGTCACCAAAAGGGCGGCAGTGGAAGGGCACTGAGCCCATCACATTAGAAGGAAAGCACCAGCCCCCCCATTGGGGGGCCGACCAACCCGTCATCGGCGAACCGCCCCATTGGAGCCCCCAAGGCAATGAACCCGAAGTGGACGGTTGACCGGAGGCACCGGAGGGAACTGCGGAAGTTGTACAGGAACCTGAACCTTGTGCGGGGGGCCAAGGCAAAATCTGCCCTTGACCCAACGAGCCTGGTAGGGCTGCCGCCTCGTGTGGAAACCTCGGGCCAACCGGGAACCCCAGGCCGAAATTGGCGGAAGGGGCCGTACTCGGTGGGAACCAAGGGGTCAAACCCCCCCACGGCCACGAACCAGGATAGCCCGGGCGCATGTGCTTACCATCAGGTTCAACGCCTGCAGGCGTCCCGGGAGGAATAGCACCGACTGACCCGCCCGGCTGGGCAGGCACCTCTGGAGGATTACCTTCGTCCACATCGGAAGTGTCATCACCAGGCTCAGGTCCAGATCCACCAGACGGTCCAGGCAAGGCAGCCATTTCCTGCAAAGAAGAGAGACGGGCCAAGACCTCTTGCTCAAAAGCCCTGGTGGATGTTCTGGCTGCCTTGCGCCCTCGCGCTGGGAGGGAAGACTGCGGATCCATACCATGGTGACGCTCAAGGGCCTCAAGACTGGCAACAATGGCCTGTCTGGTTTGAGCCTCCTGCTCTGCTCCAGGGGGGGCACCGGGATTGGGTCTCTTCTGACCACCCCTTAAGGGCTGCTTGCCCTTTGCCTTACCCTGCCCCTTAGGCATGGCAGCCAACTACCACAGAATAGACTACAAAGAGGCAATGAGCTATATAATAAGAAAAAAGGGGGGGGAGGTGAGAAGGGGCTGAACTGATCCAAAAGGGGGCCAAAGCAGCCTAAGTGGAAAAGAGGGGGGGGGAGGGAAGCCCACCAGCCCCCTAGGCACACCAGACCCCCAAGCTGGTAACAGAGAAAAAGGCCGGGCCCCACAGGCTCAAGGGCTGAGCTGAAGCCGGCCACGTCAGAAGCGAAGTAGAGGAGGAGGAGGGAGGAAAAACCTGACGCGGCCGATAGCCGCGGGTAAAAACACGCGCCGGACGAAACTGAGGCGCCGACACCCAACGCGGCCCACCGCCGCGGGCGAGAGAAACGCACGCCGCTCAGGCAAGGGGGGCCAGGGGACGCTCCGACGAAGCTCCCGAAGCCTGAACGCTCCTCCCTAGCGCGGCAAAGCCGCGACGTGCAGCAAGCCGCCGGCCTGACGCAGCTACAAAGACCCCAGCCGCGCCTCGGACGGAGGTAAGGCGAACCGCGCTCCTTCTCCCGAAAACGGCCAGCGGAGTGCGTGGCCGGGGGCGTGTCAGGGCTAAAAAGCCCTGCCAACCACGCCCCACCAGCTTCCCCGGATGAAGGGGGCCGTTTGCCTCGCTCCATCCGGGGTGGCAAACTCGGCCCCCGCCCTAATGCCAGCTGAAGCCGGCGCGGGCGGGAAAGGACCGGATAATATACAGTAAAGACAGGATTAAGCTTTGCTTAGAAAAAACAAGCATTTGCTACAAAACTGCCCAGAAATTAAACCAGAAGATCTGGTATACACTAAAACATGTTGATTTTATTTCCTAGTGTTTGTAATAGAGAAGTCCACAAAAATAAAACTTTCCAATACAGCCATTTCTGAGGGCAGGACACCTGAAACAACAAAACTTTTCCCTCTGCCAGGCCTCAAGGTCAGTGGCCCGCCAGAAGATTTCCTGTGAGGTCAAAAGCTAATCCTCCTCTCTCCATCTAAATCAAGCATCCTGTTTCACACAGCAGTCAACCAGTTGCTCAAGAGCAGAGGTGTCGAACTCATTTGTTATGAGGGCTGGATCTGACATAAATGAGACCTTGTTGGGCTGGGTCATATTGGGCCAGCCATGTGTATACCTATTTAAGATTAGGTAGTCGCGACATAAACTTTATAAAGAATACAGACAAACACAAATATGTTTTTTTTTTAAAAAAATGCTTAAAACATTAGCACTCTTTGATCTTAAAGGTGCTTTCTTTGTATTTCTCTCATGGGATCCAGGGAACTGGGCAAAGAAAGCTGTGGCTTTTTCCTTCCTTCCCCAGGGGACCAGGAGGGGGAGGAGCCTCAGACAATAGAAGGAAGAGAGGCTTGGCTCAGTAGCTCTGCTGTGTGATTGAGAGAGCCTAGAAAAACAAGGTGTGCCTTCTCCTCTTCCTCCCCAAGGGAGAAGCCTCAGCCAATGGAAACAATAGAGGTTTTGCTCTGTAACTCCAGTGTGATTGAGCAAGCCTTGCAAAGCAAGCTGTGATGCAGAAGGAAGCAGAAGAGAAGGAAGCAGATGACAGCTAGTTGCTCATGGGCCTGATAGGAGCCCTCCGGGAGTTTGATTCAGCCCCCAGGCCGCATGTTTGAGAGCCCTGGCCTAGAAGGCAGATAGGGCACAGAGGCTGATATCTTCCCCTGCTGCTTTCTACTAGCACTGCTATTCAGAGGTTTGTTGCCTCTAGATATGGAGGCTCCCTTTGGACCCCATTGCTATTAATCATTGAAGGACCTCTGCACCATGTATCTGTTAGACTTCCTTTTAGAACTGTCTATGTTCATGGCCATTACTATCTACCCTGGTTATGACTTTCACCGTTTAATTACTTGCTAAATAAAGAAGTATTTAATTTTGTTTGTTCTGAACCTATTTCAACAGTTTCACTGGTAGGGTTGCCAATCCCCAGGTGGGGGCAGGGGATCCCCCGGTTTGGAGGCCCTCCCCCCGCTTCAGGGTCGTCAGAAAGCAGGGGAAGGGGAGGGAAATGTCTGCTGGGAACTCTATTATTCCCTATGGAGATTTATTCCCATAGAAAATCATGGAGAATTGATCTGCGGGTATCTGGGGCTCTGGGGGGGGGCTGTTTTTTGGGGTAGAGGCACCAAATTTTCAGTATAGCATCTAGTGCCTCTCCCCAAAACACCCAAGTTTCAAAACAATTGTACCAGGGGTCCAATTCTATGAGCCCCAAAAGAAGGTGCCCCTAGCCTTCATTATTTCCTATGGAAGGAAGGAATTGAAAAGGTGTGCTGTCCCTTTAAATGTGATGGCCAGAACTCCCTTTGGAGTTCAATTATGCTTGTCACAGCCTTGATCTTGGCTCCACTTCTAATGTCTCCTGGCTCCACCTTCAAAGTCTCCTGGCTCCGCCCCAAAGTCCCCAGATATTTCTTGAATTGGACTTGGCAACCCTATTCACTGGATGCCCCCAAGTTCTAGCATTATGGGAGAGGAGGGGGGGAAGCCCTGTATCCACTTTCTCAATATTGATGCATAATTTTTAAGCCTCTATCAGGTTCTCTCCTTAGTAACTCCCCCCCCCCCGCCAGACAATCAACCCTTTCCTCATTGGAAAGGCAATCCAGCCCCGTAGTCCTTTTGATGCTGACTTTTACACTTTTTTCAGTTCTACAATGTCCTTTTTGAGATATAGTGATCAGTACTGCACACAGTATTCCAAATGAATTTGCACCATGACCTTACACAAGGATATTACAGTATTGGTCATTTTATTTTCAATCAGTTTCCTAATAATTCTTAGCATGGAATTTGCCAAGGTGAGGTACCTTGTCAAAAGCCTTTTGGAAGTCCCAAGTATACAATTGCTGAGGATGACAGGCAGATAAGCTGATAGGCCTTGACAGTTATGAAGATGGAGAAGTGAGATGGTGCCTCAAATCCACACAAAGTCTGGGAATAGTTCCATCTGACTGGATAGTTACAGTTTACAACTCAAAGAGAAAACATACCACTTTTTTGATGCATCGGTGTCAATTGGCTGCTTTGGTTCTGGTGTGCTCTGGGTTGCAGAACCTGAGATCCAGATTGGTTAATGGTTTAAACTAAGCAAGTGGCAACCCCCATTTTGGGTCTTTCTTGCTCTCAACTCTCCACTTCTCATGGTGCTTTCTGCATCCCACTTCTGTTTGTCCCCACACACAAAAAGTGACAGGTTTTCCCCCAGCTCCTTCAATGTGAAGGAAGCAAAGAGGCACCTTTCTGCCCCAGCCTTTTAAGTGGGCTAAATGCTGGTGAGAGGATTTCACTGGAAGGAACTGAAGAGAATGCTTACAAGCCTCCATAATGATGTCTACCAGATCACCATTTATCCACGTACTTTTTAACCTGCTTGAAGAACTCCAAGAAATTATAGGAGCCATGTTGATTTTCCCTCAGCAGACACATACTTGAGAATTCTCTCTTTAAAAATTCATTTTCCTTTGTTTGGCTGCCACATTTCATCCCTCTAAGAATAAATAATATCAGGAAGTCACAATGTTCATAAACTATTCCAAGGAGGGACACAGTTTTAATTGCTTGACTTTGAAATGAGAACAAAGTTTGAGTTCAGTGACACCTTTAAGACCAACAAACTCTTATTCAAGGCATGCGCTTTCGTGTGCAAGCACACTTCCTCTGATCCAATGGAATGAAAATAGAAATAACAGCCATACAGATAGGGTGGTAGGGATGCCAGCCTCCAGATGGGGCCTGGATATCTCTTGCTTTTATGGCTGATCTCCAGCTGACAGAGATCAGCTCCCCTGGAGAAAATGGCTGCTTTTATGGACTCTATGGCATTGTACCATGCTGAGGCCCCTCCGCTGCTCAAACCCACTCTCTCCCAGATCCACCCCCAAAGCCTTCAGGTATTTTCCAACCCAGACCTGGCAATCCTAGAGGGCGGGCAGTCAATTAGCATACAGAATAATGAAGGTGTTTTTAAGATTAAAAGAGTAATGAATTTAATTTATAGCTCCCCAGTTGAATCCAAACAGAGGATAACCATATATACTAAGCTCATTATTCTGTTAAAAACACTTTATTCTGTATGCTAAAATGACTGCTAGGGTTCCCAGCCTCTAGGGGTCCCAAATCCCCCGCTAGGCCTGGAGACCCCCGATTTGGAGCCTCCTCCTCCCGCTGGCCATAAAAGGGAAAGCGGGGGGGGGAGGGGGAGAACGGCAGCCCTTCCCACCCAGCCCCGATCGCAGCAGCCAGAGCTCTTCAGTTTTCTCAGGCTGCTTCCCGCCCCCAGTCAGCTGGCCGGTGAAGGGAGGGGAGCCCAGCCACGCCCCCAAAGGACCATGTGCCTTTGCACCTCCGGAGGTGAGTGAGTTCTGTCTCCTGCTTCAGATTTCCCAGAAGGGGGGGGGGGCGGGGGGGAGGGGGGTGGAGAGGGAAACGTCTTCTCATAGGGTATAATGGGGAATTGATCTGGAGGTTTCGGGGGCTCTGGGGGAGCTGTTTTTTGAGGTAGAGGCACCAAATTTTCAATATAGTATCTAGTGCCTCTCCCCAAAGTATCCCCCAAATTTCAAAACGATTGGACCAGGGGGTCCAATTCTATGAGCCCCAAAAGAAGGTGCCCTTATCCTTCATTATTTCCTATGGAAGGAAGACATTTAAAAAGGTGTGCTGTCCCTTTAAATGTGATGGCCAGAACTCTCTTGGAGTTCAATTATGCTTGTCACACTCTTGTTCCTGGCTCCGCCCCAATGTCTCCTGGCTCCACCCCCAAGGTCTCCTGGCTCCACCCCCAAAGTCCCCAGATATTTCTTGAATTGGACTTGGCAACCCTACCAGCCTCCCACTGGGGATGGGGTTTCTCCTGGTTTTGGTAGCCCCAACCCACCAGCAGAGCTCCGTCAGTGCCCAACGTGCCCAGCACAATGACATCACCCAGAAGTGATATCACCCCTGGCACATTGCATGGGGGACATTCTAGCATCTGGGTTAAAACTTTATGGCACCATATCTATTCCCTGCTGGCAGACAGGTAGGACCCGGCAACCCAATTGACTGCCTACGCTCTATATGTATGACTGTTATTTCTATTTTCATTCCATTGTATCTGAAGAAATATGCTTGCACACAATAAGCTCATACCTTGAATAAAAATTTGGTGGTCTTAAAGGTGCCATTGAACTCCAGCTTAACTTGATTCTTTGTAAGAAGCCATTCCTGAGAATGCTGGTATGAACAGGAGAATAAAGAAGCAATGGCCCTAATCCTTCACTGGGTGCTTTCACATGGCAGCTGTTGGCAAGTGGATTTTGATATTCTTACACAGTAAAAATCCAGTTGCAAATCACATTATTTAGTGTGTGTGTGCATGCATCTATTGCCTTTGCAATTTATTCTCTAAAGTACACAGTGTATATAAAATGCTAATCAAGTAAAGATAATAATCATTTTAAAGTTTGTTTTTCTTCAACATAAATGGCTGTTAAGGGAAAGGTAATGGAGAATTTGAAGAGCCCCTTGGTGCAGAGTGGTAAAGCTGCAGTACTGCAGTCGGAGCCCTCTGCTCATGACCTGAGTTCGATCCCAGCGAAAGCTGATTCAGGTAGCCAGCTCAAGGTTGACTCAGCCTTCCATCCTTCTGAGGTCGGTAAAATGGGTACCCAGTTTGCTGAGGGGAAAGTGTAGATGACTGGGGAAGGCAATGGCAAACCACCCCGTAAAAAGTCTGCCGTGAAAATGTTGTGACAGCAACATCACCCCAGAGTCAAAAACAATTGGTGCTTACAAAGGAGACTACCTTTACCTTTTTAATGGAGAATTTAAGTTCCAATATCTGCTGTGTGAATGTCAGATTTCCTTGCTGTCTTCTTCTTCCCAGTGTGCATTCACAACAGTTAAAGAATTTTCTAGATAATGTTCTAATATTTGTAAGCCTTTTAGATTCCTTTAATTTACAGGCTTTAAACTATTCTAAAGACAATAAAGTAGTTGCTTTTTAAAGGATGGTATGATCACCCATAACCATATCAAGGGTAACCAAAGCCTGACTATAGCCTGAAGGCATATTATGCAAGAACCTTACTGAAGCCAAACAAGCTTGGACTGGTTGGGACAGTTATCCCAAGAATGTCAAGGTATCATAGGTTCCCAAGCAAGGTGGGATTTAAATTAATAATTTAAAAAGTTGTGGGGATGGCTGACAGAGTATATATGCTGCTGCAACTTAAAAACTTGCAACTTGACAGAACTTGACAAAACGCTGATATAGTATAATATGCTGCTGCAACTTAAAAACTTGCAACTTGACAGAATGCATAAGCTTCCCAACCCCCCCCCCGCCCTGGCGGGGGACCCCTGATTTTGCAACCTCTTCCCCCACTCTCCAAAAATCCGGAAGCGGGGGAGTGGGGGAGAACGGCGCTTCCCCCTCACAGCGCCGGGCCGCCACTGCTGCCACCACCACCAGCGCCGCCGGCCCGGGCCCGGGCACAGGCAGCAGCTGCCGCCCGCCACCGCCACCATTGCCGCCGCTGCAGCCCGAGCTAGAGGCTGCCTGAGGAGAGTGGCAGAGGAAGGAAGAGGCCGGCCGCTGCCGGCCGAGCCCCACCAAGAAGGGAGTCCAGGACAGGATTTCAATTTTTTTAATTAAATGCAGCAGTGGGGGTGGGTTCTGCAAATTTCTTCATGAAAAATGGATCAACGCAGGCCTTGGATTCAGCAGGAGCTCGCAGGAGCGCAGCTCCTGAACCTTCCTGAAGGTTCCCCCTCCTCCTCCCCACCTTGTCCGTTGAATAGTAGGTGCAGCTGCATAGCAATCCCTGCATGAGCTCCATCACCTATTTTTCTACAAAATGACCCCTGAAGGAGACAGTGTCTCTCCCCACCCCCCACCCCCAAAGAGAGCAAACGGTAAGTTGGGAAAGGTGAGTTTTGAGCAAGAAAATTCTGTTCAGTTCTTGGATAGCCTAGGCAATCCCAATCTTGTCAGATCTTGGAAGCTAAGCAGGTAGGGTTGCCAATCCCCAGGTGGGGCCAGGGGATCCCTCAGTTTGGAGGCCCTCCCCCACTTCAGGGTCGTCAGAAAGCGGGGGGAGGGAGGGAAATGTCTGCTGAGAACTCTATTATTCCCTATGGAGATTTATTCCCACAGAAAATCATGGAAAATTGATCTGTGGGTATCTGGGGCTTTGGGGGGCTGTTTTTTGGGGTAGAGGCACAAAATTTTCAGTATAGCATCTAGTGCCTTGTCGGTGCGGGAGTTAGCAGAGTGAGCTTGGTGACCTGCCCAACACAGGGCTCCAGGAAAGAAATCAGCCAGACACCTGCAACTAGTGCCAAAATAGTGTATTTACAGATACATACAATAAGTGCTTACTAGTGCAGTCCAATATCTTACTTCAACAGACAAAATGCTCCGCCTACACACCAACTCTCAAAGAGAGACCTGTGTGGTCCATACACAGTCTTCTTATAGTCCTACTAGCCAATCCTGGCTGTGCACTGTCATGCTGACTCAGCAGGTTTCTTCTCTTGGCTTCTGCTGGCTCAAACCGGCCTGCTGATAAGGTCATTGTGACCTAGCATGCCTGCTAGATCACCAGCTGTCAAAACATAGCTGTCAGACTGGGTGCAGATAGATTCATTACACCAACACACCTCCTAATCTATTGAACCCAGTACACCCAACCACTGTACATAGTCTTCATGTTCACATGCAGACAGTAACATACATTTTCATATTTACACATTCATTATTACCAGTCCAGGAACTCGTCTGGGTGATAGAAAATATCATCACTGTCCTGGTCAGCCAGTCCCTTCTGGCGTTTGGCTTCAGCCTCCCTGTTCTTTGCCTCGCACTCTGCCACCCAGGCCTCCCACTTCTTAGCCTTTTCCTTCAGCATTTCTTCAAACCTAGGTGGGTCTGGTTTAACTGTCAGAGTGACATAGGGCACCTTATACCTGGCAGGAGGTTTGCCTTTTGTGGTTCTAGCAGACACCCGTGGCTCTGTGCTAGGACTGGCCTTATCTTCTTCAGGCTGATCTGTTCCCACCTCCTGGGCTGGTTGTTCTGCCTCTGTGATTTGAGGTTGCACCTCCTGACTTTCACACTCCACCTCCTGACTCTCCGTCCGAGGCTCTGAACCACCTTGGAGCTCACGTTTCTCTGAGCCTCTGCTTGCCAGCCCCCGGTCGGGAGATTGTTGTTCCTGCTTAATTACCCTGGGCAGGACTCCAGCATCATTATCAGTAATTGGCAGGAGTACAAATTCTCTCTTATCAGAGTGTAAGTGAGGCTAGCTGGACTGCTTGTTAAACTGGGCAGTTTCATTGAGGATTATTTTCTTTCTCTTATTGCAGAAGCGATAACACCTGGCCTCTGGCTTGTAGCCCAGAAAAGTCAGGCTCTCTGCCCGGACATCCCCCTCCCTGCTGCTCTCGGAGGGGATGCCAACCCGAGCCTGTGTCCCAAAGACTCTCAAAAATTTCAAATCTGGATACCTGTTATAAAGCAACCTATAGGGCAAATTATTTACAGGTTCACACCAAACTCGATTATGAATAAACACAGCACAGTACATGGCTTCTGCCCAATAACAAATTGGCAACCTTGCATCTTCAAGCATGCTGTACATTAACGTCTGTAACACAGCTCCTGTGCGCTCCGCTAGCCCATTTTCTTGGGGCGTGGCTGGGTTTGTTAAATGGTGGGCAATGCCCTTGTTCTCCAGCCAACATTTAAATTCATTTGACAAGAATTCCCCCCCTCTGTCGGTCTGAATAGCCTGGAGGTTTACACCTAATTGTCTCTCAACTGCTTTGACCCATTTTGTGAACACCTTGTACACTTCAGATTTATGCACCATGGCAAAGACCCAAGAGTACCTCGTATGGTCGTCTGTGGCCACTAAGCAGTACCTCCTCCCCGACAGACTTTTTGGCAATGGGCCAATCACGTCTAAGTGAACTAGCTCTAGGGCACGCTCACTTTCTCTTGTGCTTTCCTTAGAAACAGCACATGCCCTGCTTTTGGTCTTCTTGCAGACCTGACAATCCAAGTAACATTTACAAGGTTTCACTTTTAGACTTGGCACCAACTCCAGGGTTTTTTTCAACGCTCTAAACTCGCAGTGCCCCAGTCTCCGGTGCAGTAAATGTATACACTTGTTGTGCACAGGCTCATTTGACACCTGTGCCACCTGGGCACATTCATTCTGGACCACATATAGTTTACCTTCTCTTTTTCCAGTTACAAGCACCTTTCCCCCACCTCCCAGGATTTTACAGCAGGTCCTTTCAAACCTCACCTGGTATCCCTGGTCAATTAGCGTGCTAACACTTAGCAGGTTTGACTGTAGTGTGGGTACACATAACACATTTTGCAAAGTGCAATTTAACACAGGAAACTTCACATTGCCTGAGCAAGTAGCATTGGCAATGGTCCCGTTAGCTAATCTAACATGCCTGTGTTCAGGAATGTCAACATTGTTCAACAGCTCCTTCTTGCAGCAGAGATGGCTCGTTGCCCCAGAGTCTAAAATCCAAGCAGACCCTGTGCTCTCTACTGCAGACGTGACCAGCCAGGCTCCTTCCTCACACGGGCTGGTGGTCCTCCGCTCTCGCTGCCTCCATCCACGCCGCTTCTTCCCCCTCTCTGGGCAAGCTCGAAGCAGGTGCTCTGGCGACCCACAGCCATAGCAGCGTCGGACTGCCATTGCAGTCGGCTCCTCTTTCTCAGCCTTTGGCCGTCTGCCAGCAGCAAAAGCTGGCTCTCTGTTGGCTGTCTTCCCGGACGAGCTGATAGCCGCACGCTCCTCAACCCCCGGACAGCTCACTGCCGCAATCCTCTCTTGGAAATCAAGCAGGTGGGCACAGACGTACTCCATCGTCAGGGTCGCTACGTCCACTGTCTCCAGGGAAGTTATCAGGGGAGTAAACTCAGGCGGCAACGATGACAGCAAAATGTAAACTCTGTCATCTGGAGCTACAGTCTTGCCTCTGGCCTCAAGCTCAACAAAACAGTCCGTTAGCTTCTTGATGTGGTCTTTCACACACCCTCCAGCTGGCATAATAGTGCAAAACATTTTCCTAGTCAAGGCCATAAGGGAGCCAGCAGTGGTACTAACATGAACCCCACTGAGCGCATCCCAGGCAGCCTTGGGAGTGTCCTTCCCTCGCACATATACTAACTGGTCATCTCCTATAGCCAGCACGATGTTTGCCAGTGCCTTATCGGCTAACACAGTCTCAGCAGGAGATAACGCTGCAGGGGGATTACTCACAAACAGCCATTGCCCTTCACGCTTGAGGTAGTGTTCCATTCTCAGGCTCCACACCGCGTAGTTGGCTGAATTGAGCTTCTCAACGGCCACTGCGAGCTGCTGCTGAGCCATGATGCCGACTCCTCCACACAGCTGGCTGCCGTCGTCCCTCTGGCTCTCAAAACGAGATAGCTGGTGCTGCTTTGTCTTTCAACCGGCGTTTCTCGCCTCCGGCTCTTTCCAAACTCTCGGTCAGCTCAACTCTCACGGTGCTCCTCCGCGCAGCGGAACCGCCCTGGGCCCATAACCCTGTCGGTGCGGGAGTTAGCAGAGTGAGCTTGGTGACCTGCCCAACACAGGGCTCCAGGAAAGAAATCAGCCAGACACCTGCAACTAGTGCCAAAATAGTGTATTTACAGATACATACAATAAGTGCTCACTAGTGCAGTCCAATATCTTACTTCAACAGACAAAATGCTCCGCCTACACACCAACTCTCAAAGAGAGACCTGTGTGGTCCATACACAGTCTTCTTATAGTCCTACTAGCCAATCCTGGCTGTGCACTGTCATGCTGACTCAGCAGGTTTCTTCTCTTGGCTTCTGCCGGCTCAAACCGGCCTGCTGATAAGGTCATTGTGACCTAGCATGCCTGCTAGATCACCAGCTGTCAAAACATAGCTGTCAGACTGGGTGCAGATAGATTCATTACACCAACATGCCTCTCCCCAAAATACCCCCCAAGTTTCAAAAAGATTGGTCCAGGGGGTCCAATTCTATCAGCCCCAAAAGAAGGTGCCCATATTCTTCATTATTTCCTATGGAAGGAAAGGAAGGAATTGAAAAGGTGTGCCGTCCCTTTAAATGTGATGGCCAGAACTCTCTTTGGAGTTCAATGATGTTTGTCACAGCCTTGATCTTGGCTCCACCGCTAATGTCTCCTGGCTCCACCCCCAAAGTCTCCTGGCTCCATCCCCAAAGTCCCCAGATATTTCTTGAATTGGACTTGGCAACCCTAAGAATGCAAGAGGAGGAAGAGGAAGTTTTGCTAACCTAATAAGGAGGGCTTTAAACTAAATTGTATGGGGGAGTCATATGATGCCAGAAACTGGGGATAAGAACACTAAATATTTGCAGAGAGTGGTGCATATGCTAGGTAATGTTAACTTGCAGGTATGTCCAGAAACTAAACCTTCGGGATGCATAAAACATGGATTTCGATGTCTCTACACTAATGCACAGAGTATGGGAAACAAACAGGAGGAACTGGAAGTCCTAATACAGGAAGGAGGCTGTTACATAATAGGCCTTACTGAAACTTGGTGGGATGACACTCACAACTGGAATATTAGGATTTAGGGGTACAACTTATTTAAAAGGGACAGGCAAATGAGAAAGGGCAGAGGCACAGCAATATATTTGAAGGAGGTATATACTTGTGAGGAAATATGTGAATCGGAGCATGGCAGCTCAGTTGAGAGTCTCTGGGTAAAAATAAAAGGAGTAAGAAATAACAGTGATATTATGGTGGAGGTCTGCTATAGACCACCAAGTCAGGCAGAGGACTTGGATGGGATACTCCTACAACAGATTGCAAAGTTCTCCAAGAGAAGGGATACAGTGATCATGGGAGATTTCAATTACCCAGACATCTGTTGGAAGTCCAACTCTGCTAAAAATGAAAGGTGAAATAGATTTCTGACTTGTCTTGCTGACAACTTCCTTTTCCAGAAAGTGAAGAAGGAAACAAGGGGATCTCCTATCTTGAATTTGATTTTCACCAACAAGGAAAAATTAATTGAAGTGGAAATAGTGGGCACCCTGGGTTGTAATGACCATGTGATTTTGGATTTTACAGTCTTAGGAAAGGGGAAAGTTATACGTAGTCAGACATATAGGCTGGATTTCAGAAAGGCAAACTTTGATAAACTTAGAACTATGCTGAATAAAATCCCATGGTCAGAAATACTTAGGAAGAAGGGGGTTCAGGAGATATGGCAGCTTCTTAAAAGTGAAATACTGAAAGCGCAATCACAGGCGATTCCTACGAGAAGAAAAAATTTAAAGAAGCTGAATTGGCTCCATAAAGAGCTCTCTAAAGACTTGAGAAATAAAAAAGACTCCTTTAGGAATTGGAAGGAGGCCCTTATAACCAAGGATGAATATAAACAAAATCGCCAGTGCTTGTAGAGAAAAAGTTAGGAAAGCTAAAGCTCAGTATGAGCTTAGGCTGGCCAAAGATGCTAAAAACAACAAAAAAGAGTTCTTATGTTCAGTGTAAGAAAAAGAGCAAGGACATGGTAGGCCCATAGTGAGGGCAGGAAAGTGAAATTGTAACAGATAATGAAGAGAGGGTGGAACTGCTCAATTCCCACTTTTCCTCAGTCTTCTTTTCTGAGGGAAATGGTGCTCAACATGGCAAAAACAGAACATATAATGAGGGTAGGAAGTTCCAACCTAGGATCAGCATGGGGTAGTACATGAACACCTAGTTCCTTTAAATGAAACTAAGTCCTCAGGGCCATCCAAGGGTTCTAAAAGAGCTTGCAGATGTAATTTCTGAGCCTCTGGCTATTATTTTTGAGAATTCTTGGAGTACAGGAGAGGTGCCGGAAGATTGGAGGCAGGCGAATGTTGCCCCCATTTTCAAGAAGGGGAAAAAGGAGGATCCGAGTAACTACCTACCTGTCAGCTTGACGTCTATACCTGGAAAAGTTTTAGAACAAATCATCAAACAGTCAGTCCTGGAATATTTAGAAAGGATGCCTGTGATTACTACGAGCGAGCATGGGTTTCTCAAGAACAAGTCATGTCAGACTAACCTGATCTCTTTTTTTGAGAAAGTGACTACCTTGCTGGATCATGGGAATGCTGTAGACATTGTTTATCTTGATTTCAGATAAGGCTTTTGATAAGGTTCCACAGACTATCCTTGTGTACAAGTTGGTAAAATGTGGTTTGGATCCTGTTACTATTAGGTGGATCTGTAACCGGTTGACAGATCACACTCAAAGAGTGCTTGTGAATAGTTCCTCATCCTCTTGGAGAGGAGTGACAAGGATCGGTCCTGGGGCCTGTATTGTTCAACATCTTTATAAATGATTTGGATGAAGGAATAGAGGGAATGCTTTTTATATTTGCAGGTGATACTAAATTGGGAAGGATTGCAAATATAGAAGACAGAAACAGGATACAGGATGTCCTTGACAGGCTGGAAAACTGGGCTAATACCAATAAAATGAATTTTAACAGGAAGAAATGTAAAGTTCATTTAGGGAGGAAAAATCCAATACATAGTTATTGGATGGGGGAGACTTGTCTTAGCAGTAGTATGTGCAAAAAGGATCTAGGTGTCTTAGTGGACCATGCACTGAACATGAGTCAACAGTGTGATGTTGTGGCTAAAAAGGCAAATGCAATTTTGGGCTGTATCAACAGAAGTACAGTGTTCAGATCATGTGAAGTGATGGTATTGATTTACTCTGCTCTGGTAAGACCTTATCTGGAGTATTGTGTTCAGCTTTGGGCACCACATTTTAAGAAGGATATAGACAAGCTGGAACAGGTCCAGAGGAAGGCGATGAAGATGGTGAGGTGTCTGGAGACCAAGTCCTATGAGGAAAGGTTGAAGGAGCTGGGCATGTTTAGCCTGGAGAGGAGACAACTGAGTGGTGATATGATCACCATCTTCAAGTACTTGAAGGGCTGTCATATAGAGGATGGTGTGGAATTGTTTTCTATGATCCCAGAAGGTAGGACCAGAACCAATGGGTTGAAATTAAATCAAAAGTTTCTAGCTCAACATTAGGAAGAACTTCCTGACAGTTAGAGCAGTTCCTCAGTGGAACAGGCTTCCTCGGAAGGTGGTGGGCTCTCCTTTCTTGGAGGTTTTTAAACAGAGGCTGGATGGCCATCTGACAGCAATGAAGATCCTGTGAATTTAGGGGGAGGTATTTGTGAATTTCCTGCATTGTGCAGGGGGTTGGACTAGATGACCCTGGAGGTCCCTTTCATCTCTGTGATTCTAAAAATGGGCCACCATCCATAGGATTCCTGAAACTCTTTACAAATGGTGGTGTATTCCCAATGAACAGGGCTTTTTTTTAGCAGGAATGCATAGGAACATAGTTCTGGCTGGCTTGGTGTCAGGAGTTGTGGCCTAATATGCAAATGAGTTCCTGCTGGGCTTTTTCTATAAAAACCCTGCAAATGAGGATTACAAGAATGCTATAAGCATACATTTTGTATTTCATAGCAATGGAGTGAATCCTACTCTGGGCCACCTGTGTTATAACAGGAGAGATGTACAACTTCTTTCTTTAGAAAGAAGAAATTTACTGGAAGCATGAAAATCTTGTAATGTAACTTTATAACACATAGTCCCTGGACATAATTTGATTCCCCCTGGCTTCTGGTAGAAATCTAGCACATTTATTAAACAAAAGGAAGGTTCCAATTAGGGGTAGTTCTGCACATGTGTTCCCCACTGAAATCTACAGTCCTTATGTGGGGGAACAAGCCAAGTTTCTAGTCTTTATATTTGCGGAGGTAAGTTTTAAAATATGACAAAAATACATAAAAGAAAATGAAGACACACAGTTTTAACTGTCTCATGATTTCTAACAAGTTGCATTTACATTGTAGCTTTCTACAAGTTCAGACTTTGAAAATCCAGATACAGTTTCAAGTATCATATGTAGAAATATTCCCATAGTGAAGAAACCTAAAGACTTTGATTGGAAGTTAACATATGAGCACAACTGATTTTGTAATAGGGTGAACGTTGTTTTTTGCATACAGTTTAGCAAGCTAAATATTATAGTAAAAGTATAGTGCATTCATATTAAATGGAGCAGAACTATATGGCTGTTGCCTCACTTATCCATTTTAGACTCATGTTTAGCTACTCTGGGGGAAATAGTGGTGCTACTTCCTTTCCCCCAACTAACAGAGGTTGGATTACCAGTCCATATATTTATATACTTCTTTTCAGTTTTAAGAGATTCTAAGTTGGTTTTGCAAAACGCATTAAGAACAATGACAGATAGTGAAATAAAAATGCCACCACTAAAAGTCTGCAATGTACAAGTTCTATCAAAGTAGGTGGATAAATAACCTTGCAGAAGACATGGTATAATCTAGAATTGATGGAAGTTGGAGCATGACATTAATTCATCTGCACAATTTAGCACTATGGAGAAGCCATGTTTCTTGATAACAGTTCATATTTCTTGAGATAATCATAGAATCATAGAGTAGGAAGGTACCTCCAAGCTCATGCAGGAAATTCACAAGCACCTCCCCTCCATACATACATCCTCTGTGACCCCTGCTCCGTGCCCAGAAGATGGCAAAAAACCCTCCAGAATTCCTTGCCAATCTGGCCTGGAGAAAAATCTCTGATTTACCCTGAAGTGTCAATCAGCATTTTCCTGGCTGTATAAGTAGTGGCCACAAGAACTAAGCATTGATGAAGCCCTTCATGCTCTCCTTCTCATGATTTGCCTGACTCACAGAATCAGCATTGCTGTCAGATGGCCATGTAGCATTGCTGTCAGATGGCCATGGCCATGTAGCCTCTGTTTAAAAACCTCCAAGAAGCCTGTTCCACTGAGGAACATTCTAGCAAGTTCTTCCTAATGTTTAGTCGGAAACTTTTGATTTAATTTCATTCCATTGGTTTTGGTTCTACCTTCTGGGGCCATAGAAAACAATTCCACACCATCCTCTATATGACAGCCCTTCAAGTACTTGAAGATGGTGATCATATCTTCTCCAGCTTCTTCAACCTTTCCTCCATACCCCTCACCATCTTCATTGCCTCCGCATGACCGTCCTTGGCCATTTAGAGATATTTGTAAGTCAAAATCATCATCTTGAACTACCCTATGTGATACATTGAATTGCCTATGTGACACATTGATGCTGGGTGGGGGTGGGGTCATGATTGTCTTTCAAGTGACTGTTCAGATTCTGGTAAATCAGTTCAGATTATAGCATAGGAAAAATTAAGTGTGCCTTGGTCAATTTTCCATTATAATGACATTTTTGGTAGAATGTTATGCCCTTTTACATACCAAATTAAAAATAAAATAATGTTGAACAGTATGCAATTTTAATGGTACAAAATTATACAAAGATATAGAAAATACCACAAGAATATAAGCTCATGTTCAGTTCTCATAGGTAAAAAACAAGCTGAAACAGTGGGCTAAAAAACTTGGTAAAATTGCTAGTTATTATGACTGCCTGATAATGGAGCAATGTGCAAAATGTTCTGGCTTTTTGTAGTGTCTGTGTTAAGGAAAAAAAACAGCATTTTTAAAAAGAATGGATGGACAGGCATCTGGAAAGATGTACATGGCACTGTTTTATCTCTAAAATTGGTAGCAATGCTAAAAATTGAAAGAAAACTCAACTAGAGAATATTTATTTATTTATTATTATTACTTTAAATTTCTATCCCGCTATCTCCGCAAGCGGACTCAGGGCGGCTTGTATACTTAGTGTGAATCTGGAGTGTATCTCATACAGTGAGTTACTCTGCAGAAAAGACTTCAGAACAGTAATTCAATGAGGAAGAATTTATTACTGTGATCTTCCACTACACTTTTATCAGTGCATCATGATGGGAACTTCTGAAAGGAAAAACAAAACGTATAACCCATTTAATCACTCAGAGGGTATGTACAGATGGCCGGCTTTAATGCCTATACCCTGCAGTGCTGTGAGTTCTTTATGCAGGTCATTTCAACACCTGTGTGTGGTGCTAAGGCTCTATTAAATCTTAATAGGATTCTCACAGAAAACCATGGCCACATTCAGGCATATATTTCCTCCAACTAGGAATGTGGAAAACAGACCTGTTTGTTCTCCTGGGTTAATATTTTGTTAATATTCAGATACTAAACAAGTAATATGAAGTGTTAGATGTCACCACCAACTATGGCTAATGAACCAGGATGCTTTTATTCTCTCTCTCTTTTTACCTTTTACCTATAATAGCTAGATTTTCAATGCCCCTTGCATCTTTTGTTTCATCAGCCTTTAAACAGAAGAAGTCCACCTCACTAGTTTTGTAAAGGGAAACTATTTGATCTATCACCATTGAGGCCAGGATAGCGATTACCTCATTCTGAATCTCTGGTGAGGTGTAAGAGGCATTACCAGGTATGCCTTGCACTATTGCTTTGAGTGTTGGATTATTCTGTATGGTATGCTGGAACAGTAACATGAACAGTCCTTTAGCGCCAAACAACTCATCATATTCATCAATTCCACTTATTGGACCAACCCCCATGCTGCCACAAAAAGGCATCTCATTAACAGTAAGGAACTGAATTGTCTGAGCAATGCTCTTGATATAATACCTATTCCTTTTTGTGTGTTCCGGACCCAGCAGTGTGTGGATCTCTGTTCCTTGTCTGGATCGAGCCATTTGTTCTTCCCATTGGGCATTTGAAACCACGTGGCTTTTACATGTGGAATTCTTACTAAACCCCTTCTTGCTCTCTAAAGGTGTTTTCCAGTTGCTGAAGCCAGTAACTGTAAATGCCTTGTCCCAATCAGTCACCTTTGCAAACTTTCTGCATAGGAAGCAGAAGGCTTGGTCTGTCTTGATTAAGTATTCAAGCCAGGGATGGCCAGCATACCATCTGCTATTAAAACTGCGCTCCTTGTTTCCAATTTTTGTTTTGGGGTATGTTGAAAGCATAGGCTGAGAAGGGTTTACTTCACCCAGATCAGGAGGAGGAACCGACTGTCTTTGCTGGGAGTGGATTGGAGACACCATCGCATGTGAGGTTGAAGGCTCCTCTGTGGGGACAGTTGTTGATCCCATGGTCTCTCTGGCCACCTCCACCTGGTCCATTGTTGACTCCAGTGCAGGAGTTGTCTCTTCCTGTCTTGTTTGTCTCTGTCCATACTGTCTAGGTCTGCCTTGTCTGATTATGAACCTGTCCATTTCCTGACAACATAATTTTTTTGTTATGGCAAACAGGAAAAAAATTGTACGATGTATGCCTGCATGAACACTGGATAATTCAAACATAAGCTGCATTTTTATCTATTAGCAATTAACTTAACTCTCTGTTTTGACTTTGTGTCCTTGAGGGAGGATAAGGCACGAAGCTGAAAATGTGGGGGAAATGCAGCTGCTTCCTCTAGAAAAGCAGGAGGCACAATAACTCATGAAAAGCGCACACACACATCCCAATCTTGAGTCTGCCTTGGCTTCTAATTCCACCACCCCCCTATGCAGACCCCAGAGAGCCCCTGCCTAGGGTTCTAGACTATCTGGTGTCCTAGGCAAGGCTAACTTTTGCCCCCCCCCCCCCCAATAACCACCTGATAACACACAAATATAAAATGTAAACATAACCATAACCTGAGCCATGGCCTGAGCTGGTCAGAGCCTTCAGCACGGCAAAATTTGGTGTGCATCAATAAAAAGAACATGTTTGCAAGAAGGGATATTATCAATGTTCTAAGCCCCCTTAGACCTTGATCCTGTCCCAATAAGATCTGAAGGTTACCCTGTCAAAATAGATTTTGTAATTTAAAGTACTCACATTCAGTTAAAAAAAGGGGGAGGGGAATAACTGTTTCCACTGCTCAAATAACAGCCTTTCTTTCTAGGACTTCCTACACAACAGGCACAATACATGTATCTGTATGCTTATAACCTCCCCTCAAACACTGGTGAAGGCAACAGGGAACACAGCCAATCTGAGTGAACATCAAGTAGTACATTCTAACAGTGGCTAATAATGCTGTCTAGACATTTGTGACCCTTTTTGCTTTGCACACTCCCTGATTACTCAGAGAAGCACAAACAGAAACTACGGAGCGAGTCCTAATATGTGTCTTCACAGGACAAGGACAGAAACGTATCTATATGACTGATGAGGTTTATTAGTTAAATATAAGAGAAGTTTAATTGCATTTCCTATTTCCTCAATGAGAATCTTGTGAATTAGGGGAGGATATTTGTGAGTTTCCTGCATTGTGCAGGGGGTTGGACTAGATGACCCTGGAGGTCCCTTCCAACTCTATGATTTTATTATTCTATTTGCAGGATCTTCTAAGGCTTCTATGCCTTAGAAAGGCTTCTTTGCTTTAGAAAATAGGAAAAATCCAGAAAATTGATCCCCAAGCTATCCAAACTGAGTCCAGTGGCACCTTCAAGACCAAAAAAGTTTTATTGAAAGTATAAGGTTTTGTGTGCATGCACACTTCTACAGATTCTCCTATATAAGCACAGAATAAAGAGGAGAATTGAGTGGATCTTGCATAAGATTGTGAGCAAAAGCAACAACTGCAGAAATATGCACATGTCAGTCCAATTAAAACAATTCACTTTGCACAATCCTAGTATTAATTTATGGGAAATATGCAATTCAAGTCACTTTTAGTCCAAACCATGTTCTTCCTATCCAAACTTTTGCCTTTAAAAACAGAATCTGATTTTTGTGCACAGATCCCTCTGTTCTTGAGTCCCTATTCCAAAATGCTGGGTTTCTTCCCAGCCTGAAGAGGGGCGGGGGGGGGGGGGTCTTTTCTAGCTTTCTGCGCCTGGTCTCAAGTCACAACAGTGGCACTGGGTCTCCAGAGCTCCAGGGAGGGAGGGAGAAAGGGAAAAGGGGAAGGGAGGGAAGGGGCCTTTCCTTTGTGTGCCTTAAGTCACTGCATAATTTATTTATTTTTGGTTTGGGACAGAACTGCCAGGGAAGAAGGAATCGGCTGTATTTGAGCTTTGGGGATGGGGTGGGAGAAGAAAGAAAAGCCTCTGAAGAGCAGTGAGTGAACAGAAAAGAGGAGTGTGGGTGGAGAGGGAGAGGCAGGGAGGGAGACAGGGGAGGGGAGAAAGAAATGAAGGACACCTTATGGGTCCACTCTGCCGCTGCTGCAGCCAGAACCGGGAGAGCCCTAGGGAGGGAGAGGAAAAGGAGGGAAGGAAGGACTCTGCCCTAGCCCATGCCACCATGTCCTGAGCCCCAGGGAGGGCAGGGAGGGGGAAGGAAGGAAGGATACCCCTCTTGTCCACACTGTTGCTGCTGCTGCAGCCAGAGCCCCAGGGAGGGAGAAAGAAAGGAGAAAGGGGATGGAGAGTCTATGACGCTGCCAGAGCCCCGGGGAGAGAAAAGGAAGGAAGGACACCACATTCGAAGACTGCACAAAGCTTGCAAGTAAAATAAGGGGGAGGGGAGATTGTAAGATCGGGTGGGAGACAACAATACCTGGGCTTTGCTGGAAACTTCAGCCAGCCAAATGAGGGACACCTGCCTGTGCAATTGGCGGGCTCTAAGAAGACGTGAGGAGGGCAGGTGGGAAGACTGAGCACTTCAGCTTTGTGGTGCAGTGTGCCTTAAATGCAGTGCAGGCGCAGGGGGAAGCCCAGCCATGAGGAAAGTGGCAGCACTCGCTGAGCATGCAGAAAGAAAGAGAGTGGGGGGGGGGACTCAGGCTTGCTCAGGGTGTGGCTGAGACTCAATGCTGCTGCCGCTGACAGCAGAAGGCAATGCAAGACGATGACATGACTTGAAGTGCAGAGGTTGGGAGTGGCAAAAAAAAAAGTCGGGGGGCAAGTCGGGGGGGCTGGGTAAGACTTGTAAGTCAGGGGGGGCTTGCAAATGGGTCAGGGGGCTGTTCCCGGTGAGGCCCCCTTGTGGCTACGGGCCAGGATATACATGTTTAAATAAGAAACAGGACACGTTAAGCATACAGAAAATACAGAAATACAATACAGTAAGACCAAGATAATACATACCCATTCTGTACACAGTAGTAAAGTTCACAGACCCATTGTCTTTACTGAAATATTTTCTTGCACCATTTTGTTATAATATATATATTTATAGAAATGCTCTTTGAACAATTCTGCTTGATATGAATTGTAGACTATGAGAAACATCAGAACCTTCCTGACCTCTTTAAGCAGGCCATTCTGCAAAGTGGCAGAGACTATATGGAAAATACATTGTATGATTGAGCTTGCCTATTTACAAGGGGTACCTGTAGAAGACTTTGATCAGATGAGCAGAGTTGTGGTGGAGCACAGGGGTTCTGCAGACATGAAGGTCCAACTATGAAGGACTTTGTATGTGATGGCTGGTACTTTGACTTGAACTGATGGGCAGCCTATGGTGTGACTGCAAAATGGGTGTAATTTTCATGGTGAACCCAGTCC
The DNA here is from genome assembly GCF_032191835.1 of Heteronotia binoei. NCBI lineage: Eukaryota > Metazoa > Chordata > Lepidosauria > Squamata > Gekkonidae > Heteronotia > Heteronotia binoei. The sequence continues at coordinate 106,527,212 of NC_083243.1, forward strand.
CTGATAATAACCAAACTGATAATGTACCAACTGCAGTCTCTGAGTTGACTTCAAAGAGAGACCTATGTAGATTGCATTAGTGTAGCCTTGTTTCAGTGTTACTGTGGTATGGATCAGACTGGCTGAGTCAAGGTAGGGGTCATCAACCAGGCTAAATTAAATTGAAATAATGCATTTTTTTGCAGTTGTGTTAGCTTGCTTCTCCAGCAGTAATTCTGGATCTAGTATAATTCTTAGACTCATAACAGAGTCAGCAAGGGTCAGCTGAACCCTATTGACTGGAGGCACAATGGCCTATAATACCTCAGACTTTGCAATCAGCATTATCTCTGCCTCATTAGGGTTAACTCTCCACCATTTAACCCTAGCACTCAGGCAGTTGCCTTTCTCCCTTGTGAATACTCCCTTCAGTATTCAATATAGTTCAGCAATGGAATCAGCTGCCTCTTAAAGAGCTGGTAAGCTCCTCCTCACTGGCAGTCTTTCAGCAGCAGCTGCACACACTTTTCAGGGATACTTTAGACTAATCTTGCATTGAATAGAGAGTTGGCTAGATGGCCTCTATGGCTCCTTCCAACTCTATAATTCTATTCAGCTTCCCTTATTGCTTCTGAAAAATGGCTAGGGGAGTGGATTGGGCTCAGATTTTGTCTATTTTTAGGCCTTCCTACTATAGGGCATCAGCACTCAAGGTTCCCATTCCCCCTCTGGCAGAGGTCAGGGAACTCCTACCCTTGCCTCTCATTTCCTGCTGCCACTCTGAATGGCAGCTGAAGAAAAAAAAAATGGTAATCAGACTGATGATGTGATATCACTTTTTGGAAAAACTCATAAGTGATGTCAACCCTCTCTAGTAATCTTTTACCATGTAGTTTTTGGCAATTCCTAGAGAAGCATGACATCACGTATGGGTTTTCCCCAGAAATGATGTTACACTGTTACTGACAGCCACCACCCGATGTCTGCACTCCCCTCATCTTCTGCTGGTTGCCATATCATGCCATGCTTGGCAACCCCATCAGTACTAGATCACCATGAACAACCATACTAATGCTCATTCTTGCATCTCAGTCTTCAAGGAAGCTATCACAGTATATTTGATATATTCCCTACCAACCTGTCCCCATTATGCACAACTTTTATTCTCATAGTTCAGTCTTCAAAGTGAATATTGCATTTTTTTTCCCTTCCTTTCATTTGAAAATGGGTGGAGCCATTGAGCAGATATGCACATTCACAATGAAATTGTGTAACAGTCAGTTTGGTGTAGTAGTTAACTGTGTGGACTCTAATCTGGGAGGGCCAGGTTTGATTCCCCACTCCTCCGCATGCATCTGCTGAGTAACCTTGGGTCAGTTGCAGTTCTTGAAAGAGCTGGTTCCTCAAGTGTAGTTCTTGAAAGAGCTCTCTCAACCCACCTACCTCACAGGGTGTCTGTTGTGGGGAGGGGAAGGGAAAGGAGATTGTAAGACACTCAGACTTGAAGTGAAGGGCAAAGTATAAATCCAATCTCTTCTCTTCTAATAAATTTCATTGCATTATCTCGCACCTCAAAAAGGATATTATAGCATTGGAGAAAGTCCAGAGAAGGGCAACTAGAATGATTAAAGGGCTGGAGCACTTTCCCTATGAAGAAAGGTTGAAACGCTTGGACTCTTTAGCTTGGAGAAACGTCGACTGCGGGGTGACATGATAGAGGTTTACAAGATAATGCATGGGATGGAGAAAGTAGAGAAAGAAGTACTTTTCTCCCTTTCTCACAATACAAGAACTCGTGGGCATTCGATGAAATTGCTGAGCAGAAAGGTTAAAACGGATAAAAGGAAGTACTTCTTCACCCAAAGGGTGATTAACATGTGGAATTCACTGCCACAGGAGGTGGTGGCCGCCACAAGTATAGCCACCTTCAAGAAGGGTTTAGATAAATATATGGAGCACAGGTCCATCAGTGGCTATTAGCCACAGTGTATGTGTGTATATAAAATTTTTTGCCACTGTGTGACACAGAGTGTTGGACTTGATGGGCCGTTGGCCTGATCCAACATGGCTTCTCTTATGTTCTTATGAATTCAGTGGAGTTATCAATTTTAAACAAACTTATCAATAAATTGAGTGCCAAATGGAGTTCAAAGAAATATCTCACCTTACTTGGCAAATTATTTCTGATCACTTCCAGACACTGCCACTTATTAACTACTATAGCATTAGGAGCTCACAGTCTGTAGCTCATGATGCTGGTTAAGATGAGCAAAAAGCAACAGGCTTCCCTGAATGAATCAACAGTAGAATGTCATACATTCCCCTAAAAACTGAATGCTTTAATTTAACGGAGGGCAAGTGGCATAGTACAATTTTTTTTAAAAAAAAAAAATCATGCTATAATTAGTTCAAAACAGGAATCAGAATTATACATGTTCTTTATTAGAAATAGAATAAATTTAGGAGTATAAGGCCAAATGCAACTCACATAGCCAAGTATTGTGGCCTGTCACAAGCTTGACGTAAAAAATCCAAATCATGACAAAAAAAGAGAGGAGGCTTATCAAGCCCCTAAAGGGTCATTGTAGATTCGTTTATGGGTTCTGTTGAAGTTGGTGGACTGATCATAAGTTATGCAGGCCTGAAATAAACTCAGACCAATTCCCCACTAGTCTTGTTCTGGCGTCGGAGCTCTTCCCTCACCCCCAATACTTTCATCCAATTTCACACAAGCTGTCCTGGGGTTGCGACTTGCTCCACCTCTTTTCTGCGGCAAGTAAGATCCTTTGAAAATTGTTTTCTGCTTGCTGTGGGAAAAAGGTGAGGCACATTGCAGCCCCAAGGCAGCTTGTGCAAAATCAGATGAAAGTGTCGGGGAGAAAAAGAGCTCTGATGCCGGAACAAGCCTAGTGGGGAATTAGTCTTAGTGCATTTTCAGCTCCTAGCTCCTTTTTTCTATGGACCCTTCCTTATATGTTGCAATGAATTCAAGATCATGCCCTATTATTAGCCTTGTGACCTTCTCAAGAATGTATAAAGAGTTCACAAACAACACCACAGTTTAAGACTGAAGCATTTGAGTTACACTTTTCTTCTCCCCTACAGGTTTCTAGTTTATGATTAAGCACACACAGAGAAAATGAAAACAGCTATTATTGGATAGAATTTCAATAATTCCATGGTATTGGATAGAACATCATTAAAAAATAGTAACAATTCCAGTCCCTAAGGCAGAGACCTATTCTGGAAATCCCTTTTGCATGGAAATAGTTCCCACTCACTGAAAGTCACGCCAGAGAAATTGCAATTTTTAGAGTAAGTGGTCGCTTGCATTTACTGAGGTAGCTAAATACTTTACTCTCTTGGTATACAAAGCTTTCTCATAATTAAAAGTAAATTTTCGTGGTAGGCTTTTCATCCAGTAGGTTAGGGTTTCTTCCTTCAAAGTTCGCTTTACTTTTTTTTTTAGAAAAAAATAGTGCACCAGCAGTATCCTGTATATATAGTGTGTCTCACCTATATGCTCAAGGTATTATTTTCTTAAATTATCCTGATCATGTATACAGAGTGAAAAGGTATATATAGTAGTATGAATCATTTGCATAGATCCCTGTTGATCAGGGAAAAAAAATAACCTGGCCAGTTCCTGAACTTTTCTTTAACAACAGCTTGATTTGCAGAAACCAGCAAGTGAAGATTTTTTTGACATGAAGTTTAGTTGACAAATTAACTCCCCTTAGCTCAATTCAGTTTCAGCTCAGTATGTACTCCATTGGAGTGGAGAGCTCAGAGTTTTTCTCTCTGCTCATAAAGTCTCACAATCTCACAATCTTGTTTTATAGTGTAATCTCGAGAAGGGTGTTTAGTGAGATGGACAGACACACAGACTCACTCACAGAACAAATATGTACCTCAGTAAATGCAAGTGACCACTTACTCTAAAAATTTCAATTTCTCTGGCGTGACTTCCAGCGAGTGGGAACTATTTCCATGCAAAAGGGATTTCAAGAATAGGTAAACACTGGAGAGGATCAACTCCAATTTGTCATTTTTGTGCAAAAACTGAAAGGTGACATTTTCACTTGAGCAAGCTGGCCTGTAATTCATGTTCAGTAGATTTGCAATCTCTATAGGTTGGATTGTAGCATTTCTGTGTATCGTATCTTTTTTTTAATTATTAATTGTTACACTGTATAATAAAATACTTTGTTATATTTTTAAGTTTGTTATACTTAACCTTCTGAGTACACACCCGGAAGGGAGACAAAACAAAACATGTGATATCTGAAGCAAGGCCTGTTGAACATTACACTTCATTGATTTATATACATTAGAGCAGGGATTTTTTTTATAGAAAAAGCCCAGCAAGAACACATTTGCATATTAGGCCACACCCCTGATGTCACCATTGTTTTCCACAGGGCTTTTTTTGAAGAAAAGCCTGGTGGGAACTCATTTGCATATTAGGCCACACCCCTGACACCCAGCCAGCTAGAACTGCATTCCTTTTTATTTATTTATTTATTTATTTTTTTTTTTATTTGGGGTTTATATCCCGCCCTTCCCACGAATGGCTCAGGGCGGCTTCCAACAATTAATCAAACTTAAAAATAAACAATTTCAAATATAAAACAGTTAAATAATTTAAGCAGTTAAAACATTAAAACAGAGTAATTCAGTTTCCTATGAACAGATGGCTGGCCAGTTTCGTCAAGTTGTTATCCTAGCTAAATGTAGGCTAGGTATAGGCTAGCCGGAAGAGGGTCGTCTTACAGGCCCTGCGGAACTGCGCCAAGTCCCGCAGGGCCCTCACCTCTTCCGGCAGCTGATTCCACCATACGGGGGCCATAACGGAGAAAGCCCTTTCCCTGGTGGCTTTCAGACGGGCTTCTTTTGGCCCGGGGATTCCTGTGCATTCCTGCTCAAAAAAAGCTCTGCATTAGTGACATAAGTCCAAACTGTATTTTTGCAGGTAGTGGTTTTTTTGGGTTTTTTTAAAAAAAACTTCATTGATGTACAGAGGCCATAAAGCCACGTGATCAAACCTGACTGTACTTTTCATTCCTTGTATTAATTCTAGACAGTATGCAAAAAGAAAAAAAACCATGTTCCTGTTGGGCCACCATGCATGGCTTGCTTGCAGTTTGATGGGATTATAATAGGCATATTTTAATAAACAAAAGTGTTGTCTAGGTCAGCTAGTTTCTTCTGCAAAGTTTTTCAGAATACTTTCACAATCCATTAAATGCTTTTCATGTAGTATCATAAATGTGAACTTTTTCAGGGTTGGAAATCCAACAGTACATTGAATGTCAGCAATGGTTCATAACCAAATTTGGGGCTGAACAGGCCTGCCAATTCCCATGTCCCAGTGGGGGTTCTCCCACTTTCCCAGGCTCCTTCCCACCCCCAGTCTGCTGGCCGGCGGGGGAGAAGCCCCGCCCCCACAGCCATCATGTGCCTTTTCCCCTCCAGAGGCTTCAGTCTGTACTTGAGAAAGTCTTCCTCTTTGGATGGTGTGTCTGCGTCTTTAAGGCTGAAGGGGAGCAGTGGGGGGGGGGGAGGAGGCAGAACAATATGGCTGTGAAAGGAGCCCAGACCCTCTGTTTGTTGCACAGTCCTTGCAGAGATCGTTTGCATAGTGTGAAGGTAAACTTGAACCTTGAGTTGTCCTATGTTACTGTGAAAAACTTGAAAGTTCAGCAACTTGTGAGTAGAGGTGCCAATCCCCAGGTGGGAATAGGGGAGCCCCGGTTTGGAGGCCCTCTGGAGCTTCAGGGTCATCAGAAATGGGGGGGGAGGGAAATGTCTGCTGGATCATAGGGTATAATGGAGAATTAATCCCGGGGTATCTGGGACTCTGGGGGGGGGGGTTTGAGGTAGAGGTACCACATTTTCAGCATAGCATCTGATGAGTCTACTCAAAATGCACTCCAAGTTTCAGAAAGATTGGACCTGGGGGTACAATTTTATGAGCCCCAAAAGAAGGTGCCCCTATCCTTCATCATTTCTAATGTAGGGAAGGCATTAAAAAGGTATGTAGCCCCCTTAAATGTGATGGCCAGAAGTTCCTTTAGAGTTCAATTGTGTTGTCACAACTTTGCTTATGGCTCCACCCCCCAAAGTCTCCTGGCTCCACCCCCAAAGTCCCCAGATATTTCTTGAATTGGATTTGGCAACTTTAAGAACATTAGCATTTTAAAACCTGTCCTCCAGTTAGTAAATCATCTGCTGTGGTATACCACAGTGCCTCTAAACTGATGACCCTACCCATTTATTATTGCTTATTCTTGAGGTTTTTTCTTTTTCATTTGAAAATTGATTGTATTTGGATCTAATTGAATATTTTATCTACTAAATTGAATTGATACATAAATTTTGCCAATTAATTAGACTGTGGGGGGAGGGATTTTTTAAATTAATTGGCTAGGATAAAATTATTAGTTGTAGGAATAAGTTTTAGCTAGGTCATAAGAAATATTAGTGGATAGAGTATTAGGTTGAGTGAGTGGATGGGAGGAGCAGGAAATGTTAATGTGCACACTGCTGGTGACCTGAGACTCTGTGAAGACCATCGGTAAGAGATGTCAGGTCAGGGGATTCCAATGCTCTTAGGGAGGGGAAAGTACAGCGGTGGCAGCAGGCAAAGTTGGAATGGAAGGAGACTGAGACACAAGAGGGCTCGCTCCCCTTCCAGCCTGTGTCCCATCCCAAGGATAGCAGGTAGGGGGGCCAAGTGAAAACACTTGCCTCCGTCCCTGGTATTGTGCAATGCCAGGTCCATAAATAATAAAACCGCAGTCCTGCAGCATTTTTTTTATCAGGCAGGTCATGGACCTGGCTTGTGTGATGGAGACCTGGGTGCAGGACGGGGAGACAGTTGCTCTCTCCCAAGTAGCTCCGCCTGGGTTTTCCGTTCTTCACCAGGCTCGGACTAGTGAGCGAGGGGAGGGTGGCCTTTTTCATACAGGAGGATTGCTCCTTCAGGGCGTTTCTGCCGCCAAAGATCATGGGCATAGAGTGTGCTGGCCTGATGTGGGACATGGGGGAGAGTTTGGCAATCTGGCTGGTGTACCGTCCACCTAACGCACCGGCCAGTGCCCTATTGTCCCGGATGGAGGCTGTAGCAGGCTGGGCATTGGAGCATCCTCAGCTTATAGTCCTGGGTGACTTCAATGTCCATGCTGAGGACGCGGCTTCCACTCGGGCGATGGACCTAGTGCTTTCCATGGCAGCAGTGGTACTCTCCCAATATATAACAGCGCCCACGCATCGGACTGGGCATACATTAGACCTGACCTTTGCGGCGGGAGTTGTAGTGGATCAGTTTTCTGCTGAGGCAGTGCCATGGTCTGACCACCATGCCCTGAAGGCTCATATGGATATTCCACCCCTACCCCATTTAGGCGGTGAACAAGTTTTAGCTTGCCCATGAAGCCAGATAGACTCTTTGCAACTTCAAATGGCTATGCAGGATCCCTGACCCTCTGGTGACTCGTTGGATGAGCTGGTGGAGATCTGGAATAACCAACTCTCTACAGCCATCGACGAGATTGCCCCCCGACGTCCTCTTCATCCTCATTCACGATCTGCTCCATGGTATACCCTGGAGCTGTGATCAATGAAACGGCAATTAAGACGACTAGAGAGACAATGGCGATGTACTCGTGACGAAGCTACGAGAACATCTTATAGGTCATTTATGTGCACCTATGAGATGGCAGTCGGGGCCACAAAGAAGCCTTACTTTGCGTCCCGGATTGCATCTGCGACCTCAGCCCAGCACAATTGTTTAGTATTCAGTTATTAACAACTTTACCGCATGGTAAACAAAACATTAGAGAATTGTAAATTGGCTGTAAGACTTTTGCGAGTTTTTTCAGAGGTAAGGTCTCATCGCTCCAACGCGACCTTCCCACCATAATTGATACAGTGAAAGAACTTGGGGCGCCGAGCACGTCTTCTGGTCCAATTCTAGATTCCTTCAATCCACTCAGCCTGGAGGAAGTTGACAGGATCCTTTTTGCTGTACGCCCTATGACCTGTGGGTTGGACCCATGCCCGTCCTGGCTTATAAAAGCTAGCCAGGCATTGCTACGTGAACCATTACAAGGTATTGTCAACAGATCCCTGGTAGAAGGGATCTTTCCCACACCTCTTAAAGAGGCTGTGGTTCGTCCCCTCTTGAAAAAACCATCTGCAGATCTGGCGGTATTGGCGAACTATCGGCCGGTATCAAACCTTTCCTTTTTGGGTAACGTTATAGAGCGGGTGGTGACAGCTCAGCTACAGGGATTCCTGGAGGACACTTCTGCACTGGATCCATTCCAGTCTGGCTTTCAACCAGGTCACTGGACGGAGATGGTTCTGGTCACTCTCATAGATGACCTCATGTGACATCTGGATTGGAGCGGCTCAGCAGTGCTGTTATTATTAGACCTGTCAGTCGCCTTTGATATGATTGACCATCAGCTGCTGACTAGCCACCTTGCCAACATGGGGATTCAGGGGTCTGCTTTACAGTGGTTGACCTCATTTCTCCAAGACTGGGGACAAAGGGTGGTGATAGGGGAGGAATCATCCCAAAGGCACCCACTTATATGTGGTGTGCCACAGGGTGTGGTTCTGTCCTCGATGTTATTCAACATCTATATGCATCCCCTTGCCCAGATTGTCAGGAGGTATGGACTGGGTTGTCACCAATATGCAGACGACACCCAGCTCTATCTATTGATGGGCAGCCAGTCCGACTATACCCCAGAAAATCTAGACCTGGCTCTTCAAGCTGTAGCATCTTGGCTCAGGCTGAGTCAGCTGAAGCTGAATCCGACAAAGATGGAGGTTCTCTACCTGAGCCGGGGTGGTCCAGGGGAGGAGATCCTTCTGCTGGCTCTTGACGGAGTGTCACTAATACCGGCCCCTAAGGTCAAGAGTTTGGGCGTGCTCCTTGAGTCCTCCCTTACAATGGAGGCCCAAGTAGCAGCTGCTATTAGATCCACCTTTTTTCATCTTCAGAAGGTGCGGCAGTTGGCCCCTTTCCTGGAGCACAACGACTTAGCAATGGTGATCCATGCTACGGTCACCTCAAGAATAGATCACTGTAATGCTCTCTACATGGGGCTACCCTTTACGCTGACTCAGAAACTATAGCTAGTGCAGAACGCTGCGGCATGGCTGTTAATGAGGCTCCCTCGATGGGAGCACATTCAGCCAGTGCTGAAAGAGCTGCACTGGCTAACTATTGTGTTCCGAGTCGGTTTCAAGGTGTTAGTATTGACCTTTAAAGCCTTTTATGGTCAGGGACCTGTCTATCTGTGGGACCGCCTTTCTCCACATATTCCCCAGAGAGCACTCTATTCAGGGACAAAAAAATCTATTGTCCATCCCTGGACCAAAGGAGGCTAGGTTGCATTTGACGCGAGCTAGGGCCTTCTCAGTGGCAGCACCAGAATTGTGGAATGCCATAAGGGCCCTGAGGGATCTTTCTACTTTCCGCAGGACCTTTAAGACCGAATTGTTTCGACAGGCCTTTGATATTTAACCAGGAGAGAGCTGCCACCTGACATCATATAGAGTACTTGGTGATCACCGTCTGAAAAGAAGAACCCTCCCATATTGTATATTGTAATGATACAGCACCATGAAATGTTTTTTTAAAAATTTAAAATTGTAATTATGTTTTATTGGTTCTATTGGTTTTTAACTTGTGAAAATGAATGTTGTGAACCACCCTGAGTCCGCTTGCGGAGAAGGCGAGATAGAAATTTAATGTAATAAATAAATAATAAATAAATAAACCCTAGGGCTGAAGCAAATCAGGATGTAGATGAGCCTCATAATGAGGAGGAAGATAAGCCACCAAATAAGAAGTACTTCTTCACCCAAAGGGTGATTAACATGTGGAATTCACAGCCACAGGAGGTGGTGGCAGCCACAAGCATAGCCACCTTCAAGAGGGGTTTAGATAAAAATATGGAGCAGAGGTCCATCAGTGGCTATTAGCCACAGTGTGTGTGTGTGTATATACACACACACACATATATATAAATTTTTGCTACTGTGTGACACAGAGTGTTGGACTGGATGGGCCATTAGCCTGATCTGACATGGCTTCTCTTATGTTCTTATTTAAGAAGAAAAGTTATTCACATTGATTTCTCTTTATGATAATAAGTTATTCAGGCAGGACCTCACTTCTTCCAGTAAGGGGGAATTAAGCAAGCTCAAGAGCCAAAGTAGATCTGAGAGATTTGTATTCAAGACAAATCCTTACTGACACTAGAACAAAGTAGGAGTCAAGGAGCACCTTTAAGACCAACAGAGTTTTATGCATGCATACTTCTTATGATGAGGGGATGGGGTACAGTGAGCTAAAATACATATAGCTGGTGGGTTAAGAGTGTAAACTGATACAAAAGTTAGGATCAAATTGCAAAATAGTGTAATAAATTGGAAGACCATTTGGTCTGGATAGCATTTGCATGGGAAACCAATAAAAGGTAATGAAAGTTGCCTGTTACTTGCCCTTGCTACAAGTCTAGGTAAAACAAAAGGACATGTATTTCCTAGTATGGTCTGCCTAATTTACTTTTTAACTTGTAACATATATCTGTATTTCAGCTCACTGTACCCTATCCCCTCGTCTGAAGAAGTATGTATGCATATGAAAGCTTACATTCTGAATAACACTTTGTCATGAACCACCTCCTTAGCACCCCCCTTAGTTTACTCTTACTCTCAGGGTCACCCTTGAAATTTAACACCTCCAAGCTGGGGAGGCGTCATGGAAGGGGTTTCTTAACCATTTCCCAGTCCCCGCTATACTCAGCTTCTACCGGCTAGCTCAGCTAGGAAACTTCTCCAGGAAACATTGGCTGGTTAAGTACTCAGACCTCTTGGTAGTCTGCCACAACTCTCTTTACGAACAAACCCCAGGAGGGAGAAAAGGAGAACCCCCACCTGGGTCTACTTTGAGGAAAGTTTGTAGCCTTGCCCAAAGGTTAACATAGGCTGCTTCCCCACCCAGAAAATTGGTTAGACAGATTGAGATAGCTGAGGTCAAGGACACCAGATCCCTGGAGAGCTCTAACAGGCACACACAGAACCAGCACCAGTAACAAAGTAAGGCTTTTTATTGTTCAACAAAAAGCAGTCATACATTTAAAATAAACATTAAGGCAGTGCAAAATTAAAATAAAAACATAATATAAACACTAACTAGACATTCTCGGACAAGTACAATCTTGGCATTCCAGCCAACAATATTCCAGCAACCTACAAAGGAAAGAATGGCCAGCGGTAGTAGCAAGCTGGCAAGGCTTCCTCTCACCTCCACACTTAGCCCTTGCGCTGGTGCAGAGTTATAGCAATCCTGCCTTTCACTGTCGTTCTGGACTGACCAATGAGAGACAGGGATCTTGATAGCTCACCTAGGCCCTCAGCTGTCAAAGCCAATTAAGCCAGACATGTGTTCTTCCACCTTTCATATTGACCCCAATTAGTGTAACCTAACAGGTGAAGGGAATAAAAGCTTCTTGTTTACACAGCCCAATTCTTAAAGGAGACCCTTCCCACCTGTCAAAAGTGCACACCTACAAGGCCATGAGCCTGATTTAGGGTTAGAGATCATGACAAAGGCTGAGGCCAGGCCTTTTCATGACACACTTTGTTGGTCTTAAAAGTGCTACTTGACTCCTACTTTGTTCTACTGTTTTAGACCAACACGGCTGTTCACCTGGATCACCCTAGTGACACTAGTTATCACCTTTCAGACTGTGGATTCAAGTTGGATAATTCAGCTAGCAACTTTCTCACTTCCCTCAGTAGTGAGAAATTCCAAGGAAAACACTGTCTGGATTTGGTTTTCATTAGGTGAAAGGGAGGGGGGAAGACTTGTGTTGTAATATTTGTTTTATTTGTAATATACAGTTATAGCACTGTTGGAAGAAAACAAATAGTCTTGCATAGCAGCAGTTCTGCTAAAAGAGAGTCCCTGAACCCTAAAGTTCTTCCTTCTTCAGCAGTATGCAACATGCTTTGACTATGCTTATTTGTCTTAAATTGGTGATTCTTCTCTATCTGCCTGCCTGCCCCCTCCTCTGTGTCTTGCACGCATATATGCACACACGTATCATGCCCTCCATTGGAGGGGGAAGTTCTTCCAAGCTCTCATTCTAGAATGGAGGGGAAAAAATGAGACCATTAACAATGAGCACCCATTAAGAAACATTGACATTCTTGTCACAGGCTGTGATTCCAGTTCCTTTAGGCTACACTGGTCACATCATTTTCAGTAATTAGGCATTAGTGTCATGGTATTCTTTCATACAGCTGCATTTGGTCATGCCAAAGAATAGCGGATAACAAGTTTTGTCTCCTGCTAGGTTGCACAGGGGAAAAGATCAACCAACATTCTGCTTTGAGATCTCTGATGCCTTATAGTCTTGTTTATCTCCTTATGAGAAGATACAAGAGCTGAATATACACCTGGAATTGGCAAATTTCAAATTGCTGTTAAATGTTAAATTGGAACTATGAAAAGATGTGCATGAGTCATTGTTCACTCTTTTCCATACTTCCTGAGGAACATCTGAAGGGATAACTTGTGAAATGGGTGTGCTCCTTATTTATCTCTCATGTAAGAGAAGCACAAGATGCCATTCTGGATATTACATTAGAAGTGTAGAAGAAAGTGCAGGAATGACTTCAGCATCCTCTTTGGGGTAACGCTTTATTGGTGCTTCCTGTAATATTTAGAAGTATTCTCAATTGTACTGTATAAGAAAACTGAGCATATATTCTATTCACAGTGTGCTTCACTTTTGCTGGGTTGGGTATTATAGACAGTTGCTTACAAAACAGCTTGACGAATAATAGAAATCAGAAGGCCATTGATCATGAGCTTTTTTCATATAATTTGAAAAGCAAGGAAATGTAGACAAACAATGGTTCCATATAGATACAATAGATTTTAAATTAATTCACTAACTCATGGGTGTCAAACGTCTGCCCTGTGGGCCTGATCTATTCCCCACAGGGCTTCTATCAGGCCCAAGAGCAAATGGCTGTTGTCTGCTTTCGTCCCCCTCACCTACTTTCCTTGGTTGCCATGTTTTAAGATAAGAACATAAGAGAAGCCATGTTGGATCAGGTCAATGGCCAATCCAGTTCAACACTCTGTGTCACACACTGGCCAAAAAACCCAGGTACCATCAGGAGACCCATCAGTGAGGCCAGAAGTCCTCACACTGTTTTAATTTCTCCCCTATTATGAGGCAGCCAAGCACTCTCACACGCTATCCCACTTCCCCCTCCTGCTTCCCAAAGAGAGGAGGAGGGGGAAGGAGCCTCAGCCAATGGAGGAGCTTGATTCTGTAGCTCTGCTGTGTGATTGAGAGAGCCTGGGTGTCAGGCTCTCTCAATCACACAGCAGAGCTACTGAGCCAAGGCTCTCTTCCTTCTGTTGATTGAGGCTCCTCCCTCTCCTCCTTCCCTGGGGAGGGAGGAAAAAAGCAAAAATTTCTTTGCCCATTTCCCTCAATCAATCACACAGGAGAGATACAAAGAAAGCACCTTTAAGACCAGCAACATTTTATTCAAGGTATGAGCTTTATGCCTTGCTACAAAGAGAGAGAGAGTGTTTTGTTGGCTCATTATGTCAGGGGTCTTCTGGATGCAACTGGACTTGCCTCCAACTTTATCACTATATTCCTGTCCTCATGACTCATTCTCAGCAGCAAAGCATGTGAACTATTTAGAAGAGGAATAACAACAAGCCAGGATTTGGCTGAGAGTGTGTCCAAGTCAAGTTCACCCAGCATATTTCCTTTGATTTTTTCCCCACAATTTCCTTTTATTTCCTTTGATTGATTGGGGATTTTGAACTTAGAAGTCCCAGATAGTAGACTAGTATACATGGCTGTTTCTCTGTTCTTGCACTGCTTTATAGGAGTTATAATTTCTCTAGGGTAGAATATATTTTGTAGACAAACACATAGCCCTCATGGTGTGGCTGTGTCATGGTGCCTTCACATGACAAGCACATTAAGCAAATGTACACAAGCTCACAATGCCCAGCCATTTCATGTTTCCATCTGAGTCTCAGGCTCAAAGCATTGACCATGAAATTTCTGTAATAAATGCCAATAAATCAAAAGTAGGCTTGCAACTTACAGATGCACACCTGAACAACACCTGAACAACAAACTCAAACTTGCTACAACACAGACATTGTCTCCAGTTTTTGATGCAACAATTCAGAGTAAGGGGTGTCAGTTATTAGAGACCTTTAAACAAAATATTGCAAGTATGCTAATGTTTTAAGTTAAAATACTGATTGTGTTGTCTGTTTTGTTCTGCAGGCTGTTTTTGAATATCAATTGTTTATCATTTTGATAATGTTTATCATTTTTGTTACTGCTGTTGATAGTCTCATTGCATTACTTTATTATCTTTAGAAAGCACAGCATGACATTGGTTTTAGCTTGTAAGACAAGATTCAAACCTCCAGTTTCTTAGGACTAATGGTAGAATTTAAGTGGTTTCCCACAGCTGGCACAATAGAAATAAAAGAACAGTGTTTAGCATGCTCTAGTTGAATCACATACCACAGGCAGATGCCAACTATGGTGAGTTTTGCAATCTGCTACTCTCACCAGGGCATTTTTATGAAATGGACTACATTGAATGAGTCTGGTGTGTGGCTCACTAGGAATTTCCAGCCTAATAATGAACAAATAATTTGCCACGTGGTAGCATTATTTACAAAACTAATTGAGGTAATATAACTGTTTTTGTTTGGATGAACTAGATTAAACAAGTTCATTTGAACCATACTCCTGATGTTTAATTGGAGAAGAGGCCTTTATTTGCTTAACATGAGTCAACAGTGTGATGTACTGGCTAAAAAGGCAAATGCACCGCAGGAAGTATAGTGCCCAGATCATGTGAAGTGATGGTATCACTTTATTCTGCTCTGGTAAGACCTCACCTTGGAGTATTGTGTTCAGTTTTGGGCACCACATTTTAAGAAGGATATAGACAAGTAAGTAAGTAAAGTAAGTAAAATTTTATTTATATCCCGCCCTCCCCCGCCAAGCAGGCTCAGGGCGGCTAACAACAGCAAAACAACAATACATTTAACAAAACATTAAATTAACCCCAAACCGATTAATACATTAGTTAAAACAGTTACTAAATCTAAAAACATTAAGTTAGATCTGACAGTACCGTTATTAATCGACGCTATGCCTGTCAGTTTGTGAATGATGGCGGATCTCCTGGAAAAGGTCCAGAGAAGGGTGATGAAGATGGTAAAGGGTCTGGAGATCAAGTCCTATGAAGAAAGGTTGAAGGAACTGTGCATTTTTAGCCTGGAGAGGAGGTGGCCATCTTCAAGTACTTGAAGGGCTGTCATATAGAGGATGATGTGGAATTGTTTTCTATGGCCCCAGAAGGTAAGACCAGAACCAATGGGTTGAAATTAAATCAAAAGAGTTTCTGGCTTAACATTAGGAAGAACTTCCTGACCGTTAGAGCGGTTCCGCAATGGAACAGGCTTCCTCAGGAGGTGGTGGGCTCTCCTTCCTTGGAGGTTTTTAAACAGAGGCTAGATGGCCATCTGACAGAAATGAAGATCCTGTGAATTTAGGGGGAGGTATTAGTGAGTTTCCTGCATTGTTCAGGGAGTTGGACTAGATGACCCTGGAGCTCCCTTCCAACTCTATGATTCTATGATAAGCAAATTGGGCTCATGCTACAACTAAATTTGTAGTCTTAAAGGTGCTACTGGACTCTTTACTATTTTGTAGCAACAGACTAAAATGGCTAACTCCTCTAGATTTATATCAATTTGTAGTTGGGGATGTATTGTCTCAGTGTCTAGAAGAAATTCTGGAACTGAGAAACCTGGTGAAAGGGAATACTTAGCACTTTCCTCTCACTGAAGTCTTACAGGGTTTCTGTTGAAGAACACCAGATACAAACACCTTCCAGGAACTCTACTGAAATACAGCGACTGAATCTACAAGAACAAAGCACTCCAGCAAAGTAAGTAAAGCAAGTTCATTATGTAGCCATGAACGTTTTCCATTCCAAACCCTCTAAAGTTCCCTAAAGTGTACAGAATAGAAATGGGGATGAACTGGGAAAATGGAAGTTCATCCAGGTTTGTGATTCATGGGGTCACATGAACTGTGAACTGTAATGAGCCTTCCCATTTACCAAACTGGTTCATTTCACTAGGTTCATGATGCAGTAGAGGGGGAAGATCTAAGATATTCCCTCCTGCTTTCTACTGGGAGCAGCTCCCTAAGGCCAGCAGAATAGAAGAGGGAGGCAATCTTGCAAAAGCAATTTAAAGGGAATGTTCCCTTTAAATGGCTTTTGCAAGCCACACCACATATGAGTAAAGTCCAAGTGGCAAGCTCACTGGAATTGGGTGAACTCACAACTTGGACTTTGCTCACACAGAAACCACTGACATGAACCTCCATTGAAAACATGGAGATTTGTTGTGGGCATGATCTCATGACCCTTGTCTCACAAATCATGAACCGGGCAATTTTCATCATGAAATTAGTTTTGTGAGCCAGATCATGTGCCTCCTTGTAGAGAACATTCAGAGCCCATGAATATGGAGTGTACCAACCCACCCCTGCAATGGAGAAACTGTATGTTTCTCAAAGAAGGGACACAAGTTAAATATATGATATCCAAAATAGAAAACATTTTAGTCATTCATCTCTCTCCCTAAACTAAATAATTTCCACTTTAAATTCAAGAAGGCTGTGGGGAGCCATCCACCATTATTGGTGAACACTGAGGACACCACTTCAGTGATTACTATATCTAGCTAGATGCAATGATGTGTTTGTTTTTTAACTTACAGGCTCACAGCCAAGGGGCATGGAGCAGCACAGAAACAAAACTCCGTATGTTCTGTGGGTGAGTATTATGTCAATTGTTGTTGTTTTTCCCTGGTAGGTGAATATCCAGATAGGAGGATTAACAGGGGTGCCAGCTCTAGGTTGGAAATATCTGGAGATTTTGGAGATGAATACTGAGGAGGATGGGATTTGGGGGGAGTAGGGACTTACTTCAAATGGAGTATAATGCCATAAAGTTCACCTTCCAAAGCAGCCATTTTCTCCAGGTGAACTGATATCTATTTCCTGACGATCAGTTGTAATCCCAAGTGATCTCCATCCACTACCTAGAGATTGGCAACCGTATTATCAGTGGAAGACTGGAAGAGTTTCTGGGTGATAGGATAGACGCTTTTGCTTACTACACAGAAGCACCCAGTCAAAAAGGGTTTTTTTGCAGTTACTTCCCATTAATAATTACTCTCTCTCTCTCTTTCTGTCTTTCTCTCTCACATCACCACAGGAAATGAGGAAACCATATACATTTGTTTACTGTCCTCGCTACAAGAACCAGTAGCACCAGTGATAGGTTAAAAATCCAACGTTCCTGAGATCACTGTCACATTTTTCTTCCTTGACCTCCTGTTGTTAGAAGTGCACGACAGGCCACAATGTAATAGATTTAGCACTGCCCATCATGGGATAGGAAGAATGTGGTCTGTTAATCAGAAGTTTGTTATGCAGCCTTCAGAGGTATGAAAACTCACAGTGAAAAAGCTGTCAACCAATTTTTCTGTGTGACTGTCAACACATTCCACTGCTGGTATTCAATAAAACACTCTGTTTTAGTGGTGTTTCTTCTTTCCTGATGTTTGGTAGACAGGAAAACCTCTTTGTCCTTGTTACCCAACTCAGGTATCTTCAGGGTAAGGCATATAATAGTAAGGGGCAGTAGGTTCATTATCAGGGTCTGGATTTTCTCCATGGTCTTGCTACTGGAGAACAACAAAATTAAGGATCACAGGAACTGTGTCCTTTTTACTCCATTCATCTGGGTGCTATTGCTGTAATAGTGGACCAATCGGTGTTGTTTCCATTAAGCACATATGAAAATGTGATTTGTAAGACAATGTGCTTGGAAAACAACCAGCAGAAACTGACAACCAACTAAATAAACATGGGATGCACAGGTCTGAGCTTACACTGAAGGGCATTCTGGACCATGAATGTGTCATGCAGCTGCCTGGATGAATCTTCCAATCTAGGTGCTAATCATCTTGATCAGCTAATTCGCTTCTAAGGGCGTTTTCGCACTGACCTTAATCGGCAGCGACGTCCCTCTTCACCACGCAGGATCTGCGCGGATTTCTCACCAATTGCTGCGGAGCACCCGGAAGAGCCACAAAGTCCCGCGGCTTTTACGGAGCAAATGGAAACCGCCAAAAACCAGTTTCCATTTGCGCCGCAAAAGCCGCAGGACTTTGCAGCTCTTCCGGGTGCTCCGCAGCAATTGGTGCGAAAACCGCGCAGATCCTGCGCGGTGAAGAGGGACGTCGCTGCCGATTAAGGTCAGTGCGAAAACGCCCTAAGTTTCAGGTCTATTTGAGGATATGCAGTTTTTCCTTGGCTTTGTTCCTGGGGTCTTAAATATGGAACTGTGTCAACCTGTGTTATTCTATTGAGCTACAGCTCAGGGCATCTTTGGTATTCAGTGCCTTGAGGGATCTGTAATAGTAGAATTCCAAAGGGCACTGTGTGAGTTGTCAGGCTTGGCTATGTTATCTTTTGTTTCTCCTAGCCTTGTTTTGATATAGGTTTATGGTTGCAATCGCACACACTAAATAATGCAGTTTCAATCCCTTTCAGTGCACTTTCCAACTGGGTGAACTGGCAAAATCCAGTTGGAAAGTGGATAGATAGTGCATTTTCAGTGTTTATAATTGCAGCCTACTACTACATTATAATGGCATACAGCTGTAGGATTGATGTATTCAAAAACTCAGGGCAATATATTTGAAAGCATTCCATGTGATGGATTAAAGTGAATAGGACTTATTAAACATGCTGTGATTAATTTGCCCCAGAAAATCACCTTGAGTGATTTTCTATCAACTACAAAAGTTGGCTTGGGACTGGGTAGGTATGCACTTGTGAAACTCTACACTTTGAGAGCATGAAAACTTGCTTCTGGGCAAATTTAGGAAGATATACTCAGTCAGAGTTAGCAGGCAAACAGCTCTTCTCCTAGGTATGTTGGACATATGCCAGTAAAGACTTCTTGTTCTTCAGATAAACACCCACCTCATCTAGTTCCTTAATTTTAACACTGCCAACAAATGGAGATGATTTTTCCCTTTTTGTCATGATTCCAATTCCAAAGAAATAATTTGTGCTTAAATATCTGTTGTTGTCAATAATAGCAGAGTTGTCCTTAATTCCCTGCTAGTACATGTTTTGTGTGGTTGCTTTCCATCTGTCAAGTTTTAAAATTGACTAGTTTGATTTGTTTTCCAACCTGACTTCTGTTTTTTGCTTGTGACACCCTTTATGCTAATGACAATAAGGAAATCTAAATCTGCTTCTTCCACTTCCCAAGAAGATATGTTAGACCTAATTCAGTGGCATGCTAACAGAACTCTGACCCACAGATTGTTAATTTATCAATAGTAGTTGGCAGCATAATTTAAACTCTTTCTGGATACATCTTGTCCATTCCTAACTGTGAGAATCATGTTGCAGCGTAAATCAACAACAGAATCCAGAGCCTCATATAGTCACTATGCCCTGAACATTACTACCAGTATCTGTTTTTGTTTGGACTACATACAATAATCCAACGAATCTCCAGAACTAGAAGGATTCCCCATCCCCTTCTGAAGATTAATGTCTCAATGTATGTCACTAATTGGTAAAATGCATCTCTTTTGTATGTCTCACAAAATGGTACTTTGATAAAGCATGGATTAAAAATGTAAAATCAGGATTATGCAGTTTACAGTATTAAAATTTAGGGTTGGACAAAATTGAGAATTATGCTCACAATAGCACTTTTTTTAAAAAAAAAATACCTTTTAAAAACACATCCACACCCCGATTTAGAAAAAGCTTAAGTTTACCATTTGCCTATTCGTAGCTTGAGGCTCTTGTTGGTGAGTTCAGAGTTCAGTAGCAACCTTTAACTTGTTCTGAAGCATAGCATGTGAGAAAATGGAAATTGTACAAATATATCTAGTATATTTATTTCAACCAGTAGTGAATGGCTTATCCCTAACTAAAGTCATGTCGACATGGTGATGTTAATATTTGTTCCCGTAGCATTATACAACAAAAGAGAACCAATTAGCATAATTTTTGCTCCTAGGGCAATATATCCTATGCCTAAAGCATTCCTAGCATTTCCCACTACTCCAGAGGGCAGTTTATTGCATTTCCGAAGACATCTGATAGTGAAAAGATTTTCCCTCATGTTTAATTTAAGTGTGCTTTTCTGTAATTTAGATTCATTGCTACCTGCCCTCTCTTCCATGAATATCAGAGTACCAGAGCACGGGCCTTCTCGATCGCGGCCCCTACCCTGTGGAACCGACTCCCAGAGGAGGTGCGGGCCCTGCGGAACCTTGAACAGTTCCGCAGGGCCTGCAAGACCACCCTTTTTAAATTAGCATACTCGGACTGCTAGGAAAAACGGTAACCAAGGGTCCGCCAATGCGGTCTAAAGATCTATACCGCATCACAACTGTATTACTGGATTGGTTTTAAGTTAATATTTTAATGTTTTATTGCTCTATATTGTAATTTTAAGGTTTTACTTGTTATTGTATGATTGTAGAATGTTGTTAGCCGCCCTGAGCCTGCCGTGGTGGGGGAGGGCGGGATATAAATGAAATAAATAATAATAATAATAAATAATAATAATAATATGGCAAATTATAGGGTGCTTTGTTTTTAACTTGAAATATGATTTAATATTTGAAAATATTTGCCTCTTAATTTGGTTAAAACAGGCTAGCCGCAGCCAGTTTTTCTGACTTTTTCTAATATAAGTTGCCCTTCACTTTCTTTTTCATATATATAACTTTCTTCTAGATTATTTTCATCCTGCTGAAACTGTGACGCTCTAAGAAGAAAACTTTAGACTATTCCTTGCACTTCTGTCTTTGCATTATTTGGAACAATTATTTTGTACTTTCCCCCTTCCCTCTGGATAAATAAAGAAAATATGGCTGAATTTGTGAGACCCCACCCCCAATACAGTTAGGGTTGCCAAGTCCAATTAAAGAAAAATCTGGGGACTTTGGGGGCGGAGTCAGGAGACTTTGGGGGTGGAGCCAGGAACAAGGATGTGACAAGCATAATTGAACTCCAAGGGAGTTCTGGCCATCACATTTAAAGGGACAGCATGCCTTTTTAAATGCCTTTCTTCCATAGGAAATAATTAAGGATAGGGGCACCATCTTTTGGGGCTCATAGAATTGGACCCTCTGGTCCAACCGTTTTGAAACTTGGGGGGGTATTTTGGGGAGAGGCATTAGATGCTATACTAAAAATCTGGTGCCCCTACCTCAAAAAATAGCCCCCCCCAGAGTCACCAATACCCACGGATCAATTCTTTATTATTCCCTATGGGAATCGTTCTCCATAGGGAATAATAGAGTGCCCAGTAGACATTTCCCTCCCCCCCATGCTTTCTAAAGAGGGGGAGGGCCTCTAAACCAGGGAATCCCCTGCCCCCTCCCTCTCTCTCACACACAAATACTTACCTGGTCTTCTTCCTGCAGAACTTTCCTTGCTGTGAAAATGAAAGCAAAAGAAAGGGAGGGGCCATTCTCCATGGAAACTTACTGACCCTTTCCAATGAAGCCCTTCCTGTTTCCTGCACAGCCTTAAAGGGGCACACATTTTACAAACGGATCAGAAGCTCTACAACAACCTGATGCCTACACATATGTTCTCTCTCCCCCCCACCCCCCGCTTCCAGATTTTTTGAGAGCGGGGGAGGAGGCTGCAAATTCGGGGGTCCCCCGCCAGGGCAGGAGGGTTGGGAATCCTATACACAGTTGATTTTATTAGGATTGGGAAAGCTAAAATGATGTCCTAATAATCTCTCCATTTTCTGCCCTAACAAAATAATAAATTGCTATAAATGTGGTTGGAAAAAATGAACAAACAAACAAAAACTCTACAGTTTGTGTATTTGGGCAATGAAAAGTGAATTTTTCTTGTGAATCTTTTAAAGTATTATTTCAAATGGTTATGTAATCTCTCTCTCTAATAAATACCTTCAAATATCTCATAGAAACCACAGCCTGTGTTTAAATGGAAGTACAATTGAGGATGTAATTTATTTCCAAGCTTGAAGGGTTTTCTTGCACTGTGTTTTAAATAAACAATGAAGTGGTCTCAGTTTAACACTGTGACATTTGTTAATTAAACTTCATAGGGTTTTTTTGGGAATAAACCACTATAAATCCAGATAAAGTCTTCTTGGTTATTTAACTGTGGCCATCTCCACTTTCCTGTTAAATAGGAAACATCTATATTGAAATATATCTTGTATTCACAGAAGTGTACAAATAAGTGATCTTGCTCTGCAATAATAAAATATAGTATTTGGGCTGGAACACAAATACATGGCATTTTGATTTACTATACATGTACAAATGCTGCATTGTGTGCTGTGAATTTTTAATAATTTAGTATAATTGTATCATATGCAATGTTAACAAGTCAACATGGAGAAGCAAAGAGACCTCTAAGTGTTTAAGAAAATTTCAAAAGTATAGGAATACTTTATTAATGTACCAAAATCAAATTGGGGATTTTAAAAGAGTTCCTATGTTTCAAATAAGGTTGCAGGTGAAGACTGCATTTCTCTCAAAAATATAACTTGTCTCCAAACTACAGAGATCAGTGCCCTGGAAAAAATGACAGTTTCAGAGGGTGAACTCTATGGAATTACATACCCAGTGAGCTGTCTCTCCTTCTCAAACTCCATCTTCTTCAGGCATGACCTTCAAGTCACCAAGCTGGAGTGGTAATCCTAACAAGACGGCCAGAAAAAACTGGTTCTTCAGACTCATTAAGAGACCAATCCAATTAGGGTTGCTAAGTCCAATTCAAGAAATATCTGCGGACTTTGGGGGTGGAGCCAGGAGACATTGGAGGTGGAGCCAGGAACAAGGGTGTGACAAGCATAATTGAACTCCAAGGGACTTCTGGCCATCACATTTAAAGGGACAGCACACCTTTTTAAAGGTCTTCCTTCCATAGGAAATAATTAAGGATAGGGGCACCATCTTTTGGGGCTCATAGAATTGGATCCCCTGGTCCAATCATTTCGAAACTTGGGGGGGTACTTTGGGGAGAGGCACTAGATACTATACTAAAAATTGGTACCTCTACCTCAAAAAACAGCTCCCCCAGAGCCCCCGAAACCTCCAGATCAATTCCCCATTATACCCTATGAGAATCGATCTCCACATAGGGAATAATGAAGTGTTCAGCAGACGTTTCCCTCCCCCCACCCCCATTTCTGGTGACTCTGAAGTGAGGGAGTGGCCTCTCTACTCACGAGTTGCTGCCAGCTTCTTCCAAGTAACACAGACACACCATCCCAAGAGGAAGCCTTTCAATCGGAGACTAAAGCCTCCGGAGGTGGAAAGGCACATGGTCCTCTGGGGGAGGGGCTTCTCCCCACCGGCCAGCTGACTGGGGGCAGGAAGGAGCCTGGGAAAGCGGAAGAACCCCCGCTGGGACCTGGGGATTGGCAAGCCTAAATCCGATCCAAATGCCTTTATTGGCATAAAAACAAAAAGTACAGCATGGCAAATTTACAGATAATTTAAATTATAAAATCAGTCAGGCATCAAGAAGAAGAGCTAATCTTTTGTTTCCTGATTGTTATGGCAGCCAAAAGGTACTTTGCAACTAGGCTTGCAATATGGGGACATCAGTCAGGAAGAAAACTAACTTCACCTCAGGTAATCCATAATGGTTAGGCAGAATAGGTTTGATTATACACTCCTGCACTTCTTCATGAAAATCGCAATGAAGTAAGACATGGGCAACCGTTTTGAGGTGCCTTCCGTTACAAGGGCAGAATCTTTCCTGATAGGGAATGCTGACTAACCTCCCAGACAATACCACTGAGGGTAAAACATTGAGTCTTGCTAACGTGAAGGAGTGGCATAACTGAGTTAAAGTAATCTGGGAAAGATAGGCAGTGGGCAGCCCATAATCTGGAAAGATACCAAATGCTAAAGGGGAGCAAGTTTTATTTCCAGAAGAAAAAAGGGACTATTTCTCAATATCTAAAATCCTCTGTGTCAGAGTTCTGAAGGCCTGCATTTCACTTAACTTCCAGAGGTTGTCCAGAGAGACACCTATGGAGTGTATTTTCTTCTGGATCTGGCTATACCAATTGGAAACAATCAGCTAGCATCATATGGATCAAATCATATAAATCAAATAATAAATAAATAAATAAATAAATAAATAAATAAATAAATATAACTAGCAAGGCCTGACCTAAAGTGTAGGTGTAGCCAAAACTTTATAGTTAGTAGCCATGCCCTGGTCTCAATCAGATGGGTTCCAGTCTCTAAGCACATTGCAGCATAGCTAACACAATTGGGAACCTCCTAAAAATGGCATAAGGACACTGCCTGAATTTGCTCAAGTTGGGGATCGAAGGGGCTAACCCAAATAGGGATCCCATACAATAACTGAGATACTGTTTGGCATTAAAGATGTGAATGGCAGCTGGGACAAGTCGATTGTCCTTCTTGTAGAAAAAGACAACCACCGCAGACAAACTACACCTTGCTGAAATGACCACTTGCTTGCAGTATTGGGGGGGGGGGAAACCCAAATATATGAAAGATTTCACTTGTTCAATATTATTTTCTTTGTGGCACCAGCTTTGTGGTTTCCAGGATTTTGAAAATACTATAATTTTGGATTTTACATAGTTTATGGACAGGAAGTTTGCCTTGCAGTAGGAAGTAAAAACGAGCAGCAGGCACTTGATTTTTAGCATAAAGCAATAATGAGATAACGTATGGCCCAAGTTTGAGTGACCATCAATAGCATTTAGAGAGGGGGCCAAATCATTCAGGAATAAATTAAACAAATAAATAAAGATAAGGGACTAGAATGTAACCTTGTTTGACTCCCTGCTTGGAAGTGATCTTTGGAGTTAGCCCACCTAGGCCATTATACCACACTTGACAGCTATTAAAAGAATACATTTTACAGATATGGAAAAGTAGACAAATGTTGTCCAACTTATTCCAGAGAAAGTTCATGGGAATAGTTCAAATACCTTTTTTAAATCAAGGAAGGCTGCAAACAGCCTTCTTCCCCCTGTACCTCTGTATTTCTCTATCAGATGGTTAAGAGTTATACAGTGGTCCAGTGTAGACTTGCCGGGGCAAAATCTGATCTGTCCCCTACTCGGGAGATTTTGCTCTTGCATCCAGGAAGAAGTATCTTGCCTATAATTTGCTTGCTATATCAAGCAGACTAATTGGGTGATAGTTCTCCAGTGCTTGCGGGTCATTAATGGACCACAAAATGAGATAATAGAAAGTAACAAAAAGTATAGATTGCCTCTTCTCTTTATTTCCAAAAAAATAGTAGCATTTGACTCTAGTAACTAGGGCTGCCAGTTCTGGGATGGTAAATACCTGGAGGTTTTGGAGATAGTGGTGTTTGGAGAGGGAAAGACCTCTGCATGGTACAGTGCCATAAGGTCCACCCTCCTAAACAGCCATTTTTTCCCCAGACAAATATCTAACCAGCAGGTAACTTTATTGTCCTGTCTAAGGTACAGAATAGGAAGAGGAAAGATTGTGTACAAGACAGGGAGACTGAAGTATTCAATTACAACAATACCTTTATTGTTTACTGTGGCTGCAATCAGATTAGCAGGTTCACCTGATATAGTTGCTGTTCCCTTCCAGATTTAAAGTGGCTGTTCCCTTCCGGATCAGACAGTGAAATCAGCTTTCCATTCCCCATTCGTTGGCACCCCATTCTGACCTGCCTTCAAAGCAAAATTATCAGGCACTAGGGATAATTCAGTCTTAAATGTCAGTGCTTTCACCCTGTGTTCCTGGATGTCTGAACTCCCCTACTGCAATTGCATGGTGGTTAAGTAGTGTGAACCTTCCTTTCTGCTGTATTTTTTTTAAATCAGGTAATGATGTATGCATTAACAGATCTTTGCCCCAGGGTTTTGAATCACTGCTTGTGTATTTCTGCACCCAACACTCTGTCAGGATTAGGAGCCCCCAGGGGAGTTGTTTTTGAGTGATAATCCCCCCCCCAAAAAAAGCCTTCCTGGTTCTTGGGGTTGGAAGGCCATGCAAATAGTCTCTAGTTATGCTTCCAAGTCAGCAGGGAGCATGGGGAGGCTGGCAACCCTACACCCCATCCCACTTTTCCCCATGCAAACTGTGTTAGCAGAAAAAGTGTTGCTTTTAGAGAGCATCCCATTATTGTAAAAGGTAAAGGTAGTCCCCTGTGCAAGCACCAGCTCATTACCAAGCACATCAGAATATTGTCATGGCAAACTTTTATGGGGTGGTTTGCCATTGACTTCCCCAGTCATCTACACTTTACCCCCAGCAAGTTGAGTATTCATTTTACTGATCTGGGAAGGATGGAAGGCTGAGTCAACCTTGAACTGGCAACCTGAACCAACTTCTGCCAGGATCAAACTCAGGTCATGAGTACAGCTTGGACTGCAGTACCGCAGCTTACCACTCTGTGCCACAGGGTTTCTAAAATCCCATGATTGACACAACAGTAAATGTATTGAAGTCAGTGGGGCTACTTTCATGTAAATCTGCATGATGCTTACATCCCCCTTCCCATGCATTCCATTCAAGGGAGGCTGAAAGGGGCTGCAGTACTTTGCAGAGGGATTCTGGAGCTGTCAAAAAGGAGCTGGAGCTTCAGATACATGTTTACATGCATAAGTGAAAGACAAAAAAGCATACTGCAACAATCTAAAAAATGATCGACCACAGGCAAGCACATAATGAAGCTGGTTCAGGGTGGGATAGCTGATACCAACTTCCTGTTACACAATAAACAATGTAATTATAGGTGCAGCCAGACCATGCCAAGCTTGTAGTGTCACTGCAGCCTGTGTTCCTTCCAGATGGCTAGTTCAGAGAACACAAGCTGGAGTTGATGAATTACCTCAATGGGATCAAAAGATATAGAATGATATATAGAGAAGGTTTTTGGATAGGAAATAAGAATCCATAGCTGGGTAGGGGATTCTATGGGAAGGCTTTCTGATGGTAGGACTAATTGAACAAGAATGGAAGTAGGAAGCAAGTAAGAAGATGTGAAGGATGAAATTCAGGAAGTGAAGCAGAAGGGGAGGAAGAAAAATGTACTGTACTTGTCTTGAAGAATGAGATGTGATTTTTGTGCCTATGGAAGTGAAAGAAGCTTCAGTATCAGAACCAACTATAAAAATGGAGGGATTGGCATGCCCTTCTTATGTCATTGGATTTTCCTGGGCACAAATGAGGAAGTGATGCTATTGGTCAAACTAGGATCCACAATGATATTGGGCTGCAAGTGGAATGACAGTTGCATTGTAATTGGTACAACTTTGGGATCTGAGACCCACTGATGTGGGGATCAGGGTCTATGCTGTCATAGAACACATAAAACTTTTTGTTGTAAAGGGGTAACAAGAAAGAGTACCAGGATGATACAATGAGGACCAGGTGATGTATATGGTTACAGATGATTGAATTAGCAGGTCATGGCAGGCATGATTTCAGACTGGCTGACAATGGTCAGGTATTGGCTGATGGTCCTTCTTGGGTTTACAATTAGCAGGGAAACTTGTATTGTAAGGGAGATTCTGAGAGCTTTGGTTATTTAATCTGCATACATGAGCCATTATTTATGGTCATAAGGAGTTTTGGAAGGTCAAACAAAAGATGTTCAATGAATGTGTCCCATGGAGAATTCAGGTTGTCAGTCCACTTCCTCTTGAAGTTGCCTGCCTGACAAAATACATGACTTAATCCAGAGACCCTTCCTTGATATCAAAATGGATTGATTCATCCACATCTCTGCCTTCAGAAGGCCCCAGGATCTTTTGGTACAAAAAGGTCACAGTCCTTTGTGTGTGGGGATATGGGGCAAAAAGTTTAGGAGTGTTTGAAGAAAATGTGCCTTGTCACTGTGTCAGTCTTTACCAGTGTTCTCTCTAAGCTGAGTTAGTGTGAGCTAGCTCACAGTTTTTTAGCCTCCACCTCACACATTTTTTCTTAGCTCAGGAAGGATGGCCTCAGAGCAAACTAATTTATGTAGTAGCCAAATCTCTTGCTCACAACTTTAATACCAGTAGCTCACAAAATAGAATTTTCACTCACAAGACTCCACATCTTAGAGGGAGTATTGATCTTAACTATTGCTTGTAGTTTATTACCAGTATTATTGATAATGATTCATGGCTCACTCACTTGTGTGAGAGTTATTTGCAGTGGTTTGCTCAGCTTGCATCTTTCAGTGCCACATCTGGTCTCTGTTACTGGCAGATAGTTATTTGGTTGGCATAGATTGACCTATAGAACAGTTGGTGGAAGATATTCCTGCCTTGGATGTTAAGCTCTTCCAACTCAAGAACTTTTCTCCCAGTCAATCTACATTGGATTTGTGCATTTTGAACCTGAACTTTTCTACAGTTTATCCAGCTATCAGCTAGCTCATCATGGAAAGTGAAAAGCTAGCAGATAATGGAGAAGGCTAAGCTAGAACCCTCTAGCCAAAATAAAATGCTAACTTTTTCTATGCAGACTGCCTTCTCCCCAATGTTTGAAATGGCTCTGATCAGATAATTAGTGCAGCACATGCTCTGCAAAACTAATTCTGACTGAGCTGAGTCAATTCAAACTGAGGCGGGGGGAAACCCCATGGTTGTGTTCATCAGCCTTAGAAGTGAGATGAAGAGGAATAGAACAGGAGAAGAGCAATGTTATGATGAAACATAGATTAATCCCCTCCCCCCCCCCCAATCTGTGTCTGAATTCTTGATTAACTTCCCATTTTCCTGTACCAATGAGAACACCACATCTGGTGTTCTGAATGTACCCTTATCAAAGTAAAGGGCATACTGCTTAGCAATCCTTCTGCTTGGATGCCAGAAATAGCATCTGAACTTTTAAACAGAAAGACAATATATAGATGTACCCTATGTTGTCATAAATAACGCCCCCCCCCCAAAAAAAAATACACAGATCTTTACTCATAAGAGGAAAGAGAAATTGAAGTGGCTTCTTATAATGACATTACTATGATGCCAGAGGGGAAAGTAGGTGGTATGATTAGAAATAACAAGAACCACAATGCAGGGGTGAAATCTAAAGGTCTCAGAACTCTTTCCTATTAATTAGAATATTTCGATCACTGTAATTGGAGAGAACTTACTAGTCAAGTCCCAGTAGGATCACTATTGGGATGAATGATATGTAATTGATTAATAAATGATTTGGAACTGGGGGTGAACAGTGTGGTAGCCAAGTTTGCAGATGATGTCAGGTTATTCAGAATAGTGGAAACCAAGACAGATTTTGAAGAGCTGCAAGAGAATTCTCACTAAAACAGCAATAATGTAGCAAATGAGTTCAGCTCTGGTAAGTGTAAGGAGATGCAGGTAGGAACAAGCACCAAAAAAAAAAAAAAAAATCCTGACTTTAATTTTTTGTGGAAAATATCTTAAGGTTATAGTGGATTAGGGATAGGCCTGAACCAAACTATGAAGCAAAATTAATCACGAATTTTGCCCTGTTTGTGGTTTGGGAACAAGTTTGTGACAGGTCTACTGTCATGAACTTCCACAAACCTTTAGGACAATTTGTCCATTCGTAGTGATTTGTTGTGGTTCAGGTCCCTTTAAACCCCTGCTTTTAGTTCCCTATTTAAAGGGACTGTACAAGACAGCCCCATCAGCTGAACAGCAAGGAGTAAGGTACTCCTCACTACTCAGCTGTTTTGGGGCTTTCTGCAAACTCTGCTTAAAGGGACTGATATACCTTTAATGAGTTTGCAGGGCCATGAGCCATGAACAGGTTCTGAACCACAAACTGAACTGCATTTTTTCAGTTTGTGCCCATCCCTATATGGATAGCTGTTTGAAAATGTTGACTCAACGTGAGACAGTGGTAAAATGAAACTCCATGCTGGGAATTATTAGGAAAGGAGCTTAAAATAAAACAAGTAACAGTGTAATGCCCATGTACAGATGTATGCAGGGCCGTAGCCAGGATTTGGAAGGTTGGGGGCCTATAAATTTTTCAGGGGGGACTCAGCAGCTCCACCCTATAGCCTTCCCTCCCACTCCCTTCGATTAAAACTGCCATGCACGATTTGGGTGATGGAGAGGGAGGACAACAGCTACTAGAACACCACTCAAATAGCAGCCACCAGCTCCCCCCCTCTCCTGGAGTTAAAGGGTCCCATGCGCTATTGGAGTAGAGGTGAAGGAAGGGCAGCAGGGAGGGAAGAGATTCTTCTCCTCTTCCCTCCCTGCCACTCTCGTCACTGCTGCCCTGTCTTCCCCATCACCCAAATCCTGTGTGGGGTGGATGGCAGAAGCAGCCCTCAGTCTCCCACATGCCAATTAAACTGTCCACAGATCAGCTGATCTGTGAGCCCTTTAACTGGAAGGTGGGACTGCTTCTGCCTGGCCAGCCCACATGCTATTTGAGTGGTGGGGAAAGGAGGACCACTATTCAAATAGGGCACAGGGCCAGAGCAGACAGCTGTGATTGTTTCTGCTGCCGCCTGACCTGCACGCTATTTGAGTGGCGGGGAAAGGAGGGAAACTGACATGTGTTTGTCCTTAGATTTAAGGGGGGGCTCCCCCCATCCCTTAAAGCCAAGGAAAAACGGTGATCCCCCTTTGCAGCACTGGCTGAACTCTGTGCACACTGCAGAGAAAAACTGACAAGTGTTTTTCCCTACCCTACCCCTTAAAACCAAGGGAAACCGGCAATTCCCTTCTCCAGCGCCAGCTGAACTCAGGGCATGCTACTGAGAGAAACTGACAGGTGTTTTTCCTTGGCCTTTGGGGGGGGGGGGGTTAAAGTCCAGGAAAAACAGCAATTCCCCTCTCCAGCGCTGGAACTCAGTGCACACTGCAGAGGGGAATTGACAAGTGTTTTTCCTTGGCTTTAAGGGGTGGGGGGAATTCCCCCATCCTTTAAAGCCAAGGGAAAACAGCAATTCCTCTCTCCAGCACCTACTGAGCACTGTGGAGGGGACATACTGAGTGCCTGGTGTGATAAGGTCACCTCTTGGTAATGTCATCCTGCCGTGTGCTGCAGCTCGCACACAAAAAAATTTATTGGGGGAGTGGATTGGGATTCTGCCTCTGGCAGCAGAACCCCACAGGACGGAGCTGGTGGCAGAGAAGGGAGGGACTGCCTTCCCTTCCCTGCCACTCAAAGAGCACGGTGTGACAGGCAGCAGAAGCAGTCCCAGGCTTCCTCTCCAGTTAAAGGGCCATGGATCAGCTGATCGGTGGGTGCTTTAACTGGCCAGTGGGAGGCTGGAGGCTGCTTCTGTCACCCACCCCCACACAGGATTTGGGTGATGGGGAAGGGAAGTCAGTTGGAAGGAGACCAGAGACCCTGGAGGCTGGTGGGGGGCCCAAAGTTAGGGGGCCTTGCCCAGAAGTTGGGGGGCTCTGCGCCCACAGGTCCCCTCGTAGATACAGGCCTGGATGTATGGTGCAGCCTCATTTGGAATATTGTGTGCATTTCTGTGGCATATCTCATCAAGGATATTGCAGAGCTGAAAGAAATACAGAGAGGGCAACCAAGATTGTTAAGGATTTGGAGTACTTTTCCAATGAGAAAGGCCTGAAGTCTGACTTTTCAGTCTAGAAAAGAAGACAGATGGGGGGAGGCACTAAGGAGTTTTATAAAATTAGGTGTGGGGTGGAGAAAGTGCATAGGCTGACCTTCCCCCCTCTCCTATAATAATAAAAGCCAGTTGGGGGTACTTACAAGTTGATAGGCAACAGGTTAAAGACAAACAAAAAAGATGCTTTTTAAAAAACTCACTGAGTAACTACATTGTGGAATTCTTTGCTAGTGAACATAGTAACAGTCCCAAGTGTAAATGACTTTAAAGAGGGTCCAACATGTTCATGGAAGATGGGTACATCAATAGTTAATAGCCACAGTGAGTTAAGGGAACTTCTGTGCCCATGTTAGAAAAAGCCAGAGGCAAGTCAGACATCCTAGTCTCAAAAGGACTTTCAAGGTATATGCATGTTTCTTCATGGTAATATTGCTCTGAATGCAATATAGTAGCATAGTGGATCTATAAAACTATGTGTACAATGGATGTAATAATTTATACCCAACTCTGAAGGCTACAGGAGGAGAAAATCCTATTCCCTTGTTGCCTTCAGTCAATGTGCAGTAGCTATGCTTTCTAAACAGGGTAAACAGCATGCAAATCACAGTATTATTGTGCTACCTAATTAGGGTTGCCAGATCTAGGTTGAAAGATACCTGAATATTTGGAGAGTGAAGCCTAAAGAGGGCAGGATTTGCGGAGGGGAGGGATTTCAATAGTGTATGGTGCCATAGAGTCCACCTTCCAAAGCAGTGATTTTCTCCCCATGAATGGACCCCAGACACAGTGTTCTAGAGATCAGTCGTATTAGTGGAAGATCTCCAGTCACCACCTGGAAGTTGACAACCCTATGCCTAATGTACCACATACAGTGGATAGGAGGATAAAGTGGTATGACCCTAGGTACAATGTTCTGAGATCCTTGAAGGAAGGATAGAATAAAACTATTCTAAATCATTATTTAGAACTATAACTCCTATGAATTGTGTTGGAAATTTTGTGATTGCAAGCACTTTTTATAACAAAATAATTATGTTTTTTAAGATCTTCAGTATAGAAGATCCTAAGTGTTTCCCTAGATCAACTTCACTGTTGTACAGACAGAATAGATTTTTAGGAAAATATAAGCAGACACAAACAGCTGCACTGAATTTTAAACAGTCCTTTTCAAATATGGCCATTATCTGATGCTGCAGTGGAGGTGTAGAAGAGCAGAGTACAATTACATGGTACTCTGTCGCCTGCTGTTTGAAATGAGTTTCTGGCATATTAAGGTCTACAGAAATTTCAAAGTGTGCAAATATAAGCTCTTGATCATTTGGCTAGTAGTCTTGGGTTCTTCTCCTATCCTTGCAGATTTGTCAGCCCCTTTTTATTTTGTAAATGTTGATTTGTTTTTAATTTGTCAATACGATAATGCAGGAATTAGATACCATAAAATAAAAAGTATATTTCTACCCTGTTCCAACCATTAATGTTTATCCCTCTTGGCTCACACCATGACACCATGTTTCTCCCAAAAGGAAGTGTTTGTGTGTTCTAATTGTTTATTTTATATATGTTTTTTATTTCATTCCTAAACGCAGTGTATCTTTTGTCCAGTGCATTGTTATTAATGGAGCTGTGCAAGTCATGTAAAAGAAAAGCAGTGAACCCTCCCCCTCCCCACCCCCCCAAAAAGCAGTTCTAGAGAGCCAGTTTTACAAAGGTCCTTATTAGATAGTATATCCAAGTATGTGTTTAAAAGGAAATCTTAAGCAGGTGTATCACAATCAGGGTTTTTTCTTTCCCATCATTCTGCTTCATTCCAGAATATTGCAATATGAGCAAAATTGGGCTGCCAATCCCCAGGTAGGGGCAGGTGATCCCCTGTTTTGGAGGCCCTCCTCCCACTTCAGGGTCATCAGGAGCCCTGGAGAATTCCAGAAGAAAGGATGACTAGGAGAAAGCAAATTGTGGGAGGGGGGGGATGAGGAAGTGAGCAAAGTCACACAAAGAAAAATGATGAGTTGCCAACCTCCAGGTAGTGTCCATTGAAGTTGGTTTATTGTTAAAGGTTGACGACGTTTTAACCGGTTTGTTTGTTTGTTTGTTTGTTTGTTTGTTTGTTTGTTTATTTTATGACTTCTATCCCGCCCTTCCCAGCAAGTGGCTCAGGGCGGCTTACAACACAGGAATCTAACATAAATAGGCGTTAAACATAGAGCATTAAATTTAAACATTAAACCATTGCTTTAAAGCAATGAATTGCTTTATAAGATGCTTGAAGAAGCATTTGCGAAACAGAAACAATAGTACAAGCCTGTTGCTTTTTGGACTGCTGGCTGTACAGAATTGTAATATTATTATCATTCCCATCTTTCCTAAAGAATTGTGGTATTGTATGCGCTGAGGAATTGGAACTGGAACTGATGGTGAACATGTTCCTTATACTATATTGTATGGATTGATTTCATTTTTTGATGATTCAAATATAGTTTCTACATTGATTTATAATTTTGACTTTTTGATTTATTCGAGGCTGGACTTCATGGTAGCTTCTTGCTTTGGTTTCCCTGCCTTTTGTGCCGTGATTCTCTTCTTGTGTTACACAACCTCCAGGTAGTGACTGGAGATCTTCTGGGAATACAACTGATTCCCCAGGCAACAGAGATTAGTTCACCCAGAGAAAATGGCCGCTTTGGAACGTGGACTGTATGTCATTACACCAAATCGAAGTCCTCCCCTTTCCATTTACCCATTCTCCTTAGACTTCACCCCCAAAATTTCCAGGTCTTTTCCAACCTGGAGCTGGCAACTATAAGAAAGGATCTGGTCAAAAGTAGGGTGGCCAGGTCCCCTCAGCTGCCAGCAGGGTTTAAGGGAGTAGGGTTGCCAGATCCAAGGTGGGAAATTTCTGGAGATTTGGGGATGGCGCTTGGGGAGGACAGAGACCTTAGTAGGGTACAATCAGGGCCACATTAGGCCATAGTGTGACTTTTATTGTCTCTAGGCACTTCTGCCTTTGTGTGCCCCTTTCCTCCATGAAAAATATTAACATATTTTATGACTGCGTAAGTATAAAGTTGTATATAATCTAGGTTGGATTATAACAAAGTAGGAGTAAAGTGGAACCTTTAAAACCAACAAAGTTTTATTCAGAACATAAGCTTTCATTTGCATGCATACTTCTTCAGATGAGGGGATGGGGTACAGTGGGCTGAAATACATGTAGCTGGTGGGTTAAACTGACACAAAGTTAGGATCAAATGGCAAAAAACAGTTTACATTTGCAACGCAAAAGTCGCGGGACTTTGCGGCTCTTCCGGGTTCTGCGGAGCAATTAGTGCGAAATCCGCGCAGACGCTGCACGGTGAAGAGGGACGTTGCTCCCGAGTAAGGTCAGTGTGAAAACGCTCATAGTGTATTAAATTGGAAGACCATGTGGTCTGGATAGCAATAAAAGGTAATAAAAGTTGCTTGTTAATGGCTTTTGCTACAAGTCTAGGTAAAACAAAAGGACATGTATTTCCTACTGATGTTCTTGTCCACCTGATTTACTTTTTAACATCTTTATACCAACACAGTCGAAATATGTATTAGGGCTGCCAGACTCCCTTCTCGGTTTCCTGAACATTTTGACTGAATTGCTTGCTTCACCAATTGGGGGAAGAAGAAGAAAAGATAGTTACAAGTTTTTCCAATGTATATATTGCATTAAGAATTTACTTATAAATTTTTGGCACAAATGTAAAAGGGAAATATCAATATTAAAATTTTTTATATAACTTTAAACACTTCAAAAGTGTTTTTTTTTTATTTTAGGCAAAATTTAATACATCTTGGGGTCTTAAACATTTCATTTTTCTTCTGAGGTGTAAAGTACTGGGGTCGACGCAGTAAGAGACCAGAGTCGGAGAGTGATTTCAGCAAGCTTTACTTCAGGAACACCAACACAGACTGAGCTCTATTCAAACCTCCCGCTCCTTTATACAATTCTTGCCCCCTTCTGATTGGACCTTAACTATGTACATGGATTGGCTATTTACAGAGGCCTAAGGGCCTATCAGGGTACAGTATAAGCCTAGATGTTGATTGGCTACTTATGTTTCAATCCTTCCCCTGATTGGGCACGCTTAGGCCTTCTCTGGAACCCTGGTGTGGAGTACAAGCTTGGCTTGTTCAGCTTCCCTCCAAAAGTAACAGTTCCCTCCAAAAGTAACAGTTCTCCATTTGAACCTAGGACACAACACCCCTCCCCCCATAGTTCCAGCTATCAGGTGACATAGTCCTGGAGATATGCCGGAGGGCGGCGGTCTCGTGTCGAGCGTCGGAGCTCCGAGGGGACTGGGCGTTCCGACTCGGTTGGTGGTTCCGCGGCTGCAGAGCTGGAGACATCTGGGACGGCGGCCCCGGGAGACCTGAGTTCAGCTGCGCGGTCGGGGGTCTCCTCCTGCTGGGCCGAAGCGGGCTCTACGGAACCCTGTTCTGTGTCAGGCTCACGGGGACTTACGTTGTCCGGATCTGGAGCCTCTGACCTTGGCTCCCCGGCAGGCAGGCGACCACGGAGTTGGTCGATGTGTCGCCTCAGGAGATGTCCACCCTCCAAGGTCACTGCATAGGAGACCGGTCCGGTGACGTGGTCCACCTTTCCAGGGAGCCAGGCGGGGCCAGTGGTGGCATAGTTCCGTGCCCACACTGTCTCACCTGGGTAGAACCCTCTGGGGGCTTTAAGGTGTTCCGGCGCCGGTCGCCTGTCTGGGGCTCTGTCAGGGTGCAGCTTGTCCAGCAGGGTGGTGATGCAGCGGCCCATGAGGAGTTTGGCTGGACTGCGACCTGTGGAGGCGGTGGGTGTGGTCCGGTAGGCCATTAGGAAACACTCCAAGTCTTTTGGCCAGTCTGAGGGGCCCAGACGGTTCAAGGCCTCCTTTGCCGTGCGCACCATCCACTCTGCCTGGCCGTTGGTGGCTGGATGAAACGGGGCAGAGCGAATGTGCCTGATGAGGTTCCTGGCTAAGAAGTCCTGGAACACTGCAGACGTGAATGCTGTGCCGTTGTCGGTGACGATGGTCTCCGGCAACCCGTGGGTTGCAAAGATGGCCCTCAGAGCTGTGATGGTCGCCTGCGATGATGGCGAGGGCACCTGGACCACCTCCAACCACTTGGAGTATGAATCCACTAGTATGAGTAGAGTCCGCCCATGGAAGGGGCCAGCAAAGTCCATATGCAGTCTTGACCAGGGGGTTTTGGTGGATTCCCATGGTTGCACTGGGCCACGTGGGGGGTCAGGCCTTGACACCTGGCATGTCGGGCACCTTTTAACCCAAGCCTCAATTTCTGCATCGAGGTTGGGCCACCAGACATAGCTCCGTGCGAGAGCCTTCATGCGGACTATGCCCGGGTGTGCCTCGTACAGGGCTCTAAGCACTTGGTCTTGCAAGGGTTTGGGGATGACGACTCTGTTGCCCCATAGTAGGCAGCCTTTGTGGGTGGATAGTTCGTCTTTCCAGGCTGCAAACGGAGTAAATTCCGGCCCAGTCGAGCCCTTGGGCCACCCCCTCCCCACCCAGTCCAAGACACGGGAGAGGACTGGATCACGAGCGGAGCGGGCAGCAACGTCGCGGGCGAGCAGTGGCCTGTCCGGAAGCATGTCCATCAGTAGGATCTGATGAACCGGGGCTGGATCGGGATCCACGTCAGGCAAGGGCAAGCAGCTCAGGGCGTCAGCATGGCCCATTGCCTTGCCCGGGCGATGCACTAGGGTGTAAGTGTAGCCGGCTAGAAAAATGGACCAATGGAGGACCCGTGGGGACAACACCTGAGGGGTCTGCCGGTCTGATGCAAAGAGGCCCAAGAGGGGTTGTGGTCCGTATAGAGGGTAAAGGGCCGGCCGTAGATGTAATCATGAAATTTTTTGACGCTGGCCACAACTGCCAACCCTTCTTTGTCGATTTGGGCGTAGTTCCGCTCCGCCGACGAGAGGGTCCGCGAGTAGTACGCGATAGGGACTTCGGTCCCATCAGGGAGTCGGTGGCCCAGAACTGCCCCCACGCCATAAGGGGATGCGTCGCATGCAAGGACCAAGGGCAGGGTCTCGTCGAAATGGGCAAGGACGGAGTTGGACATCAGGAGGCCCTTAATATCCTGGAAGGCTTTAGCGTGCTGGCGGCCCCACGCCCAGGGTCGATTCTTGTCTAGAAGTCGGTGCAGGGGTTCGGCCACCGCTGCCTTGTGGGGGAGAAAAGCATGATAAAAGTTTAGGAGGCCGAGGAAGGCCTGGAGTTCTTGCTTGTTGGTGGGTGCTGGAGCATCTCTGATGGCACGCAGCTTGGCGTCAGAGGGGTGGACCCCCTGGGCATCGATGGAGAACCCCAGGAATTCCACCCGATCCATGCCCAGGAGGCACTTCTCCCGTTTGACCTTGAGGCCGGCTGTTTCAAAACGTTGTAGGACTCCTCTAAGGCGGGCGGCGAATTCTTCAGGCGAGGCTGCCGCGATCAGCACATCATCGAAAAATGGAGTGACTCCGGGAAGTCCTTTTAAAAGAGAGTCCATGAGTTCCTGGAACAACCCCGGAGCCACACTCACGCCAAATTGCAACCGCTTTACTCTGAAGGCCCCCCCCCCCGTGGGTCACAATTGTTTGGGCGTTGGCCATGGCCTCATCCACCGGCAGCTGTTGGTAAGCTTGGGCCAAGTCCAACTTGCCAAAACATTTTGCGCCGGCTAGGGTGGCTAAAACGTGGCTGACGATGGGCACAGGGTATGCGTGGGCCTGAAGAGCCTTGTTGAGGGTGCACTTATAGTCTGCACAAATCCGCACCTCCCCACTGGGCTTGACTGGAGTCACGATGGGAGTTTCCCAGGTTGCGTGGGTGACAGGCTCTAGTATTCCCTGTGCAATCAGTTTATCTAGTTCCTCCTCAATTTTAGGCTTGAGCGCGAATGGAACTCGCCGCGCTTTAAGCCTAATAGGCCTCACTGTGGGGTCGAGGTGTAGTGTAACCGGGGGACCCGTGTAGCAGCCCAAGGTGCCATCGAAAACGGCCGGGAACTCTTCGCAAACCTTGTTAAAGTCCACTCCGACAGTCTTATTGACCCCCCTGATCTCTATTCCCAGGGGCTTGAACCAGTCGAGACCCAAAAGGTTTGTAAGGTGGTTCTTGACCACTAGCACTTGTAGCTGGCCCTTGAACCCCTTGTATTGGACTGGGACCGGGCCCACTCCCAAGATAGGCACCTTATTCTTCTGGAAGTCCACTAAGGTAAACCCCGGGTCCCTGAGACGAGGCCTCAGCCTGGTGGGAATTTTTAAAAATGTCTCTGCCGCTATAATAGATGATGCTGACCCAGAGTCCACCTCCATTTGGCAGGGCACCCCCCCCGATCCCTACATTGACCCGGATTTTGGAGGGCCTGACTGGCGAGGGTAGGTACTGTACCGGGTATGGGTGGGCGTGGAGAGCGTCGGTCTCGAAGTCTGGCTGGCCTTCGGAGTGCGCAGATCTTTGCGGGACGCGTGCTCGGGATGTGGATCTGCAGGCGCAGGCGATGTGGCCTTCCTTGTTGCAGAGTCGACAGGTGGCATTCCGGAATCGGCAGGTCTTCCGCTCGTGCTGGCCCCCGCAACTTGCACATGCAGGTAGTGTCTTGTGTCTCATGCCCTGTGGGACATGGGTGGTCTTCCTTCCTGCTGAACGATAGCCGGTTTGTAGAGCTTTGTCCTCGTCTGAGTCCTCTGTAGATGGTTCAGGGTTGATCTGGTGTGCCGCAGCCTGTCTTGTCAGCCGTGGCTCTGCTGATCTGCCCTTCTCCCAGCTGGTGGCCACATCGATTGCCTTTGTTAGGTCGCACTCGGAGAGGGACAGGAGTTTCTGTACTAGTTTTTCGTCCCTCAAGCCCCATACAAACTGGTCGAGAAGGGCTTCGTTGAGGTCTGCAAAACTGCATCGGCTTGCCACCCAGCGCAGGCTTGTCAAGAACGCCATCGTGGTTTCGCCTGCCTTCTGTGTCCTTTGTCGGAAGTCCCAGTGCCTGGTGAGCTTGGTTGGCTGGGGCTGGAAATACTTCTCCAGAGCGCTGATGATGTCGTCCACCGGCGTCTCTGAGAGCTTCCTGGGTTGGAGAAGAGCCCTGGCTAAGTCCATGGTCTCCATGCCACACGTACTGATAAGCAGAGCTCTCTGCATGGTAGTCTCTGTAATCTTCCGGAAGGTCAGGTATGACTGGAAGCCTTCGACCCATGAGTCCCACAGCTCGGGGCGATCGATGCTAAAGGGCTGCAGGAGGTTGGCTGGAGCCTCCATTCTTGGCAGCGTGTCTGGGCTGCTTGCGAGATGGGGTGTGCGCAGAGCGGAGGTGCGGACCCAGATGGCTTGGATTTAGCTACCTTTCCGTGTTCCTGGTTCTGTTGCTGGTTCTTACTGGTATCCCATCCTCGTCGGCAGTGTAAAGTACTGGGGTCGACGCAGTAAGAGACCAGAGTTGGAGAGTGATTTCAGCAAGCTTTACTTCAGGAACACCAACACAGACTGAGCTCTATTCAAACCTCCCGCTCCTTTATACAATTCTTGCCCCCTTCTGATTGGACCTTAACTATGTACATGGATTGGCTATTTACAGAGGCCTAAGGGCCTATCAGGGTACAGTATGAGCCTAGATGTTGATTGGCTACTTATGTTTCAATCCTTCCCCTGATTGGGCACGCTTAGGCCTTCTCTGGAACCCTGGTGTGGAGTACAAGCTTGGCTTGTTCAGCTTCCCTCCAAAAGTAACAGTTCCCTCCAAAAGTAACAGTTCTCCATTTGAACCTAGGACACAACATGAGATGAGACATTTTTAAGCATTTTCTTCAACCCTAAAAGTTTATTTTTCTCCAGATTCTAAAAGAAATTAAAACATTTTCATGGGCCCTAAAAATATCGTGGGTTCTAGGTACTGTACCTAATGAATTAGTTGGCCCTGGGTGCAATGCCATAGAGACAACCCTACAAAGCATCCATTTTCTCCAGGGGAACTGCTCCCTGTAGTCTGCATATGACCTGTAATTTTAGGGGATACCCAGATCCCACTAGGATTGCCAGACCCCTGCTTGAGGTGGGAGGAAACCCCAGTTTTGTGGGGTGCTTCCCCACTGCCATCCAGTGGGAAAATTCTGCCTCCAACTGGCCCAAAAGGTGTTGTGATGACAGCACTCAGAAATGATGTCACCATGCTGCTGATGTTGCGCAGTGACACTCAAGGGCTGGAGTTCTAGAATTATAAGTGATCTGTAGACTACAGTGATCGGTTTCTCTGGAGAAAACGGGAGCTTCAAAAGATGGATTCTATGAAATCATATATCTGCTAAGCCATTTCCCCTCCCCAATTTTACCATAGAGTTTGGGCAAAACTCTATGGTAAAATTGGCTACAAACCATATAACTTTGCCCCAAAACTAGATCATCAATCCTTGACATTGGTGACCTGATGGCATCACTTCCAAGTGATGTTACTGAATCATACATGACAGAAAATACTGCAGATAACAAAGGATCCCCCCTCTGTCAGCCAAGGTAGGACCTGGCAACTCTAGGTCTCACATGCAGGCTGGCATCCTTAATCAAAGGGAGGAGTTAAATAGGGAGGAAAGATTCAAGGGGAGAAGTCAAAAGGGGAACAGAGTTGGAAGGCAGATGTTGGAAGGCACTAGGAAGAACCTAGCATGCAAGAACCTGGACATTTTAAACAGTACATCAAAGGGATTCAATGTGCAATGAAGAGATGAAAGCAAAATGAAGCAGCTTCTCTGAAAAATGGCTCAGCCCCACTTTGCTAATGGGATGCAAGTGACTTTGTATGAACAGATAAATAAAATCTGTTAGCAGCTGGTTGTTAAAACAGTTCTATTTCTTTTACACAATTGACACAAAAATCCATTAGTAATCTGCTACTATAACAAATTACAAAGGCTGTCTGAAAGAGTCCTCACTGAGCTAGCAAACAACAGGTACTTGGGCAAAAACTCTATCTTAGAAGTCATTTTCATCATACAGTTTTTGTCCAAATACCATAGTGGTCCTGGGTTGCCAGTGACATGACATCACTTCTGGTTTGTGCCAGAAGTGATGCCATTGTGTTGCCATCAATGCAGGCCTAGGCCTCCTTGTGCTGCCAGTAAGTCTGTACTAAGCAGCTGGTCGGTGCTGGAGGAGGGGCTCTAGAACAGGGAATCTCCTGCTACCAGTGGGGGCCTAGCAAGCCTACTATTTGGTGACTAGTGTAGTCTCAGAGAATTCATGTCAAAGAAATGGGAAATACATTGAACTGAGTGGAGGATGTAGACAGGGTCCTGGCTGCAGTGAAGCCTACTACCTGCCCCCTGGACCCCTGCCCATCCTGGTTTCTGAAGGCTTGCCAGGATGATATCAGAGCTTCTCTAGGTGACATTGTCAACTTGTCCCTGACAAGCGGAACATTCCCAGAGAAGTTAAAGGAGGCAGAAATTCAGCCACTTTTGAAAAAACCCTCACTGGACCCTATGGTTCTAGTCAACTACTGCCCAGTTTCAAATTTATCATTTCTGGGAAAGGTAGTTGAGTAAGCGGTGGCAGAGCAGCTATAGGCTTTCCTGGATGAAACATCCACCCTGGACCCATTCCAATCCGGTTTCCACCTGGGCCATGAGATGGAGACAGTAGTAGTCGCCCTCACAGATGACCTAAGAAGACATCTGAACCAAGGCGGGTCAGTGCTGCTGATTCTTCTTGACCTATCAGCAGCATTTGACACGGTTGATTATGACCTATTGACCCACTGCCTCGCCGTCACCGGAATACGGGGGACAGCCTTGCAATGGTTTTCCTCCTTTCTCCGGGGGTGGGGACAAAGGGTGAGACTGAGTTAGCAAACCTCTATGCGGCACCCACTTATATGTGGAGTGCCGCAGGGAGCTATTATCTCACCCATATTATTTGACATCTATATGCGCCCCCTTGCCCAGATTGCCCGAGGTTTCGAGCTGTATGCTGATGACACCCAGTATGCTGATGACACCCAGCTCTATCTGTTGATGGATGGCAGACCGTCTTCTGCCCCTGAACACCTGTCTGAGGCACTGAGAGCCATAGTGGGATGGCTACAGCAGAGCTGACTGAAGTTAAATCCAGCAAAGATGGAGGTCCTGTGCCTGAGTCGAGGGGGGGAGGGTTTGTATACCCAGCTCCCACCCTTGGATGGTGCGGCTTTAGTGCCAACCCAACAGGTGAAGAACTTGGGCGTGATCCTGGATGCCTCACTTTCCATGGAGGCCCAGGTTGTGGCAGCTGCCAGGTCTGCCTTCCACCATCTACAGCAGATCAGGCAACTAGCACCATATCTCTCCCCCCAAAACTTGGCCACAGTGACCCATGCATTGGTCACTTCCAGATTAAATTACTGTAACTCGCTCTACGTGGGCTTGCCCTTGAAGCTGATCCAGAAACTGCAGTGGGTGCAGAACGTGGCAGCTTGCCTGCTGACTGCAACACCTATACGGGTGAGCATGCAGCCAGTGCTCTGTGGCCTGCACTGGCTGCCTATAGAGTACCGGATCCGCTTCAAGGTGTTAGTTCTGACTTTCAAAGCCTTACGCAGCCTGGGACCAGCATACCTCTGGGACTGTCTCTTCCCGTATATGCCCTGGAGGTCACTTCGTTCGGCCTCCCAGGATAGACTGACTGTCCCCGGCTCAAAAGATGCCTGTCTTGCCTCTACCAGGGCCAGGTCCTGGCCCCAACCTGGTGGAATCAGCTCCCTATAGAGATCCGGGCCCTACCTGACTTACTAGCCTTTTTGTAGGGCCTGTGAAATGGAGCTGCTCCTCCAGGGCTTCGGGTGAGGCAGCAGGCATCTGCCTACTAGATCAGTCGGCCTCCCCTACTGTATATCCTACTGCGCTGACTTGCTGCATTGTCCAGCCAAACCATCTCATCAAAATTGTTCTGCCGAGCTATTTGTTTATGGAATAATTGTAATTGCTTTTATTAATATATGATTTTAATGTGATTTTATGTTGTGCTCCGCCCTGAGCCCCCATGGGGGAATGGGTGGAATATAAATAAACTATTAATAATAATAATTAGGAAATATATTTTGCAATAATAACCTATTAAAAATGGAATGTTTTCCCAGCCAATGCTGGGATACAGGGGTTGGTCTTACAGTGACTCTCCTCCTTTCTCCAGGGTCGGGGACAAAGGGTGGCAATAGGGGAGGAGCTATCCTGATGGCACCCACTTGTATGTGGTGTGCCACAAGGGGTGGTTCTCTCCCCAATGTTGTTCAACATCTACATGTGCCCCCTTGTTCAAATTGCATAGAGGTTTGG
This sequence comes from Heteronotia binoei, assembly GCF_032191835.1. NCBI lineage: Eukaryota > Metazoa > Chordata > Lepidosauria > Squamata > Gekkonidae > Heteronotia > Heteronotia binoei. The sequence continues at coordinate 106,571,282 of NC_083243.1, forward strand.
GTTGGGATGCCATCAGTACGCAGATGACACCCAGCTCTATCTGTTGATGGATGGCCAGTCTGACTTCTCCCTGGGAGATCTGACCATGGCATTACAAGATGTGGTAGGGTTGCTCAGGCTGAGTCAACTGAAAATGAATCCAACGAAGACAGAGGTCCTGTATCTAAGTCGTGGCAGTCCAGAAACGGAGGTCTCTTTATCGACCTTTTATGGAGTGTCACTTATGTTGGCACCTAAGGTTAAAAGCTTAGGGGCATTACTGGATTTCTCCTTAACAATGGACACCCAGATGGCAGCCACTGCTAAATCAGCCTTCTACCGCCTTTGGCTGATAGGGCAGTTGGCCCCCATCTCAAACACTAATGACTTAGCGACAGTGATCCATGCCATGGTCACCTCAAGACTGGATTACTGTAATGCCCTCTACATGGGGCTGCCCTTGTCTCAAACCCAGAAGCTCCAACTAGTGCAGAATGCTGCAGCCAGGCTGTTAATGGGTCTTCCCTTGCGGGAGCACATTCAACCTGTGCTGAAAGCGCTGCACTGGTTGCCCATTGCATACTGGGTCTGTTTCAAGGTGCCGGTTCTTACCTTTAAAGCCCTATATGGCCAGGGACCTGCATACCTTAGGGACCGCCTTTTCCCTCATGTTCCTCGGAGAGCAGTTTGGTCAGGGTCACAAAACCTGTTCTTAATCCCTGGCCCTAAAGAGGCCAGGCTCATGACAACCAGAGCCAGGGCCTTTTCTGTTGTAGTTCCATGTTGGTGGAACAAGCTCCCGGCGGAGGTTAGGGCCCAGCGAGAGCTCGCACAATTCCGCAGGGCCTGTAAGACAGTGCTCTTCCACCAGGCATTTATTAATTAAGATTGCAGGCTACAACAGACTTCAAAACATCTGGACCACCTCTAGCATGAACCTAAGATCTGTTTCTATATACAACATCCAGCTGGAATGGCAGAACAGTAAAACATGATATAAAAACAGATTAAGCAGTACCCATCCTATCAAACAGACTGCCATCCAAAGATTAATATAGCACTTGAAATGTTTTGATTTTTATGACTTTGTTTTTATGTTTTTTAAAAATGTACTTTTATATTTCATGTATATACATGAACATGTAAGCTGCCCTGAGCCTGCTCTGGTGGGGAGGGCGGGATATAAATCAAATAAATAAATAAATTATGTACCTTGGTTTTAGTAGGGAAAATCCCAAAAGTGAGGGGAACAGTATCTGATAATTTCATCTGAACAGAATGGAATTTTGTTACATGTGGAAGTGAGTTCCACATTAAAACCACTGGAAGCAATTTTGACAAATAAGAAAGCAATTCTGAATGGGGGCAACAATAAACATAATGATTACAAACTGGGCTAAACACAAACAAAATTATTATATCCAACTCCAACCATTTTTGCAATCCTTTTCTACCAACCTTCACCAGAGACTTCTGTGTTCAGAAACTCAAAGCCAAAAGTTTTTTAGTGTCATCACAAGAGGCAGAGTGCCAAAATCATTCAAACTATGGTGAATTATTCATGCAGAGGAAATTCTGTTATATCTAGGCGATGAAACCAGGGGTGAATTCCAATGGTATAGACTTAATAACATTGCACTTGAGGTCAGTGGTTAATGACTGTAAATCTGGAGTGCCTTGATTAGTAATTTCTTTACTTCAAATACTCATCATGCATAATAGAATTGAGGTCTAGTGCCATCAGTTGTGGTAGACATGGAGCTAGGGTGATAAGTTCATATTTAGGGAATTAAAAATTGCTAACTGAACAATCATCCAACACACTAAATGAATAAAAGAAAAAGATCTGAAAGATGCCTAAGATAGCTTGAACAGATTTCATTGTGGAAAGTGTCTGTGTTGCATGATGTATAGCAAGTTCAAATTCTTTTCCAATCAATAAATGTGATTTAGCTTAGCTGTGTAGTAGCATGCATCACTAAATCTACCCTTACATAAAGACAGCACTTTTGCTGCCTCTCAATCCTGATTATATAAGGGTGGTTTCACAAAATTTGTTTACTGAATGGCTTCTTTCTAGCCCATAACTTACCTTTTTTTTGAGGGGTAAAAGCCCTATCTGAAGGTTCTCTCCAGTAGAAGTGTCTGGGTTGCCAGCCTCCAAGTGGGGCCCGAAAAACACCCAGAAGTGCAGGCATTCGCAAGGCTCCAGAGATCAGTTTCCTTGGGAAAAATAGTTCCTTTGGAATGTAAACTTTTTTAATTTTAATTTTTAAATTAAAGTTTCTTTGTATTTTTGTTACAAATATAAACATACAAATCAAATAAATCGAATAAAATAAAAACAAAGATTCTTATACAACAGTTATTTGCAAATAACATTTCAGTACAGCACAAAGTCTAAATATTTCTTTGACATTTAACATACAGTGGAGGACTTTCCATTTGTGTGTACCACTTTTCAACATAATTAACAATGTTTTTTTTCTGCCTGGACAATCTGTGCCACAATTTTGTCTTGAATCACAATGTCCCATTTTTTTTTCAAACCATTGTCGTAATGTATGGACCTTGCTTGTTTCCCAATGCCTTGCCAGTATGATTTTTGTCACTATCAGCAGCAGTGAAATTAGTTCTTTCAATTTAGGGTATGATTGATTTGGCCAATAATGCATTAGAAGTGATTCTGGGGTATTTGGTAGTGGGCATACACAATCTCTTCAATTATTTTTACTATTAGTTTCCAAAAAGCATTGATTTTCGTGCAGGCCTACCAATAGTGTAGAAAGTTATCAGTGTGGCCACACTCTTTCCCGTCAGGAAAAGGCTAAACACCTTTGCCAATCTGTTTGCTGTAACTGCCATGTTCTGTTATATTTGTAGTTTTACAACAGTATTTTATGTCTGTTTATGTACAATTTTATGGTCATTCAGTTTTTATTTTGTATGATTTTACTGTTTTAAATGCTGGCTTAGGTTGCGAATAAACTAAACTAAACTTCAAACATTCCAGTGCTGGGGTTTTTGGTGCCCTAGGTGAGCTGTCCACTAGTGCCCTTCCCCAGAATTTTTTTTTAAAAAAACATAGAACTGTAGGAGAAATGAAGAAACTTGAAACTATTTACATTTTTAATTTACAGTTTTTTGGTTTTTTTAAAAGTGAGATTAAGCAATAAAAATTGTGAGAATACTACTTGATCATTTTAGCTGGAGGTGCCAGGGAAAAGACCTTCACATGACCATTTCTACTTGATCTTTTTAGTTGGAGGTGCCAATGACAAGACCTTGTGCATGTGAGAAAGATGCTCTACCACTGAGTTATGGCTCCACCCCATGACTCTGTTAAAGTAGAGTAGGAAGAATGAGTGGCAGCATACAACTTCAACAGAAGCCAATTTTTAGAAACTTTAATTGGCTATTCTTCAGCTTTTACAATTGGTTAATGTATCCTTGCCGGACTCCAAGGAGCTCACTGTGCAGGCACTATCCACTTTCCCATTTCCTGGGTCTGTAAGAGACCCAGGGAATGTGAAACCGGGTGGGCAGCATTTGCGCTCCATGGAGCCTGCTTTCCATTGGGGAAGGCAGGCTCCAAGACACACACATGGTGTGCATTGGGGGAGGGGGCATCTTGTGTCACCCCCTAGGCTAGGTGGCTCCCTAAGCAGCTACCTACTTAGCCTACTCCCATGCACCAGCCATGTTTCCAACTGCTTGCATTAGGCATAAGTTTGCTACAATATAGCTTATAGGAGGTAACATACTATCTGGAAATGATTTTAAAATGTATAGGGGTAGAACAGGGTACAACTAAATTGGGTACAGATTTGTACTTCGACTAAAAAGATCCCCTGCCATCTTTATAGGGGTAGATCTTGATTTGAATAATGGAGATTTCCATAGTTTTACCCATTGTTGCTCTGTTAACTGGGTATTGTAGTCTTTTTGCCAAGCATTTTGGTGGTGTCATGGCTGTGACCACAATAGGTGGTTTAAAAGTGCATAGAAGTATATGGACACAGGACACAGTATCTTATTCCAGGACATTGTAATGCTGGAGAATACATCCAATTACCAAGTTAGATTACACAGAGAAGCCATTGAAATCCATAAACATAAACCCAATTTCAACAGGAAGGAAGTTTAAAAATGAATAGGGCATGGCTTCCAGTCCTGAAAAACACAAAATGCCCTACAGGTTAAAACAGCACTACAGATGATGAGAATTTCAATAGCCAATCCATATGCAAAAGAACCCCCTCAGGTAAGCTCCTCCATTAGCATGTCACAGCCCAAGAAGCTCCCACAAGATAATGACTAAGTCCTACCTGACCTGCCTGAGTAGATATAAATTACCTGCCTATTAACTTCTTCTCAATTTACCCAGCGAGAACTCCAGTTTTCTGGGTTACACCTCTGAGGATGCCAGTCACAGTTCCTGGCGAAATATCAGGTCTCACAATGCCAAGACCATGGCCACACAGCCTGGAAAATCTACAACAACCAGTGGACTCCGGCCATGAAAGCCTTCAACAACATTTTGTTCAAACTGATTTAGAGATCTATTAGAATTATTAACTAGTATGACGTACAGAGCATAGTACAAGATGATGAAGAAGATGATATTGGATTTATATCCCGCCCTCCACTCTGAGGAGTCTCAGAGCAGCTCACAATCTCCTTTACCTTCCTCCCCCACAACAGACACCCTGTGAGGTGGGTGGGGCTGTAGAGGGCTCTCACAGCAGCTGCCCTTTCAAGGGCAACCTCTGCCAGAGCTGTGGCTGACCCAAGGCCATTCCAGCAGGTGCAAGTGGAGGAGTGGGGAATCAAACCCAGTTCTCCCAGATAAGAGTCCGCGCACTTAACCACTACACCAAACTGGCTCTCCAGCTGATAGTGCAGCTGATAGTATTGCATCCATGGAATTTTGATCTTATATTTCTTTTGCATTTGAGGTAATGTACTCATCTTTCCTTTAGTGGTTATAGCAATTAACCGAATATCCTTTGATCTCTCCAAATTTTGAAATCAGTTATTGTTTTGCCTGGAGCAAACCAGGCTTGGCCCCAAAAGGTCATTACATGAACATATGAACATATGAAGCTGCCTTATACTGAATCAGACCCTTGGTCCATCAAAGGCAGTAATGTCTACTCAGACTGGCAGCGGCTCTCCAGGGTCTCAAGCTGAGGTTTTTCACGCCAATTTGCCTGGACCCTTTTTTTTTTTGGAGATGCCACGGATTGAACCTGGGACCTTCTGCTTACCAAGCCCACTGAGCTACCATCCCTTACTGGTGAGGTCAGTGGAGTTAATATTTTCCTGTGTTTGTCCCATAATTCAAACGCGTGTTTCAAGTATGGGTTGTAATGTTTTGGAGAAACATAGGTGTTGGAGCTCATCCAGGGATTGTTATGCAGCTGCACCTACTATCCAATGGACAAGGTGGGAAGGAGGAGGTGGAACTCTCAGAAAGGTTCAGGAGCTGTGCTCCTGTGAGCTCCCACTGAATCTGAGGCCTGGATTGTAGGGTCCAGTCTTTTTTCTCATGGCTTTCCCATCTAGATGGCCTCATGTAGAAATGAGTGGGTAGAGAAGTTTTTTGTCCAATTTGTACCCATACTTAGTTGGATACAGGAAAAAGGAAAGGAAAGGTCCCCTGTGCAAGCACCAGTCATTTCCGACTCTGGGATGACATTGCTTTCACAACGTTTTCACAGCAGACTTTTTACGGGGTGGTTTGCCATTGCCTTCCCCAGTCATCTACGCTTTCCCCCCAGCAAACTGGGTACTCATTTTACCGACCTCGGAAGGATGGACGGCTGAGTCAACCTTGAGCCAGCTACCTGAAAACCCAGCTTTCACCGGGGATTGAACTCAGGTCATGAGCAGAGCTTAGGACTGCAATGCTGCAGCTTTAACACTCTGCGCCATGGCATATTGCATGTGCCAAAGGTTCTAATGATAGCTCTGGCAGGTTCTGTACTGGTTTATGGGGATTTGAGCTTTAGGACTATGGTATATTGCTTCTATAGATCTTTTTAAAAAATTGGCCAAATTGCATAAAACTCGAGAACTGATTTTAGGTATGGTATTTCCACCATGTCAAAGGCCTTTTCAGCATCCAAAGAGAGAATCAGGGAATATATTTTTGTGTCTCTACTGTGATGTATTAACTTGAGTGTCTTCTGAATATTAACTGAGATTGACCTTCTCAGGATAAAGCCTGTCTGATCTGTATGAACATAGTTTGTTATAATTTTATTAAGGTGCTCTGCTAAGATAGACAAAAAAAAATTGAAATCATGGTTAAGGGTAGATATTAGATGATGATACAGGCTATCATCTGTTTTTTCCTGGTTGTGTAGAACTATTACCTTAGAGTTCTGCCATGTTTTAGAGAGGTTTCCTGTTGACATGATATGATTATAAATTTTTAGCAATGGTTCCATCAGTAATTTAATTTTTTAATAAAATTCTATTGGGAAACCATCTCTTCCATGGCTTTTTTTTAATCTTTGCTAAAACTGAGTTTACTTCAGTTAGAGTAACAGTTTTAACTAGATATTCTTAGTGTCCTTTTATGAGAACTTTATTAAAATGTATAGATTTTAAGTATTCAGCAGTAGAAGCAGAATCCAAGTTCGATAGTATTAATAAAAATAGCTGTGATTGACCTAGAAGTTGTTACAGTCTCCCCCTTGGGTGATCTTATTGCATGTACCAGGATGTCAGACTGTCATTGTGCTATTCTATGTTTTAACAATTTTATAGACTTAGGTTTTCATCACATATTTCTGTTTTAACTTCATAAGATGTTTTTTGTATGGCTGAAGTATCAAGCAAGTCCATTTTTTTCCTTTCCTGGGTCAATTTTTAAAGGTTTTTTCTCCCACCATGTCTCATGTGTCGTAGTTCTAATCCCAAAATGCTTTCTTTAATTTCTAGCAACTCCCCCCCTTTTTTTTACAGGCTGAGAAAATTGAAATTAATTTCCCTCTGAGTTCTGATTTAAAGGCATCCCAAATACAGTCTTGAGCGACCCCACAATAATTGTTGACAGCAAAATATTCTTGTATACATTTAGGTAGATATTTTCTTTTGTTAATAGTAGTTTATTCAAAGCCAATCTGGGGCCCTTGTCATCTGAGTCTTGGGTGTTTAAATTACATGTTACCCAGGAATGGTCTGAAATGGTTCTAGGGCCTCTATGTTAACTATTTATGCATTATTCAATAAGTATTTGGATGCCAGAAGAAAGTCTATTCTGGTATATATATATCATGGAGAGATGAGTAATATGTGAATTCTCTGGACCCTGGGTTGAGGGTATGCCACACATTCACTAGATTATAAGAATCCAATAGTTTCCCAAATTCAGTAGGTGGTAATCATTTTCTCTTTCTGTTTTGGCTCAAGGTCAGTGATTTCACTGTCATGGTTGTCAAGGACATTGAGATCCTTCTTGTATAATTCTTCTGTGTATTCTTGCCACCACTTCCTAATCTATTTTGCTTCTGTTAGGTCCCTACCGTTTTTGTGCTTTATCATGGCCATCTTTGCACAAAACGTTCCCTTGTTTTCTCCAATTTTCTTGAAAAGTTCTCTTGTCCTTCCCATTCTATTATTTTTCCTCTATTGCCTTGCCTTGTTCTTCAGGAAAGTCTCCTTTTCTCTCCTTGCTGTTCTCTGGAAATCTGCATTCAGTTGGGTGATTTTTTTTTTCACCTTTGCCTTTCATTTTCCTTCTTTCCTCAGCTATTTGTAAAGCCTCATCATACAGCCACTTTGCTTTCTTGAATTTCTTTTTCTTTGGGAAGGTGCTGATTGCTGCCTTCTGTACAATGTCATGAACCTCCATCCATTGTTCTTCCGGCACTCTATCAAGTCTAGTTCCTTAAACCTATTCTTCACCTCCACTGTATATTCATAAGGGATGTGATCAAGGTCAAACTTGAATGGCCTAATGGCTTCCCCAGTTTTCTTCAGTTTAAGCCTGGATTTTGCAATGAGTAGCTCATGATCTGAGTCGCAGTCAGCTTCAGGTCTTGTTTTTGCTGATTGTAAGGAGATTTTCCATCTTTGACTGCAGAGTATATAATCAATCTGATTTCTGTGTTGCCCATCAGGTGACATCCATGTGTAGAGTCGCCTTTTAGGTTGTTGGAAGAGGGTGTTCGCTATCACCAGTTTGTTCTCTTGACAAAACTCTATTAGCCTTTGCCCGGCTTCATTTTGTTCTCCAAGGCCAAACTTGTCATTTGTTCTGGTTACCTTTTGACTTCCTACTTTGGCATTCCAGTCCCCTATGATGATGAGGACATCTTTTTTTGGTGTTAATTCTAGAAGGTGTTGTAGATCTTCATAGAATTGGTCCACGTCAGCCTCTTCTGCATCAGTGGTTGAGACATAGACTTGGATTACTGTGATATTGAATGGTTTGCCTTGGATACGGACCGAGATCATTCTATCATTTTTGAGATTGTATCCCATTACTGCCTTCCTCACTCTTTTCCACACCATTTCTTCTATGGGACTCTTGGCCACAATAATAGATGTAGTAATCCTCTGAGTTACATTCACCCATTCCCGTCCATTTTAGTTCATTGATTCCCAAGATGTCGATGTTCAGTCTTGCCATCTCTTGTTTGACTATATCCAGCTTACCTTGATTCATAGATCTTACATTCCACGTTCCAATGCAGCATCGGACTGTTCTTTCACCATCAGACACATCCGCAGCTGAGTGTCATTTAGGCTTTGGCCCAGCCACTTCACTCTTTCTGTGGTTACTTGAACACTCTTCCCCAGTATCATACTAAAGACTATACTCCAGCACGTGTATGGGAAATAGCTATCATAGCAGGAGAATACAGATCTAATGAAATAAAAGAAGAACAATTTAACTAAGTTGTATTAAAAGATGGTTACCATAGGAGCAAATATCCCCCACCTTCTTGCTGCCCCCCTGACAGAGGAAGAGAGGTCCCCTGATCACAGCATCTGGGTGAAGTGTTTAAACCCAGAACAGAGGAAGATTTCACATTTTAAAACTTCTGTCCACATAGCTGAAAACCTTCCACCCCCTCCCCCCCAATCCAGAGTTAGAATCCTGCCCCTTGTGGAAGATGCTCAGCTCTTTTTTGCCAATGAGCCCTCTGGCATATAGCCCTCATCCCTCACTGAACCGCGCAAACCCTCTCACCATGTCAAGGTAGAAATCCATGAGAGAGAGCAGACTTATTACAAGCTAACAAACAAAAGACAAGTGAATGTTGCCAAATAGTAAGACTCTTTGCAATTTAGTAGTCTAGAAGAAGTTATCATTGCACATGAGGTAGGACTAAGCTAATACATGTCTTAAAACCAGTGTGATTCTATTTGAGTGTTTACTTTTAATATTTCTGTTTTTTTCCAGCTTTATTTCTTCATGTCCTCTCAAAATCTAGTGATCTAGCTACTATATGTAATTTTGTTACCAAACCTTTTCCAAACAAAACTATGTAGCAAGTAAATTACTTAAAATCTATATCAACAAGGCTGTTTTATAGTGTTTCTTTAAAATATGCTATGCTAGATTTATCCTGAGTTCTCTATCTAACCTTGCAGGAGAAAGTTGAGGTAGTCAAGAAATAGATACTTTATAGAATGTACTTCATTCCAAAATGAGTTATCTGTAAGAATATGGCTGATATAATTCATATAGGAATTAAGTCAGTTTTGACTAAATTAGTGTCAAAACTAATAATTAATTTTTCACAGCATATCCATGACTTTAACAACAAACTCTCCAAAAACACCATCACCACTTGACTATTGCTCTTTGCACTGTCTTGTTATTCACTTCTCTTATTTTTAAACTTTACCTTTTTGTTGTTGTTGTTTTTAAGGTAAACAAGGTGGGTTTTTTTTACCTCATTCTAATATATCTGGTTTACTCTGTGGTCTAGATATTCTTAAGCCTTATTATTCAATTCCTTTGTTAAAGGTTAACCAGACCTTCAAAAGAAAGAAAGAAATTATGGGTATAACCATATATCAGTGTCACCATGCGCCTTGGAAGTTTCAAGGTATGTCATTCCATTTCAGAGTGATTCTGGCTGTCGTCCACGGCATATTCTCCTTTTAAGGAATTCTCCTCCAATGTCAGCTGTATGTTCAAAGTCTCCAACAGCTTTCTCCCACTTGCAATGTCTGAGGCTGTGTAAAGGGAGCTATTCCTATACACCAGAATGTCTGATGAGTTACAAAATCGGATGTTGGCGTTGTAAAGCTTGGAAGCAAATAGTTTTAGTCTTTTTTTTCTAATGCCTCTGGTGGCAGATCCAAGAGTACTAGAACCCTGCGGTCGCCGTGAGAGAGGGAACATAGTCATCAGGCTTCCTGCAGAATCTTGTCTCTTGCGCTGGGGTAGAGAAACTGGGCAAGAATGTCCCTGGGTCTTCCACTGTGCAAAGATGCCATTGACCCTAGACAAACTGCCCTCATGATGGCTGGGGCTGTTCCATTTTCGAGTAGGGGTATTTTAGCCAGCCAGAAAGATATAAAGTGTGCCAAATCCATTGTTTCTTCCACCCCCTCCACAATCCCTCTAAACAGGTTATGACCTAGCTAGTGGTTTTCCAGGGCCAGATCCGGTTAGTTAAAGTAGTCTCTGTTGCTTTAATTTGTTGAATCTCTCCTTTCAGTGCAAGGCTCAGTTCTACAGCTTGCGCTGCAATTTTCGAAGTATCGGAGAGATCTTTCTCTCTGCTCCTTTAGTGTTGAGAGGGAGGAGATGTTCAACTAGGGAGTCTTTTAAAAAGTTTTAAATGTCTTGGCGGAGTTCAGTTAAGTTCTGTCAGCTGAGTGGGGCTGTATCAGCTTCTTTTCTTCTGGTTTGCCTCCAGAGAGTCAGGCACCATGTTGGGTTCTAATATCATAGTCTTGGCAGGGGTATGCATGGGGGATCCCAAAGTAAAGAAATTAATTACCAAAGCTGCTTATTTTGGTGGTGGCTTACTCTTGAGTCTGCTTGATTTTCCCATCAGGGAATAAAGAGTTTTAGCATCTGTGGTCTCGCAAGGCTTGTCAGTTGAGGGAAAGGTTCAGGAGTTCAATCAGTACACGTACACATCTGCCATCACCAAGTAACGCTCCACCCTCCTGGAAGATGAACTTTCTGGCATTAGGTTTCTCCACTACCCAAACTCTGCCCTCTTCAGACTCCTTTCCCAAATCCTTCAGGAATTTTGCAACCTGGAGTAGGCAACCATATGGAAATAAGTATGAGTTAATCAGGGAGCAGTGATATCTACTAAGTCTAATCCTGTAGCCAAAGCATGAGATCTACTTCAAATCAATATGAGAAATTCAGATCCTTCCTCCACATAATGTGTTTCTGATTGCAAACATGTAAATAGCTTTTTCTCTGAGTACCAGAACTGGAATAAGTAATGATATTTGTGTTCAGTAGTTCAGCCAATCTGCATTGGAGTTTCCACTGCCACAACATAGGGCAATGCAGATAATGATCCAATGAAAGGTTTTGCAACACACTTTGTGGTGCCAAAAAATACATTTGAAGACTATGCTGGCTATGATATGAAAGTATGTAAGGATATTGTCTCTTTGTGTTCAGAGAATCTTGGGCTCCGGTCATGCTGGAGACTTGGTGTGATTTGGCCATGCCTCCATTTGTGGTAGTATAAACAGTTGCAGGAAGTTTTGATCAGGCATCCCACCCTGAACTGGCTTCACCACATGCTCATTCCATGGTAAATTGTTCAGATTGTTGCAGCATCTTTTTTTTCTTTTACCCATGCACATAAGTGTGTCTTTGAAGCTCCAGCTCCTTTTGACAGCTCCACAATCTCTCTGCCAAATACTCCTGTGCCCCTCTCAGCCACCTTACCTTCACCTCTCTTCCTTTGAATACAAGGGGGAAGTGCAGATGATATAAGAGTAGTCCCATTGACTTTAGTATATTTACCCTTGTGCCAATCATGGGATCAAACAGAAATTCTGATGCACAAAAAAGAGAGAGAGTGTTTTGGGGGGAATTTGTCACTCAAAAACAATATTCCTGGGAACTTGTGATGCAAAATGACTACTTGGTAATGGTGATTGACAATGTCCGAGGTGATTATGTGCACATCATTACCTGATCCAAAAGAAAGAAAGAAAAAACAGGTGAAATGGAAGGGAAGGTTCAGCCTTTCCAAATGGATTGACTTTGCAGAGGGGAATTCAGATGTCCAGAAATGTGGGATGAATGCATAGACATCCATAAGTAATGGACTTTTTCCAGTGGCTGTTTCCTCCACATCCAACTCATCATACAACAGGGGTGAGTATGACTGGGGAATGGGTGCCAGACAGGCCCCTTGCCATGGGTGGGGGGTTGTGGAGCATTGCCTCCTGACTCCCAGGGGGTCTTCCAGGGGGGCAGCCTGCTTTCCCCCCTTTTTTGTCATGGCTGAGCCACTGAAGCATCATCAGTGGCAGCTGGAGCTGGGAAAGCTGAGCAGGGCACAGTGCATTGCAGCAGCAAAAGCAGCAAGTAGAGAGGAGGGAGGCAGAGAAGCAAGAAGTGGAAGAAGCTAAACCTTGGAATCAGCTGGAGTTCACAGGAGTGCAGCTCCTGAATCTTTCTGACAGTTCCACCTCCTTCTTCCCACCTTGTCCATTGAATAGTAGGTGAATAGTAGGTGCACCTGCATAACAATCCCTGAATGAGCTCTACCACCTTCTACAAAACGACCCCTGGAAGAAGCCATGTGGAATGGGCCAGAGGGGGGGGATGGATGGAGCTGCTGGCTGCAAAGCACTGGGGTGGAGGAGAGGGAGGCGGAAGGAACCTCCCCCCTGCTTGCACACAATGTGCAGTCCCTTTTTGACTCCAACGTTTTAGTGTTGGCTGCCAGTTTGGTGCAGTGATTAAGTGTGCTAACTCTTAACTGGGAGAACTGGGTTTGATTTCCCACTCTTCCACTTGCAGCTGCTGGAATGGCCTTGAGTCTGCCATAGCTCTTATAAGAAGCTTCTGTGAGAGCTTTCTCAGCTCCACCCACCTCACAGGGTGTCTGTTCTGGGGGAAGAAGATAAAAGGAGATTGTAAGCTGCTCTGAGACTCTGATTCAGAGAGAAGGGCATGGTACAAATATGTGGTCTTCTTCTTGGCCACTTTCAGAGTCTCCAGTTTTGCCCCTGACTTTTAAAATTCTGGCTACAGCCCTGGTGCCAAATGTGGCTGTATGACTGAGCCCATTTAATCCATAAGGGAACAGCAACTTTATCAGGCCAAATTGCCTATCTAACTGCAGCCTTGGTCTCTCCCTTTTCTGCATACTATTCTTGTGTTCTGAGAACTTAGACCCCTGTCTGCTGCAGGAGCCATCCTTCCATTCCATTACAGGAGTCTTATCTTTCTGCTCTGTAACAGCTTTCCAGCCTTCACTCCACTGTTGTATTGTGTTTCATTTCTGAGGCAATAGAGCCTTTTCATAAGATGACTCCTTTCATAAAATGGATGAAACTTCGTTCTCTTGCAAGCAGACTAATACTGGGTCATATACAAAGCAACAGACAGGATTAACAGATGTCATCTTGCAATTCATACCTATAGTTTCAAATTGTCTGCAGTAGTGAAAGGATATAGCTATAGTGCTCAGTGCTGTTATGATTCTTTCATTATCTTCCTGCCTGGTCTAGCAGTTGCTAGACTTCACTGTTGTTATTGCAGATAGGGGAGGAATTAGATGAACAGACCACTGAAGGAGAAACCTGAGAAATTTTCAGAAGGCAAATGAAGAAAATACCTCTTGTGTTGTTTCTATGTATCTTGATCAAACATAGGTTGTCCCAGGATACTTGACAATCCCAGTAATATATGATAGCTCATGTAAATAATTGTTGTGATGCACAGCATCAATTAGGACATTTGTGCCTGAGGAATTATTGAGAGTGCCTTTAAAGCGAGACACGTCATATACTGCAACAGAATAACATTTTGAACTCATATAAAAAACAGATCTTGTGCATAATGTTGGGTATTAATCCATTAATTAATCAGTATATTAAAGGAGGTTACTGCATATTTTTTTAAAAGCTGTTAGCGGCTGCAGTTGAGAAGAATTAGGAGAGGGAAAGGCATTCATGCTGGTAAATTAGTATGATGTTCAAAATAAACTTTATCTTTTAGTTTATATGGCAGCACTTGAGCAATTTTTTCCCCCTGAAACCAAATTATGAGTAGTTTTGGCTTGTGACTGCATTTTTAAAAATTACCACAGTAAATAAAACTGGCTTGCTGCTCACAGGTTTCTGAATATTTTAATGACATTGTTTACAGTATGGAATCTAAGCAAGGAGAGCTTGGGCTATGAAGAACTAATGGATCTGATTCATACGTATCCCCTGTGGTCAAATGTTTGGAAGCATAGAACACTTACTTCATCCTTTTACCACTGTAAAATTCCAGATGGCTATACTCTGCCATATAGTTCCCAGCTATGAAGCTGCAGCTGTCCATGAATGTGTAACAATATAAATGTTTTAGTGATGAACTGAGTGCTGTGAACTCATTCTTTGTCACTCTAAACACTCTAAAACTCTGTCAGAATGATCTTTTAAAACTATTTTGTTGCACTGTTTGGAATCTACTTTTTGTATCCTTTTAGAGTTCACAGAATCTGCTTTTTGTACCCTTTTAGAGTGCAACAGAATGAAATTCCCTTTATTTTATACATCTCTGTTCTTATTTAGGAGAAAACGCCTAGTATTTTACTGTTTTTATGATATTATTTTAACTCTATTGTTTTATTATTGTAAGCCATCCTGAGCCAGCTTGCGGGATAGGGTAGGATATAAATCTAAACATTAAATTAAATTAAAATTAATGGTCAGGGCATTTCATTGCAAATAAATTTACTGCACTGTTCCTTTAAGAGGCTTCTACTTTTACTTTCATTTTCAGATTATGAGCTTTTTAACTGCTTTTGCCTTAGGTGCCATTTATGACTCCTCTCCCCTCCCCACAATGAAAAGGGAAGGGTAAAAAGAAAGAATGAAATCTCAAAGCATCACTATAAGAAGCACCCTGTTTTGACAATGTGTTTGTGCTGTAATATGGCAGTTATGAATAGTTTGTTCTTTTTAAAAACTGAAATTCAGATTGAAGCTGAGTTCTGCTGAAAAGGTACTCCCAAATGATTCCCCAGCCCCTTGTGCTTCTGGTCAGTTTCTGGTGAAACTGAAGAGATGCACAGCTGTACTTTCTCCAGCCTCCTGCCTTCTGGTCAGTTTCCAGTGAAGCCACGGGGGGGCTTGGGAAAGCAGAGCTATGGAATCTCCTCAGTTTCACTGGAAACTGACTGGAAGGTTGGGGGCTGGGGAAAGCGAAGTTATGCATCTAGTCAGTTTCACTGGAAACTGACTAGAAGCACAGGGGGCTGGGGAATCATACCAGGCTATCTAAAAAAAATGGACCAAACACAAACCAAATGACATGCCAAGAAAAAAAAGACTGGTTTGTTTTCATGTTTAAGTGTGGTGGGATCATATGAACCAGTTTGGAATGAACCATGAATTGGTCATTTTTAGCACAAATCATGGTTTGTGCCCATCTCTACTCCCTGTCTTGTATGATGAGCTATTTTGAATGGGTTTTAAAAAACTATGTTGTAGTTTCTCATCAGATCATACAGTTCTGTGTTGTGGATTCAATAACTGTTGAGAAGTGTAGCTCATTTTTTAAAAGAAATGTGCTCTACATGAATGTTGATCTCTACTAAAGAGTCACTGTCTATGTTCTGGACTAGAGATTCTCAGTCTCAGTGTTTCTATTCTTAAAATGGATAAACTGAATCCAGATTATGTTCTAAATGTTTTATAATACATACTTCTGCAGACATGTATTATAAAGTTATAGTTCTTTCACTTTGAATTATCTGCCCTTTTAGTTATTGCTTTGTTCTTGTGGCAGAATAGGAATCTGCATTGTGATAGATGTCACTGTGCTGGTCTATAGTCATATATATTTATATTACTTGGAATGACATGTAAACACCTAGAATACCTGTGCACCTTAGATGAAGAGAATGTTTTATGTTGGCTTTGAGCCTTTATCTCTCAGACCTGCTCTATGGAAAATGTTTCCACCCCTTCCCAGTGATCTTGCCCGAGGTGGGTGGATACTTCCAAGCTTCACTCCTGGGTGGGTCCCACTCCTTGCTAGATGTTTGTATTTCAAAAGTTGTCAACCTACCACTGTCACATACATCCAAGTTGGACTACAGTAATACACTGTACATGGAACTATTGATTGAAGACTCTACACAGAGCTGCTGTTTGAAGATAGCTCAGAAGCCTTTGCTGTTTTACAATGCAGAACCAGGACTCTAGAAGGAGCTGGCCACAGCCTATTATGTGCCAATTATATTGTCTGCCAGCTTACTTTAAGGTCCAATACAAAGTGCAGGTGATAACCTTTAAAGCTGTAAATGGTTTGGAACAAAGGTATCTACCAGACTGCCTCCACTTGTGTATTCTGGCTCATTTTCTGAGTTCAATTGGTAAAGATTCACACAAGAGCTTTCCCAGCTGCTGGCCTTAAATCTTGGAAATTGGTCCCCTCCATATTCCAAATGATTTCTTCATCAAAGGATGATTTTTTTTAAATTCTAGAAAAACTTTTTAAAAATATTTCATTTATCATTTTATTCTATGACACTTAAAATGTTTTTAGATGTACTGGTTGTTAAATTTGCTTTAAATTGATCTTTTTTGCTGCTTGAGATTCTCATAATGTACATGACAGCTTTTGGGGCAGGTTTCTCCTTTGCCTGTCCTTTGCATAGGGCAGGGATGGCCAACAGTAGCTCTCCAGATGTTTTTGCCTACAACTCCCATCAGCCCCAGCCAGCATGGCCAATGGAGAGCTACCGTTGGCTACTCCTGGCATAGGGGAGTTTGGGCCCTGCAGGGCTCCTGTATGCAAGTGTGTGGCTGAGCAAGCTGATTGAGAGGCTGACTGAAAGAGGGCCCAGCTAGAGAGATAATGGGTCAGAAAGCTAAATAAAAAATAAAGCTGATGTGTCCTGTTGTTCATGATACTATATGTTGTGATGAGGATAAACTGAAGGCATCTTGGCAAACAAGCAACCACAGAAGGGTGTGTGTTTGCTTTGTGAGTATTCCTGAAGCTGGGAGAAAATGGCTGCCACTGTGGGGACTATTTCACAATTTGATCAGCAACAACAAACTTGGGAGGAATACTGTGAAATTCTCATGTATTTTTTTTGCTGCAAGTGATGTCACAGATGATGATAAAAAGCAATTCTGCTCAGCAGTGTGGGACCTTACACTTATAATTCAATGGGAAATCTCTTAGTACTTGAGGGGGGGAGACAGTGGTAAAACTTTTTGAGAGCTAGTAAATCTGTTGCAGAACCACTTATCTCTGTTCTTAGTGAGATTTTAAATTTAATTAACGATCCAAAAAACTAGGAGAGTCTGTAGTGGAGTTTGAAGCTGAACTGAGGAAGCTCTCTCAGAACTGCAATTACGGTGCCATGTTGACACAGATGTTAAGAGATTAGGGTTGCCGAATCTTACCATGGCTTTGGTGAGGGGATAATTCTCACACATGCCAGGTGCAATGATGTCACCCAGAAGTGACATCATCATGCTGGGCATGTCATGCCTGGGACTTTCTAGGATTCAGGCAAAAACTCTATGATACCATAGTTTTTACCTGAATACTAGAGTGTCCCTGGCACAACATGCCCAGCACTATGATGTCACTTCCAGGTGCCATCATCATGCCAGGCACATTGCGCAATAACGGAGTTCTTTGAGGGCAGGGTTGGGTGCCAGCAGGTTGGGGGGCCCAAAACTGGGGGATCCCCTGCCTCTAGCAGGAGCTAATTTATACACGGAAGTGTTGCTTTGCATCTCTGCCACCCAGCAGGAGCTTGGCAGTCCTATAAAAGATTGGTTAGTCTGTGGAGTAAATGACAAAATATCTATATATATACAGATGCAACTGCTCTCTGAATCTGCCTTAACTTTTGATTTAGCATTAACATTGGCCCGGGCTATGGAATCTGTGACTAAACATTTACAGGATTTGTAGGCAGCAGCCCTACTACAGGGGGAGAAAGACTTCCTATAAGGAACAGCTGGACATGTTTTGAAAATTGTCAGAGAACATGAAAAAGAAGAGAAATTTAGGAAGAGCTGTTACCATTGTGCTGGATTTCCTGTCTCCTCATCCTGTAGATTTAAAAATGCAGAAAGCTACAATTGTGGTCAGATTAGCCACAGTTACAGAGTATGTAGGGCTGAGACACATTAGTATTTTGAAGCATCACTCTACAATTCAGAGTATGCATACATTGGAAAAGAAAAGTCCCATAAGAATAAATGAGGAGGTAGCATATACAATTGATAATCTGATTGGAACAAAAATTCCTAAGGAGTCTTTCTGGACAAAAAGAAGGTGTCTTTCTGGACACAGGTTGCTGTGTAACTCGAGTAAAGTCTCATTTGTGGCTTTGGGGCAGAAAGAGGAGACACTCTTTTTGAAGCCTAGTACAATTCAATTAAGAACATATACAGGAAAAACACTTGGTGAAGTTTTGGTTGCTGCATCCTACAAAGATAAAGTTAAACTATTATCATTGGTAGTGGTTTCAGAGAATGACCCCAACTTACTTGGAAGGGGATGGTTGGGTTATTTGGGTTTAAACTTTGAATAATAGTTTTGAGTTTTCATCCAAGAGGGGAGATTTTTTTTGATGATGATGTATTATCTATGCACCAAGAAGTTTCAAGAAAGAGTTGGGTGCTATGAAGGCTACTGTGGCAAGAATAAATGTAGACAGTATGCCTCAATATTTTAAGCCCAGATCCGTTCATTTTAAAATGAGACAAAAAGCTGAAATGAATTGGAAAGACTGAAGAGAGTAGGATTGTGTCTTAAGAAAAGCAAGTGTTCTTTTTTGAAACCAGAGATCTATTTAAGACTTTTGTTGTTCAGTCGCACAGTCGATTCCGACTCTTTGTGACCCCATGGACCAAGTCACGCCAGGCCCTCCTGTCTTCCACCAACCTCCTAGGTCTGCTCAAATTTGTGTTAGTTACATCAGTAATGCTGTCCAGCCATCTCATCTTTTGTCATCCCCTTCTTCTTTTGCCTTCTGTCTTTCCCAGCATCAGAATCTTTTCCAGTGAGTGCACCCTTCAAGACAGGTGTGGCCAAATTGAGGCTTGGGAGTCACATGTGGCCACACATGTGGCTCTTTCAAACATATTGTGGCTCTCAAAGCCCCCACCACCATGTTGGGCAGCTTAAAGAAGACATTTCTCTAAACCATTTCTGCAGACAGACAGACAGTGGCTCGGAGAATGCATTTAAAGTTACTTTCTTTCCAACTCCTGATCTATTTTCCTTCCTTCCTTCCTTCCTTCCTTCCTTCCTTCCTTCCTTCCTTCCTTCCTTCCTTCCTTCCTTCCTTCCTTCCTTCCTTCCTTCCTTCCTTCCTTCCTTCCTTCCTTCCTTCCTGTCTTTCAGTCCTCAAACATCTGACGTTCATGTCTTGTGGCTCTCAAACATCTGACATTTAATCTATATGGCTCTTACATTAAGCAAGTTTGGCCATCCCTGATTTAGGATATAAAGTGGATGCCCAAAGGCTGCACCCAGTGATGGATAAAATCAGGTACTATTGGACCTGTAAAGTTTTCAAAATGGGCAGCTCCAGTTGTGCCTGTATTAAAACTGGATGGCTCCTTGTTCATATTTGGAGAGAACACATTGATTGTCAACAATCCAAGTGGTTCAGAAAGCTCCAGACTAAAAGAATGTTTCTGAGCTGCAAGTGTGTTTAGGATTGCTTAATTATTATTGTAAGTTTTTGCCTAACTCGTCAACACTTTGCTGGCTTCTTTACACCTTGTTTAAGAGACGAGTCAAGTGGCATTGGAGAGCTTCTCAAGAACAGGCCTTTGAGAACTCGAAGCAGCTACTGCAGACTTCAGATGCTCTGGTTCATTATCGACTGGATAAAGCCTTGGGTTTGATGTGTGATTTTTCCCCTTATGGAATTGGGGTGGTTTTGGCTTATCAGATGGAGGATGGATCTGAGAAACTCATAGA
Source organism: Heteronotia binoei (assembly GCF_032191835.1). Taxonomy (NCBI): domain Eukaryota; kingdom Metazoa; phylum Chordata; class Lepidosauria; order Squamata; family Gekkonidae; genus Heteronotia; species Heteronotia binoei. Next base: position 106,591,404 of record NC_083243.1, read on the forward strand.
ATGTGTGTCATGTACCTTGTACTCTCCTGAATGAAATTATTCACAGCTGGATCAGGAAAGATTAGCTGTTACTTTTGGAGTCCAAAAATTCCATAAATATATTTATGGGCAGAATTTTACAATTTGCTCAGACCGCAACCCTCTGATTTCATTATTTAATGAAATGAAAGTGGTACTACAAAAATCCAAAGATGGGCTCTCATTTTGTGAGCCTGTGGGTATAATATTGTGTATAGAGCTGGAAAAGAACTATGCAGATGCCTTGAGCTGTCTACCATTACCATTGCAACATTATATGATTATGTTCATGTTTTACTACTAGGTTGCCTTGTCCCTCCAGTGATAGCCAGACAGATAAAGTAATGGACTGATACAGATCTGTATTGGCCAAAGTCAGGGAATTTATATTGAGGGGATGGCCACATTTATTGGAAGACAAAGTACTTATATTATTCTACCAATGCCCATGGAAGCTGAACATCTATGCTGTACGTGTATGGTGGGGCACTTGTGTGGTGATTCAAAAACAAAAATGGGAGACCAGATTATGAGGCTTACCCTGGAATCACTAAGATGAAAACTTAGCTAGAAGCTACCTGTGGTAACAGGAATGGACCAGGAAACTGAGCACATGGTACAGGCTTGTGTGATGTGTGTCAAGGAAGCCGTAAAATGTCTGCTGTGGCTCCATTCCATCCTTGGGAGTGGCCAGATCCATCTTGAAGATGATTATGTGTAGACTATGCAGGTCTCTTTTTGGATAAGATGTTCCTCATATTGGTAGATGCTAATTCAAGATGGGTGGGGATTTATCCTATGACTACATCAACTAGTGTAACTACCAATGAAAAGATAAGAATATGTTTCAGTATGCATGGGAATTGATTTACCATGTCATTGATTATGTTGCACTGTTGTCTCAGGTGGAGCCTGGAGTTCTCTGGAATTTCAGCTGATTTCCAGACTCCAGAGAATGGTTCTCCTGAAGAAAATGGCTACTTTGGAGAGTGGTCTCCATTGCATTTCATCCTTTCTGAGATCCCCAAACTCCACCTCCCCCAGGCACTGGCCCCACTTTTCCAAGTATTTTCTAGAACCTAGATGTCAACCCTCCCTATAGCTCATGTCACAAGAGATTAGGCACCATTTTGGCTCCTCTGGTTACAGGAATCTTGCAAGAGTTCAGGTTGCCCTGTGGGGCATACACAACTTTATATCCTATTTTTAACTGGGTAAGAGTGCAAGAAAGAATAGTTGACTCTAGTTTCCAAGTGGAGAGCGTGATGGTGAAAGCAGTGGTAAGATCAATGTGCTTGTGACATTATACATGCTTTGTAGCAGGAGACTTAGAATGAATGGACTTCTATATAATGGCATTCCTGTTGGCTTGCACCCCTTTCTTGTTGAGATCAATTTCTAACCTCATTTGCCTTAATCATTACTTCTGTGCACTTCCATGCTCACTTTCTTCTGTGTTCAGGTAACTGTGCATGACATTACAATCTTTATTAAGGAATATTTTGTTTTAAAAAGCAGATAAAATCAGTAAGTGATTACTGATCTAATCATGCATTGTTGTAATGCTAAACTTTGTAAGTCCTTTCTCCTTAACTCAGTTTTATTACTTTCTGTCATTATTGCAGTGATACAACATACCTTTTGTACAACATTCATTTCCCGTGTACAATATACCTTTTCCATATCCATACCATAGATGCCATGTTGCTCTAATTACATATCCCTGGTGCCTTAGGACTTTAAGCTACTCTCTACCTGATGTAAACTAGTCCAGAACTATCCACAGAATTACAACCTCTGTCATGTGTTGCTTTATTATTAGCCTGTATAAAGGTCAGTCAGGCATGCCGACAATGCCCTACATCATTGCTTTCTTTTATTTTCTTTGTGAGGAAGCTTGAAACACTGTTGTCTGTAAAGACTATATTTGATTCCATTTCAATGTGAAAAGTCGTTTGTAGTTCCCATTCTGGTAATCAATGAGTTGTAAAATTGCAGCAGTTCCATGCTGCCTAGAGCTTGTCTTGACAAACCTCATTTGGTTTGCCAGAATGCTTAAACCAATCATTAGACCACAGCACTAGCTGTTTCTTTCTATGTGAAGGGAAAAGAAACACAGCCAGATCTTAAGATGCTTCCTTTGCTTTCATCACTTTGGCAAAGTTGCGGTAATAATGTTGACTAAAATTTAACTTTGTCAGAAGCATCTTTATCAACAACCGTTCCTTTAAGAACAGCATAATATACTGATTTTATAAGCTATTTACAGAGGGGTGGGATCCATTGTACTAGAAAGCTTTAGAATTACACTATTTTGAAAGATTAGAGCAGGGGTGTCAAATTCATTTGTTATGAGGGCCAGATCTAACATAAATGAGACCTTGTTGGGCTGAGCCATGTCAGGCTGGGCCCTATGTGTACCTATTTAAGATTAAGTAGCAGAGATATAAACTTTATAAAGGACACAAACACAATTAAAGAGTTTTTTAAAAAAATAAAACTTAAAACATTAGGACAGGTTGGTCTTAAAGGTGCTTTCTTTGTATCTCTCCTGTGCAATCCAGGGAACTGGGCAAAGGAAGCTCTGGCTCTTTCCTTTCTTCCCCAGGGGAACAAGAGGGGGAGGAGCCTCAGCCAGTAGAAGGAAGAGAAGCTTGACTCAGTAGCTCTGCTGTGCTATTGAGAGAGCCTGGTAAAGCATAAGAACGTAAGAGAAGCCATGTTGGATCAGGCCAACGGCCCATCAAGTCCAACACTCTGTGTCACACAGTGGCAAAAAATTTTATATACACACATACACTGTGGCTAATAGCCACTGATGGACCTGTGCTCCATATTTTTATCTAAACCCTTCTTGAAGGTGGCTATACTTGTGGCCGCCACCACCTCCTGTGGCAATGAATTCCACATGTTAATCACCCTTTGGGTGAAGAAGTACTTCCTTTTATCCGTTATAAGAATAAAGCAAGCTATTCCTCCCCTGTTCCTCCCCAAGGGAGGAGCCTCAGCCAATGGGGAAAATAGAGGGTTTGCTCTGTAGGTCATGTGCGATTGAACAAGCCTTGCAAAGCAAGCTGTTATGCAGAAGGAAGCAAAAGAGAGGGAAAAGAAAGCAGATGACAGCCAATTGCTTGGGGGCCTGATAGGAGCCCTTCGAGGGCCTGATTTGGTCCCTAGGCCGCATGTTTGACTCCCCTGGATTAGAGTGGACTTCTTAATAACTTCGTTAATGTTGAACAAAAAAGTGTGGGGATATATTCTTCCTGTGATCTGTAAATACAGTCAGGCCTCAGATTCAGCAGGAGCTCACAAGAGCGCACCTCCTGAACCTCTCTGAGGATTCCCCCTCCTCCTTCCCACCTCCCTTGTCCATTGAATAATAGGTGCAGCTGCATAACAGTCCCTGGATTAGGGTGGCTTGCTGGCCTTTTGACTGTTGGGAGAGCCCCAGGCAAGCAAGGCCTTCTTGGACTGGCTGGATCTTTAGTTCGTCTGTGGTGGTTAGCTTTTTTTTTACAAGAACGGCAACCTGTTTGTCCCAGCAGCCATTCATGTTTTTAATGCTAAAACAGTTTCTCAGTTGTTATAAAAGGGGTCCCCATTTGGCTTTGCACCCTCAATTTCCAACTTGAGCAAATTCAGGCAGCATTTTTATGCCGTATTTTAGGGGTTCCCAACTGTATCAGCTATGCTGCAATGTGCCTAGAGACTGGAAACCATTTGATTGAGACCAGGGCATGGCTACTAACTATAAAGTTTTGGCTATGCCTAGTGAAATGCAGGCATTCAGAACCCTGAAACAGAGAATCTTAGATATTGAGAAACAGTCCTTTTGTTCTTCTGGACATAAAACTTGTTCCCCTTTAGCATTTGGTATCTTCCCAGATCACGGGCTGCCTGCTGCCTACCTTTCCCAGATTACTTCACCCCAGTTACACCGCTCTTTTATGTTAGCAAGACTCAATGTTCTACCCTCAGCAGTATTGTCTGGGAGGTTTGCCAATATGCCTTATCAGGATAGAGTCTGGCCATGTAATGGAAGCACCTTGAAACGGTCGCTCATGTCTTACTTTATTGCGATTTTTATGGGGAAGTGCGGGACTGCAAAATCAAACCTATTCTGTCCAATTTTTATGGATTACCTGAAGCGAAGTTAGTTTTTTTTCTACTATCTGACCAATGTTCCCATATCACAAGCCTGGTTGCAAAGTACCTTTTGGCTGCCATAACAATCAGGAGTTAACAATCAGGAAGCAAAAGACTAACTCCCCTTCTTGATGTTTGATTGGTTTTTATAGGTGAAACTCCATGTAAATTTGCTATGCTGTACTTTTTATTTCTATGCCAATAAAGGTATTTGGATTTGGATTTGGAGCCAGCCCAAGCAGGCCTTGCTTATCCAGGGCTCTCCTTTCTTGAATTGGGTTGCTTTTGGATGGGGGACGGCATATGCTAATGAGTTACACTAGTGAGCTCCACATCTATTTTTCTAAAAAATGACCCCTGAACACATTGATAATGTTCACTTGGTGTTTATTAATGTTCACTTGGTGTCCCTCCCCCTTCTGAGACATTGCGCAAGGCGAAAGGTCTCAGCCTTTTGCTGAGCAATGGGACATGGGCACACTTGCTTGGGTTACACTATGTTATAACTTCACACTTTTGTTATAACCCCAACTTCAAAATTATATACATTCTTCATCAGACTAATATCTTCTATAACATTGCTATACAAACAGACTTTTCAAAATTTACATTCTTCTTGACAGTGCATCTGCAATAACATTTCGCTTCCCAGGGATATGCTTTATGTCAAAGTTGTAATCTTGGAGCTGTAAACTCCATCGTATCAGTTTGCTGTTCGTATCTTTTACTTGGTTCAACCATTTCAGGGGAGAATGATCTGTACACAGTGTAAACTTCCTTCCCCATAGGTATGGTTTCGACTTACCTATTGTCTACACAATCGCTAAACACTCTTTTTCAATTACTGAGAGGTGTTGCTCTCGGTCCAGTAACTTTCTACTCAAATACAGAACTGGATGGTACTGTCCTTCCTCTCCCTGCTGACTTAATGTTGCTCCTACCCCAACATTAGATGCGTCAGTAAAGAGGGTAAACTCCTTTGAAAACTCTGGAGTTCTCAACACTGGTTCAGTGGTCAGAACCACTTTCAGATGTTCATAAGCTTTTTGACACTCTGCATTCCAGTTTACTGGATCAGGGTTCTTCTTCTTCTTGGTGCACTCACATAGCGGTGCTGCTATCGTGCTAAACTCAGGTATAAACCTCCTGTAGTATCCTACTATGCCCAAAAATGCTCGAATTTGTTTCTTGGTTTTGGGTCTGGGCCACTCGTGTATGGCTTGCAACTTTCCCCAATCTGCTTTGATCTTACCTCCTCCTAGCACATGCCCTAAATACTTAACCTCGGCCATGGCTAGTTGACACTTAGATGCTTTGATGGTGAGACCCGCATCTTTCACTCGTTGTAACACAATGGTCACATGCTGCAAATGTTCCTTCCATGTAGCACTGTAAATAGCAATATCGTCAATATATGCAAGAGCAAATTCTTTCAGCCCCACTAACATCTTATCAATTACTCTCTGGAACGTGGAGGGAGCGTTCCTTAACCCAAATGGTAATACAGTAAACTCAAAGAGTCCCTCTTTGGTTACAAAAGCTGTTTTCTGCTGATCTTTTGGATCCATAGCTACCTGCCAATAACCTTTTGTCAAATCTAAGGTGGTAATAAAATTGGCAGCTCCAATTGTCTCGACCAACTCATCTATGCGAGGCATTGGATACACATCCGGTACTGTGATCTTATTCAGTCTTCTGTAGTCCACACAAAACCTCATGGTTTTGTCCAGTTTGGGTACTAGGACTACAGGTGAGGCCCACGGACTTTCTGATGGTACAATCAAACCCAATTTCAACATTTCTTCTACCTCCTGCTGTACATACTTGGCATTCAGGCCGGTCACTCTATATGGTTGGAGTGCTACAGGCCTCGAATCCCCTGTGTCAATCTTGTGACACGCTAGGTTTGTCTTCCCTGGTACATCTGAAAAAATTGTTTTGTACCTTCCCAATATTGTTTGTAATTGGCCTCTTTGTTCTCCATTAAGAGAAGGGGCGAACTGAACCTCCTTAAGGGTATCTTCCTGGGATATTTCCCCCCAACCCGACAATTCAGTTCCCGCACCCACTCCCTTCTTAGCAATTAAAACCAAATTACCCCTGTCAAAATAAGGTTTTAACATGTTTACATGGAACACTTTACATTGTTCACCATCTTCACTTAAGTTCACTACATAGTTCACGTTGGAGACCTTATGGGCCGTATAAGGTCCCTCCCAGGCCACGTCTAACTTGTTCTTCTTCCTGGGCTTCAAAACCAGTACTCTGTCTCCTGGATTGAGGCTCCAGTCTCTTCGGGGGCGTGGGTTCGAATCCCACCGCTGCCACCAATTATAGCAGCGCCCGCCTCACAGCCTCACTGGATCTCTTTATTTCAGTCTCTTCGGGGTATTTTACTTGTTTATTTGATGGGACCACAGCAGCTTTGTTTGTTCTTCCCACAAAATATAGGCTCTTGAGAACTTTAACTTAAACCACAGATTTATTATAACACAAAATCTTTAAACTGGGGATATGGGAGATATTTACACAGGCTAACACGTTGCTCAGTTGTTTCAGGCTTTTCATTAACTTTTTCTTTCCTTTGAGTTTCTCAGTTACACAGTTCACAGTTTCCCTATATCTTGCTCTCTCCACCTCTAGCCAAGGTCTGGCCTCTTGGGAATGATGTGCCAAGTCTCACCCCTCGACTGGAGTCCCTCTCTCAGCCCTTCTGGTGTCTCAGACCCACATCCGCTCCCTCAACCACTTTACTAGATCTTCAGAGTTGTCTATAGGTGTCTGTGACCGTTCAGGTCTTGACTGACTCACTCTTGTTCCTCACACACAGCCCTCTTGGCTGGTTTTGTCGAGCTTGCAGCCTCTGGAAGTCTTTCCCGCCACTGTCTCAAGCTCCTTCACAGGATCAGCTGCCCTCTCAGCCTCGGTCAGGCACGAACTGACCCACTCAGTCTCTGTCAGGCCCCAACTCTGACCAACTGACTGAATCAGTGCCTCAGCAGCTTCTGCCTCTCACCCACTTTCCCTCCCTGAGAGCTCCGAGCACTTTGCCCCCACCCTCAGGTCACCTGACGGAGGTCCTGTGCGTCTTCAGTTTCTGGTTAACCCCTAGCTTTCCGTCACAGGCACATTTCAAGATTAGGGATGATGACCTCCAGGAGGGATCTGAAATTGCAGCTCATTTCAAGACTACAGAGATCAGTTCCCCCAGAGAAAATGGCTGCTTTGTAGGGTGGACTCTGTGGCATTGTACTCCACTGAGATCCCTGTCCTTCTCAGGCTCCATTCTCAAATCTCCAGGTGTCATCCAACCTGGAGCTGGTAACCCTACACTTCCATCCCCAACTGGTTGCTGGGGAACCTGGCATCCCTATTCAAGATTGAGCCAGAACCTCAGACTGAGGTTTTGTGTTGCCCCTAGATATAAGACAAACCTAATAGCAACATCTCTAGGAATCTGAAAACTCTGTAGTTTTCTAGAGAGGCATGTTATCACTTATTTTTTTTCCCAGGAAGTGATGTCACCCCATTGGTGCCACCTGTTCCTCTATGTTCCCACCCCAGTCTCCTGTCAGTTGTCAGGTCTCGCACCTAAGATGGTGTTTCTTACCTGTTATAGGGGCAAAGATTTCTGGTGTCTTGTTAATAGAATGTCATTTGGCACTGAACCTATTTCCAGGTTTTAGATTATATACTCAGAAGACCTGTAGACAGTAGCAGGTTGACAGCTACTTTGTTCAGAGCTCTGCAATTTACAGTGCAATCTGATACAGACTAACCTCATTTAAAACCTGTTGAAATTAATGAGATAGGCTGAATGAAGTCTGTGTGGGATTGTACTATTAGTGTTTTGTTTGAGGCATAGGTAGTGTTTAAACATGTTCACATGCCTATTGCATAGACTTTATCTCATTTCCTTGAACCAAAACATAACTCTGAGCTTCAACATACTCTATTTGGTTGTTGTTGTTGTTTTTAAAAAAAGAGAGAAATAATGAGCAATTTATCAAATATTTGTATCTTTCACTTTTCATCTCAGCTGGGACAGCCTATGAATTTCTCCCTGAGACTCATACATAATTCTAACAAAGTACTTGTCACCGGGGACCGGAAAAATATTTGAATTATCCTCAAAGTTTGTATCTCAGTTATATTTTTCCTGGTTCTCATTTTTTCCATCCTGTTTGCTCTTTTGGTACAGAGATCGTGAAAGTATGTCTCCTTCCTGTGCTGCTCAGATAATGAGATAGGTCTCATTCACATGGAAGAAGCATGTACTGAAACTAGTACTGAATGTACTGAAACCATGCCAGCAATACCTCAGTTTCTTGTAAGGCTAGAACTGCAAAGAATCCACTATCCCATGTATAAAGCACTGGTGACTAGGGCGAGCATAAACCACAAAATGAACTGAATTTTTACTCAAACCAGGCAGGTTTGTGGTTTATTTTGACCCATTTAGTTTGGTCATTTTTCCTGAACTAACAACAAACCACCACTTTTTTGTGGAGGTTTGGGTGGTTCATTAGGATGGTTCATCGGTGAGACAGCTGGGAGATGATTCAATCAATTCCTAGGTTTATTCAATTTATATCCCACCCTCCCCACCAAAGCAGTCTCAGGGCAGCTCACAATAGATAATAAAACAACAATATAAAAATATTAAGCGAAAATAACAATTGGGTGCTAATCTCAATATAACGAACAATATTAAATAAATACATAGGCAGCATTTAGTAGGCAATGCTGGGGATGAACTTGTGGAGAGTCCTAGAAACACTCATAGTAATTGTCCTTAGCTTGATTGGCAGCTCTGTGGAAGCAGATTGTCTATATACACCATACCATGACTCAGCTGTTTTCACTTTGCAGCAGGAAGAGAGAGGAGTTAGTCATTGAGTGAGAGAAAGTTAGGAGGAGAAGAATTGCTTACTGCTGGCTGATTCAAGAGGGGCTTTGAGGGACTCCCCCCCAAACACACCATGAGACAATTTTTTAAACTCCTCTCCCAGCTGGGATGGCGGGTAGAGGAGAACCTGTTGAAGACTCCCTGTGAGTTTGGCATCTCTAACTTGCAAAGGAGCTGTTCTTCTACCTCCTAAACTAACAAGCTGGATGAACCAAAAACTGGTTCGGCAAATAGAAAAGTTCATGAAAGTTTGAGATTTGTGGAACTCAACAAACCATTAGTCGCCATTTTCCCCATTCATACCCATCCCTTGTGAGGACCAATTACATACAATAAAAGTGGTATAGAAACTAAATGTAGCCTCCATAAATTGCATTTTTTTAAAAAAAAAATCTGGTGCTTTATTGAATCATTACTAATGTAGAGTAACATTTGGAAATTAGCAGATCATTTTAAGGAAACATATCAGCAAGGACAAATAACTGAATTCATTGCATAAATACTTTGATTACTTTGCTTAGACTGCTGAAGCATAATGACACAGAAAGATGTTCTGACATATGGAGATACTCTTTTGATCTTAAGCATCTTTGGAATTTACAAGTGTTGACATTTGAATGTTCAAATTTTGTTCTAATGTTCTCAATTCTCTCCCTCTGCCCCCCCTTTTTTTTTACTTAATAGCATATAATTATTCAGTGTTATTTGATTGCAGGGCATAATACTGCAGGTACAACCTCTAACCTTTGTGTTCTTAATGCCCTTCACGTTTCACTTGCTCTGAAAAAGCAACCTAATTGTCGATTTGTAATAAAATCTTGATGTTCTTATTGTTGATCTTTTTTTTAGCATGAGCAACACATCACATGTTGTTAGATCAAGATGGGTAGCCATGTTAGTCTATCTGTAGCAGTAGAAAAAAGCAAGAGTCCAGTAGCAACCTAAAGACTAATAAAATTCACGGCAAGGTATGAACTTTTGTGAGTCACTGCTTACTTCAGCTATATGAAGAAGTGAACTGTGACTCACGAAAGCTCATACCTTGCCATGAATCTTGTTAGTCTTTAAGTCTTTAATTTTTGCATCTGTTTGGTGTAGTGGTTACGTGTGTGAACTCTTATCTGAGAGAACCAGGTTTGATTCCCCACTCCTCCATTTGCAGCTGCTGGAATGGCCTTGGGTCAGCCATAGCTCTTATAGAAGTTGTCCTTGAAAGGGCAGCTGCTGTAAGAGCTCTCTCAGCCCCACTTACCTCACAGGGTGTCTGTTGTGGGAAGGGAAGGTCAAGGAAATTGTGACCGCTCTGAGACTCTGAGATTCAGAGTATAGGGTGGGTGGGATATAAATCCAATATCATCATCATCTTCGCTGTTAATGAAGAGGGACCCCTGAATAATTAATGAATACCACAATAATAATAATAATTGAAAATATGGTTGTGCCTTCAAAAGAGAATGTCTGATGCAACATTTAGAGTGACTGTTAAGAGGCCCCTCAGAGGAGCTTCTGCTAAACTGTTAAAACCAGACAGGCTAAGGGTGTGAATCCAAGATAACAGGGGCCCCGCAGAGAAGGAGCTTCTTGCTGATAAGCAGAGGGACAGAGCAGTGGAAAACTACAAGAAATTACTGGAAGGAAAGCAGGAGGTGGAGCATTTGAATTAGATAAGAGGAGGCTTGTCTGCTTGTTTTGGGGATGAATAAAAATGGTCAGAAGGCTGATGATTTTATCTTAGTCATTTTTGGGCTTATGTCGACAAGTTCACTTTGATGTCCAAGTAAAATACCTCGTTTCAAACCAAGCAATGTGTGGGGCTTCATTATTTTCTTGCTGCATTATCACATGTTATTGCTACTCAGGAGTCAGGACCTAAGCAAATGGATCAAATACTGTTTTGGTAAAATAAAGAGGGGAAAAAGAACACTCTTTGCAGGCAGAAAGAAATTCTGGTAGTGTGACAGCATTTTTTACAATAAAATGTTTGCATTTTCTGTCTCTTGTGCATGTTTGTCCTGGATTGCTGCAAAGAGCTGTGCAGTTGTTGTTAAATGTTGCTTTTGGTACAAGGCTAGCACTGCACAACATTGTCATTTCTGGTTGCAAAACAGGATGCTATGATGTTCTAGCAACCCCCCAAAACTCTACTAGAGTAATACTAGAAATGCATGACATCACTTCCAGTTATGCAATTACAAGCTGAGCAGCAGTGAACAATGGGAGTGAGAGATTTCCTGCTCACAAAAGGAAATAGAAAACCCTATCATGTACACGTCTATCAACTGTATTCCCTTTATTTGTACTTATAGAACCACTGACTTTCTTGAACCCCTAAAAACAGGAGGAAAATTGCTATGCAAAACCTAGAAGTTAAGCTTATCAACAGTTAGGTCCTCTTCCCTGAAAACAGCAAGACCTGATAAATGGTCATCGATATGATTTTCTTTAAGTGGGCTGTCAAGATTCACTATTGGACCCCAAAAGAATGATTTCCCCTGCCCCCACTTCCTCATACTACACAGACCTAACCTAAATATCATATGGCAACAAACCACATGTCTTGACAAGTCTGTGGACCTCCAGTGTAATTGGAAAACTGTGTTACATGACTTGGTGACTCTGTTTCAAGGACCAGTACATAATTTGTATTTCTCCTCTCCATTCTTTCAACAGTGTTCATGGACACTGTACTTCTCAGATTCAAATAAAAAATCATTTGTTTGGTAGACCATGTGATCTGTGCCCCTCCCAAGTTATCTGTATACTCCATCTCATAGAGCTGACTATAGGATGACAAGTTTAACTAAAGGTTTCTTCTTGACTTCTGGCTTTACCTGAGAATCAGTGTTGGCTTGGATAATTTCTGAGGATCAATGATAGTTTCCTTTTCTGAATGTAGCAGTAATGCATTATTACTATATACATGATACTGAAACACATTTTATTTTCAAATTTTAAACAGATTGAGACTATGAAAGAAGACTGCCTGTTTGTAACAAGAGGGCTGGATCCAATTTTGCTAGCCCCAAGAAAGAATTCCCTTGCATATCTGTCCTGACTAAATAGCCTTACCTCTAGAGCACCTGATTTATTGGCCAGGAAGCAAGAAGGACAGAAGATGGACTAGGTATTTTGGTAGGTTTCCCCCTCTCCCATCTCTAATTACTTCTATATAATCCCATCTGCAATTGTCTTTTAAGGAGTGCAGTGACTTAGGATGTTCTTTATGGAGTTGCAAATGAATCTCCTCATGAGATTTTGGTTTTGATGATTTTCGCCATGAATTCCAGAGAAATTCATATAAGCTATGGTCAGTGCCAGCCACAGAGTCTTATCATATGCATGTTTCTTTGAAAGCAAGCCTTATTGAGTTCAGTGGAATTTACTCCCAAGAAAGTGTGTGTAGGTTTCTATCCTATGATATTTTATGTGTTGAAATGAAAAGGAAAAAAACACTTACAATTCTAGAAAGCTGCACTTCCAACATAGCACATGCAGATGAAGATAATGTAATTACTTTGCTGTCCTTCATCATAAAATCAGCCCCATTTGGCTACATGGGTGATCAGCAATTTGAATATGAGACTCTTAATGTAATTAGTTTAACACTACAAGGGTTAATATTGACTGACATTCATACTCTTGAAACTTTTGCACATTCATCCCACTTGTGTGGGCACTGGCTGAGATAAGTCATATACCCAGAACAAATTCAGAGGAAACTCTTTTTTATGATTTATTTTCATGAATATTTCATAAGTCTTTGTCAAGTACTGTTGCCTTCCAAATAAGCAAAAGCTTCAGATAGGACCTCTTTAAATCATGGATTAAATAATATAAGAAATCTTTAAAAGGAAAGGTAATCCCCTGTGTAAACACCAGTCATTTCTGACACATCACATTTTCATAGCAGACTTTTTACTGGCGGGTTTGCCATTGCCTTCCCCAGTCATCTACACTTTATCCCCAGCAAGCTGGATACTCATTTTACCAACCTTGGAAGGATGGAAGGCTGAGTCAACCATGAGGTGGCTACCTGAACCCAGCTTCTGCTGGGATTGAACTCAGGCCGTGAGCATAGCTTGGACTGCAGTTTACCACTCTGTGCTACATAATTCCAACTTCCTGAGCTGATGTTTCTGTTGGCGATGATTTTATCACCTGGTGCTTCTTTGTGGCTTAAAATAGTTTCTGAATTCCCAGTGGAATGCAGACAAGGAATCTATTTCTCTGGTATTCTGCCTCTCCCACATTTAGTATTTGCTGTTATCACAAAACAATTACTTGTCTTAATGAGCCACCATTTGCAAATCAGTTTTGACATCTTGAAAAAGATATTTCTGAAACCAAGCCCCTTCCCCTGATAGGAAGATGTCCTTGATCATTAGATGGCTTTTTGCCAGAGAAGAGGCAACATGGTTGGCTGAAATGAATGAAATCCCGGTAAGAGATGGACAACAGAGAGAGAGAGAGAGGAGGGGGAGGACTGCATAGGTGCTGCCAATATGGTCTGACATAACTCTAGCATCTTGTTTTGTATCACTAACAATAATATTTGTTTGCTTCTAACTTGTGTTTTTGCTCAGAACTGAGCAGATGGGGCTGTCTCTTGTACTTGCCAAAATACTAGACCACACACCATGAAGTTTTGCCCAAAGCACTGCCACATCATCATGCTGATAATATGACATCACTTCCAGGTATATGTGAGAAGTGACGGACACTGCATGTGCAGTAACAGTTATTTTATTTTTAAAAATCCTTCCGACAGCACTCAGTCGGCAGACAGGCAACATAAGATGGAGTGGGAGGTCTCCCCCTAAATCAAGAGACCTGATTTTCCTACCCTGCCCTGCCCTTCTTCATAGCTCTATATCTGCTGTTCCTGTGAAGAGCATGTGGAGAGAAGACCCTACGTTATATATATAAATAAAAATTTTGGCCACTGTGTGACACAGAGTGTTGGACTGGATGGGCCATTGGCCTGATCCAACATGGCTTCTCTTATGTTCTTATGTTCTTACCTTGGAGGTGCTGGATTGTGGCCCATTTTTCTGACTTAGGTAGCCATGATTATATGAGAAGATTGTAAGTGCCCTGATACATTTGTAGAATCTCCTCCTGCCCAATGTTCCCTCTAAGCCAGGGGTGGCCAAACTTGCTTAATGCAAGAGCCACATAGAACATAGAATAAGTGTCAGATATTCGACAGCCACAAGACATGAACGTCAGATGTTTGAGAGCTGCTGTTTGAAGAAGGAAGCACATGTTTGAGGAAGGAAGGAGAGAGAGAGAGAGAGAAATGATAGAGAGAGAGGGGGGAAGGGAGGGAGGAAGGGGAGTGATAGGTGGAAAGAAAGCAACTTGAACTCAAAATGCCTTCTCCAAGCTGCCAGATGGCTTGGTTTGGAGAAGAGATTTAAGAGGCAAGTGCCTTCTCCAACAGGGTGGTGGGGGCTTCAAGAGCCACACAATATATGTGAAAGAGCCACATGTGGCTCCCAAGCCACAGTTTGGCCACCCGTGCTCTAAGCTGTGAAGTCTTGTAAGCAAAAATTCTGTGAGCTATTGGCATCAACGTTGTGAGCTACTGCTCAAATTAGTTTGCTCTGGGGCCATTTGTCCTGAGCTAAGACAAAAATGTGTGAGCTGGAGGTTAAAAAACTGCAAGCTAGCTCACACTAACTCAGCTTAAAGGGAACACTGCTTCTGCCCTGTCTAATCACTGCTTTAACTATATGTATTAGTAGGCTTCCCAACCCTCCCGCCCTGGCGGGGGACCCCAGGATTTCCACCCTCTTCCCCCGGTCCCCCAAAAAATGGAAGCGGGGGGAGGGGGTGGAAACGGCGCCGGGGAGCATGGCCAGCCACCGCATCCCGGAGCCAGCGAGGCAGCCATGCCGCGCCGCTGCTGCCCCCTCCCCTCCCACCACAGCTGCTTTTCCGAGATGAGCCCAGGCTGAGCCCATCTCAGAGGAGCAGCCAAGAGACGGCAGCAGCGCAGGGGAGGGCGAGGCAGGCCAGGAGCATGGCGAGCCGCAAATCCGGGCCCTTCTAGGACCCGGACTTACGGCTCGCCATGCCCCCGGCCCGCCTCCACCCCCCCTCCGCTTCCACCCCAGAGGTGGAGCGGGCGAGGCGGCAGTGGCGCGGCGGTCTCTTCTCTGCTCGCCATGGCTGCTCCTCTGAGATGGGCTCAGGCTGAGCCCATCTCGGAGGAGCAGCCATGGCGAGCGAAGAAGAGGCTGCCGTGCCGCTGCCGCCTCTTCTCCGCTCGCTGTGGCTGCTCCTCCGAGATGGGCTCAGCCTGAGCCCATCTCGGAGGAGCAACCACAGCGAGCAGAGAAGAGGTGTCAGCTGCGCAGGGGCAGCTCGCCGTTTCCACCCCCTCCCCCTAGCTTCACCCCATTGTCTCCTGGCTCCACCCCCAAAGTCTCCTGGCTCCACCCCAAAGTCCCCAGATATTTTGGGGGTTGGACTTGGGAACCCTATGTATTAGATTAGAAGAAGGGGGCCTCCATTTGTTTGGCAAAGAGTACAGGCATCCGAAGCCTTTGCCCATGTGGTGGGCCCAGATCTAAATGCACAACACCATGCCTTTGCAGAAACTTGGGGAAGTGGTAGAGTTACTATCAGCTTGGTCTGAGCTGCAAGTAACTCCTTACATAAATGTGGACTCATCATTGTACTTTGCTGCAGTGTGATTCTGAGTCTATGAAATAACTGTGTATGTCAACCATTCTAGTCTAAACTTGGTTTATGCATCATTTTCTCATATCCCTGCATAATATCTGTGATATGTGTTGCCACAGAGTCTTGTCTGCTCACTTGGTAAAGTGAAGGGAAACAAGGACCCAGGTTCTTCCTTTCCCATTCAGTTTTCCTACTGGGAGAATAGTGTCTTTCATGTCATGAACAGGAAGTAGGGTTGCCAGGTCCAATTCAAGAAATATCTGGGAACTTTGGGCATGGAGCCAGGAGACTTTGGGGGTGAAGCCAGGAGCAAGGGTGTAACAAGCATAATTGAACTCCAAAGTGAGTTCTGGCCATCACATTTAAAGGGACTGTGCTCCTTTGAAATGCCTTCCTTCCATTGGAAATAATGAAGGATAGAGGCACCTTCTTTTGGGGAGCATAGAATTGGACCCCCTGGTCCACTCTTTTTGAAACTTGGAGAGTGCTTTGAGGAGAGGTATTGGATGCTATACTGCATATTTGGTGCCTTTATCTAAAAAAACAGCCCCCACAGATCAATTCTTAATTATACCCTATGGGAACTCCATAATGAATAATGGAGTGCCCAGCAGACATTCCCCTCCCCCACTTTCTGATGACCTTGAAGCAGGGGGAGGGTCTCCAAACTGGGGGATCCACTGCCCCCAACAGAGGATTGGCAACCCTAACAGGAAGTGATCTCTCCCGCCCCCTCCACTGCCTCACTTCATTTACATATGCAAACATGTTTTTATATACTTAGCATTCTTTTTGGTTAAAATCAAAGCTATTAGGTCAAATATCACAGCCAAGACTTTTCTGATATTTTTGTCATGGATTTATTAAGATTATTGTTGCTGCTGTAATTCAAGTCATATTGGGAACATATGCAAGCATTGTAGTGAGTGTAGGTTCCATTGTGGTGAGAAGAACTAAGCAGGCATTTGAAAAAGTGATGGTCTCTTCTCTGACCCTGCAACACTGAAGTACAGACTCAATTAGCTAATTGAGCTAAAGTACTCATCACACATTCTATACATGAAAGTTAACACTCTGAACTCTGAACAATTGTGTGGCTTATCTCCTAAGCTGCAGAAAGCAAGCTAACCTCTTTGAATTCACTCGGTATGTAGCTGAATCCTTATATAAGCCAAAGCCTACTGGGAGAAATGTGAAGTCTTGCATTTGAGCCATCAGAGAATCTATAGTTACTGGAAGGGAAAACCAGACAGGGTTCAGTCACAGATAAGACTTAGGTGGCTTTGTCAATAAAGCATCTGCCACCAGTAATAATGATCAGATGGAAGCAGGAAGAGAGGGCAAGTAACCTATACCCCTGTGCAGGGCGGCGGGGAGTGTTTTCCACTGTTTATATATGACATAATTTAATATATTATTTGTGTAGATTACCTAGTGATTTCCTATAATCCTTGACTCTTCTGATTGGTAGGTTCACATTCAATTGTCTTGAAATTTCACTATGAACATGGTTAATAGTTGAATTTGTCATGTTCAGTGGGGCTGGTCAAATGAGCTAATCACTCAGCCTGTTTGGTTCATGCTGAACAGCTGTAAAAGCCTGCCATCCAAGGGAAGAGATACATTCCATGGAACAAGTCTCATACTAAAGGAAGTAGCTACTGCTAGTAAAACAGACTCATAGGGTCTAACCAAAAGTTTGTCATTTGGCTAAGGTCTATTGTTGATTCCTCAGCTTTCTACAGAAATAACTTCTAAAATTTATATTTATATATATGCTCCCACCTGCAGTCTGTAGTCCCTTAGTCTAGTTTCCTTCTGGTATTAGATAAGCGCTATTCTTCTGTTTTAGGACCAATACAGTGTTTGAAAATGTTCTAGTGTTTGGAAATAAAAGCTAATGTTTATTTGTTGTTTATTGTTACTTCCTTTATATACAGTTTTCCCCCTCAATGGGGACCCAAAGCAGCTTCCATCTCCTCCATTTTATCCTAACAATCTTGTGATGTAGGTTACTCGGTGAGAGTATGCCTGGCCCAAGGTC
This sequence comes from Heteronotia binoei, assembly GCF_032191835.1. Taxonomy (NCBI): domain Eukaryota; kingdom Metazoa; phylum Chordata; class Lepidosauria; order Squamata; family Gekkonidae; genus Heteronotia; species Heteronotia binoei. Next base: position 106,609,211 of record NC_083243.1, read on the forward strand.
ACCCAGCAAGTTCCTGTGGCAATGTAGAAATTTAAACCTGGATCTCCCAGTTCCTAATATGACTCTCTAACCACAGCATCATACTGTTCTTATTGAGAATGATTTCAAGTCATTTCATTTGTCATCTACCTGTAGCCCAATTATTGCTCTCCTGCAGGAGCAATGCAATTAATTTTGTCTTGAAAGTAGGGTTGCCAATCCCCAGGTGGGGGCAGGGGTCCCCCGGTTTGGAGACCCTCCTCCCGCTTCAGGGTCATCAGAAAGCGGGGAGAGGGGAGGGAAATGTCTGCTGGGAACTTATTCCCTATGGAGATTTATTCCGATAGAAAATCATGGAGAATTGATCTGCAAGTATCTGGGGCTCGGGGGGGGGCTGTTTTGGGGGGTAGAGGCACCAAATTTTCAGTATAGCATCTAGTGCCTATCCCCAAAATAACCCCAAAGTTTCAAAATGATTGGACCAGGGGGTCCAATTCTATGAGCCCCAAAAGAAGGTGCCCCTATCCTTCATTTTTTCCTATGGAAGGAAGGAATTGAAAGGGTGTGCCATCCCTTTAAATGTGATGGCCAGAACTCCCTTTGGAGTTCAATTATGCTTGTCACAGCCTTGATCTTGGCTCCACCCCTAATGTCTCCTGGTTCCATCCCCAAAGTCTCCTGGCTCCACCCCCAAAGCCCCCAGATATTTCTTGAATTGGACTTGGCAACCCTACTTGAAAGTGCTTGTCAAAGGAGAATGGACATGTATAACTTTATTATATGTGGCTGGGGCTGCAGTGTAATGTGTAGTTGTGACCATGAGTCGTAAACCTTTAGAACTTACTTGTTCAACAACTGATATTCCTAATTTATTCCTCTTTTTTTCCATATATCCAGTATAGATCTGTCCTGGTTCTAATCCCATTTTTTTTACAGAAACCCATTAATAAGAACATCTGATTTTAAAAAATAAAATCCTCTTTAAAACTGCTGATGCACACCTTGCTTTATAATTTGACCAGTACGTTATCTCTAGTTGTTGATAAAGTTCACCCCTCTTACATGTGAACTGTGTTACTTATATTTTGAAGACGTTTGTGTGTGTGTGTGTGTGTATGTGTGAACAGCTAAGGAAACAAGAAACTTATTTGAGATGTAACACACATTTATTTTCAGTAAGAGACGGCTCTCTACTTCATTTGCATTTTAATCTATATAATTGTTTACTACAGAAAGTAAAGTTAAACATACTTTCTGGTTAGCTATTTCATTATGAGTTATGCATGTTAGGTTGTTTCCTAGCAATCCATTGAGCTAAGTATGGAACCTTATTTGGGCTTTGGGAGAGCCCTTTTCTCTGGAAGAGAATTCCTTCGACTCGAAGAATGCTTCACATTTATTTGGACAAAATGGCAAAGACCAGCTCATTAATAGTATTAATGTGAAGTGTTAAGGAAGAGCTAGGACACTGCATTAAATGACTGCTCTCTCAACCTAAGTAAAAACATAATTTGCATTTCTCCAAGTTAGAGTTTTCTGTAGGCTGTATATTTGTATCATTCTGTATTCAATTGCATTCTTAAGGCTCTTGTTTAGTAATTTTTGTTCTCCAAAGTTGTCTAGATAAGCTTGTGTGTATATATAATGCTATCAAGCTGCAACCAACCTATGGTGACTCCTCATAAGGTTTTCCAAGGCCAAAGGTAAGTGAAGCAGAGAAATAACGAGGTCTGCACAGACTTACTGGTTTGAAGCGAGGTTTACTTTATTGAACCATAAGCAGAACCCAGTCAGCCATAGCCCCCCCAAATGACTGAGTTAAAATCATTCTACATACAAACAGTTTTATTCACACAGAAAACAAACAGGCAGTCACACAAGCTTATCTGATTTCAAAGGGTCCCACCTCCACTAAGTTCCCCCTGGTAAAATTCCATGACTAAGTTTCCTTACTTATCTATATACAGCAAGTTGCCTGTAGGAGGCTGTTCCCTTATTTAATCTTACAGCTGGAACTCACACCCGCTGGGCAGTAGAGTCAGTTTCTAATGGCAGTTTTACAACAGACCCCTTAGTTTGAAGACAAAGCATATTTTTACTCAATATGACAAGTATTATTATTGGGGTATTAATTAATTATTCAGGGGCTGCCCCTTCATTTCCCCCCTTTCAGTCTTCTGAAAACTTATTTAGTCTGAAGGAGACTGACCATCCTAAAACAAATTCATTCTGTATGACAACTCAGGAAGGGCAGCTAGGTGACAATTTGGTTTCGACATTCCCAGGAAAGACTGAAATGATACCACAATGGGGTAACAAAATAGTACATTGACAGAGATGGGGTAAAGATGGGTCACGGGAGGAGGAGAGACAGTGATGGGATTATCCATTCACAATGGAACATCCCAGTATTTTTCCATCTAGAGAAGATGTGTGTGTGTGGGGGGGGGGGGGGAAGGTCACTCAGAGGCATGCCTTGGCTATGCAGCCCAGCCTTCCAATATGGAGTTTTCCTGGTCTCCATCATGCAGCCTTTCTGGGCACACAGACTAGCTTGAACGGGCCCCCCATGTGTCTTAAGGCTACCCTCTTTATTTGGCAGCACTCTGGTATCAATTTCCCACTTTGGCACCACCCAATCCTTGGAGGGTGTGTGCCACATTTCATGATGCACTGCCGATCAGAATTCAAACAACCAGGGTTTAGACACAGTTGGGACAAAGGGGAAATGAGTTTTCTCCACAACTCAGTTTGGATGGGGTTTTGAGGGAGGCCTTCCTTCCAACATCAATGACGCATGGCCAGGCAAATTTCAGGACCTCTGGGTAGATATGGAAGAGCCTGGAAAACATACAAAGAAAACAACCATAGTAAGTGCTTTTCCCCTTTAAAGCTTTCCTTGGCTGTCCACAGATTGCTATAACGAGTCCAACCCTGTTGAGATAGGGTTGCACACATTATCTAAATTACCACACTTGCTTTGGACTGGAGACTTCCTTCTCCTCACATGAAGTTTCAGTTTGACAAGGTCTCTACCCTTCCAATTTTAAAGGGCAGATTTCATACACCATACATTATGCAGAACACAAATCCACAATATAAACCTCTCATGATTCAGGCTAGTGCACATCCATATAGAAAGCATGCACCTAGAGGTTCATGAGAGGCTTTTTACTTTGTTGCAACAGATATGAATTTTAAAAAAAGAAAACATGAAATTGTGCACAAGATTGGAGCTCCAAGAAGAGATTACCAGAGTTGGGGTTACCACTGAATTATGAAAATGGTCACAAAAAGCGAAGAAAAACTTTTGCTATAGCTTTGGAATATATGAAATTGTCAAAAATAAGAAAAACTTCAAAAACAAACTTACAAAACAAAACTGAGGCCTCAACAGAACAATGCCAGCTTTAACATACATGTATGTGAGGGATCAGACCCAAAATTATTAGAGAACTGGATCAGAGAATTTGAACCATTGGAAATCAGTGGAGTGATCAAGTCCCACTGAACCCCATTTTTCTCTGTGCCAGCTCATCAAAAATTTGTTCTGTGGGTCTCACATAGGTGTGAGAGTGGGTTTCAACAAACTTTAACAACAAAATCCTAAAAGCAAATAATAGTTAATCCTTAAACAAATAATTCTTAGCAGACATACCAGCAATTCTTAAAACTACTATATAATGATAAGCATGCACTAAACTTGAATTGCAGGTCCGGGTTTCCTTTATATATAACAAAACAATCCTGGAAAGCAAATTCTGGTTAATACACCTTGACAAACACACAAAACATTTCTTAAATCTACTTATAATAAGCACGCAATATATATATGAATTTAGGAGAAAACCTAGTAAGGAGCTTGCACAGCCAAGGAGATGTGTGGGGCAGTGCAAAGATATAATTCAAAACTGATACTTAAAGCAGGGTGCTAAAACATGCACCTTGATGAAGAAGGTTGAAATAATGGAGAGGCAGAAACTTAAAACAAGCAAATGGAAATGTGTTATCCAGTAGCAAGCCTGGCCAGGACTGGAGACTGTATTGAAACACAAAATCAAGCAGAATTGGAGTCCTACCATGGTAAGAACATGAAACATAGAAATGATTTTCTAAACAAAACACTCAGAAAAGGTCAAGCTCTAACAAGATACTATAGATGAAGGCATAAAATAAGATAGATAAGCATATAGATGCCTCTTTCCACAGGTAAGAGGTTCACCAAATAGCTAAATAGGAAGATTGATATGCACAGTTCATAGCTGGAACATAACTATAAATGACATTAAGAGAGCAAATGAAGATATACATTTGAGGAATGCAGAACATTATTAAAGACCAGATTTCTAATGAAGACCAAGAGTTTTCAGGAATTCTGCCTAGTGAATTACCAACAAATCTAGAAAAGGTATTTCTGTGGGAAAGACGACACTGAGAATAACTGGGTCACTAGTAAAACAAAGTATTAGTTTCTCAAGACTTAAGAGAGAAGCTGCATAGTGAGAGGGTAGTTTTACCCAAGGAAGGGTACAGATGTTCTTCTATAACACATGCTATAACTTGAAATGAAAAGAGGTCTTGTAGGAACCAAAATTTGTGAGGTAGAATTTTAAAACACTGGTCTTTTCAGAAAATAAAAATTCAGTGCCAACAACAAAGGAATTTTCAGATTTAAATGAATGAAAAATTGGGAAGCAGTTCAAAGTCAGATAGAAAACTGTGTTAAATGTAACACTTGAAGTCCACATGCTCCTGGTATGAGATGTACTTAACAAAAATCACAAGAGAAATAAAATTTCCAAAAGGTTTGCTACTGTTTTGCATTAGCAGAAAAAGATGTCTCATGTAAACCCAAAATTGCAAATATAAACCCACTGTCTCAGATTAAAAAAAAAAAAAAAAACTTAACAGAAGATCTTTTGTTAGGTGCACCATTTCTTTAAAACAAAGGAGATCACAAGCTGAATATCTTAAAAGTATTCCCCTTAAAATTAAAGCTACAAAATCTAAATAATGGCCACTAGAAAAAATATTTTCAGACTCAAAAGGTAAAGCAAAAAAATAATTATCAGAGGAAAAGCTTCTAATCTAGGGGAACTCTTAGCCTCGTGGCATTTTACAGGCAGGGCTTTTTCTCTAGCAGAGAAGGATTATCTGTAAATGGAACTTTGGGATGCCAGCTCCAGGCTAGAGATTTCTGAATATTTGGATTAAATTTGAAGATTGCAAGGTGTGCAGTCCATTTTCTTGGATACTTTCTCTCCTAGAGGCACTGGTCTTAATGTTCTGTGCATTACATTATATTTTTGGGAGTGATCTCCAGGTTCCACCTGGAAACTGGCACCCTTGCAAAACACAGTAGTGTTTTGAGCAAGCCAAGGAGCTTTCAAACTGGCTTGCTTCTTTCAACATACACACATCTTCCTTCCAGGCATCTTCCTGCCTGGGAGTGGTCTTCTAGAACTACTCATTTTGTTTGTGGAGACATTCTTGCATAATTTCAAAAGTCTAAATTTGTATCTTTAGGCCCAAAATCAGAAGAAGATGAGAATTCAGAATAACATCTCAATTGTGCCTCCCCCCCCTTAGATACCGTGGGGCATATATATAAAAGATCCCTCTCTCTCTAATATTGGGAGAGAGAAAATTGGTTTAACAAAAGATAGAAAGAGAAGATAATAAACCTTGCTAGGCAATTAATCCCACTATTCTCTTAACTGATCTTGATAAATTTTCCAGGATACAGTGTTTTTTTTTTTTTTTCAGGTTAAGCAGCTAACACAAGATGGGGAAGATGATGAGATATCTGCCTGGTGGGGGCTCATATTTTACACTTCTTATTTCTACAATTAAGACTAAATTTGGCTAAGTGTCTTTTGTTTCCTAAAAGAGGTAAAGAGGGTCTGCAAAAGTTTTCCTAACCAAAATCCAGGACAAAAGTTCTTTGCAAAACAGAAAACTTTGACTCTGCAAAGATGTTGGCAATTTACTTCTCTTAAGGAGACTGGATTAACTTTGTATCAGAGACAAGGTTTTCTTTCTGATTATGAGAGGAGAAAATTCAAGCTCTGGGTGTTTCCTTATTTGCATGTGAAAAAGGTGTTGCCTGGAGTTTTCCATCCATTTAATCACATTGTTAAGATTTTCAAATGACCAAATTTCTTCTTCCCTGGCTAGTTATGGATCTGATTTATAAAAGAAGACGGGTCTCTTTCTCTAAAGACACCTGGTTGCTTGCGCTTTAAGAGGAGAGACTTGAGGTGAAAATTTGCTTTCCTTCTTAATGTCTCAGGGCACTGCATTCTCAAAAAAAAAGTTATATTCCTTTTGCCTTTTCTGGTTCTATTAAAGATTTCAGATTGAGTAAAGAGGAGAGGATTAGCATTCCTTCCCTAATGGGGGAAGGGCAGGAGGACTGCAAATTTGCAATCTTTAACTTCTGTTGGCCAGGCTCCAATTTGGGCAGATCTTAGGCACTCTCTGTACATGCTCAGAGGCCTTTTCTTGAGCCTGAAATTTATAGAACTGAAGCAGTTAATATTTAACTAAACTCATTTAATCTCTCTTTCTCAGAGGTATTTGGTTCTGGCATTTTAAAAGTGAAAATAAAGGTACAACTCTCTGAATCTCCCTCATGGCAATAAATTGTATTTGTTTTGTTTGCATCCTGGCTGCATTTTAAAAGGGCTGAACCTAAGTCCTTTTGGGCTAACAGAGACCTGATCTTTTGGGCAAGGCCACATTCTCTGCAGTTAGAGAATGGAAGTCTAAAGAAAGATGAGATCCCAAGGGAACCAGGTTCTGAGCTCTCACTCACACCAAACTTCCATTACCCTGCAGAGAAAACTGAGTCTGCAGCTTGGAACTTTGTGCTGTGATTCCAGGAGATCTCCAGGCCTCATCCTTGAGAACTGGCCTCATCTAATTTTAGTCCAAATCATTGCTTTTCTGTTTCTTTGTTTTGTTAAGGGGAGGGAGGTCTTTGTTACCTTACAAAGCCAGGTTTCTGTATTCTAAGAGACATTCAAATTTTAAAATTAGATTTTTCTTTTTTTTGGGGGGGGGGAGGTTTAGGGATAAAGGAGCCTTGCCTGCCCATGTGGAACTACCATTCTCTGACATTCCCCAGAATTCTGGCTTTTAAGTTCCCCAAGTGAGATGAGTTAAGGGCTGGAAGCTTCTTGCAAGAATGAGTGAGATTTGGTCGTGTAGAAGTGCCTGGAGCAAGTTTTTGCTAAAAGGAATACCTTGTGGCATGAGTGTGGAACTCTGTGTAGGCTCAGAGACCACATTTCCTCCATGATTTTGAGATGAGAGAATTGAAACAGGGACTGTATTTTCATTTTCATGAGGAGAGGAAGGCTGAGGCTGAGTTCCTACATTGTTCTGTTATATTTCCTCTTACCCAGTACTTCTAGAATTTCTAGCCTCTTCTCTGTGGATTTGTAAGATTCTAGGACAGTTTGCAAAAGTTTGGCAGTTTCCTTTTCTTTAATACTAGCTTCTAACTTTTGCTGGAGTTCCTGATTTTTCTTAGAAAACTTTCACAGAAATGTTCCTTGAAGTTTTTACACATGTACTCTAGCGGGGTTTTTTGACTGATTTCCACCCATGGCACCAGACATTTAGACAAGACACTTCTAGGGAAAACAGAAAACTGCAGCTGCCAGTAAGGGGTCTGGCAGCCAGGGAGCCCTGGGGTTTTTTACTTCCTCTCTCTCATGACTCAGTGAGGTTGCCCTACTGGAAACTGTGCAAGAGAAAGTCCCTCTCGCTTAGAGGCTTTGTCTCCTCTCATTCACACACACCACAGAAATCCTCCCAGATCCTAGCTTCTGTGCTTCAGCTCAGCAAAGTGGAACCTAATAGACAGAACTTAAGGGGTGATCAGGCCCTTCATCTCTCCTAAGTAGAGGTAATCAGAATTCCCAGACAGTTCATACTCACGATCCTGAAGGTGACCATGGTGCCTAGTCCGGTTTTCCTGCCACAAGGGTGGAAGGCAGACAGTTATGCAGCCACCCCAAAGGGAAGGAAATGTCCTACCCCGTTATTTCCCCATTGGGCAATGCACAAAAATGAAGCAGAGAATAACGAGATCCGCACATACTTCCTGGTTTGAAGCGATGTTTACTTTATGGTACCATAAGCAGAACCCAGTTGGGCATGGGCCCCGAAAATAACTGAGTTAAAATCATTCTACATACAGTTTTATTCACACCAAAAACAAGCAGGCACGCACACAGGCTTATCTGATTTCAAAGGGTCCCGCCGCCACCACTAAATGCCCCCTGGTAAAATTCCATGACTAAGTTTCCTTACTTATCTATATATAGCAAGTCGCCTGTAGGAGGCTGTTCCCTTATCTAATCTTACAGCAGGAGCTCACACCCACTGGGTGGTAGAGTCAGTTTCTAACGGCAGTTTTACAACAGACCCATTAGTTTGAAGACAAAGCATATTTTTACTCAATATGACAAATATTATTATTGGGGGAATTAATTAATTATTCAGGGGCTACCCCTTCATAAGCAGAGGTGGTTTGCAATTTTCTTCCTCTGCAAAAAGCCGTTGTCTTACTTGGTGGTCTCTCATCCAGATACTACCTGTTTAGCTTCTAAGATCTGGCAAGATAAGGCTAGGCAAGGCCATTCAGGTCAGGGCCTAGATAAGCTTAGCTGTCACTAAGTTCATGTACAGGATCCAAAACATTGCTTCCATAAGTATATGCATTGTGATAATAGCTTTGACTACAGAAAGTGCTAAATTGAGCTACTGAGCAATTATTTCATTTGCAAGTGCATTCATCGTTTATATTAAGACAATATATAGAAATGGTGATAATACTGTGGATGGTGCCTTTGACATCATTGTGATGAACAACATGTCCCTTCATTACCTACTCACAGTATCTGAGATTTGAAGGAATATAAAAAACTTTCTTCAGGTGGTTGTTTTTGTTATTACTTTTGAAACTATGCATTCCTTTTGTTCATGGTATAAAAAAGCTATTGCCAATGGTGCTCCTATCCTGCTACTTTCTGTTTCTATTTCATCTTCCAAAAAGGGAATATAGATTACAAGTGCTGGATTTTTAACCTGTTAAGCGGATGGAGTAAGATGGGGTAGTGTAGGGTTGCCAGGTCCAACTCAGGAAATACCTGGGGACTTTGGGAGTGGAGCCTGAAGACTTTCTCATACCCTAAAATGAATGAAGAATAAAAATGCAGCACTTTCTTTCTTTCTTTCTTTCTTTCTTTCTTTCTTTCTTTCTTTCTTTCTTTCTTTCTTTCTTTCTTTCTTTCTTTCTTTCTTTCTTTCTTTCCCTTCAAGGGTTTTTCCAGCTTAAAAGGCATATGCACATTCCAAAACACAAAGAGTTTGCAAGCTGATTCTAACATCATAACTGTGGGGGCAGGGCTTCCCCCTGCCAGCCAACTGGTTGGTGGCAGGGAGGAGCCTGCAAAATCTGGGAATCCCCTGCCTGGACCTGGGGGTTGGCAAGCCTAGTAGTGTGATTTTGGATTTGATCAGCTGCCATAATTGCTGTTTTTTCTAGTTTTCTAACAATGTAACCCATGAGGAATTATGATTAATAGGGCTGCCAGGCATACCCTGGAAACCAGTGGGAGACTGGGAGAGTGTTAAGGACATGAGGAAGCAGCCATCAATGAATAAACTTGGAAGTGATGCCATGTCTCTCTCATGAGAGCCTCTGTAATAATGACATCAAGTTTACAACAGTTCCTAGAGACAAATGAAGTTATGCTATTGGCCGGACAGCCGGGGGGTTGTTTGTTTTTTGTTTGTTTTTTAAAATTCTCTCATCACAACTATGAGCACAAGTGAAAAAAGAAAAGTTGAGGCTGGGGGGATCCCTGGCTGCCACCTCTAGGGGCCAAACAGTCCTGTATTTTAGAAAGGTGCTAGACTAGGCTGGTTCTGTGGAGCAAGTTAGAGATATAGATGCCTAGTATATTCAGACCTGAGGACCAGAGTCTGCTATTTATATCCCTTTGTAAACAGGTTTCATTTGTGAGTTTACAGGACGGTTTTTTGTCTGCACCTCAGGAGTTCTCATCATTGTTGGGATTGCACTAGAAAGTGAAAGCATTCTAACAATTCTATTGGTTTTCAGTTTGATCTTAAATCAAAGTCCTGCTAACATCCCTGTTCTTATTTTATTGTGGCTTGGCTGGTTGCTCCTGGTATTTTATGCTTTTATGCATATATTGTAATAGAGCTTATGCATTTTTGTTTTTAGTTATGTAAGAAGCCTACCAAAAAAATCTGATTAATAAAGTAAGTAAATTTTGTGTCCACCCATGGTCTCAGTTGATGCACTATGAGTCCTGTACCTTGACATCTGGCAGTAAGATTTTGAATTTGTGGCCACTGTTTAGTGGACAGAATTACACAGTTATTTTCACATCCCTTTCAACATGCTTTCTCACAGTAACATCCCATTGTGGCAAGCTATTTATTTTTATTTATTTATTTATTTATTTAGGTTAATTTATATTCTGCCCTTTCCCAGACAGTCTCAGGGCGGATTGCATTCAAATAAAACCAAGCAAATACAATAAAACCAATAAAACACAATTAAAACAGCAACACGACACAGTATAGTATACAAAGGAGGGTGGGTTCATAGTGCAGGTTGGATACAGTGGCCCAGATACAATCTTTTAATAACAGATCACTGTGGGGAGGATAGCCAATGGTATAGGCAGAAAAGTAAAGGGCGTCTGCCTGCCTCAACCAGACGCCTGGCAGAACAGCTGCATCTTACAGGCCCTACGGAAAGGTAACAAATCTGATAAGGCTCATATCTCCACTGGGAGCTAATTCCACCAGGATGGGCAAGATGGACGTCCTTTGGGCCAGGGATAACCAGAAGATGTTGGTTAGCAGATCGCAGCTGCCTTTGGGGCTCATATGGGGAGAAGCGGTTCCGCAGGTATGTCGGTCCCAGGCCACATAAGGCTTTGGATGTCAGTACTAAAACCCTGAAGCGGATCCGGTACTCAACTGCTAACCAGTGCAATGTGCACAGCATCGCTCAACTGTTTGCCCGTACAGGCAATCCAGTCAGGAGCCATGCTGCCTCATTTTGCACCTGTTGGAGTTTATGGATCAGTCTCAAGGGCAAGCCTTTGTGGAGCGAGTTACAGTAGTCCAACCTGGAAATGACCGCTGCATGGATCACTTTAGCTAGGTCCTGGGGCATCAGATAGGGCACCAGCTGTTTGGCCTGCCAAAGGTGGTAAAGGGGAGATCACGCAACTGCTGTGTCCTGGGCCTCCATGGAAAGGGAGGCATCCAGTATCACCCCCCCACACTGGTGAGACAGTGATGTGGTATAACCTTTTTAGTGCTATACTGGTATGTTAAAATAGCTTATCAGATCTGCTAAATTTTGCCTAATGAGCCCTGAGGGTAGGGAAAACCAGCCTACATGCTAATCATTCATCTGAATAAAGAAGCCTTTATGAATATCTCCTAGGCAAACTGACCCAGAAAAGAAAAACTGTGTGGGAAATAAAGAGAAACCAGTATTGTGGGCTCTTAGGTACTTTCCTTCCATTTTCTTCAGTCATTTTGTCAAATGATAACTCAATCTCCTTTCAGTCCAGCATAGCAAGAGGTGTCTTATCCCTCTCTCAGTCTGCCTTGACCTATATCACAACATTTCCCTTCCCAAACAAACTAATCCCCCCATCCATACTTTTTGATGAAATGATTGAGTAGAAACAAATCTCTGAAGCTCATTTCCCTCCCTCCACTCTATGTATGATGCAGAAACTGCTGGTGAGACAGTGATGTGGTATAACCCTCCTTCCTCTCTTTCAATTCCTGTTACAAACTGCATGGCTACTTGAAAGCACATAAGTAAAGCACAGGACAGGATATTCCAGGGCGATAAAAAGACTTCTGCAGAGCCATCAGTTCAAGTGGAGACTCTGAAAAGGCTGATGTATCTTTCCATAGGGGACCATGATTTGTAGAAAGGGGTTCAAAGTGTAAACACTCTCCTGAAGTGAGTAGGACAGGTTAAAGATTAGTTTTTTCAGATCCCAAGTAAATACAAGATTTCTAGCATTTCTGTCACTGGCCATTTGAGTTTTTAAAAAGTGAGATGGGATGTCCAAGGTGTGATGTTATGAGAGACAGTACAAACATCTCTTTGTTTTGCTTTTAAAATTCTCCATTATAGGCATCCCAAAAGGCAAAAGGAGGGGGAGGGAGCTGAAATCCCTCCAGAATAAATATAGACTAAGAAACCTCTGTTGAGGTTGCTAAGCAGCAGTGACCAAAGGAATAGAAAGCAGACAAGGCTTTGAAACAAAAACAGTGACTCTTGGGTTAACTGAAGTCACTGCTTACTCTGTTGTCTTTTGTCACAAGCAAGTAAATGCATTTTCCCTTTCCCTCAACAAGGAGGATGCTGAGGAAATCTGATATCTGACATATTTGGTGCATCTCTTCTTATAATTTGAGGGTTGTGAGGTTATAAATGTGTTTGCTTAAACTGTTATTTCTTCATTCATACTTTTTCTTTGGCTCAATACAGTCCTTAACTGTACTGTAAGCCCTATCTGTGAATCAGGAGTGACTTTCTACTTTTGAGGAGAACCCTTTAAAAATAAAATTCTGCTTTTTCAGCCAATGAGAATAAGATGGGGTATAGAAAGACCTGTGTTGTGTGTTGCCCCCCTACTTTTTCTGTGTGGCAGATATCAACCAAACACCAGTCCAGTGTTGGCTCAAGGGCTTTCTGCACACTAGGACAACTGGCCTGGACACACAAATACACCTCCACCCAGTTCACACACATGCTGAGCTGTTGGCCAGGAAGCCAGCCAGGCATACTCCAAACCACTGGCAGCTGGTGTCCACCTATTCCATGTTGTCTGCACCTGGAAGGAAGGCTTCTGGGCTGGCTATTATGGCTCATGGCATGTCCTGTGGCCTAGGGTTGCTGCTTGTGCTATAGCCAACCTCTAAGGCAGGGGTGTTGAACTCATTTGCTATGAGGGACGGATATGACATAAATGGGACTTTGTCGTGCTGGGCCTTGTGTTTCATAAAATGTAATGCCAGGTGGCAAAGACATAAACTTTATAAAGTACATAGACAAACATAATAAAAACATATTATTTCAAACTTAAAGATACTTAAAACAATAACACTCTTGCTATATTTTATTTATATAATGGTCTTTGATAATTGACACCTCCCAAACCTTTTCGCCCACCGTCCTTAAAAGCTGCCTGCCTAAAATGGAAAGGTTGGGGAATAATAGGATTTAACAATGCAATTTTTAAAACAAAACATCAAGAACTAAAACTATAAACTAAAAATATAAAATGCTCTGAGGCTAGGAAAATATGAAATGGCTGGGCATTGCAAGCTCCCCACCCCCACCCCATCTACTCAGAGTGGCTGTAGCTCTCCAGGGTTTCAGGGTTCTTTATAAGTTGATTTGAGATAATTTTGATTGTCCTCTTTAGCACTTGTTCTACATTGGAGCCCCATTTTAAGTGTGTGTGTTAAAACTAATATTTGTCTGCAAAACTTCCTTGAGTATGTAGAAATCCATATTTTAACTGTGGTTGGTCCCATCCACCCTCACCCTTAAAAGATCCCTGCCTGTGGAAGAATAGTGGGATGTGGCAATGCATTTTTAATATATATATATATATATATCAAAAAAGCACAAATATTACAGCAGAAATTAAAAATATAAACTAAAAAATATAAAATGCTCTGAGCTTAGGAAGTCATGAAATGGCTGAGCACTCCAAGCTTCTCTTCCACACCCCACATCTACTCAGAGTGCCTGAGGTTCTCCAGGTGAAATGTTCCCCTTTGGCTTTGGCTATGAATTCCAAGGTTAGAGTACTCACTCAGGCACCCATTCTCAGGCCCATTCATCCATCACAAACTTTCAAGTAGTTTATGGAGGTTCATGCCAGTTCATGAGTGGATACATTTCCAGACAGACTGTCTCCACTCAAACAAAATGTTTACCAAACTTCAAAGCAACTGGAGGGGGGCACGTGGAATTCTCCAGCCTTGGAAATACTGTTTTCAGTTTCAAACTAGTCTGTCAGTTTCAAAAGGGGCTCCTGCCCTCTGCCCACATTCTTTTGTGTTCACTTCCCATTTTCTTGCACAGAACATGCAAAATCTCTCACACATCCTTGTTTGAATTTGTGACTCTGTGCTTTAAGATCAGACCTGTTGAGCTGGCATTGCCACATTGGCACTGGTTATACTGGGCACTTTGATTATACTGGTACTGTTGGGCACATTGTACTGGTTCTGCTGGGCTTGCAAAAATGCTCCCCCTTGTTTAGATTGTGATTGAACTGGTATTGCCACATTGACAGTGGGTTCTGCTGGCTATTAATACATTACACTGGTTCTGCTGGGCTTGCAAATATTCCCCCTCCCCATGTTCAGTTTCTACTGCAGAGATTCTCTGGTTTTCCCATAGTCCTGTTGGGTTTGTACTGCCACTGGTTCTGCTTGGCACATTGCACTGGTTCTGCTGGGCTTTTATTGGCTTTTTTTTTTCTGCCCCCCTATTGGAAATGATGAAGGAAGGGCAATGCACCTTCTGTGTGAGTGGGTTGTAAATCACCATAAATCCAATCCTCACCAAACTTGGAAGGCCTGTAGAAGAAACTCAGTCAGACATCCCTTGTAAGTTTGGTGTCTCTAGCATGCCCAGGGGAGCATTCTACCTCGTCAGAAACCTCACAAATCAAACCAGTTCATTTAGCTTTCAAAAGTTCATGATGGTTCGTAGCTCACAAATTGGGCATGTCATGAACCACAAACTGAAATGAACCACATTTTCCTGGTTCATGCTCATCCCTAGTCCCAGCAGCAGCAGTGATACAGGCTCAGAAGCTGAACCATGCAACGTATTTATTTATTTATTACGTTTGACTTATATCCCGCCCTTTCCGCAAGCGGACTCAGGGCGGCTCACAACATCATGTCAATACAATTAAACCAATAAAACATATAAAACCATAATTTACATATTTCAATTTTTAAAAATCATTCTGTGGTGCTGCATCAGTACAATATAGGCGGCTTTGAATTTTCGAACAGCGATCACCAGCATTCAATGTGATGTCCGGTGGCAGCCCTCTTTCAGTTAAACATCGAAGGCCTGCTTAAACAATGCAGACAGATCCCACAGGGCCCTTAGGGCCTCCGGAAGAGTGTTCCAAAGTTTTGGTGCTGCCACCGAAAAAGCCCTAGATCTTGTCACACATAACCTGGCTTCTTTTGGTCTGGGGGCGGACAGTAAGTTTTTTGCCCCTGAATGCAGTGCTCTCTGGGGAATATATGGAGAAAGACGGTCCCATAGATAGGCAGGTCCTTGACCATAAAGGGCTTTAAAGGTCAATACCAACACCTTGAAGCGAACTCGGAACACAACAGGTAGCCAGTGCAGCTCTTTCAGCACTGGCTGAATGTGCTCCCATCGCAGCAGCCTCATTAACAGCCGTGCCGCAGCATTCTGCACTAGCTATAGTCTCCGGGTTAGCGTCAAGGGTAGCCCCATGTAGAGAGCATTACAGTGATCTATTCTTGAAGTGACCGTAGCATGGATTACCATTGCTAAATCGTTGTGCTCCAGGAAAGGAGCCAGCTGCCGCACCTGCCAAAGATGAAAAAAGGCAGATCTAACAGTGGCTGCTACCTGGGCCCCCATTGTAAGGGAGGACTCAAGGAGCACACCTAAGCTCTTGACCTTAGGGGCCAGTATTAGTGGCACCCCGTCAAGAGTCGGCAGATGGATCTCTCCCCCTGGACCACCCCGACTCAGATAGAGAACCTCTGTCTTCGTCGGATTCAGTTTCAGCCGACTCAGTCTGAGCCAAGATGCCACGGCTTGTAGAGCCAGGTCTAGATTTTCCGGGGTACAGTCAGACTGGCCGCCCATCAATAGATAGACCTGGGTGTCATCCGCATATTGATGACAACCCAGTCCGTACCTCCTGACAATCTGGGCAAGGGGGCGCATGTAGATATTAAATAGCATCGGGGATAGGACCGCTCCCTGTGGCACCCCACAGCTAAGAGAGTGCCTCTGGGATGCTTCCTCCCCTATCACCACCCTTTGTTTCCGATCTTGGAGAAAAGAGGTCAGCCACTGTAAGGCAGATCCCTGGATCCTCACATCGGCAAGGCGGCTAGTCAGTAGCTGATGGTCAACCGTATCAAAAGCAGCTGACAGATCTAATAGCAACAGCACCGCTGAGCCACCCCGATCCATATGTCGCATGAGGTCATCTATGAGAGCGACCAGAACCATCTCCGTCCTGTGACCTGGCCGAAAGCCGGACTGGAATGGATCCAGAGTGGAAGTGTCCTCCAGGAATCCTGTAGCTGAATTGCCACCGCCCGCTCTATAACCTTACCCAAAAAGGGGAGGTTCGACACCGGCTGATAGTTCGCCAATACGGCCGGGTCTGCTGATGGTTTTTTTAAGAGAGGAGCGACCACTGCCTCTTTAAGAGGTGTGGGAAAGATCCCTTCTACCAGGGACCTGTTGACAATACCTTGTAGTGGTTCACACAGCCACGTCTGGCTCTCTTATAA
The DNA here is from genome assembly GCF_032191835.1 of Heteronotia binoei. Taxonomy (NCBI): domain Eukaryota; kingdom Metazoa; phylum Chordata; class Lepidosauria; order Squamata; family Gekkonidae; genus Heteronotia; species Heteronotia binoei. The sequence continues at coordinate 106,625,819 of NC_083243.1, forward strand.
GCCAAGACGGGCACGGGTCCAACCTACAAGTCATAGGGCGTACAGCTGCAAGGATCCTGTCGACTTCCTCCAGACTGAGTGGATTGAAAGAATCCAGAATTGGACCAGAAGACGCACTTGGTGCCCCAAGTTCTTCTACTGTATCAATTATAGCGGGTAAGTCGCGTCGGAGCGACGAGACCTTATCTGCGAAAAAACTTGTAAAAGCCTCACAGCCTATTTCCAATTCTCTAATATTTTGCTTGCCCTGCGGCAAATTTGTTAATGACCAAATTATACTAAACAGTTGTGCTGGGCGCGAGGTCGCAGATGCAATTCTGGACGCAAAGTGGGCCTTCTTTGCGGCCTGAACTGCCATCTCATAGGTCCGCATAAATGACCCATATGATGTTCTCGTGGCTTCATCACGAATGTGGTGCCATTGTCTCTCTAGTCGTCTTAATCGTCGTTTCAATGATCGTAACTCCGGGGTATACCACGGAGCGGATCGTGATCGAGGATGAAGAGGACGTCGGGGAGCGATTTTGTTGATGGCCATGGAGAGCTGGTCATTCCAGATCTCCACTAGCTCATCCAACGAGTCACCATTGGGCCAGGGATCCCGCATTTGAAGCCATAACGGGTCCATCTGGCTACGCGGGCGAGCTAAAACCTGCTCACCGCCTAAACGGGATAGGGGTGGCATGTCCACACGAGCCTTCAAGGCCTGGTGATCAGACCATGGTACTGCCTCGGCAGATATCTGATCCACTACTACTCCCGCCGCAAAGATCAGGTCTAGTGTGTGCCCAGCCTGGTGCGTGGGCGCTGTTATATATTGGGAAAGTCCCAGTGCTGCCATGGAAAGCACTAGGTCTGTCGCCCGAGTGGAAGCCATGTCCTCGGCATGGACATTGAAGTCACCCAGGACTATAAGTCGAGGGTGCTCCAATGCCCAGCCTGCTACAGCCTCCATCAAGGACGGTGAGGCACTGGCCGGTGCGTTAGGTGGACAGTACGCCAGCCAGATTGCCAAACTTTCCCCAACATCCCACACCAGGCCCACACACTCCATGCCCTTGAGCTCTGGCAGCGGAAGTATCCTGAAGGAGCAATCCTTCCATATGAAAAAAGCCACCCCTCCCCCCCGCCGCTAGTCTGGGCCTGGTGAAGGATGGAGAACCCAGGCGGGGCTACTTGGGAGAGAGCAACTGTTTCCCCATCCCGCACCCAGGTCTCTGCCACGCAAGCCAGGTCCATATCCTGCCTAATAAAAAATTCTCGCAGGACTGAGGTTTTATTATTTATGGACCTGGCATTCCACATTACCAGGTATTTCCACTTAAAGTGGCACCATGCTGTAATTCATGACTTTGGAGGCAAAGGTTAGAATGCTCAGGTTTGCTGATCCTACCCCTCAGTCCAGTCCCCAGGACTCTTGTTACTATAGTAAAAGAGGCCTACAGCTGTACTTGTTTGCTGGATTCTGAAATCATGGGACATAATTCAGAATAATTATCCTTGTCTTCCTTAATGATTAATTCAGCAAAAATTAGAAGTAAATCTTCAATTTAGTTTCCTAGAGAGCAAGTCTCAATAACTCCTACCTGTATTTGCTGGCTTCTGAGGATACATTTGTAGGAATTTCTTGTTATACTTCTTTATATATTTGTGATGTTAGTACTTGTTTGAGACAAGATCAATGACTAAAGGTGATACACATTTACCTCACATTAAAGATTGAACACCGGGGGGGGGGGGGTGGCTTCTGATGAACACACTATCAACATATTTTAGGGGCAATTTAAATAGGACCACCTAAGGTTGATCCTAGATAGACAGCTGAAGTTGATTCAGTATTACACTAGTATATAGCAGGGTTCCTCAACACTATTGAGCTTTGGGGCACTATTGGAATTTTGAGAAATGGTTGACACTAGGATTGCACACTCCAGTATTTCCTGAAACTATATTGCTATTTTGCTGTCATTATCATGATTTTCCAGAATGGAAACAAAAATATTAGGCATTATGAGCTCTTCCCTCCAATCTGTCTTGTGTGTGTGTATTCTGTTGCTTACTGTCATCAGAAGCAAGTGTCATAAGAACATAAATCATGTTGAAACAGGCCAATGGCCCATCCAGTCCAACACTCTGTCACATAGTGGCCAAAAAACCTGGTGCGATAAGGAGGTCCACTAGTGGGGCCAGGACACTAGAAGACCTCCCACTCATTGACTGTCCACAAGTTCTTGTATTGGGAGAAAGGGAAAAAGTACTTCTTTCTCTACCTTCTCTATCTTATGCATAATCTTGTAAACCCCTCAGTCATTGTTTCTCCAAGCTAAAGAGCCCCATGCGCTTTAACCTTTCTTCATAGGGAAAGCCTGCTTTGGTGGAGAGGGTGGGATATAAATCAAAATAAATAAATAAATAAAGTATTTGAATCCTTCTAGCTGCCCTTTTCTGGACTTTTTTCCAATGCTATAATATCTTTTTTGAGGTGTAGTGACCAAAAATGTACACAGTACTCCAGATGAGGTCGCGCCATCAATTTATACAGGAGCATTATGATACCGACTGATTTGTTTTCAATTCCCTTCCTAATAATCCCCAGCATAGTGTTGGCCTTTTTTAAATTGCAGTTGACCACCGTCTCGACATTTTCAGTGAGTTATCTACCACAACTCCAAGATCGCTCTCTTGGTCAGTCAGACCCCATCAATGTGTATTTTTGGTCCCAATGTGCATTACTTTGCACTTCACCATGTTGAACCCCATTTGCCATGTTGACACCCATTCACCCATCCTGGACAGATCCCTTTGGAATGCCTCAAAATCCTCCCTGGTTCTCACCACTCTGAACAATTTAGCATCATCTGCAAACTTAGCCACTTCACTGCTTACTCCCAACTCGAAATCGTTAACGAACCAGTTAAAAAGCATCGAACCCAGTACTGAGCCCTGCAGTACCCCACTGCTTACCACGCTCCACTGTGAAAGTTGCCTATTTGTACTGACTCTCTGTTTCCTATTAATTAGCCAGTGTTTAATCCACAAGAGGACTGGTGTTACTTAGGAGGCTTTGATAAGGAACTTTATCAAAAGTTTTATGGAAGTCCAGATAAACAACATCTATTGGTTCCCCCTTGTCCACTTGTTTATTTACACCCCCCCCCCCAAGAACTCTAACAGGTTAGTGAGACAAGATCTCCCCTTACAGAACCCATGCTGAGTCTTCCTCAATAGCTTCTATTCATCAATGTGCCTACTAATTCTCTCTTAATAACAGTTTCCACCAACTTTCCCTGTATTGACATCAAACTGACTGGCCTGTAATTTCCTAGATCTCCTCTGGAAACCTTTTAGAAGATGGAGTGACATTAGTTACCTTCCTCAGGAATGGAGGCAGATTTTAATGAAAAATTATATATTTCCGTCAGGAGATCCACAAGTTCACCTTTGAGTTCTTTCAGGACTCTTGGATATATGCCATCTGGGCCTGGTGATTTATCAGTTTTTAAATGGTATATCAGTCGTAGAACCTCCTCCCTTGTCACCTCAATCTGACTTAGGTCTTTGGTGCAGTGGTTAAGTGTGTGGACTCTTATCTGGAAGAACCGGGTTTGATTCCCCACTCTTCCACTTGCACCTGCTGGAATAGCCTTGGGTTAGCCATAGCTCTGGCAGAGGTTGTCCTTAAAAGGGCAGCTACTGTGAGAGCTCTCTCAGCCCCACCCACCTCACAGGGCATCTGTTGTGGGGGGAGAAGATATAGGAGATTGTAAGCCACTCTGAGTCTCTGGCCGTTTTCCCACTCACGTTTTACTGGCGCCACGACCATCCTGACGCCGGCGAATCTGCCTGGATTTCGCAACAGAAGCGCCGGCGCTCCCAGAAGCGCCGGCGCTTTCCGTCGCTAAGCCAGCGCAAACGTTTTCCTGCATCTTTGCGATTTCCGTTTGCGCTGGCTTAGCGACGGAAGTAGCCGGCGCTTCTGGGAGCGCCGGAGCTTCTGATGCGAAATCCAGGCAGATTCGCCGGCGTCAGGATGGTCGTGGCGCCAGTAAAACGTGAGTGGGAAAACGGCCTCTGATTTAGAGAGAAAGGCGGGGTATAAATCTGCCATTCTTCTTCTTCTCAACACCCCTCCCAATATCAGTGATTCTGGAGTGGGCAAGCACTTCTCATCTTCCACAGTGAAGACAGAGTCAAAAAATGTATTCAGCTTCTCAGCCAAATTGTCCTTCAGTAGTCTTTACTCTCTGGTCTTGTTTTCTTTGATTTTCCTGATTTCCCAAGCAATGGCATTTTCCCACTTGGATCAGATCCTTCAAGGTATCAAGAGGTGGGTGCTCTCAGCCAATCACCTTTTCAGACAAGCTTCAGAAAAGAAATTTTCAGGAGGAGTCCATGTTGAGCCATGAGTGTTCAGCTCTGAATTTATATGAATAGCTTCCCACTGGGGATTCTTATGATCAGGAAAAAAAGATGTAGGAAGCAGGAGGCCTGTCCTCCACCCATGTCATCCCATACATGACTTTTAAAGCAACATTCTTGGAGCTGACATGACTCTGATCAATGTGATGAACTTGAAGACAATGTGAAAACAAATATGTTATGTAGTTATGCCCAGCAGGAAGACATAGGTCTCATAGCAACTGGATGATTGACTCATCATATGCAATCACACACACAAATATCCTTACAAGAAATTCAACTGTTTTCAAACATTGCAGGGGAGGGGCAAAGAAAGCCTTCCCTCTTTTTGGAAAGAGAGTTGATGAAGGTAAAAACAGAATACACAAAAGGTTTTTTGTACATTACAGTAAAGATCTGAGTTGCTGTCAGTGAAATAGAAAGTTTTGGGCTGCAATCCTAGTAATACTTTCCTGAGAGTAAGCTCTATTAAATAAAACATGACTTACTCCCAAGTAGGCCTTCTTAGGGTTGATTCTTTAAAAAATTGGGTACCAATTTGCATAAAACTGAATTCAAGCCATATTTATTACATAATCTAGTTTTTTGTTTTGATCTCAGCGGTGCAAATTTCTTCAACAAAAGGGTATAATTTACCTTCAGAGAGTAATGCTAATGACCAACAGCTGAGAACTCATAGAAACTTTCCCTGTAGCTGTGAGAGTTCATTAACTGCTGTTACAATTTCCCTGCTGAAGAGTTCTCTTAACTCAGATTCATTGTTCTGTATTGGTGCTCTTCATTTTCTAAATTTAATTACATTGAACCTGGGAGTATGAAAAGAGTAGATATTGTATTTTGCTCTTTTCAGAAGATCCGAGTTTGCAACAAAAAATTTAGAAAGGTTATTGAGTGGGAAATTATTTTAGAAATTATGGTTTGGCATTTGCAAACAAAAGAATTATTCATTTCATTTTTGACAATATGAACTCCCGAATATATTAAACCTAAGTAAATAGATTTTATGTGATTTTCCAAAACAAATTATTCTGCAATTATTTAGGAAAACTTCTGAATAACTGATTTCCTTTCTTAGTGTATTAATGTGCTTCCTGCCAAGGGAGAAGCTGGTGGTATGGTGGTATGAGGGACACAGAGAAAAAGATTTTGCATGGACAGCACAAACTGAGATGGAATTTCCAAAAGGAAAGCCACTGTTCCATTCACTTTTCTTTCATGGTTGCAAGTAGGTAAAACCAAGAGTAAAATGTCCTATCTCAGAAACTTGAGCTTTTGATTCTAGTTCTCTTCAATTGTCATGGAACTAGGGTACAGAAGACCCTGACTGCTTTCTGGAAGATGGCCCTGGATGTGGACACATAAGCACCCTCTTCCCCTGGACAGAACCAAGCAGTCTTCCTGGTTCATTGGGGAGCTGATGGCAATGAAATGGAAGAGATGACAGCTAGTGGGCCACTGGTAGAAAACTTAGAATGAGAATGATAGATCATGGCATAGAGCCCACATTAGAGCCCATTTCTGTGACAGTGATGATGGGGGAAAGGCAATGTTTCTCCACCACCATCGAATTTGCACATGGTAATACAGCTGAGTTGGTCCATGTGATTAGGGGATTTTTACATCATAGTCCAAAGCATTTGGCCTCTGACCACACGATGGCCCACTGTGATCAATTTGCCATTTACTTTGCAAACAAAATAGCTCACATCTGGCCTGGGTTAGATGCTGGCATTAATGAATATTCAGATGATGTACCTTTGGCATCTGCTTGTGCTTGTCTGATTTATATGGATATTTTTCAGCTTGTGGATCCCGAGGGTGTGGAAAAGATTCTTGGACAGGTGACATAGGCTTCCCAACCCTCCCACCCTGGCAGGGGACCCCCGAATTTTCAGCCTCCTCCCCCGCTCTTAAAAAATCTGGGGGCGGGGGGAGAGAGAACATACCTGTAGGCATCATGTTGTTTTACAGCTTGGGATCCATTTTTAAAATGTGTCCCGTTAAGGCTGCACAGGAAACAGGAACAGCCCCTCCTTTTTTTTCCTGTGCAGCCTTGCTTTCGTTTTCACAGCGAGCAAATTCTGCTGGAAGAAGACCAAGTACGGTAAGTATTTGTTTGTGTGTGTGAGAGAGAGGGAGGGGGCGGGGAGGGGGGATTCCCTGGTATGGAGGCCCTCCCCCCTTTAGAAAGTGGGGGGGAAGGGAAATGTCTACTAGGCACTCTATTATTCCCTATGGAGAACGATTCCCATAGAGAATAATAGGGAATTGATCCATGGGTATTGGGGCTCTGGGGGGGCTATTTTTTGAGGTAAGAGGCACCAGATTTTTAGTTTAGCAGCTAGTGCCTCTCCCCAAAATACCCCCCAAGTTTCAAAAATATTGGACCAGAGGGTCCAATTCTATGAGCCCCAAAAGATGGTGCCCCTATCCTTAATTATTTCCTATGGAAGAAAGGCATTTAAAAAGGTATGCTGTCCCTTTAAATGTGATGGCCAGAACTCCTTTGGAGTTCAATTATGCTTGTCACATCCTTGTTCCTGGCTCCACCCCCAATGTCTCCTGGCTCCATCCCCAAAGTCTCTTGGCTCCGCCCCCAAAGTCCCCAGATTTTTCTTTAATTGGACTTGGCAACCCTAAGGTGACACCTACCAACTGTGTTCTCAACCCTTGCCCTTCGTGGGTGATAAAAGCTGACATAGGGATACTGGCTAAATGGATAAGGGGAGTGCTAAATGCTTTCTTGAGAGCAAAAGTGTTCCACTCATGCTCATGGAAGCAGTGATTAGAGATTTTTAATAACAATTTAAAAAACCTTCCCAGAACCCTTCTGTGTTGGAAAAATTTCACCCAGTCTCCAATCTTTCACTCTTAGGCAAGCTGCTAGAGTAGGTTGTTTCAGCTCTTGGGGCTTGCAAGAGACTAATATTTTGGACCCATTTCAATCTGACTTCAGGCCAGGATTTGGAACAGAAATTGCTTTGGTTGCCTTGGCTGATAATATCTATTGAGACTGGGGAATGTGACCCTATTTCTGCTGGATCTTCCAGCAGCCTTTGAAACTGTCCACCATAGTATCCTACTGGGCAGCCTGTTGGCACTGGGACTAAGGGATCCTGTGTTACCAGGGCTTTTTGTGTAGAAAAAGTCCAGCAGGAACTCATTAGCATATTAGATTATACCCCCTGACATCACCAAATACCTCAGCCAATCATAGCAAAGACAACTGCTTCCATTGCAAGATGATGCTTGGCTTGAAACCTCCTACCACCCCAGGTCAGCCATTCTGTTATTGCTTTCTGAGGCAGCCATTTTGTGAGGCTGCCCCATTTCAAAATATCCTTATAATCTTCTTGCTTAACAAGATTGGGTAGCCCTGGTCTACTCTGACTGGTGTTAGATCTCCAGGGCCACAGGCAAAGTTTTTCACATCATCCACTCCCTCATTCTTTGTCTTGATCAGAGACACCAGAGACTGATCCTGTAATCCTCTGCATTACTAAGTTCTACTGCTGAGTATGGCTACAGTCTCCAAGTCCCTGATATGTATCACATCAGTGATTTCTACAACGCTCCCAAAATGGATCAGGATTGAAAAGGGCAAGGGTTTTCTGAGGCCAGGAGAACTGATTTACAAAAGGTACATAGTGCCTGCCCAATGCAAGACTGTGGCTCTTTCTGACTCGGTGGCATCCTATAGGGTGGGAGAAGCTGGGCACCTAGGCAAAAAAAGGTGCAAAATCCAGCTGCCCAAATAATAGCTGTGACGCAGTCCTTAGGAAGCAGAACCTTTATCAAAATTATCAGGTTATTAAATCTAGTAGAATTAAATTTATTTAAATTAAAATTCTGTACATTAAGGTGGAAAGTGCTCCTGAAGCATTTCAGGTTCAAGGACCCATCATTTTTTGGAGAAATTGGGATCCCTGTAAAGCAGCCCCTCTCCTGCCCTTTCCCATTCTTATTTTTAAGGGGGAAAGTGGGTGTGTCTGAAACTCCATCCACAAATTGTGGAGATCACTGGAAATTCTGGGGGAAATAAGAAGATGGGAGCACGGGGAAGGCTGAAGAGGGAAAATGCCACCTCCGCTGAAATGGCAGAAGTGGAAAGGCATCAGGCAGTGGCAGCCACTGGGGTGGGCCTCCTCCAGGGCCTGGAGGTGCTCCCTGCCAGCTGCCCAACCAGCCAGCCCTCTCTATACCCTCCGCAGCAGGCTGGAGCTGTGTGTTCTGCTTGAGATTGTGCCTTTCCTAGGACGCCTGCTGGAGACCTGGCAGGGGTAAACACTGGCCTTGACAGCTTTAGAGTGGGAGGGAGGGAAGGAATGAAGGAAGGTTCCGGCAATCCATTTTACACTGTTCACCCTGGGCTGGCTGGTGGCCCACTTCTTGGTGTACTTGAGTGCAGCAGCAGCAACAAAGGGGCCCCCTATCTGGCTGTCAGCTCTGCCCTCCACCTTGGGCTTGGTTATCTTGTTTAGGCTTCCCAACCCTCCCGCCCTGGTGGGGGACCCCAGGATTTCCACCCTCTTCCCCCGCTCCCCCAAAAAATGGAAGCGGGGGGAGGGGGAAACGGCACCGGGGAGTATGGTGAGCCGCCCGATCCTGGAGCGGGCGAGGCCGCCGCGCCACTGCCGCCCCCTGCCCCACCGCAGCTGCTCCTCCGAGATGAGCCCAGGCTGAGCCCATCTCGGAGGAGCAGCCAAGAGGCGGCAGCAGCGCAGGGGAGGGCGAGGCAGGCCAGGACTTGCGGCTCGCCGCGCCCCCGGCCCGCCTCCACCCCCCCTCCTCTTCCACCCCAGAGGCAGAGCGGGAGAGGCTGCCGCGCTGCTGCCGCCTCTTCTCCGCTCGCCGTGGCTGCTCCTCCGAGATGGGCTCAGGCTGAGCCCATCTCGGAGGAGCAGCCATGGCGAGCGGAGAAGAGGCGGCAGCTGCGGGGCGGCTCGCCACACTCCCTGGCGCCGTTTCCCCCTCCCCCTAGCTCCACCCCAGTGTCTCCTGGCTCCACCCCCAAAGTCTCCTGGCTCCACCCCCAAAGTCCCCAGATATTTCTGGGGTTGGACTTGGCAACCCTAATCTTGTGCCTCCTGCCTGCAAAAGACCCAGGGGAGCAGCACACCTCCAGTGCATCCCTGATTCATGTCTCCACCCATTGCACCACTGCAGCAGGGGCAGTGTCCTAGCTGGCATCCTTGTCATTATTGGACTCTGCCCAGACTGAACCCCAGTTCCTGCCCAACTGATACATCCAACACAGCAGGGAGGGGCGTAATCTCTGGCTGGGCTGGCCTGGCATCCTCCAATTCCAGGCTCAGGGTTAGGCCATCAATGGAGACCTCCGGCAGCTCCAAGCTCAGTGTTGCTGCAGCTGCCAGCAGCTGCTTCACCCCCTGCTGCTTAGCTGGGCAGCCACATCTCGACTTTCTGCTCCCTGAGGACCTGGATCTTCCAGCTCAGAATGCCCCAGTGAGTCTGGTGGGCAGGAAAGAGGGAGTGGCATCATTCCCACGTAAGCTGGCCTTCTTTCCCTTCATGCACTTCTTTTATGCTTATTTGGGAGTGAGTTCTAGCACAGTCAACAAGGCTTTTTGTTGTTGTTTTTAGAACAAAGGCGCTGGATTGCCACCTTTCTTTCTAGATAAGTCCTGGTAAACACTATACAGCAGGGTTATTTTTGAGCCAGCTGGAATGGCATTCCAGTGCATTCCATCTCAAAAAAAAAAAAACCCTGTGTGTTACAGTGGCTCGAGTTCTATCTGGGGAGGGGATAGTCTCAGAAGGTACTGTTGAGGGAGTCCTGCTCTACACCATAGCTATTGGCCTGTGGGTTACTACTGGGTTCAATCTTATCTGCCATACTATTTAATATTTATATGAAGCCACTGGGAGAAGTAATCAGGAGTTATGGGTTGCAGTGACACCAATATGCAGATGATACCCAACTCTACTTTTTTGACCTATTCCAAGGATGTTGTTGATGTTCTGAGCCAAGGCTTGGAGTCAGTGAAGGTAAAGGCTGTGTGAAGGTGAACAACCTGAATCCTGATAAAAGAGGGGTTCTCTGGTTTAATAGAAAGGTAGGCCAAGGACTCAAGGTCACTCCTGCCTTGGATGACATTACACTACCCTTGAAAAGCTAGGTTGCAACTTGGGAGTACTGGTTAGCACAGTTGTCATTTTAGAAAACCAAGTGACTGTGGTGGCTCATAGTGCCTTGCTGTAAGAACCCCACCGTTCAAAGAGCACAAGCTGTCCACTTTATAAATAGTTGTTTATTGACTCTTGACAGCAGGTCACAGGCATGACGGCTTTTGCGAAGACTAGCAATGGCAGGCTATCTGGCCCCTTATATAGGTTACCTTAACCTGTTACATTTTCAAAGAAAAGTGGGAAGCAAAAAAGTGGGAGGCAAGAAAGCGGGAAGCATCATCCCTCCCCCCCCCCAAGATATCTCCCATCCCTTCCACAGATGCTCCTTGACTGGCAGCGCAACCTTGATCTCCCATAGCTACCCCGCCAGCCAGTGTAGGAATTTGGATAACTGTTACAAAGAGATAAGCATAGTAGCGGCAGTGGCAAGGAAGCAGAAAGACTTATTCATAATAAAAAAATGGCAACGCACTTGACACTTGCCCCATAGGAGATCTACTCCTCTGCCCAATTCTAGGTGGGTTTTTGTTGTTGTTATTTGAATTCCTATGTGGCTTGGGACCAAGGTATCTGAAGGACTTTCTTCTTCCAAATTTTTCTGACTAGGAATTAAGAACTCAGTGAGAGGCCCTCTTGACTATCCCACCAATGAAAGAAGGTTGTCTGGTGGGCACACAAGACAGGGAATTTTCAGATGCAGTATCATGATAATGGAATAACCTCTCTGGGAAGGTGCATCTGCTCCCTTCACTGTTGATCATCAAGAAAAAGTTTAAATGTTTTTTTTTTATATATAGTTACTGCTTGTAACTGACAGTGAATTGATAAAGTGTTAGCTGAATCTGAGAACACTAATTGACAGGAGATTCAAATTGAATTCTATAGTTAAGAGGGGCAATTGAGTGTGGCAGTTAGAACTGTTGAGTTCACTTAAGTGGAGTGAAAAGATTGAGTAAGATTCTGATTAGAGAGGTTGAATAAGTCCTTCCTTGAGGGAAATAGCTCCTAGTAAATAAGGGTATGTGTGATTCTTGTCAAATGTTTAAGAAGGAAAATTGGAACTTAGAATGCCTTCACAAACTTAAGTATTTTTGAGACAAAGCAGCTTTTGATCGTTTATTTAAGCATGGACTGCCAAGAGATCTCTCTCCACAGTTAAAGACCGGTCTGTATAACAAAACAGCTGCTTTATTGTGACAACCTATCAGGTATATATCATTATACAAAGTCACCTCATTCCTGATCCCTGTTTACTGGCCAGTTCCCCACAGAAATGAAATAAAGTAATTTATTTGATTCTATAGGGTACAGGGGGAAAAGGAAAGGCAGGAATTAGGTAGAGGTCTTGAGGAAGATGACAGAAAGAATGGGAGACTGAAAGATGCTCCAGTTTACATAAAGAACTAGAACAAAGACTGATGTGATCCAAAATTATGATATTTATAGAAGTCATATGCTACAAAGAAGAAAATAAGAGATTGGACTGGATTTATGCCCTGCCCTTCACTTGGAGTCTCAGAGCAGTGTATTGGTAGCAAGTCCTTTCCATTCCTCTCCCCACAACAGACAGCCTGTGAGGTAAGTGGGACTGATAGAGCTTTGAGAGAGCTGCTCTTGAGAGAACAGCTCTGAGAGAGCTGTGACTGACCCAAGGTCACCCAACAGCTGCATGTGGAGGAGTGGAAAATCAAACCTGGTTCTCCTGATTAGAGTCCACCACTCTTAACCACTACACCAAACTGGCCTAATCTGAGATAGGGGAACTCAAAAGGAATGAACACAATGAATATCTCTCCAAAGTTTCCAATCAAACATGAAGTACAAACACTTTCTCATTTAAATGATGATCCGTAATCATCAAATTACTGTAGCTTGACCATCTGTATCATCCCACCAAATGGTGTAGGGAATTTTATTACACCTCAGATGCCATAGTATGATATGCTAGAATTTGTATATAATGATTCTATATTTTTATTTTATTTTATATTTGATTTGAGCCTGAACACTAAAACTGGAGAAATCAGTAGTAAATCTGGATGATTTCCAATTGTTAGTTTTGAATGTTTCAGGAAAACATTATTTCTAGCATAATGTATTGAATTCATTGATATAGATTTTTACCTTAATTTCACATGCTGCTTTATTCTGTATTCAATAAGTTAGGTAGAAAGAATTACTTATATGTGGCTGAACACTCTCACGAAGAATGAGCTTCTTACTTCCCTTCTTAAAAGCAATAATAACAACTCTCATCTTGATAAGCCTGAGCTCAGGTAAATAAGAACATAAGAGAAGCCATGTTGGATCAGGCCAATGGCCCATCCAGTCCAACACTCTGTGTCACAAAAAATTTATATATATATATATATATATATATATATATATATATATATATATATATATATATATATATATATTAGGCTTTGCAATCCCCAGGTCCCAGCGAGGGATCCCCCAGTTTTACAGGCTTCCCCCCTCCCCCAGCCAGCTGGCCAGCGGGGGAAGCCCCGCCCCCACAGCCATTATGCACCTCCATGAACGATTCCCATAAGAAATGATGGGGAATTGATCTGCGGGTATTGGGCGGGGCTGTTTTTTGAGGTAGAGGCGCCAAATTTTCAGTATAGCATCTAGTGCCTCTCCCCAAAATACCTCCCAAGTTTAAAAAGGATTGGACCAGGGGGTCCAATTCTATGAGCCCCAAAAGAAGGTGCCCCTATCCTTCATTATTTTCTATGGAAGGAAGGCATTTTAAAAGGTGTGCTGTCCCTTTCAATATGATGGCCAGAACTCCCTTGGAGTTCAATTATGCTTGTCACACCCTTGCTCCTGGCTCCACCCCCATGTCTCCTGGCCCCACTTCCAAAGTCCCCAGATATTTCTTGAATTGGACTTGGCAACCCTAGTATATATAGATACACACTGTTCCATATTTTTATCCCGCTCTTGAAGCTGGCTATGCTTGTAGCCGCCACCACCTCCTGTGGCAGTGAATTCCACATGTTAATCACCCTTCGGGTGAAGAAGTACCTCCTTTTATCCCTTCTAACCCATTCTAATTACTAGGTAGGTGGTTTATAGATCATTCACAGTTGGGGTACACGGAGATTAGAATCATAGAATCATAGAGTTGGAAGGGACCTCCAGGGTCTTCTAGTCCAATCCCCTGCAGAATGCAGGGAAAGCACAAATACCGCCCCCTAGTTTCCATATCTGTCCTATCTGTATATCCATTTATCAAGTGTATCCCTATTTGTGGATATCTAAATCCATGGATCAGGTCTGCACTTATCTCATACATGTTTTTGCAAAGTTGGGGGATTTTACTGCTGTAACAGTAAAAGGGCTGGTATTTCTTTCTTTTTTAAAAAAGGATACAAAGTGCTATGTATACTGAACATTTCTAAAGGCTTTACCAGGGGTCATTTTGTAGAAAAATAAGTGGTGGAGCTCATCCATGGATTGTTATGCAGCTGCACATACTATTCAATGGACAAGGAGGTGGAACTCTCAGAAAGGTTCAGGAGCTGCGCTCCTGTGAACTGCTACTGAATCTGAGGCCTGGGCTTCACCTATCAAAGCTTTTCCAGGTGCCTTCTAAGGTTACTGGTGAAGTTGCTGCTGCAGGCAAAAGCATTCTTCCTTCCTCTGATTGCTCTGGTTGCTCTGACTTTCTGCCTTGCTTGCTTCTGCCTCTCCTCCCCCACCCACTCCAGCTAGAAATCTTCTTGTGTATCTGTGACCACAGGAGCCAGTGAATGGCCCCTTGGGTTGAGAGGGAAGGTGTACTTTCTTAGCAGGGAAGCTATGTGATTCCTCTTCCCACATCTTCCTCCAGCAAAGTTCCCCTCCCTCCCCTGGTTGCCATTTTGATTGAGGCTTGGCTGGCAGGCAGTGATGTGTATGAACACCCTGTATATTATTTGGAGCCAACTTAGTGGGATATCATAGAATCATAGAGCTGGAATGGACCTCCAGAGTCATCTAGTCCAACCACTTGCACAGTGCAGGAAATTCACAAATACCTCCCCCCACACATACATACCCAGTGACACCTGCTTCATGCCCAGAAGATGACAAAAACCTTCAGGATCCCTTGCCAAACTGACCTGGAGAAAAATTGCTTCCTAACTCCAAAGTGGCCATCAGTATTATCCAAGAAAAAAGCACTGATGCAACACTTCCTGCCCTCCTACTCATGATCTGCCTAATTCACAGAATCAAAGTATAAATAATCACCGAACAACAGCTTGAAACAGATGCAAATATTAACTAAAGTGTGAATCACTATTAACTATGTATATAATATTTATACAAATAGACAATCTAATCTCCAAAATCATTACATTCTCATTACATAATAGCCACAATCCTGGAATTCCATTTGGTACTGTCCCTTTAAAAGTATTGTTGCCCAGGCTTTCAAAAGGAAAACTTTTCTCAAAACACTTTCTCCTTCCAAAGTTGTTGTGGGCATAAGGTCTCTAATCACTTCCAGAAATTCAAAGTACAAGCTTTCTTTTAAGTGATGAGAAACAGTGTTGATAAGGAAATCCATGGAATGAAAATATCACAAGGAGAGAGAGGATATGTCTTTCTGGAACTTTTAAACAATTTCATATCTTCCACAGTTCATTCCCTCTTAACCATAATTAACCTCTTCATGGAGCTACAGAGAAAAACATTCATGCATGGATCAATCCACCAATTTCTAATCTCTGCACCCAACTCCAGAAGATTGGAGGCAGGCAAATGTTGTCCCCATCTTCAAGAAGGGGGGAAAGGAGGATTTACAAGCCCATCAGCTTGATATCTATATCTGGAAAAGTTTTAGAAAAAATCATCAAACAATCAGTCCTTGAACATTTAGAAAGGATGGCTCTGATTACTAAGAGCCAGCATGGGTTTCTCAAGAAAAAGTCATGTCAGTCTAACCTGATCTTTTATGCGAAATGTACTACTTTGCTGGATCAGAGGAATGCTGTAGACATTGTTTATCTTGATTTCAGTAAGACCTTTGATAAGGTTCAACATAGTATTCTTGATGACAAGTTGGTAAAATGTGGTTTGGATCCTGTTACTGTTAGGTGGCTCTGTAGCTGGTTGGCAGATCACACCCTAAGAGTGCTTGTGAATGGTTCCCCATCTGCTTGGAGAGCAGTGACAAGTGGAGTGCCTCAAGGATCTGTCCTGGGATCTGTTTTGTTCAACATCTTCATAAATGATTTGCATGAAGAAATAAGGGGAATGCTTATTAAATTTGCAGATGATACTAAATTTGGAGGTGCCGCAAATGCAGTAGAAGACAGAGACAGGATATAGGATGATCCTGACAAGCGGGAAAACAGGGCTAAAACAAAATGAATTTTAATGGGGATAAATGTAAAGTCCCACATTTAGGTAGGAAAAATCCAATGCATAATTATAGGATGGGGGAGACAGTATGTACAAAAAGGATCTAGGGGTTTTAGTGGACTGTACATTGAATGTGAGTCAGCAGTGTGATGTGGTAGCTAAAAAGGCAAATGTGATTTTGAGCTGTATCAACAAAAGTATAGTGCCCAGATCACACTAAGTGATGGTATCACTTTGCTCTGGTTAGACCTCACCTAGGGTATTGTGTTCAGTTTTGGGCACCATAATTTAAGAAAAATATAGATAAGCTAGAACATGTCCAGAGGAGGGCAACAAAGATGGTGAGGGGTCTGGAGATCAAGTCCTGTGATGAAAGGTTGAAGGAGACGGGTATGTTTAGCCTAGAGAGAAGATGAAGGGCTGTCAGATAAAGGATAGTGCACAGTTATTTTCTATGGCCTCAGAAGTTGTACCAGAACCAACGGGTTAAAATTAAATCAGAAGAGTTTTTGACTAAACATTAGGAAGAACTTCCTGACAGTTAGAGTGATTCCTCAGTGGAACAAGCTTCCTTGGGAGGTGGTGGGCTCTCCTTCTTTGGAAGTTTTTAAGCAGAGCCTAGATGGCCATCTGACAGCAATGCTGATCCTGTGAATTTAGAGGGAGGTATTTGTGAATGTCTTGCATTGTGCAGGGGGTTGGACTAGATGTTCCTTGAGGTACCTTCCTACCAGTGTTCCCTCTAAGCCGAGTTAGTGTGAGCTAGCTCACAGTTTTTTAGCCTCCAGCTCTTACATTTTCATCTTAGCCCAGGAAGGATGGTCCCAGAGCAATCTAATTTATGCGCAGTAGCCAACTTGCTCGCTCACAACTTTAATGCCAGCTCACAAAGTAGAATTTTTGCTCACAAGACTCCACAGCTTAGAGGGAGCATTGCTTCCAACTCTATGTTTCACTTCACTTAATAAGGGAAAGAAGGTCCCCTAGGCAGAGACCTGGCAGAATTGCCAAATATAAAGACTGAGTCCACAGTTATGTTCCCCAAAGGGTTGCCAGTCTCCAGGTGCGGATGGAGATTTCCCACTTTTACATTTGATCTCAAACTGGCAGAGATCATCTCCTCTGGAGAAAATGGCTGCTTTGAAGGCTAGACTCTATGGCTTTGTACCTTGCTAAGGCCCCTCCCCTCTCCAAACCCCACTGTCTCCTGGATCCACCCCCAAAGTCTCCAGGTATTTTCCAATGCAGACCTGGCAATCCTACCCATCACATTTGCCAACTCCCAGTTAGAAAGGACATGTTTTAAACAGTATACCATATTAGTTAAATTTTGCTTTTATCGTTAAATGTAGGATTTGATCCTTTCTCAGTAAATTAAATATGCATAGAAGTCTGGCAGAAAAGCAGTTTCTTTCTCCAAATTCCTCCTCTCCTTCATTGCCAATGCCCAAGAGCTTCCATAGGAACCTCTGGTCAATTTACTTTAACTTTTGTATATAATAGTCTTATATATTGATTTCAAATATTACTCTTACAGGGGGCTTTGTTTTGTTTTTTTACTATACCATTAAAGGTCTGTCTGTCAATTTACTCTGTCTTAGTTGAGCTAATTCTGTTCTCTGTTTCTGTTTTCTTTATTCGTTTATTTTCAACCTTCTATCTTTATTAGTGTTATTTTAATCTTTTGTTATAAAAAGTTCTCTAAATTATTTTTGGAGGAATTTGAGTTGTGCTGGAAACCGAAGTAAGCAATAGTATATTCATCTGATTTTCACTGATCATTGAAGGGGTTTAAACAGAGCAGCAAAGAGTATCCAGCCCAGTATCAGTTGGGGCAGTGTGGAGCTCTCAACTCCTGCCGCCCCAGCTGATCCCCTTGGGTTTTTTTTCTTCTTGGGTCCATTGGATCCAAATATATTTGGGAATCCTGAATATTTCCTGAATCTTACCAGTATAGTGATTTGGGAATATCGGGAAATAACATTATCTTTTGGGTTCAATATACCCCAAACCGAAAATAGCAAGCTTTTTTTTTTTTTTTTTTGGCACACTCCTATTTGAGACCACCTAGTCTTCTAGTCTTCAATGAGGGCAATGCCTGGAGTGTCACCCAATATTCACTTGACCTAGTATGAGGGAATTATTAGCTTAAAGAAACCACACACTAAGCTTGATGAAAATAATAGACAACCAAGCCACACATACCACTGAAATAAACCTGTTTCTTGGTTTACTTCAGTGGCATGTGTGGCTTGGCTATTCCTTTGTTTTCCTTTTCTGCAGCCCTTTCAGTATTACAGTAACAAATCACAGCAGTAACAGAGCAGGTTTCTTGTTTGACTGGTTCAGATTTATAACATGGAACAGAAAGGTTTTTAACTATTTTCACAGAACCAGCACCTAAACTCTGCCTATGTTCAAAATATCTAGCGTGGTCTCCCTTCCTAACCAGGAGACTTCTTAACCCTTCTCCCACCAAAATCCAACAACCCCAGATCTGTCAGTTGAACAGCAGCCTCCTGTGCTCCTCCCCTTCCCCCCTTTACATTTAAATCCACTGTTTGAAATGGATTGCTGAGATTCCTGGAGGGTGGAACTTGAAACCATCTGTCAGTTAGGGACCAATTCCCCGTTAGCCTTGTTCCGGTCTCATTACTCCTTTTCCCACAGCGCTTCTGCTAGATTTTGCACAAGCTGCCCCAGGGCAGTGAGTTGCCCCACCTAGTGGGGAATCGGTCTAAGTGTCTGCCACATGGGTTGTCTGCCGGAAGTTCAATGCTTTTGGGAAACATATCCCCCCTCCTGCCCCTGCTTCTTCACAGCATTGTGGTTTATTCATGCACCTCTGGAGATTTCACTGGCATCTCTCCAATCTTTCTCAAACCTGTTTTGCTCTGAAGTTTTGGAATAGATCACAGTAAAACCTTGATGGCTGCTGAGGGGAAAATGGATTTTTTATTTTCATGTGGCAGCCATTTTCACTGACCCTGTCTCTACAGCAACAAATTCCTCCTCCTGCCACCAGGTGTTTTTTTTTTAAATTTTCACTAATATATATATATATATGTATATATATATATAAATATATAAATGGAAATTCAGACAGCCTGCTGTACCTGTCTTTACAACAATATGTTCATATATATATATATATTTCAGTTAAATATTTCAGTTAAATATATATATATTTCAGTTAAATAAACCTTAAGTCTATAGTCTCTTCTCTTGTGGAGAAACAAGGAACAAGGCACATCTTTGCAAGGGAAGGAAGGAAGGAAACCTGCTTCAGTTATTCCTGAAGTTTACCATATTAACAGGAAATGTCATATATTTTGTGCAGTATTCAGTGAATGTAGAGCCTCAGAGTGGGACAAATATGGCACCCTCAAGGTTCTTTCAGCATGGTAAAATGCTATGGGGGAAAAGGCTCTTCTTTCCTCTTGTGCCATGGTCCTGAGCTGAATAGTGCCCCAGTTAGCACCTGGGAACTTTGATTACCCAACACTGTATTTAACTACGCAAAGATCAGAACTGGATTGGAGGTATCCCTACCTTTCTCATGCTGACTACTGTCACACATTATTCTCCTACTTTCACAGATTCTTTGTACCATCTTCCCCCCTCCAATTAAATCCAAACATATTGTGACCTATAAACTTAGCTTGTTATTACTATTTAGTCTTCGCTTATGTCAGAAGATCTTCATTAAGTTGTATGCTCATTTACTGTTCACTTTTGTAGAGGCATTTGCCTATGTATATGAAACATTAATTTTCATTTCTATGTATCTGAAGAAGTGTGCTTGCACGAGAAAGCTCATACCTTGAATAAACTTTTGTTGGTCTTAAAGGTGCCACTGGACTAAAACTTTGTTCTACTGCTTCAGACCAACATGGCTGCCCACATAGATCTATCATACTATGAGTTGTCTTGACCTTGGTCTCCAGCAACCTCTTCACATTTAAGGATCCTTTCTAGTTCCTTCACAGCTGCCCCTTCCAAGTCTCAATTGCCTTCTGATTTCAAGCCTGCAGTCTCCTTTTTTTTAATCATTTGTTTAATGTTTTAAAGTTAGTATATGTCTTTCAAAATGTGATTGTTTGCTTGCAGTAAATACAAAATTGCAGCAATAACTACAACACAACTAACCAAAGAAGAAAAAGAAAGAAAAAGAAAAATACCACAAGGTAATATAACCTAACATTTGGAACTGGTGGAAGGTGGGGTGTATTCTAAAGAAAATTTACCTTTAAATTTAATTTGAAACAAGACGACAACAACAAATGCTCAAAGAAATCTAGATAATTGAGTCAAATTTCATCTGTATATATATTACATTGACAATTTGTTGCATCTTTCAAAGTAGTTGTTTATACATGTTTGGTATTCTTGTTTGAATGCTTGTTTAAATAAGAAGAAACTTGCTTGAAGGATTGCAGATCAAAGAACTAAGCAAAAGTCAGCTATGGAAAAAGTTGTATGGGGTGCTGCAGATTTTGCTCATGCTGTTTAATTAAGAGTCCTAAAGCTTGCCAATGTGCCATAATTATGACCATCAGCTTTCCCTGCTATTCTGAACCTGTGATTCCAAACAAACCACTAGCCATCCCAGCAAATTGAATAATTGGGCATGTGTTGTTGGCAGGAGTCCACAAGCAACTGTGCTGAGACCCTCCAAATTTATTTTATTTGTAGATCTTTATTAAGCCATAAAATGAGTTAAATCTCCAGAGCCAAAATATTAAAATAGCATGTTTAGAGCAGGAAGAATAAGTTTGGACCCTGTTGGCCTGGTAAATGAGGTGTTTGTCTGACATGGATTATGCAGGACAAGCAAGATCTGTTTGAAAACTATGTTTATCAAAATGCCAAATGACCCTGAAGAGGGTTAGCAATAATGAATGCAAAGTACATGAAGGATTTGCTCTCCTTCAAGGTCACCAAGTGAAAACACCAATTACACATTTAAATCTTATTTCTAATGAGCATGATCAGATGTGTTATTATAAACGGAGAGTGCTTTTTGTTTAACAGGGAAAAGTGGTTTGGGTGTCTATAATCCTGGCCTTTGCAAGCTCTTTTCTTCCTTTTTTGAAATTTTAAATATTGTGTGAAACTTTCTGGAAGCAGTAGTGTCAAAAGTGTGCATTGACAAGAATGTTTTTATAGTTTAGGATTTGCTTATTTGGGGGTAGGACATTACTGGTTTGGGATTCAAATACATGTGGTTATGGAGTTCAGGACCTTATTTTCAATGAAGAATGTATATGAGAGTGATACAGATAATAGCTCCCTGAAATCTAAAGATCCCCTAATTTTCAAGCAGATTGAGCAAAGAGTTCCTATTTTACAGACTGCCAAAGTAGGGGACTCTGTGCAGCTGTACCTCTCTAGAGCCAGTTTGGTGTAGTAGTTAAGTGTGCGACTCTTATCTGGGAGAAATGGGTTTGATTCCCCACTCCTCCACATGCAACTGCTGGAGTGACCTTGGGTCAGTCATAACTCTATCAGAGCTGTGCTATCAAGAGCAGTTTCTGTCAGAGTTCTTTCAGCCCCACCTACCTCACAGGGCGTCTGCTGAGGGAAGGGGAAAGGAAAGGAGATTGTAGACTGCTCTGAGTCTCCTTTGGGTAGTGAAAGGCGTGGAATAAATCCAATCTCCTCCTCCTCTTCTTCTTCCTCAGATTTTCTTAATATGGATAAAAACCAGCTTGTTCTTTCAGATAAGTATGTTGAAATGGTATGATCACTACCTTGGCTACAATTACATTTATTCTATGTGTATTTTCTAGAGTCATAGCAAGGAAAAAATCCTTTTCTTTAGTCTTTTGCTAAACTCGGGACCTTCACAGCTTTTCATGCTTCATCCTGATGTATGAAGTGATAAGGATAGATTCTTCTGTAATGTTTGGACAGGACAGAGTATATGGGAGTGACATATATATTTGAAGTGTGCAAGAGTGCTTCCTCTTTCTCCCTCATCAGAGCATCACTTCTGAGACAACAGTGTTCTGATTCATCCTCAATCTTTCCTGAGATATTTGGCTGCTGAGATGAAGATTTTGGCTATAGAACTGACGTGCAGGTTGTAGTTCATACTGAAGAAGAAGCCTCCTTTTTCTTCCTTCACCCTTCTAGGAAGTAACAGTGATGAGGCATGCTGAGAACTTAAACCTGAACACTATTACCACCATGATCTTACGTACCCAGTTATATGACAGAAGCTCCTGATTCGTTCCCGTGAAATTTCTCTAACCACCATGAGTAGTAGCTAGGGAGCCCCTATCATCATCAAAGTGACAGCTGCCCAGCCCACACATGCACGCCCCACCCACACAAAAACGAACGCCGTATGTTTCCTTATGGGGGAGTGACGCAACAGTCCCCGAGGAGGGGAAAGCGTGTTTTGAAACACAGACGTTATTTAGAGAATTGTGGAGATGCAACAGTTCTAAGCGGGCATAGTTGCGTGTCGATACAACTCATGCTCTATAAATTGTTAATTAATGATCCGGAGTTGGGAGTAAGCAACAAAGTGGCCAAGTTTGCAGATGACACTAAATTGTTCAGGGTGGTGAGAACCAGAGAGGGGCCAAGAATCCCTGCTACAAATACAAGTTGATGGGGGTGTGAACCGGTAGAGACTGACCAAGAGAGAGAGAGAGAGATCTTGGGGGTCATGGTAGATAACTCACTGAAAAAAATGTCAAGACAGTGTGCGATTGTGATTAAAAAAGGACCAATGCCATGCTGGGAATTATTAGGAAGGGGATTGAAAACAAAGCAGCCGGTATCATAATGCCCCCCCTGTATAAATTGATGGTGCTGACTAATTTGGAATACCGTGTACAGTTCTGGTCACCGCACCTCAAAAAGGGTATTATAGCATCGGAAAAAAGTGTCGAAAAGGGCAACTAGAACGATTAAAGGTTTGGAACACTTTCCTTATGAAGAAAGATTAAAATGCTCTTTAGCCCAGAGAAACGTCAACTGCAGGGTGACACGATAGAAGTTTACAAGATTATGCACGGGATGGAGAAAACAGAGAAAGAGGTACCTTTCTCACAATACAAGAACTCGTGGGCATTCAATGAAATTGCTGATCACGCTTAAAGTTACTGTTACTTATTTGATCCCTTTTTAAGATTGGCAATGTGTGGTGATTAACATGTGAAATTCACCGCCGCAGGAGGTGGTGGAGGCTACAAGCATAGCCAGCTTCAAGAGGGGATTGGACAAAAATATGGAGCAGAGGTCCATCAGTGGCTATTAGCCACAGTGTGTGTGTGTGTGTATAATTTTTTTTTGGCCACTGTGTGACACAGAGTGTTGGACTGGATGGGCCATTGGCCTGATCCAACATGGCTTCTCTTATGTTCTTAACAGATCCCTTTGGAGTGCCTCGCAATCCTCTCTGGTTCTCACCACCCTGAACAATTTAGTGTCATCTGCAAACTTGTCCACTTTGCTGCTTACTCCCAACTCCGGATCATTAATGAACAAGTTAAAGAGCATGAGTTGTATCGACATGCAACCAGCTGTTAAAGGGACGTGTTACATGTATAAGATTAGCCGTGCTCAGTTTTAAGGCCATCGTTTTATCCGTTGGGTATGTCTCCTCTCCAAACTATGCCCGCTTAAAACTGTTGCATCTCCACAATTCTCTAAATAACGTCTGTGTTGCAAAACACGCTTTCCCCCCAAACAATATGAAGCCTGCTACACCAGTGGCTGACCCTCCTTTCCCCCTTAGGAAACAGCCGGCATTCCTTGGGGGGGGGGGGCAGATCCCTTGCCGCCCCCTCGGGGACTGTTGCGTCACTCCCCCATAAGGAAACATACGGCATTCATTTTTGTGTGGGCAGGGCATACATGCGTGGGCGGGGCAGCTGTCACTTTGATGATGATAGGGGCTCCCTAGCTACTACTACCATGCATCTGCACAGTAGCCACTTATGTAACAAGGCCATGCAATGTCTTTGTAATAAATAACAAATAAGTAGTACTGAAGAAAAAGCATGTACTGCCAGGGTCATGGTTGAGTCATTAAAGTACTGACTGTCTTGCATCTCATCTTTGCACTTGTAAGAACCACTCCTGGACTAAACCTGAATCCAGGAACAAACAACTTATTCAAGGATTACAGGATGAGTTGTGGATAAAAAACTGGATGAGATGGAAGATCAAGGGCCTCAGGGGGCAACTGACATCCCTGGACTCCCCCAGACCCAGAGCCTCTGGAACCTGAGGCCTCAGTTGAAATATGTCAACCTGAATGAGCTCCAGACAATACTGCAAACTTCACTAATGCCAGGGCAACCAGCCTGCTTCCTCATAAGGCCAGATCCTGGCTCACCAGTCCTCCAAGTTTTCTCCCATTTGGCAAGAGCAGTGGAGACAAAAGGGCCTTGAGGAGACAGAAGGACCTGTTCATGTCACCAAACTGGAGTGCTGCTCAAGCACATATCTTTTCATGATCAGGTCACAATTAAGCCCTGACTAAAGGGAACCCAGGAATAGAAGGGACTTTTTTTTCTCTGCAGGGTCCTAAACTAAATAAAGAACATTGCAGGTTCAACCAATTCACATGGACAATGGCTTCAGCTTCACTTCAAACCAAGAGATAGTAAACCCAGATTGCATCCTTGTGCCTCCATGAGGGCAAGACTCAGTCTTCAGTTTCTGTGTAGATCCTTAGAATCATGTAATCACAGAGTTGGAAGGGACCTCCAGGGTCATCTAGTCCAACACCCAGCACAATGCAGGGATCTCACAAATACTTCCCACCCACTACCCCCACACCTAGTGACCATTATTCCATGCCCAGAATACAGCAAATAACCTCCAAGATCCCTGGCCAAACTGGCCTGGAGAAAAATTGCTTCCTGATCCCAAAGTGGTGATCAGCATTTCCCTGAGCATGTAAGAAAGGGCTATGTGAACTAAGCACTGATGCAACCCTTCCTGCCCTTCTCATGATCTTCCTAAATTCACAGAATCAGCATTGCTGTCAGATGACCATCTAGCCTCTGTTTAAAAATATCCAAAGAAGGAGAGCTCACCACCTCGCAAGAAACCCTGTTCAACTAAGGAAACACTCTGTCAGGAAGTTCTTCCTAATGTTTAGCCAGGAAGTCTTTTGATTTAATTTCAATGTGTTGGTCCCAGTCCAACCTTCTGGGGTAAAAGAAAACAATTCTGCAACATCCTCTATATGAAAGCCCTTCAAGTATTTGAAGATGGTGATCATATCACCTCTCAGTCATCTCCTCTTCAGACTAAACATGCTGAGCTTTTTCAACCTTTCCTTGTAGGATTTAGTCACCTGATGCCAGAAAGAAGGTGAGACAAGGCAGCACAGCACCCTAAGTAGCAACCTGGGTGCCCCTGCCTTACCAGCCATCCTCAATTCCCTGTTAGGTACAGCTTTTGGCCAGGTGGACCCCAGCTTTCCATGTTTGTTACTGACCACCAGCCCCTCTGCCTCAGCAAAAGCAACCATAGTCACCCTTGCTGTCTCCACCTTCCTCCCATCCTGCAGTGCTACAAACAGGACCCTTGGTGAGTCCAGGCCCCAGCTTGTAGTCAGCCTCAGGATCCCACTTTGAGAAATAAGTTTAATCGCAGTGACACAAGAAAACAATTTAATCATACAATGGGAAACCACATTTGGACACATCAAAATGGGCTATTAAATGATTGGCTCCTTGATTACAACCAGTACCCAAGATGACCTGAGCCAATGGGTGATAGAGCACAAGTTTCTATGATGATCTCCTTTGGAAACAAGACAACATCTTTTATTTGTATTTGGCTATCTGATGAGGCTTTACAAATAGTTGAGGAAAGAAGGAAAGCGAAAGGCAAAGGTGAAAAGGAAAGATTCACCCAACTGAATGCAGATTTCCAGAGAACAGCAAGGAGAGATAAGGAGGCCTTCCTGAAGGAACAATGCAAAGCAATAGAGGAAAATAATAGAATGGGAAGGACAAGAGATATTTCAAGAAAATTGGAGAAATCAACGGAATGTTTCGTGCAAAGATGGCCATGATAGACAAAAATGGTAGGGACCTAACAGAAGCAGAAGAGATCAGGAAGAGGTGGCAAGAATACACAAAATGATTATACAAGAAGGATCTCAGTGTCCTTGACAACCATGACAGTGAAACTGATGACCTTGAGCCAGACATCCTGGAGAGTGAAGTCAAATGGGCTTTAGAAAGCATTACTAACAACAAAGCGAGCGGAGATGATGGTATCCCAGTTGAGCTGTTCAAAGTACCAAAAGATGATGCTGTTAAAATGATGCACACATTATGTCAACAAATTTGGAAAACACAACAGTGGCCACAGAATTGGAAAAGATCGGTTTATATTCCAATCCCAAAGAAGGGTAGTGCCAAGGAATGTTCAAACTATTGCACCATTGCACTCATTTCACATGCCAGCAAGATCATGTTAAAGATCCTACAAGCTAGGCTTCAGCAGTATGTCGATCAAGAACTACCAGAAGTTCAAGCTGGGTTTCAGAGATGTAGAGGTACTAGAGATCAAATTGCCAACATTCGATGGATTATGGAGAAAGCACGGGAGTATCAGAAAAACGTCTATTTCTGCTTCATTGACTATGCTAAAGCCTTTGATTATGTGGATCGTAACAAACTGTGGCAAGTCCTTAAAGAGATGGGAGTACCAGACCACCTCACATGTCTCCTGAGAAACCTGTATAAGGGTCAAGAAGCAACTGTCAGAACGGGATATGGAACAACTGATTGGTTTAGAATAGGAAAAGGAGTTTGACAAAGATGTATATTGTCACCCTGCTTATTTAATTTATATGCAGAGTACATCATGCTGAATGCTGGCCTGGAAGAAGCACAAGCTGGAATTAGGATTGCAGGGAAAAGCATAAACAACCTCAGATATGCAGATGACACTACTCTAATGGCAGAAAATGAGGAGGACTTAAAGAACCTCTTGTTGAGGGTGAAAGAGGAGAGCACAAAAGTAGGCTTGAAACTCAACATCCAGAAAAACTAAGATAATAGCATCTGGCCCCATCACACCTTGGCAAATAGAAGGGGAAGACATGGAAGTTGTGACAGACTTCACATTTCTGGGATCCAAGATCACTGTAGATGGTGACTGTTGCCATGAAATTAAAAGACGTTTGCTCCTTGAGAGGACAGCTATGGCGAACCTGGGCAGTATAATAAAAAGTAGAGACATCACCCTGCCAACAAAAGTCCGTATAGTTAAAGCAATGGTATTTCCAAAAGTAATGTATGGCTGTGAGAGCTGGACCATAAGGAAGGCCGAGCGTAGAAGAATAGATGCTCTTGAGATGTGATGCTGGAGAAGGCTCTCGAGAGTCCCTTGGACTGCTGCAAGAAGATCAAATCAGTCAGTCCTAAGGGAAATCAACCCAGACTGTTCACTGGAAGGTCAGATGCCGAAGCTGAAGCTCAAATACTTTAGCCACCAAATGAGAAGGGCGCACTCCCTGGAGAAGATCCTGATGCTAAGAAAGACAGAAGGCAAAAGAAGAAGGGGACGGCAAAAGATGAGATGGCTGGACAGTGTTACTGATGTAACAAACATGAATTTGAGCAGACTTCGGAGGATGGTGAAGACAGGAGGGCCTGGCGTGACTTTGTCCATGAGGTCGCAAAGAGTCGGACTCGACTGTGCGACTGAACAACAAAAATATTTAAACATCAACCAATTTCAAGCTATTCAATTTTTGCACAAGCTGCCGTGGAGCTGTGAGTTGGTGCGCCATTCTCCTGCAGCAAGCAGAAACTGCTTGTAAGAGGATCTTGCTTGCTAGGGGAAAGCTGTGTGCCAACTCCCAGCTCTGCGGCAGCTTGTGCGAACATGGAGAGAAGCACCAGGAGCAAAAGGGCTCTCCCAGGAGCAAAAGGGCTCTCCACCCAGAGCAAGCCTAGTGTGAAATCGGTCACTGAGATGGCTATGGCTGACCCAAGGCCATTCCAGCAGCTGCAAGTGGAGGAATGGGGAATCAAACCTGGTTCTCCCAGATAAGAGCCCACACATTTAACCATTACACCAAACTGGTGTAGAGTGCTTGTGCTCTTCCTCTCCATGAGTTCAGTCAATGTATGAAGGGCTCAAATGTTCAACAGATAAGTTTTTGGTACTCTAAATAAATATGGCTTAAAAAGAAACAAATTATTATAGCCTAAATAAGAAAATGACATATTTGTGGAAACATGTTGGACCAGTACTTTAATTATATACGAAAACTTTGGGATACTTATTGTACATTACAAACAGATCTTTGGGTTTGAATTCATGATTATTAGGTCTGTCAGCTTCTGTACATTATAAAGGTATGAGGATTTTATGTCACAGGGATGGATCTTTTTCTTAGATTTGATTAAGCTATGGAATTGATCTTTGTCTAGTGGTATTCCTGTGACTCCAACATACATTTTGGCAGAAGTCTAACTTGCCTTCCCTTTCTCCTAGATGCTAATTTAGCTTTTACTGAGGAAAAAAAAATCCACCCAGGATTATTTTAGAATGAGGCAGTTGTAACAAAAATTGCTGAACCTTCATCTCAATATTTACAGTAAAATCAGCAGGGACTAAGCTATCATTTAACTGGAACAAGTTAAATGAGTCCCTATTGAATGGAGAAAAGAAATCTTGACTGAAAAAAAATCTTTTTAATATTTGCCTGCTTGTGGGGGTGGGGGGGGGAGGAATGAAAATAGCACATTCAGAGAGAAAAAATGTTTCTTCCCAAATTTGTGTGTTAGTTTTGTGTTAGAAGTTGTTATCAAACACAATTGTTTCCTTTCACTGCTCTTGCTTTGCTGTCTTTTTAAAGGGCCACTCAGCCTTTACTAAATGATGTCAGTCAATCTGGATTAGTGTAGTAAACATGCCAGCCTCATGATGCCATATAACCCATCAGATCTGTCTACAGGGCAATGCTTGAAGCCAAATTAAGCCAATTCATTGTGAGACATCATGATGGGGAAAGCATTGTCCTCCCTCTGAATTCTCTTTGCTTTTCCTAAGTGATGTCATCATGTAGCCAAATCCACTTAGCTGCTTAACATCATGACTTACAGTTGCCATTTCAAATTTCTCTCCAGTTATTACTTTGTGTCAGGGTTGGTGAGCATAGTAGTTTCAAGGTCTCTTGTTCACTGCTGAGAAAACTACAATTCTTGTCCAGGCTGACATAAAGTAATAGCCAGAAAAGATTAGGATTGGAAATGTTACTTTAATGATGAGCCTCCCCCCTCTTGATGTCAGCTATTCATCCATCCCTCTTCATGAGGGCAATGTTTGTTGGAAAGAAAAACCACCAATGGAGAGGTGTAAGCTTGTGTGTATGTCCTCTGTGTGTGTGTGTGTATTACAGGTTTCCACTTTGTACACTTACCAAAAGCTCTTGAGTTTTCTCAAGCATTTGACAGAGATGTTCTTCAACACACACACACAACCCCCCCCCAAAAAAACACACACTTTAATGGCCAAACACATACACATACAGGGATGGCTCACCCACTAGGCAAACTAGGCATTTGCCTAGGGCTCTAGCAGGGTGGGGGCACCAAATTGGTCCTTCCCATCCCCATGCCCTAGACAAATCCCAACTTTGCCTCTTCTTCTGCCCACCCACCTCTTCCCCTCCTCTGTAGCTTGCCTGCCCCACCGTTCTCTTCTTCCACCCACCCCTTTCCCCTCTCAGTACCTCTCCCACCATCCTCTTCCTCTCCCCACCCTTCCCCCCTTAGTAGCTCTCCCACCATCTTCTTCCCCCACCCGCCTGCCCCTTCCCCCCTCGGTAGCTTGCCCACTGTCCTCTTCCCCTGCCCGCCCCTTCCCCTCCTCCATAGCTCACCCACCCCGCCTCCTCTCTGTCACTTGTCTGCCATGCGGGGCAGTGGAGTGTGGTAGGCTGTGGGTCTAGGGCTGGCCCTGTAACCCTAGGAATGCCCCTGTACACACACATAAACACACAACAGTGTTGCTTTGAAATAGTAAAGAGTCCAGTTGCACCTTTAAAACTAACAAATTTTATTGTAGCAAGCTTTCAAGAAACATAGCTGTCTTTGTCAGATTGGTTATTGAACTTGGGGGGAGGTTACCCACTGCTTTTACCCCTTGCCAAAATGTATGTAAAAAGTAGCCCTGTATTTCACTTCAACCCTACTGAAACCACAACGGAGGAAAAGCAAACAAAACTATTTTGTTTTATTTTACTGGGGGCTGATATAAAGAAAATGCCTCCCTTGAAGTTCATGACCTTTTCTTTCAAAATCTTTGTAGACTGGGTTGCAGCTCTATATAACTTTAATGGCCAAACTACTTATAGCTGCAGTTGTTGCGATTAACAGCAGGTATTCTGTTTTTATACCAGCAACCAGTTTTTTCCCTTTCTTTTTTTATGTTGGATGATGTCATTATTTCAGTTGTTTAATGGCAAATTTGCTACAGAACACCCCAGGGGAATTTATTCCCAAACACTTTTCTATCCCTATGCAGAGAAATCTAAGAGCTTTTCTCCGAGTTCCTAGCAAGAGCTTCCTGCTTGCTTTATAAGTTCCAGCTAATACACACATATTTAGAGCATGTCTGCATTGCAAGGAGCCAGTCTTATGAGCTGTCACAGAGACACTAATAACAAGTCCACCTTACATCCTTTGCCTGTTTGTGTGATCCCACCTTTGCAGTCCAAATCATCTTGCTGGCCTTGGACTCTTGCTTTAATATGAGATTTGTTATTATTTCAGAAGTATATTATGTATAGACTATTTTGGGGCACCATCTTTTTATATATAGTCTTGAATGTGAAATCCTAAGAAAAAGCTAAATGTGACATTTCTTGACCTTGCTGTTGTCTTTATGGGATGAACAGGGAGAGGCAGCATCTGAAATTATGGAACACAAATATTGATAGATGTTTGTTTACTTTAATTAGGATGCATTTTACAGGTACAATGTCAGATCTTTACAGATGCAGTGTCTTTAAAATAAGTGCTGCTATTGAAGGTCTTGGATAATAACTATTACCAGTGAGTTAAAGTAGGATTATCATCCATTAATTTATTTTTCTTTTTTATGTTATTTAGTCCTGTTTTTTTAAAATAACTCTGATGTTTTGCTTCATTTATATTCTACCAGAAACTGAACCTTATACAATATGAAGATGATAACATTATTTTGTTTCTGAGAAGGTGACCTCAGGTAGTTAGAACTACAATCTTATTCAATGATATGGGCATGAAGTAGCCATTTATGGTGAGTGGGGGATGCTTTACATATGCCACAATATTAGTGTAACTGACACTCAAAATTTGCATAATAGCCATCTTAACCCAAGTTGAGCAAGACCACACACATACACACACAGAGAGTGTGGTTTTGCTCAACTTGGGTTATGATGGTCATTACTCAAATTTTGAATGTGTATGTATGTGTGTATGCACGCACGCATGCACACACAAACACAGTTTGGGTTGGAGCAACCCAGATCGCTGCTCTGAAATCTCTGGCGACTCCCCCACCCCCACATCCTCCCCACCTACCTTCATCTCCCCCTCTGCATTGGAAGGAAGACTGGTGAGGGAAGGCAGCCAGCAGCAACAGCTTAGCCCCACCTCCAGCAGCCCTCAATCTGGCCAGGACAAGCTGGGGGATTACACATGGATCTGTGCTTTTCTGCTCACTCGCTGCATTGAGCCAGCACAGAATTGTGAGTTGGGACAGTGGGTGGCTTCTTGGCCTGACAGGGGCATGGGACAGTCAGAGAGTGCCCAGGCTGTGTGAGGCTTGCCCCTGCTGTCCATGTGTTCATTCACCGTCCCATCCCATCCCAAAGAAGCAGGCAAGTGGACATTTGAACTCAGAGCCATCAGGGCCTGAGAGGGGAGGAGGAGGATGCAAGCAAATGTGGATCCCTCTTCACCACCACCAGCCTGCTGAAAGTCTGTGACTGGTCTGAAATCACTAGTCAGCTTCTACAGCAAAAAGCTGGGTCTGGCAGACCATGCTCTGAAGGCTAGCTGCCATGTTACAGTGGTTTTCATGGTGGGGGCAAGATTTTGACCTCAGCAAGGTATAATGACTCAGAGTCTACCATTTTCTCCAGGGGAACAGATAACTGCTCATCTGGAAAGCAATTGTAATTATGAGTGATCTCTAGGCCTTACCTGGAGATTGGCAACAGTGGCTCCCCAGGAGCAAATGGTTTGTTTGGAAGGTGGAGTCTATGGCATTATACATGTCTGAGTTCTCACTCCTCCTCAAACCCCACCCTTTCCAGGCTTCACCCCTCAAATCTCCAAGAGTTTTCCAACCTGAAGTTGGGAATCCTCTCTCCTTACCAGCCAACCATCAACCTACCTTTATCTGCCCCTCCAGCTTTCCATCTCCTCCCCCTCCCTGCAGCCTCTACCTAGGAAAATGACACTCTCCATACTGGGAACTAAAGCAGCTGTCATCATTCTTCTCTCTCCCTTTTGATCTGTACAACAACCCTGTGAGCTAGGTAGACTGAAAGTATGTGGGTGGTCTGAAATTACCCAGTCAGCTGGAACCTGGGTCTGGGTCTGGCAGACAGCTTTGAAGTGCTGACTGCCACCTCACATTTCCTGTCATAGGAAGATTGCTGCTGAACAGGAGCAAACAGCCAAGTCTATTTAAGTCATGCCAGTCAGGTGGCATCAAGTCACTCAGGGTACTGCTAGACCTAGGGTAGGAAACCTCCACATGGAGACTGAAGATCTCCTGGTATCACAACTGAACTCCAGAAAAAAAGATCTCTCTCTCCCCCTTGAGAAAATAACTGCTTTGGAGGGTGGGTGCTATGGCATAATATTCAGCTGAGGCCTCTCCCCATCCCAAAGTCTGGCTTCCATAGGCTCCACCATGAAATCGCCAAGAATTCCCCAACCTGGAGCTGGCAACCCTGGTCAGGACAGCCCCAATGAATTCTCTTTCAAAGGACAAAATAGGCCTAGAAAGGCTTTCCCCCTCCCCCAGCTTTTACTGACAAAACCAAGCAACAGGCATGGAGGGGAAAGTAAAGGCAGCATCACCAATGGCCCAGTCTTAAACTCCATATTCTATCTCCTTCTGTCTGTCTCTCCTTCCCTCTCTCTATCTATACCTAGAATAAAATATTGTTGTTTTGCTGCCGAGGGATGCCATTTTTGTCTGTTTCTCTGGCTGTTTGGTTCCTTAGAGGAGGGGGGGAAGGTCACAAGCTGTCATATTCTTTTAAAATAACACATCTAAGACAAAAACAACAGCAGCACAGGCTTGAAGGAATTAGCTTGCTTTTGTATTGTCCTTAACTGTATGCTTTACCCTAAATATTTTACATAGGGATAATAAAAACTTGCATACTGGGTTCCAGGTGGACTTCCATATTGGGCAAGATATATAGCCAACAGGGCAGGAATTGGGCAAGAACTTTCCCTTTATGTGCCAAACCACTCAGATGTGAAAAATAACCCGAGGTCCAATCTAGAATTCTTTTCTGTGCATCAGGGGGTGGAAGTCCTGGAACAAGACTTATTTGAGATGAGTCATTTCACATCGTAGTGGGAATTCTATGAGAGATTAATTTTCCTTGAAGAATTCATACTATCCTTACTCCATGGTACAAGCAGTGCCTTGGTAAATATGTATAGAGTCCATCTGGTGTCGTGGTTAAGTACACAAACTCTTATCTGGGAGAACTGGGTTTGATTCCCCACTCTTCCACTTGCAGCTGCTGGAATGGCCTTGGGTCAGTCATAGCTCTTGCAGAGTTGTCCTTGAAAGGGCAGCTTCTGGCTGAGCTCTCTCAGCCCCACCCACCCACAGGGTGTCTGTTGTAAGGGAAGAAGTTGAAGGAGATTGTAAACCACTCTGAACCTCTGACTCGGAGAGAAGGGCGGGGTAAAAATCTGAGGTCTGCAGTCTTCTTCTAGATTATTCTTATTTAACCTTTACATTGTTTGTGTAGTCATGGCTTCAAAAGGACTGATTGTTTCAGGCCATGTTGCATGGATATTTTCATGATTAGATAAAATCTGATGCTATTATGATAATATTATGATTTGGTATTTGTTTTTATGAGTTTGATTTAATATTTCCTATTACTCATGGTGGGTAAATTGAAGGGTCTGTTTTTCTTTCCATACTTGACATATACATACAGTAGTAGGTTATAGCCAGTCTCTTACCTACCCAGTAGTACAGCACAGAACTCTTGAAATAGTTGCATATATTAACTTGCAGAACCATCCTAAGCACACTTACACCATTGAAAGCCCATTGACTATTCATTGATCATGAAGGTGACCAGGGGTCATTTTGTAGGAAAAAAGGTGCAGGAGCTCAGTAGAGTATCTCATTTGCATATGCTCCAGAATCTGGGTGCAACTGGGAGAGAACTCCCCACTGCATGCAGACCCCAGCTGATGGTTCAGAAGCTGTGCTCCTGTGAGCTCCTGCTGAATTCAAGCCCTGGAGGTGACTGTATGTATTGTAAAGCCCCTGAATATTTCACAGTGGAATAAACCTGCAGCCATGCAATGGGCAATATTTATGTACACCTTTATCTCCAGAATAATACCAGACACCTAGACAATGGGTATCTAAAAAACACAGATATAGACAAACGGTAACCTATAATATGGGCCCTGAGAGGAGATGAAGACGCAAACCTGATCTACTGACCTATGCCCTGACCTCTCCCCTCCCTTCCATTAAGTATAAGTGGCTAGCTAAGTAGCTAAGTCCAGCATCTTTAGAGTATAAAAGCTCCCTTAGAATATATTGCTCTGTAACTCCTCCCTGTCTTTGGCTCTCATCTTCAGTGTGTTTCATCCTTGGCAATATAAACATTCTGGCTGTCCTATAGTAAACAAGTTTTGTGTTCATTCTAGGATTATCAAAGGAAAATTATTACTTCTAAGTTTATTATTAAATCAAGATCAATCCAATCAGTGTCAGCTGGCCATCTTGCACCTGGGAAAACATCCTGAGAAGATGCTTCCCACCCATTTTAATGAATGTTGGGAATCAAGATTCAAAACTGGGAAATTTCCTCCCTCCTGGTGCAGGAATGCACACCCCCATTCCCCAAAACAGTATAAAAAGACATACACTCCAGAGTTTCAGTGTTTTGCTCTTGGCACCTAGATAGAAAAGAGCAATGCCCCTGGTTTATATCAGGCTCTTTGTACATGGAGATGCTGGTCGGATTCACGTACCCACCCTCTTCCCATCCTTCAGGTTTGTCTACCCTTCAAGATAGGCAATGTATTACCTACACCAACCCTTCCCCCATCATACCAGCTACTTCCTTTTATTTCAGTATTTTGTATGAATGTTTTGATCTGAATGTATATTTAAAATCATATTATCATTTATCTACAATAAAACTTATTTTCTTTCATACCTGGCCTGGTTTGTAGTTCCAATAAAGGGTGTATCAGGGACAACTCTTCGTAAACATAGATAGCTAGATCCCACCTTTCTACCCCTACCTCTCACAGTCTCTGCCTTTTGTGCTAACTTCCCCAACTAAATCAAAGGCAAAATTATTTAATAAGTCTGTCAGGGGGCAACAGTATAGTGACTCGGGACTTAGACTCGGGACAGCAGGGCATGAAGACCTGGTATAAGATGTAGATGTTGTTACATCAGTTGGGAATAAAGCAAGAGTATTAGCACCTTAAAGACTAATAAAATTTGTGGTAGTGTATAAACTTTCATGAGTCATTGCTCACTTCTTCAGAAAGCTGTTATTCTTCAGGTTTTTGAAGAAGTGAACAGTGACTCACAAAAGCTCATACCCTGCCACAAATGTTGTTATTCTTGCTACTGGATTCTTTCTCCTTTCTACTTGCTACAGACAAACACAGTTACCCATCTTGATCTTCTTTGTGGTCTCTGTGCATCACACTGATGGGATTAGGCGCCAGCGCCAATCTCGATTGGTAAACTCAAAAGCTGCGGATTTCCGCGACCACATCTCAGTGCGCATGCCCAGAAGCCCCACTGCGCATGCCCACTGAGGTGGGAGCGGACATCCCACCAGTTCTCTTCTGACCACTGCTCAGATCAGTTGATCATTTCTTCGCTCCAGTTGGTGAACTTATTTCTGATATTTTGACTAAAACTTACTGGATTTCTATTAGATCTCTCTACTTAACGTTAAATTATATTATTGCTTTCCGTTCCTGGGATTGTCTCCACTTCCCGTGGGAGTGCGGGGAGGGAAGAACTTTTCCCGACCTTTTTCCCCCTCCCATCCCCCAGATTATTCACATGGAAAGACACTGGGGATTTTTCAAAAGGTGTACCAAGTGCGGGAGTAAAATCGCCCCACCGGACGGCCATACACTGTGCCTATTGTGCCTTGGAGAACTTCACAGAACTGACTTGTGCACACACTGTGCTAAATTCTCCAAGCAGACTAAGAAAAACAGAGCGGCCCGCCTTGCAGTGGCCCTGATGGAACAGGCACTGTCCCTGCGAAGAATGTCTTAGTCGACACCGATGGATCGGGCCAACCAACCGATCCCGGCCACTGGATCAGCGGCCTCGAAGACTGTCAATACCGATCGTTCCCCTTCCGATGCCGACCGGTCTTGTAAGCGCGCGGGCTCGGCTGCTAGATCGGAGTCCTCTATGCCTGCAAAAAGGCACAAAGAGGATAAGGGGTCTTACTCGGAGAAGAAGAAGAAGAAAACGGAAAAGCTGAAACAGCAAACCCATTTCTCCATCCTCTCTGACATCACCATCGGACCTCATGGGACCGATCATTCCTCCATTGAAGCTCTTTGCTTCACCGGGTCATCGGCCAAGCCCTCTGATGCTAGCCTCAATGTCCACTCAACTCGCTATGTCTTCAGACTCCGATCGTGACACCGATCTTACACAGCGCTCCGGTACCGAGGGTAGCCCCTCCGATGCATTACACACAGTGGCTGAAACTCCTTGACCCCGAAGTCCTCCTTTCCGAGGTCAACCGCAAGAATTGCTGAGAGATCCATCTCTGCGGAGCTGCTCCCCAAGATATAGAGCAAGAGACAACTCTCCATCTCACCACATGCCACCACAGATCCCATGGGATCAAGGTCAATGGCAGTACTTATAAAGGGCATACCCGATGCAATTGGCTCTCTCTTGATTTCCTTCACATCAAATGGACTGGGACCAATATTCAGAAGCCTCCTGTTGATCCCGAACCTCCTACAGAACACCAAGGCGAGGTCCGTCTGCATCGCTATCTAGACCACCTGACGATGATTTGAATTGACAGTACAGAGATTCCTCACATCAAGGCTCTACGGAACAGACACCCAAGATTACAACATTGGAACCCGTGTCGGCACTGACACCACAACTTTTGAAGCATTCTGACTCCCCTGAAGGTTCCCCAAGATCCGAGGAAGGATCGATACCGGAAGATCCAGAAGCAGCTTCCTCGCCAGAAGAACCTTCTCCCTCTCAGAAAGTAACAGAGAAACAACCTATTTCCCCTTCAGAGGATTTGAAGTCATATGGAGATCCCATCAAACGTATGGCACAATCTCTGTCCCTACCTACTGTTCAACAACAACCCATCATTACAGACACCATCTCTGACATCGTACAAATGGACACCTCTACAGCAGTAGCCCTACCTCTAACTACTGTTATGCTTCACACTGCCAAATCCTCTTGGGAAAAACCAGCTTCTATCCCCATCTCATCCCGTAGACTGGATCGCATGTACAGGATTCAAGAATCCAGTGCAGACTTTCTCTTCTCCCACCCAACTCCATGGTGGTTTCTTCATCATCTAAAGTGAAGAAGACTCACTCTCCCCCCCCCCCCCCGATAAGGGAAGAAACTAGACAACTTAGGAAGGCGTTCCTATTCTGTGGGGTCACTGGGCATCAAAATTGCCAACTACTCAGCCTGCATGGGGCGTTACCAATATGTCCTTTGGGAGCAACTCTCCAGCATATTGCCAGGCCTCCCAGAACAAAGCAGGGCTGCAATCAAGAAGATCCAAAGGGAGGGTATGACCCTAGCCAAGCAACAACTGAATTCGTCTAAACATTCTGGTGACATCTGTGCTAAAACCTTAACCACAGCCATTACTCTGAGATGACACTCTTGGCTTCGATCTACAGCCCTACAATCTGACACACAGACCTACGTGGAAGACTTATCCTTTGACGGCAATGGCCTCTTCAGTTCTAACACCGATTCCATTTTGCAAGAAATGGATAAAAGGAAGCTAGGCGTTTCCTCTTCATCGCCCCCCAGAACAAGCGTCCATGGTTTAAACCATGGAACAAGAAACCTTATTCAAAACCGCCTATGGATCAACCATGGCGTCCCAAGGGTGCAACAACTTTCTCCAAGCCACCTTATAGCTCTAAACCCAAATATTCTCCTACATCCTCCCAGTCATCATGCCAGAAGGGTTCTAAACAGCCTAAACAGGGGCTTTGACTGCCTCTTCCTCCCTGCCCCTTTCTACCCACCTTCTTCGGACCATACTCGCCTTTTTCCTTTCCTCCAGGCATGGTCCAAAATAACTTCAGATCAATGGGTCCTGTCCATAATCCGTCTGAATTATGTGATCGAATTTCTTCAAAACACACCCACTCTGACCTTTGTCTCCACCACCCCTTCACTCACATTATGGGAAGAGGTTCAAGCACTTCTCCTCAAACAAGCCATAGAACAGGTTCCCTCAAACCAAATGGGACTCGGTTTCTACTCTCGCTATTTCATGGTCCCAAAATGGGATGGAGGTCTTCGGCCAATCATGGACCTTCGAGCCCCAAACCTGTTCATCACTTACCACAAATTCAGAATGACCTCACTATCCAACATCCTTCCCCTTCTCAATCAAGGAGATTGGATGATGGCCACACTGGATTTACAAGATGCTTATTTTCACATCAGCATCCACCCATCCCACAGAAAATATCTAAGATTCACCATTGGAACAGCCCATTACCAATATCAAGCCTGACCATTCGGGATCTCTACAGCCCCCAGAGTCTTCACAAAGATGATGGTGGTCATCGCAGCCCATTTGAGACTACAGGGTATTGTACTATTCCCGTACATAGACTATTGGCTTCTTGTTGCAGAGTCCAAATCTCACCTCTTGCAGCACATCTCCATCACACTCACTCTTCTACAAGAACTAGGACTGTGAATCAACCAAAAGAAATCCCATCTTCAACCCTCCCAGAGGGTACAATTTATAGGAGCCATGATAGACACTCTTTCCTGCAAGGCCTTCCTACCACCAAAGCAAACAGACGACATTGTGGCTCTGGTACGAGTTTTCTACACAACCCTACAGTCACAGCTCATCAGGTTCAATGTCTCCTGGGCCTCATGGTGGCCACAACTTCAGTTCTTGTTTTTGCCAGACTTCACATGAGGATCTTGCAATTGTGGTTCCTCAGGCACTTCAGATGCAACCTCGACTCCCCATCACGTCGGATGACCATTCCCCCGGAAGTACCATCCTCCCTCACTTGGTGGCAACAACATCTTCTGCTGGAAGGAGCACCTTTCCACAAGCCGCCCCCATCAGTCACTATAACCTCCGATGCTTCCCTATGGGGCTGGGGAGCACACATGAATGGCCTTTGGGTGGGGGACAAGTGGCCCGAACACCACGCACATCACCACATAAATTTTCTAGAGCTGTTGGCAATTCACCGTGCCATCCATTCCTTTCATCCACTACTCATGGACAAGATGGTAGCCATTATGACAGACAACAGGACTGCTATGTCCTATATAAAAAGACAGGGGGGCACAGTCTCGCGCAAGCTGTGTCTATTAGCTCTGAACATATGGGAAACTTGCAGAGCAATGGGCTCCACATTGATGGCAACACACCTCCCGGGGGACCAGAATGTTCATGCAGCTTTCCTCAGTCGAGGAGGAGCACCCCTCCACGAATGGGAACTCAACTCAGTCAAGTTTAATACGGTCATAGACCAGTCAAATTAAATAAAAATAACTTAATAAAATACAATCAGGTAAAACAATAATCAGAATAAAACATACACAGTATGATATAATTTCCCTCCAGAATACTAGTTAGGTTCCATAGCCAAGGCATTCAGTTGGATATTTCCCTTAGGAATTGCTTCCGGAGACTTATAGCTCGCGAAGCAAATTTTGCCACACATAAAGTGGTTCTTTTATTCCTATCCGCCAATAATTTGTCTAGCTGATATCTAATATTTCTCCCAGGGACACTGGAACAGATCGGGAGTATATAGTCGGCCCTAATACACTGATATAATTTACATTGGAATAATACATGTTCCCTCTCGTCTGGTTTCTTGTCCCCACAAATACACAATCTTTCCTCGTATGGTTGTCCTGTGTATCTGCCTTCAATAATAGCTGACGGTAACATATCAAGTCTGAGAAGGGTAAATGCTCTCCTATACTCAACTTTATCAAGATTATGCAAGTATGGCATCGGTGTTATTTTATGTAGCTCCTCTATTCCTGGTAAATAACCTTTAAGCTAATTCAAATCATGCTGTCTTTCGACATCCAAGATTCTCTGTTTAAGAAAGGGTTTAACCAAATTGTACTCCATGTTGAGCAAATATTGTTTAGATAGTCCATAATAACCCAACTTGGACTCCGTTTCTCTAATCCACAGAGGCACAAACGCGTCTCTTGCTATCAGCCCCACCAAACTGGTGGGCTGAGTCATTAGTTTATACCAGTAAAGAATAGCAGCAATCCACAGTCTTGCTTTCACAGTGACCATACCCGTTTCTACTCTGATAAATGAGTTGGGAGCACATGGAGGGACTTGTAGTATATGCCTAAGGAACTTTGATTGCACTTTCTCCGCTAAATACCAGAGATGCTGATATGGTGTTATACTCAAGGGTGCCCCATATAGAATTTGGGCGAGGGCCTTGGCCTTAAAGACCTTAACTGCAGCCGCCAAATTCTGCCCCCGGAGGTCCAATAGAATTTCTCTATGGCTCCTGAACTTTTTTCTGTACTTGTTATAACATATTCCACATGTGCCTTCCTGGCCCCTGAGGCCTGAAAGACTACCCCTAGGTACTTAAAGCAGCGTGTCTGTTCAATCACCCTATCGTTTATCTTCCAATGATGTACCTTGGGTCTATTTGCAAAGGCTAAAATTTTGGATTTTGAATAATTAATTTCGACCTGATTAGCTTGGCAGTAAAGCGCAAGAATTTTCATTGCTCTCTTTAGCCCAATTGGGGTCCTAGAAACCAGTACTGCATCATCCGCATATAGCAGGAGCGGGATATGTCTATCTGCAGTCTTTGGAGCCTGCACCTCTGGACCACTTAAATGTTCCCCCAGATCATTTATAAAGAGGTTGAACAAAAGTGGCGCCAAGATGCAACCTTGCTTAACTCCCTTCCCTTCTTTAATGGTTTTCGTGAGATGTCCCTTCGGATTTATCCTAGTCCTGATCTTGGTATTCCTATATAATGCTTTTATCAATGCCAGTAGCCTCTGATCAATTCCCATCCCTCTCAATTTTTCCCACAGTATGTCCCTCTGAACCATATCAAAGGCAGATTTAAAGTCTATAAAGGCAGCGTATAGGGCAGAGGTGCTGTTGGAGGAATATTTGGAAATAAGATGGTCTAATACTACACAATGATCCAGAGTGGAACAACCCGGTCTAAACCCAGCCTGTTCTTCTCTCAGGATGTTATTACACTCAATCCACTCCCACAGTTTTTCTTTAAAATGGCTGGCATATAATTTGCTTAGGATAAGAGACTGATGGGTCTACAGTTATTTGGGTCATTTCTATCTCCTTTCTTATGAATAGGTACAATAATTCCAGTATCCCAGCCCGTAGGTACCCTCGCTGTCCTGTCTATTTCAGTGAATAATTTGACAAGTACCGGAGCCCACCAGTCAGCATTTTCTTTAATTAATTCGGCCGGGATTAAGTCAAGTCCTGGAGCTTTATTAGGCTTCAGGGCTCCAATTAAATATTTTATTTCTGAAGGCTCAACCGGAGGCCACTCTGGCAGTTCCTGACAATCCTTCGGGGGGGAAACCACCTCATCTGATGTCCCATACAGTGCCATATAATAGTTCTCCCATACTTCTGGAAGAATGGTATTAGTAACCTGTGAGGAGAGTCTACCAGAACCGCTATTTACCAACTTCCAGAATAATGACGGATTTTTGAATTTGACGGCCTGTCCCAGCTGTAGCCATGCTAATTCTTTTGCCTCTTTCTTCTTCCTAACAATTAACTTTTTATATCTAGATTTCTGTTGTTTTAATTGTTCTCTGTTAACTGCCTCTGGATCTGCCCTATATTTCAAATAGATTTTACTAAGCTCCTTCTTTGCCATCAAGCATTCATTATCAAACCAACCATTGTTCTTCCCTCCCCTCCTTACTGAACTAGATATTTGCCCTTCTAATGGGGATTGGAAATGCCAAATGAGATCCTCATATAATTTGATGATCTCTCCCCCCTCCTCCGAAAGCCTGATGTCATTTGCTAATTTAGATATGTGCTCTTGCTCAAGAAATTCCTGCATATATTTCTTCTTTTGGTCGTCCCATTTAATCCTAACATGCTGCCCCCCAAATTTGTTATTCCTGAATGCGGGGGTAAAGACTGGGGATCCTGAATGCGGGGGTAAACGATCCTGAATGCGGGGGTAAAGACTGGGGATTACAATATTCAGGGTAAGAGGAATGTGATCGCTGCCACAGTAGGTAGCCACCTTGAATGATTCAACACATGGCACTAGGTTCCCTGAAACAAGGATGTAATCAATTATGCTTAACCTTGTTCCAGACCAGTAAGTGTATTCCCCAGGATGGTCGTTAGTATGGGAACCATTTAAAATTTTTAGGTCCAAGACCCTAGCCATACAAGCTAATAGACGGCCCGCAAAGTTGCACTTTGTATCTTTAGATAATCTTTCATGGGGCAGATAGGGCAACTCGGGATACTGAAGACAGACATCGTGTCCCCTATTTAAAGTCTTGTCATCCTTTCCCAATCTAGCATTAAAATCACCTCCCACTATGAC
Source organism: Heteronotia binoei (assembly GCF_032191835.1). Taxonomy (NCBI): domain Eukaryota; kingdom Metazoa; phylum Chordata; class Lepidosauria; order Squamata; family Gekkonidae; genus Heteronotia; species Heteronotia binoei. The sequence continues at coordinate 106,668,835 of NC_083243.1, forward strand.
ATGTGCTGTCGGGTATGTCCTGAATAACTCCTCCATATAGATCTCCAGATCTCTCCAGGCAAGCTCTGTATGGGCTTTGGTTTTAGTGGGGGGGGGGGGATATAGACATTCAAAATCAAACAGTCAATTTCTTTAAATTTGAGGATCAGAGCCATTGCCATTCAAATATAGAGAGGTGGTTGAATGATTTGGACTCTCAGAGCTGTCGATATCAATATTCCTAGTCCTCCCTTGGCTCTACCTCTCACTGACAGCTCAGCCTGCGCTTCAAATATGTTATATCCATCCAGAGTCAAAGAATCTAAGGACCAGGTCTCCTGGAGGAGTATAACATCATATTTTCTCATGAGATTCTTGGCATCTGGTTCCCTAGATCTAGCCGCCCATCCCATGATGTTCCATGATATTACTGAGAGAGAGTGGAATGTCAGACTCTCTTTCTGTTGGCTAGGGATCAGTCAATCTGTCTCTATTGCATCCAGGGCCCCACTAACATCCTGGAATACACATCCATTGTGGCTATGATTCTTCAGTCCTTCTTTAGCCTTTTGCTTGATGACCTCAGGATTACCTGACAAATGGGGATAAGATCCATAGTGGCAATCCTTTTCCAAGGTGGGGCTCACTTCATTTGTCCTCCCTGAAAATTGAATTAAGTTTGTAGGCAAGGAGGGTTTCACTCTTACAGCCCCAGTTCCCTGGTTAATCTCCCCTGGGCTATCAGCCCTTGCTACCGATTTATCCCCTGGTGCCTCCTTCTCCAGACGGGCTTGGTATACTTCTTCCAACCTTTTATAAACCCCTCCCAGTCTGGATAGTATAGCTGTTTGATCCCCCACTGGGAGATATGCAAAATCTTGCAGCAGAGTTTTTTCCTCAGTGCTCTCAAGCCAACCATTTCCATCCCCCATCTGACAAGCCAGAGAGGTACTGTCCTCCATAGTCCATCCTGATGAAACACCCTCGAACTCCATCCTCATGTTGTGGGATTCACTCCCAACTTGCTTGCAGAAGGCTGGTACTCCAGCAGAGGATAAATTCCTCTGGGCTGCATTTGAGGGAATGGCTAAGTTCTGCGTTTCACGTCTATTGTTGGATTGAGAGTTGTCACAAGGCCTCATGAGATGTAAGACCCGAACAACACTGTCCTTGAATACAAGTACCAGAAAGACTCCTCTTGTACTCAGTTTCATTTTTTGTCTGAGGAGTAAAGTGGGGACCTTAGGAGAAGAAAAGGAGAGTAAAACTTTCCTTGCTTGGCTCTGATGACTGAGCGGCTCTATTGATATAAGATCAATTGCAGCTAGATTAATCCTCAAAAGTTCACTAAACCGACTCTGAGCCATGAATTTATTTCCCCAGTATGGATATGATCCCCTGTACTTGCATACCATCAGGCAGATTTTACATGGCTGGAGGATCAATTGCTGATGGTTCTCCCCTTTCTCTCTCTGGGGTGTACGCTGCCCAGACCTCCATGCACTGCTAAAATTTTGCAAAGTTAATGGTCTGGTAGGCATATGCTGATTATTATTCTCTGAGAGAGACAATCCTGCTATCGCTGCTGAGAGAGATTTATGGGAACTCAACTGGGAGTTCCTACAGCCCATTTTCCTAGATTGGGGAACCCCCAAGATAGACATGTTCACCACTCGCAGCAACAGGAAATGCCAACTTTTCTGCTGCAGGGGAGGGGCGGACCCCCTGTCCATGGGGGATGGTCTTCTTTTTCTGTGGCATTGGCATCATGTTTACCTGTTTCCCCCCCATTCCCTTGATTACCAAAGTGGTGCAGAAGATATCGACGGAGCGGCCAAAGGGAATCCTTATCACCCCTTGGTGGCCCAGACAACATTGGTTCTCCCCAATCCTTCACCTGTCCAAGGGAATTTTCTGTCAACTTCCTCTGGCTGTGAATCTCCTCACCCACCAGGGTCGAGTGGTGCATCACGATGTACCTCATCTGAAATTGACAGCATGGCACCTGCAGTGAACCAGTTATCAGACAGGGCTCAATACATCCTCCTGAACAGCAGAAAGCCATCCACTCGCAAGTCGTACGCCTATAAATGGTCATGATTTTTGCAGTTTGCTTCTGCTCTCTTCCTCGACCCGCCTACAGCAGGCTTACCCACCATATTCGACTTTCTTCTTTCTCTTCTGGACAAAGGGTTATCTGTCTCGTCTTTGCGAGTGTACCTGGTGGCCATCTAGGCCAGCCACTCCTAGATTGATGGACATTCTGTCTTTACCCATCCTGATACAAAGAAATTTCTCAGGGGCCTTACGAGGCTATATCCTCCTACCAGACAACCTACCCCAGCATGGGACCTCTCCTTGGTTCTTCACACACTCTCTGGGAAGCCCTTCGAGCTGATGGTGACTTGTTCTCTCCAACTTTTGTCGTGGAAGACGGCCTTCTTGGTGGTGGTTACATCACAAGAAGGGTGGGTGAGCTTATAGCTCGAAGGTGCGATGCTCCATATTTGAGTTTCAGTAATGAAGGGGTCTTGCTCGTCCAGATATCACCTTCAATCCCAAGGTGATTTCCACCTTTCATTTAAATACTGAAATTTATCTGCCTGTATATTTTCCGAACCCAGCTACTGAGTCTGAACGGAGATTGCATGCCTTGGAGATTAAACGAGCATTATCTTTCTACCTTTATCGGTCAAGTCCTTATCGGAAGGATCCTAGACTTTTTATTTCCTACGCTCCCACATCCTTGGGGCAACGGATCTCGTCCCAGAGACTTTCTAAATGGCTAACCGAGACCATAAGACTCTGTTATCTATTGAGCAAGAGACCTCTTCCAGCTCCCATCCAGGCCCCTTCTACTTGGGCTATGGCTACATCTGCGGCTTTCATGAAGGGCGTTCCATTCTAGGACATTTGCAAGGCTGCCACCTGGTCCTCCCCGCATACCTTTGTGAAGCACTATGCACTGGACTTGCGTCTAAGCCAGTACATGTTGGTGGGCCGTGCTGTTCTACAGTCTCTTACCTGCTGATGGACCATTGCACCCTCCTCCAGGTAGGCTTGAGGCTTGCTAATCTCCCATCAGTGTGATGCACAGAGACCACGAAGAAGATAAACAGGTTGCTTACCTGTAACTGATGATCTTCGAGTGGTCATCTGTGCAGTCACACTACCCACCTCCTTCCCCTCTGCTGCCGGTCCATCTTTGGATTCATGCAGCCATCAGAAGGAACTCGCAGGATGTCTGCACCCGCCTCAGTGGGCATGCACAGTGGGGCTTCTGGGCATGTGCACTGAGACATCCACAGCTTTTGAGTTTACCGATCGAGATCGGCGCTGGCGCCTAATCCCATCAGTGTGACTGCACAGATGACCACTTGAAGATCATCAGTTACAGGTAAGCAACCTGTTTATCTATCCGTTGGAAATAGTTACCACATTGATGTTAAATTCAGCTTTTATCTCAATGGAAAGCTATCCCTAATCTTCAAAATTTAATTTTAAAAGAGGGAGCTTTACAAAAATGAAAGGACTAATCAGAAAATAAAAGTAAAAGAGAGAAGAAAGTCAAATTGAAAACTAAAACTATTGAAAACAAAACTACACTAATTGAGGCTCAGAAAAAATATATACTTCAAGTCTGAAAGTGTCATGGATATGGCCAGAAATATAAGAAAACAGTTGCTGGACTTGACCTAAAAATAATAGAAAATGTTTCTGAGCACAGGAATAGAGCTAGTTTTGCCTCTGTGAAGCATGCCAAAAAGGGAATTAGAGACCAAAATGGAATGGCCTTGGAGGAAAAGGAAAGGAAAGGTCCCCTGTGCAAGCACTAGTCATTTCCAACTCTGGGGTGATATTGCTTTCACAACGTTTTCACAGCAGACTTTTTACGGGGTGATTTGCCATTGCCTTCCCCAGTCTTTTATACTTTCCCCCCAGCAAGCTGGGTACTCATTTTACTGACCTCGGAAGGATGGAAGGCCGAGTCAACCTTGGGCCAGCTACCTGAATCCAGCTTCCGCCAGAATCAAACTCAGGTCGTGAGCAGAGAGTTCAGACCACAGTACTGCTGCTTTACCACTCTGCACCATGGGGCCGCTGTATGGCCTTGGAGAGAAGCAAGCAAACCAAGGAGTAACATAATAATATAGACTTGTGTGGATTAGGAATTGTCAGGGCTTTTTTTTTTTTTTTTTAGAAAAAGCCCAGCAGGAACTCATTTATATATTAGGCCACACCCCCTGATATCACCATTGTTTTGCACAGGGCTTTTTTGTAGAAAACTCCCAGCAGGAACTCATTTGTATATTAGGCCACACCCCCTGATACCAAGCCAGCCGGAACTGCGTTCCTGCTTTTTAAAAAAAGTCCTGGGAACTGTTAAGTCATATTAATGGATGCTAATTGTGTTGAAGCCCGGGTGCATCTAAGAAAGGCAGGAATGTCTACATGCACAGAAGTGGAGATATTGTTCAAAGGTGGGCGTGTTGATTGAGAGCCAAAACCTATTAATATGTATGATAAGCCTGTAATCACTACTTTTGAATAGACTTTAAGATAAAAAAACAGCAATAATGAATTAAAGTTTTTAATATTTTTTTAAGAATATATTTGTATGGTATATGAAGTAATAAGATAATGTTAACAAGGAATGTGTGTCCTTATTAAGTTAACTATTGTTAAGAATTCATCTTAAAACAGGGGAAGTTCATTTGAATGAGAGCTTTCTTCTCTGAATGTGTTCCTGCTGTGACCTGCTTATTTTTGGGTTAAGAAACTTTTATAGACTCATGGAATTGGTCTAATTATCTATGCAACAATCAGACACAGCACAATGTTTTGTTGATTTAGTAAGTGTTAAGAATGCAATAGATGTTTTAATAAAAAAATTAAGCATTACCTCTGGCAAAAGGTGGACCTCTGGCCAGGACTTAAATGATCTGATACAGGAAAGTTAATTAGATGTCTAGGGCTTAAGTGCATCACTATATCTGAATCAGGATGGAAAAGAGTCAAGAAGAACAAAGGATACTACCAAATCTATATGGATGCCTGTACAGTTAATCAGCCAAGTCAAGAATGCCGTAAAAGACAACTGTCAGGTGGGGAGCCATGCCTGTCAGCAGAAAGGTGAGATTCTAGTCCTGTGGGACTCAAATCTTGTCCATAAAAGGCGCGGGGGGATATTCCTTTAAAAATGGTAGGGTTTTCATGAATCAGGTGAAGAAGAGAGCACAAGTGCTGGTAAAACAAATGTAAGTTGACAATAAGGTGAACAAAAAGGAGAATTTGAGGAGCGGATTACTAAAAAACATTAAGACAAGCTTTTCTTCGAATTTGACAGGAGTGGTAAATCAGCCAGACAGGCAGCTGGGCCTTTGGATGACAAAGGAATGAGAGGGTTGCTTAAGGAAAAATAGATGACAGAGAACTGTATTAATTCTTAGTGTTTGTTTTCAGTATAGAATGTATGGGACACATACCCACCCACAGCTGGTGTTTCAAGGAGTGGTAAGTCAAACTGAGGTGCTAAGACATATAGTTCCTGGACTACTTGGCAATCTGAAAAATAATTAGTCTCTAGGTCCAGATGGCATATAACCAAGGGTTCTTAAGGAACTCAAACATAAAATAGTTGATGTACAAAGAAGTTTATGTAATTTGTCATTAAACTCTGCCTCCATGCCAGAAGTGTAAAGTAGTAAATGTCACACTGTTCTTTTTAAAAGGTTCGCAGTGGATCTAGGTAATGACAGGCTAGTTCACCTAACATCTGTTCCAAGTAAATTAGCAGAAACTGTTATTAAATGTGGAATTATTGAAGAACAAAGCCTGCTGAAGGAAAATCAGCATCGCTTATGCAAAAAGGAAGTCCTGTCTCACCAACCTTGTGGATTTTCTTGAGCAGATTATCAAGCACGTGGACAAGGGTGATTAAGTAAACATTATATAATTGGACTTCCAAAAGCTGTTTGACAAGGAACCTCACTGAAGATCTCTGAGTAAGCTGAGCAGTCAAGGGATAAGAAGATGATTTCTCTTATGGATTAAAAATTTGTTAAATAACAGGAAGCAGGAATAAATCAACAATTCTTGCAATGGATGGAAGTGGTTTGTGGGGTTCCAAAAAGATACCAAATTATTCAGGATGGTGAAAACTTAGGTAGATTGTGAAGAGTTACAGGAAGATCGTAAATTGGGGGACTGGACAACAACATTACAAGTTCCTCACAGGAAAAGGCTTCCTCGTGAGGTGATAGGTTCTTCTTCAGAGGTTTTTTAACAGAGGCTAGATGGCTGTCTGACAGCAATGCTGATTTTGAGAACGTAGGCAGATCTTGAGAAGGAGAGCAGTAAGGGTTGCATCAGTGCTTAGTTCTCAGGGCCCTTTCTTACATGCTCAGGGAAATGCTGATGACCACTTTGGGGTCAGGCAGCAATTTTTTTCCAGGCCAGTTTGCCCAGGGATCTTGGCAGTTTTTTGGCACCTACTGGACTTGAAACAGGGGTGTAGGGAGAGATAATTGTGAATATCTCATATTGTATAGGGGGTTGGACTAGATGACCCTTGAGGTACCTTCCAACTCCAGTCCAGCTTTCATCCAGGTCATGGGAAGGAGACAGTTCAGGTCACCAATGTCAAGTCTGCAGATTCAATGATGAGTCAGTGTGGATAAGACTTTCACACATTACCATTTCAAAGCAGGACCAGATCTCTAAAGGAGGGGGGAAGGAAGAGAGGGTGAGCTAGCAGCATTTGGTTATACTTTGGTTCTACCCAGCATGCTCTGTGCTTGAGCCAGAGTTATAGACAGACTTGACAACCCTCATGAATGACCTACTGCTTGCATCCTGCTGGCAGACCTACTGTGACATTACTTCCCCTGGGCAACTGATCTCTATAGCTTAGAGATCAGTTGTAATTTCAGGAGATCACCAAGCCCCACCTTTAGGTTGGTAACCCTAGATTCAGATATGATTTAGTGGTCTATGTGTAACTATTCTATTGACAGATCTAAGAAACAGGTTTTTGAAGGACTGAGGCACAATACCAAGTGCATCATAGTGCTATTTATCTAGAGGCTAGTTAATGTGTATTTACAAGTCCTGTTGCTGCTTCTTCATTTTCACAGAGGAAGAGAATATAAGTTTCTTTGAAGTATCAGATATGTTTCTATGAAGCAGAAGTCCTATTTGATCTTGTAGCAAACACTTTCATTAGTGAAGCATAATCAGATTTAAGTTTATGTTAGATTATGCTCTAGTAAATAAAGACCTGGGAGCCTTATCCAGTAAGGTAAAAGTGTTCCCATCTATGCCAAAACAGGCATCTCTCTCTTGGCTTGACTTCGTGAACGAAGATTTAAGAAGGGTGCAGTAGTCCACGTCTGCTGCAGGCTCGCTGGTGGCTGACAAGACCAATGCGGGAAAGGCAGATCCGGCCACAGTGGCTGCAGGGAAAAGTCTGATTCGGGGCTGGTGCTGTAGCAGTGCGATTCTTCCTCAATCTCCTTTTGTCCTCAAGACCAGTTATGCGTGCGTTCTCAAAGGAAGAGACAGCCTGGTGGATGGTGTGCCTCCATGCTTTGCGATCTGAGGCTAGGTCAGACCACTGGTGATGGTTGATGCGACAGGTGCCAAGGGATTTCTTCAAGGAGTCCTTGTACCTCTTCTTTGGTGCCTTTCTATTTCGATGGCCGGTGGAAAGTTCGCCATACAGAGCAATCTTGGGAAGGCGGTGGTTTTCCATCCTAGAAATATGCCCTGCCCAGCGCAGCTGCGTCTTCAACAGCAGTGCCTCGATGCTTGTAACCTCCGCCCGCTTGAGGACTTCAGTGTTGGTCACAAAGTCACTCCATTGGATGTTGAGGATGATGCGAAGGCAGTGCTGATGAAAGCGCTCAAGGAGTCGCAGGTGATGACGGTATAAAACCCACGATTCGGAGCCGTAGATGAGGGTTGTCATCACAACCGCTTTGTAAACATTGATCTTTGTGCCTTTTTTCAGATGCTTGTTGCTCCACACTCTTTTGTGCAGTCGGCCAAATGCACAGTTTGCCTTTGCCAGCCTGTTGTCAATCTCCTTGTCGATCTTGGCATCTGAGGAGATGATGCACCCCAGGTAGCTGAACTGCTGGACTGTCTTCAGAACTGATTCACCCACAGTGATGCAGGGAGGGTGATAATCTTCCTGGGGTGCAGGCTGGTGGAGAACTTCTGTCTTCTTCAGACTAACTTCTAGGCCGAATAGCTTGGCAGCCTCTGCAAAGCAGGACGTCATATGCTGCAGAGCTGATACCGAGTGGGAGACGAGTGCAGCATCATCAGCAAACAGTAGCTCTCGGATAAGTTTTTCCATTGTCTTGGAGTGAGCCTTTAGTCGCCTCAGGTTGAACAGGCTGCCATCAGTGCGATAGCGGATGTAGACACCATCGTCATCATCTAGATCTACTGCGGCTCTTTGAAGCATCATGCTAAAGAAGATCGTAAAGAGAGTTGGCGCAAGAACGCAGCCTTGCTTTACACCTGTGCCTATTGGGAAGGGCTCCGAGAGGTCGTTGCAGTGTCTGACTTGGCCTCGCTGGTCTTCATGTAGCTGGATGATCATGCTGAGGAACCTTGGGGGACATCCTAAACGTTCCAAGATTTGCCATAGGCCTTTCCTGCTAATGGTATCGAAAGCTTTGGTAAGGTCAACAAAAGTCACATATAGACCCTTGTTCTGTTCCCTGCATTTCTCTTGGAGCTGCCTGAGAACAAATACCATGTCAGTGGTGCTCCTGTTAGCTCTGAAGCCGCACTGGCTCTCTGGGAGGAGTTCTTCTGCAATGGTGGGCACCAGTCTGTTCAGGAATATTCTGGCAAGGATTTTGCCTGCGATGGAGAGCAGGGTTATCCCCCGGTAGTTGGAGCAGTCTGACTTTTCCCCTTTGTTCTTGTGTAGAGTGATGATAATTGCATCACGAAAGTCCTGTGGTAGTTTGCCTTGTTCCCAGCAGGTGACAAGTACTTTGTGAAGTGTGCTATGTAGTACTGTGCTCCCATGCTTCCAGATCTCTGGTGGGATTCCATCAACTCCCGCTGCCTTGCCACTTTTCAGTTGCTTGATGGCTTTAACAGTCTCTTCTAGGGTGGGTATCTCATCCAACTCTGTTTTCACTGGTTGAAGTGGGGTGAGGTGGATTGCTGAATCTTGAACTACGTGGTTGGCACCAAAGAGAACCTGAAAATACTCCGACCACCGGTTCAGTATGGATGCCTTGTCTGTGAGGAGCACTTGGCCGTCTGCACTACGCAAGGGACTCTGATCCTGATATGATGGGCCATATACTGCCTTCAGGGCTTCGTAGAGACCCTCTTAAATCACCAGTGTCTGCACACAGCTGGGTTCTCTCTGCAAGCTTGGTCCACCACTCATTCTGAATGTCTCGAAGCTTGTGCTGGAGGTTGCTACATGCAGCGCGAAAGATTGCTTTTTTCACGGGACAGGAGGGCTGAGCAAGATGTGCTTGGTAGGCAGATCTCTTTTTCGCTAGTTATTCTTGGATCTCTTGATTGTTCTCGTCAAACCAGTCCTTGTTCTTCCTTGTGGAGAACCCGAGGACTTCTTCAGAGATCAACAGGATGGTAGTTTTTAGGTGTTCCCAGAGTGCTTCTGGAGAAGGGTCTGCGGAGCAATGGGGATCCTCAATTCTTGACTGGAGTTTTGCCTGGAAGGCAGCTTTAACTTTGGCTGACTGAAGGCTGCCAACCTGAAGCTTCCTCCGAGGGATACCTCCTCTCCTGGGTGTGGGTTTAAAGTGAAGACGGAGATTGCAGCGTACAAGACGATGATCCGTATGACATTCCGCACTGGGCATTACTCGGGTGTGTAAGACATCTCGAAGGTCTCTCTGGCGCACCAGAATGTAGTCGATAAGGTGCCAGTGCTTGGACTGTGGGTGCATCCAGGTTGTCTTCAGGCTGTTCTTCTGCTGAAAGATAGTGTTGGTGATGGTGAGATGGTGCTCCGTGCAGAATTCTAGCAGGAGGCGCCCGTTATCATTGCAGTTGCCAACGCCGTGTTTGCCAAGTACTCCTTTCCAGGCTTCCGAGTCTTTACCTACTCTGGCATTGAAGTCACCAAGGATGATCACCTTGTCCTCTGTAGGGGTCTTCCGTACGAGGTTGCGTAGATCAGCATAGAACTTGTTCTTTTCTGCAGGATCTGCTTGAAGGGTTGGGGCATACACACTGAAGAGTGTTGCATGCTGCTTGTTTTGAAGTGAGAGGCGCATGGACATGATGCAATCTGAGTGACCTGTTGGCAGGTTTTCGAGTTTGGAGGCAATGGAGTTCCTGACCATGAAGCCAACGCCAGAAAGGCGGTTCTCAGCCTTTGACTTACCCGACCAGTAGAGGGTATAGCCAGCACCATGTTCTTGAAGACTACCTTCCTCAGGGAAATGGACCTCACTGAGAGCTGCTATGTCAATATTCAACCTGAGAAGTTCATGGGCAACTAGAGCAGAGCGTCGTTCAGGGCGACCACTGTCTACTGTGTCAAGCATGGTTCTGATGTTCCAACACGCAAGCTTTAGTCTTTGCACACTTTGTGAGGCAGGTGCATGCCTTTTCTTTGTTGTTATTTTCGACCGCAAGTAAGGATGCCCGTTGACCGCGGCTAGCCAACTGGGGTGGGGGAGACGAGCTTTGTTTAGGCCACCTTTTCTAGGCCCCTCTCCGTGTGGAGCAAGCAGTGCTGTCCCTAGATAAGGCTGCTTGGTCGTTCAGGGTGCTGCCGAAAAATGCTTTCGTCTCCGGGTCAGCATCAGGCGACCAATACCCTGAACTGCCTACATGCAGGATCGGGACTGCAGCTTCCAGTGGCATCTTCCACCTGCCGTTTCGCCTCTTGCCCATCGCTGCAGAACTTTTTGTGTTGTGGGTTGTGGATGTGGATATGCCCTTCAGGCCTGCGCAGAGGAATTTTTAGGTGAAGCACAGTGTGCGCAGTACTGGCTCCACCCTTTCACCTTGGGGTCATCTGCCATGGCCCAGTAAGCCAGGACGCCGGCAGCGAGTCCTCCAGGTGGTAGGTGTTAACGAGCTCTATCTGCCTGGGTTTGATGTTAGAGTTTTCCTTCTCTTGGCTGGCGAGGTTGGTGAGCCCAGCCTGCCCATCCAGTTATACCGCCGGACATTCGGTCGCACCATGACGTGGCAAACTCTGTGAGAAACAGGGGGGACCAGCGGGAAGGTGTTGCCACGGATGCAGTAATGCAGGAGAGGCCATTGCAGTGACCATCTGCCAGGCATAGCCGGACAGTGACCACGCGGCGTTCACTACACCGGGAAAGGAGAGGCTATGTATTGTGCATACACTTTCACTGGGGGGGGGGCAGTATACCCAAGAGGGAGCCCACCCCCTCCCCCCAAAAAAACAGGCATAGGGTTCAGGTAAATGCATATCTTGTCCCTACAGTGGTGTATGAAGAATACCATTAATGACTTATTCATGGGAATATTGCGTCAGTCTTAACTAATGAAAATGACGTTCAAGTGCTCCTTTGAAAGGTGCTGTAAAAATGCCTAATAATAATAATTACTTCTCATAATTTTATGAATTTCAGCCCTGTACCCAGATGGTTTATTTTTCTCCAGCACAAGCATGTTTATTCGTTTTAGGGCATATTTTAGTTCTTTCATGATTTAGTTTTACTGCTAAATAGTGATTGTATATTGTGTACATGTGTATCAAAGAAGATTTATAAGATATATAATTCATGTTCCACATGAAGTATTTTCTTAATTATAAAATAAGCCTTTTGAAAAACAGCTTATTTGCCATTCAGCTACCTCTGCCATGTGAAACTAACAATACTGGGAAGAGGTAGGCTGAAAAAATACTCCTTTAGTTTGGAATCCAAGATATATGTTGTGGGCCTGCACCATATTTATTTTTACAATTTTAAATCTTTTGGAATTGTTTGCCCCATTTGTACTATGCAGTGCAATCCTAAGAACATTTTCTAGAAAGAAAGTCTCACTGAAATCAGTGGAACTTATTTTGAATACATGTGTGACAGGCAGCAAGCAAATGCATGTTTATAAGCAGTGCTGCATGGGAGAAAGTGAGCTAGCTGAACTGGTTGGCAGTCCATGGAACTTGCTCTGACTGGAGGACTGCAGCTAACTGTAGAGTGGAGTATGCTAGGCAGTTGGAGAAGTTGTTAAAAAAGAGAAGTGGCCTGGGAGATTCTCTAGTGAGAGGAGTCTGAAAATCCAAGTCTGTTTCAGAGCCATTGTGGTGTGGCTTTGGGAAAAGAAGATACTCTGGAGGAGACTGTTCAAATAGTTTAATCAGTCTCTGTGTGTAAAACAAAGAAACACAACTGGAGAAGAGTTTTTGAGTGCATTCACACTACACTAACTAATGTAGTGTGAATGCACCTTTTGTTCTCCATTTTATAAGCTTAATATCCAGTTTGAAGAGACTAAATCTGGACTACAAGAATTTGACAAATGATTTGAAGTTGCATCGAAAGGCCCTAAAAATGCCAGAAATTGGGTTGTTGCTCTTAATGAGAAGAGAATAATTATCTTGCCAGAGACAAATATTTAGTAGGAAAACCCTAGTCTTTAAAGAAAGGGATAAAGCTGAGTACTTTCTCAAGTCTGTGTGACCCACAAGTTTTAAGTTTAAAAGGGCTGGGTCTAGACCTGGAGCTTAAGGTGTACCAGAAGCAACTTAATTCGGGCTGGTTCAAAATGGAGTATCTGAATCCCAATCAGACACTCCTGCATGAGTTGCCTATTTCTCACGCGAGAAGCGCTTTGCCATGGTAAGATGGCTGTTGTGCATCATCCCCTTGGAACAGTTTGGGTTTCTTTTTTTCCATACATTTTTAGTAGTTGTGAGGTGAGCACCTAGAATGGATTGGCAGGTAGATTGGTGCCAATCCACCTCACTTGCTCCTGCATCCAGACACCCGGAAAGGCAGATGGCACATGGCAGATGAATTTTCTACCACTTCTCAATTGGTAGCTCTTTAAGCTACCTCAGAGACACCCGAGGATGGGGTGAGTATGGTAGCTGGATGAGTGGCAGATGTGTGTGTTTGAATTTAGTTTTTTAATCCGTCTGTGAGGCATCCCTGTGTCAGCTTAAACTGCCCTAGAACAAGTATTATCAACACAAAAGTACTGTTGCATCTGTAACACCTAAACAGTCTAAAGTCTCTAAACATATCTTGTATATTCAGCACCATAAGACCTGAAGTTCTGTAAATATATTTAATTTTTGTCTACCCATTCACTTCCTTGCCAGTTTGTTCAAATAAATCAGAGATATATTTAAATCTTTAAGTGTGCCTAAAGTGTCATTTCTGAAGGAAAATGTTTGAAAACACCAATCCTCATCTAATTTTGGTGGCAGTTACTTATTTAGGCAAAAACCTACAAAGTATCTATCAGTAACCCAGTGGTACAAAGAATTCATAATAAAAGATTATTTATGCAATTAAGAAGGTGACACACTACCCAAAGAGCTCCCTAAAACAAAAAAAGGGAACTGATATGTGATTTATGAGGGAAAACTGATGCAACATAAGTGTGATCATTTTAGAAGTAATTAATAAGATGGTCAGCTTGTGAAATCATGTACTTAGACTTGCACTGCAAGGATGCACATCATGCTGCATACCATATATTTCTGGAACTGTTTGTGTGATTAATGTTGTGATTCTAGTGCTGCAGCTGTTTGGGATTAAAGTTGCACCTCCTCTCCTGCTAAAAATTTCTGGGAAGGTCTTTCAAGCTGACTTCCCTCTCCTCCCCAAACTTTTTCCACCCCAAACACCTCCCCCTAATCTCCAGGAATTTTCCAAACTGAAGCTAACAATCCAAACTGCAGGTCTCCTACTGAGAGTCAGTTTGGTGTAGTGGTTAAGCACACGAATTCTTACCTGGGAGAACCAGGTTTGATTCCCAACTTTTCCACATGCACCTGCTCATGTGATTTTGGGCGAGCCACAAGTTCTCTCAGAGTTCTTCTTCTCAAGAGCAGTTATGGGAGAGCTCTCTCAGCCCCACCTATCACACAGGGTGTTTGTCGTAGGGAGCAGAAGATAAATGAGATTGTAAACTGCTCTGAGATTCATTTGGGTAGTGAAGGATGGGGTATAAATCTAATCTCTTCTTCTTCCTCTTTTTCTTATCTCATTCAAATGTTTCAGGAGCCAACATGGAGTTTTCCTATAAAGAATCAATTTGTAGCTGTTCCATGTAGCAGGGTGAATGTGTTGGGACTGTACACCATATGGTTGAGCTATTGTGATAGCAGGGACAATTTTGCACCAGTCACCCATGTGTAACACTGGCAACGAGCAAGGATGACTTATATGATAAAGAATGGCCTCATGTATTACAGCTGCAATAAGAAGCTGCCATGCATTTAGTGGCTCCAGTATTGTTGAAACAGGTCCTGAATTTCACTGGAATCAATGTGATTATTGCTAAATTATCATTGTGACCCAGCAATATTTTCTAACATGAAAACGTCAAGAACTAGAACACCATCAAATAACCATAGACTGAAGCAATTATTTGTATGTAAGCCAGCTGTTATCATAATAACCCTTCCAAGTGGCTTAGGACAGCATGACAGGAGGCAAGATTTGATTGGACCAATAGGTTTTGGGTAGGAGTGCATGAATATTATTTGGTGGGTATTCATAAATGCCCCATGGCACAGAGTGGTAAAGTTGCAGCACTGCAGTCGGAGCCCTCTGCTCACAACCTGAGTTCGATCCCAGCAGAAGCTGGCTCAGGTAGCCGGCTCCAGGTTGACTCAGCCTTCCATCCTTCCGAGGTCGGTAAAATGAGTACCCAGCTTGCTGGGGGGAAAGTGTAGATGACTGGGGAAGGCAATGGCAAACCACCCCATAAAAAGTCTGCCGTGAAAACATTGTGAAAGCAATGTCACCCCAGAGTCGGAAACGACTGGTGCTTGTGTAGCGGGAGAGCTATACGTTACCAATTTCAGTTGGATCAATAACAGAGGCAGCGAGGCGTTGTCAGGAAAACAGCTTCTGGTTTATTACAAACACGTGTAGGGTCTCAGGCTCCCGAGAGAGACTGAGCAATGAGCACAGAAACTCACAGCTTTTTATAGCAAGAGAAGTATTGATACATAGTTCTGATACTGTCACACAATATACAATGGCTTACTTCCCCATTTCCAACCACCATTAGACTCATCAGGCGTGGTTGCTGGATTTCCTCATTTGCTTGTTTATACCTACTTAGGACAGTGCCCTCTTTCCTTATTTGGTCTTTTGGTAGAGCATCTTAGTAGACAGTGTGTACAATGGTAGGACAGACAGTGTGTGCAACGGTAAGACACTGGGTGGGCTTGTGATGCTAAGTTGCACAACTGTACCTTAAGCCATATTCAGATCTGACTCTCCATATTTAGTTAGAGGGAATGATGCCACTCTTATCACTTGGTGCCACTTGGTGTTACTTGGGGTCAACCTTCTGGTTCTTTCTGGTTCTAACCGGTTTCTTCTCATACACTTCAACTAGGAGTCAGTGTGGCATTTAATGAAACACAACAAACCAGTAGGCCATTTAGGGACTTCCTATCTGTGCTATCTGTGCGAGCAGGGACTTTCCACATCCCCGTGCATAGTATGGATTCGGCTCGTGCTCAGTATGAGTTCTGTTTCCTTTGTTGTAAACACCTGTGATCTGTGGTTAGCTATGTAGATTATGTAAGCGCTCATTTCAGCAATCACTGTAGCTTAGTTCCTCTTTTGTCTTCTACTGAAGCTCTGCTTGTTTATTGCTAACAAAAAGCCTTCTTGTGTTTGCCTTATCAAGCTTGCGTTTCTGCTATATATATTGATTATAGATTATTTATTCTGGGGTCCGCTACACTTGCACAGAGGACTTCCTTTACCTTTTTATTCATAAATAAATACATTATTTGCTCAAAATTATTTCTGAATCATTTTCCAAGGTTGTGACAAATACAATATTTTCTTCATAGTTTATTTTTCTCTCCACATCCTATATTCAAATTATTCCCTTATCAAGAATACATGAGTGATATAACAGACCAATTTCAATTGGTGAAATTGGCTTTCAGCTGAAATTGGCTTTCTCAGGAAATTACGAACTATTGGCAACATCCACGATTTCCTCAGACCATTATGCTTAATGCAAACTAGCTTCTTTTTCTTTAATATTAACTACAGTCAAAATGGCTAGGCAAAAACAAAAATAAAACCAAAAAAACCCCAGCAGGCTATGGCACCATTATAGACACTGTTGCCTTGTCACCCTTCATTCGGGGGGCGGGGAATGATTGCTCTTTGACCCAAAGCTTTTTTTGTAGCAAGGACTATTTTGCATATTAGGCTACACCCCCCTGATGTAGCCAATCCTCCAAGGGCTTACAGTAGGCCTGTAAGAAGAGCCCTGTAAACTATTGGAGGATTGGCTACATCAGGGTTGTATGGCCTAATATGCAAAGGAGTTCCTTCAATTAAAAAAAAGCTCTGCTTTGACCTATAATTCAAAGTATTTCTATGGCCACAATCCAATGAGGTAATACAACAGCCAGATCAGACTTCTTGTTTGCTTCTCTGTGTAAATCTTATGACAACCCCCTTAATTGCTTTTAAATTCAGATAAATTTTTGAAAAACCAAACCCAATGTCAGGCTCATTAGGTACCGTTAATAGGATAAGTCACAGAACAATTCCAGTGTAGTCAGGGACATGGAACATTTACAGTCATGAACTATGAATAACATTATGTATGGATAGCATTATTAAACAATTGCAATGTTATAATAAAGTAAAACTTTACTTGAAGTCTCTAAACATATTCTTGCACAGCATTTTTGAAAACATTTAAAAAGACATTGTCCCAATGCAACATCAACCACATTTCCACAATCCAGTAAGCCTGTCATTCAATCAAAGAAGGAAATGAGATTGATATGGAAGGACCTGTTGAGGATATATCCATACTGACATTTGAGGAACACCAAGTTCTTTTTCATAGACTCGCACATTGTTTCCTTTAAAATCTGCTGCATTATCTTCCTGGGACAGAGGTCAGACTGACTGGCCTGTAGTTTCCTTGGTCATCCTTCCTCCCTTTTTTGAAGATTTGGATAACATTTGCTCTCCTCCAGTCTTTTGACATATCTCCAGTCCTCCAAGAGATTGAAGATAATAGACAAAGGCTTTGCAAGCTCTCTAGAAAGTTCTCAGAGCGCTCTTAGACATACCTTCATCTGGTCCAAGGGATTTGTACTCATGCAATGCAGATCCTTTCTTGTTTTTCTAGGAATGAATACTGGGTATACAAGAAATATGCTAACAAAATGACTAGTTTTGATTTATTTAAAAACCAAAACTATTTCAAATACAAATTCAAATCACTGAAGGGTTTAAAGAAAGATATTACAAAAAGATTATTAGGAGGACAAAAAGAACAAATATTAAACTGCAGGATATGAAGGAAAATTTGGCAGTGGTGTAATGGCAGCATTGAATATAGTGGAAGAGGTTAAGGACCATCAGAAAAGGAAGAGCAAGAAAACTGAAAAAAAAAATGAGAATAGCCTTAACAAATATTAGACTCAGACTCCAACTCTGCTGATGAAGAGGTTAAAGGTCTGGCCAGCAAATGTTGAAAATCTTGAGAATAACTTGAGGTGATCCAATCTATGCATTAAAGAATTAGTGGAAGAAGCTAGAATTATTTTTCTGTCTGAGTTGTTTTTAAGTTGGTTAGGTTCTGACTTGAGGCTTGAGGAGGCATTCTGTATTAATACCAAAGACAAAAAGATATAAAAAGACCAGAAATTTGCCAAAACCTCATTTTTTTCAGGGATACTGAGATCACAGGGCTTTTTTTCCCCTGAGGGAATGCAATGGAACAGACTCCCAGAAGCTCTTCATAGAAACAAAGTTCTCAAAAAATGTTTAAAAGTTTATGAGGGCCACCCATGTGTTTCACCTTCATTTCACTCGAGAGTTTTGGCACCTCTTTTTTCAAATAAAAAAGCCCTGGAGATCAGGAAGGTAGTGAAATATATATTTTAGGAGGAACACTAATCTCCAGTTTTACCTACCATTAATTTAAAGAAGTGGGGAGAATTCTAATTTTTAACAATAACAACAATGTTAAATAAAGAAGGAATTAGATATAGATTGGGATTCCATTCTGCATGTTAATTAAGTATAATAGAAAACTAATGTTTCACAAAATGTATCAGAACTACTTTGAATATCTTCATGCTAATGAGACTGAGGCAGAGATTTCAAATGAATCTGAGTTAAGAACATAAGAGAAGCCATGTTGGATCAGGCCAATGGCCCTTCCAGTCCAACACTCTGTGTCACACAGTGGCCAAAAAAAATTATACACACACACACACTGTGGCTAATAGCCACTGATGGACCTCTGCTCCATATTTTTATCTAACCCCCTCTTGAAGCTGTCTATGCTTGTAGCTGCTACCACCTCCTGTGGCAGCGAATTCCACATGTTAATCACCCTTTGCGTGAAGAAGCACTTCCTTTTATCCATTTTAACCTGACTGCTCAGCAATTTCATTGAATGCCCACGAGTTCTTGTATTGTGATAATATAATAATAATAAAATTTTATTTGTATCCCACCCTCCCCGCCGAAGCAGGCTCAGGGCGGCTAACAACATACATAGGTATACAATACAATATAATAGGTATACAGATATTAAAATTAACATTATTTAAAAACAATTCAATTCAGTTCATAAAAACAATTCTCAAATTGTGAGAAAAGGAGAAAAGTACTTCTTTCTCTACTTTCTCCATCCCATGCATTATCTTGTAAACCTCTATCATGTCACCCCGCAGTCTCCAAGCTAAAGAGCCCCAAGCGTTTTAACCTTTCTTCATAGGGACAGTGTTCCAACCCTTTAATCATTCTAGTTGTCCTTTTCTGGACTTTTTCAAATGCTATAATATCCCTTTTGAGGTGCGGTGACCAGAATTGCACACAGTATTCCAAATGAGACCGCACCATCGATTTATACAGGGGCATTATGACACTGGCTGATTTGTTTTCAATTCCCTTCCTAATAATTCCCAGCATGGCGTTGGCCTTTTTTATTGCAATCGCACACTGTCCTGACATTTTCAGTGAGTTATCTACCACGACCCCAAGATTTCTCTCTTGGTTAGTCTCTGCCAATTCACAACTCATCAACTTTTATTTGTAGCTGGGATTCTTGGCCCCAATGTGCATTACTTTGCACTTGGCCACATTGAACCTCATCTGCCACGTTGACGCCCACTCTCCCAGCCTTAACAGATCCCTTTGGAGTGCCTCACAATCCTCTCTGGTTCTCACCACCCTGAACAATTTAGTGTCATCTGCAAACTTGGCCACTTCACTGCTTACTCCAAACTCCAAATAATTTATGAATAAATTAAAGAGCATGGGACCAGTACTGAGGCCTGCAGCACCCCGCTGCTTACCGTCCTGCACTGTGAAGACTGCCCATTTATACTCACTCTCTGCTTCCTATTAATTAGCCAGTTTTTGATCCACAAGAGGACTTGTCCATTTATTCCATGACTCTTGAGCTTTCTAAGGAGCCTTTGAGTTAGAAGTGAATAGATGATCAATTCAAGAGAAGTCCCATATTGTTAAGTCAAGTGAGTAGAGAACTGTATCTCTTTTAGGTATAAAACATTATGTTATCATTCAGATAAAAATGGTTAACTGTTCAATAAAAATAAATTGCCCTTTAAAATATTTATTTATTTATTTATTTTAGGATTTATATCCCGCCCTTCCCACAAGTGGCTCAGGGCGGCTTACAACAAAGAGTTAAACATAAAATTAAACTGACATTTAAATATATAAGCATTTAAAATATTTAAAACATTTAAAACCTTAGAAACATTAAATATCACAGCAAAATATATAACAGGAGTCTGGCAAGCTACGTTCGTTTCTCATCAGTTAGGTGTGGGCTAGCCGGAAGAGAGTTGTCTTACAGGCCCTGCGGAACTGAACAAGGTCCCACAGGGCCCTCACCTCCTCTGGCAGCTGATTCCACCATGTAGGGGCCATAACAGAGAAGGCCCTATCCCTGGTGGATTTTAGGCGGGCTTCTTTTGGCCCGGGGATAACGAGAAGGTTTTGGGTTCCTGATCTCAGTACTCTCTGGGGAACATGTGGGGAGAGACGGTCCCTCAGGTAGGCAGGTCCCAGGCCATATAGGGCTTTAAAGGTAATGACCAGCACCTTGTATCGAACTCGGCACATTACTGGAAGCCAGTGCAGAGCCCGAAGACCTGGCCATATGTGACCCCATCTTGGGAGGCCCAGTAACAGCTGGGCCACGGCGTTCTGCACCAGCTGCAATTTCCGAGTTCGACACAGGGGCAGCCCCATGTAGAGGGCATTGCAGTAGTCCAACCTCGAGGTGACCATAGCATGGATCACTGTTGCTAGATCGTCGCGATCCAGGAAGGGAGCCAACTGCCTTGCCTGCCTAAGATGAAAAAACGCAGACTTGGCAGTGGCTGCTATCTGAGCCTCCATCTTTAAAGAACGCTCCAATAGTACCCCCAGGCTCTTGACCCTGTCCGCCGCCATCAGCGGCACACCGTCAAAAACTGGCAGGGGGATTTCCCTCCCCGATCCCCGACGACCCAAGCAAAGGACCTCTGTCTTCACAGGATTTAGCCTCAGTCCACTCAGTCTGAGCCACTCAGCCACGGCCTGTAATGCCCGATCCAAATTTTCTGGGGCGCAGAAAATGAATGCATGGCTAAGATATTTGTGTGTGTGAAACAAGTATTTTCTGGGGCGCAGAAATTAATTCATGGCTAAGACATTTGTGTGTCTGAAACAAGTACTGAAGGGATTTTTTTTCATGCAGCAGCCCCCAGTAAAACTAGAGGAGTTTTTAAGGTTGGTAGTGTTATGGGCAGTTTTCGGTCTACCACGAAAACTCCAAACAAGGGGGTCAGCAACAAGCAGGTTTATTGGAATACATATTTGCAAAAGGGAAATTACAGGATCCAGAGTCAAAGCGCAGTTCAAAGTGCATGAAGAGAAGAAAAATACAAGAAATCACAGGAACAACACAGATAAGTTGTGTTGCTTTGACACCAGCATCTCTCTCAGCCGTTGGTTATAACCCACCACCAATCTATGACCTATGATGTGATTTCCACCACAGGTGCAAACCATTACAGCACATGAGAATACCTAACTGACCACAGTCTCCCAGGTCCAGATGCTGGTGCAGTCTCTCCCAGGTGCAGAGACTTATCTGTATTAAAGGTAGAACTGAACGCTATCAGCCAGGCTCTCTGGTGCTGGACCTGCACATTCCTTCTAACCCAACTACTCCAGCACTCCAGGGGCTCAGGTGATGATGAAAGCGATGCTACCTGCTATGCCCTTCTTGCTGCCAGTTTCAACCCCAAAGGCTGTAACTGTGGTACACTAACCTTGGGTGGAAGATCTTCTGAAATTGAACCACTTCCTCTGGTGGAGCACCCATTGTTAATTGTAATTTTGGGCCTTCCACAACCATGGCCTCCTCATCTGAAAAGGCTTTTGCATCACTCATATCCACAGCTCTCAAGCAATACTCCTTCTAAGCTGTGGAGTCTTGTGAGCAAAAATTCTACTTTGTGAATTACTGAATTAAAGTTGTGAGCTACTGCATAAATTAATTTGCTCTGGAACCATTTTTCCTGAGCTAAGACAAAAATGTGTGAGCTGGAAGCTAAAAAAACCTGTGAGCTAGCTCACACTAACTCAGTTTAGAGAGAACAATGCTCTCAAGGTGCCCATGCATGAGGCAAAGCACCCCAGGCCTCCCCTCAAGGGTTAATGTGAACAGTAAGGGGCCTGGTCCATCTTGCAGGTATTACTAATTGATATCTTGGTCTGCATAGTTCTTATCATCCTCTAGGCCAGCGATTAGGGTTCCCAAGTCCAACCCCCAAAATATCTGGGGACTATGGGGGTGGAGCCAGGAGACTTTGGGGGTGGAGCCAGGAGACAATGGGGTGGAGCTGGGGGGGAAACGGTGAGCCGCCCCTGCGCAGCTGACGCCTCTTCTCCGCTCGCCGTGGTTGCTCCTCCGAGATGGGCTCAGGCTGAGCCCATCTCGGAGAAGCAGCCACGGCGAGCGGAGAAGAGGCGGCAGTGGCGCGGCGGCCTCTTCTCCACTCGCTGTGGCAGCTCCTCTGAGATGGGCTCAGCCTGAGCCCATCTCGGAGGAGCAACCACGACGAGCGGAGAAGAGGCCGCCGTGCCGCTGCCACCTCGCCCGCTCCGCCTCTGGGGTGGAAGCGGAGGGGGGGTGGAGGCGGGCCGGGGGCGTGGCAAGCCGCAAGTCTGGGTCCTAGAAGGGCCCGGATTCGCGGCTCGCGATGCTCCTGGCCTGCCTCGCCCTCCCCTGCGCTGCTGCGGCCTCTTGGCTGCTCCTCTGAGATGGGCTCAGCCTGGGCTCATCTCGGAGGAGCAGCTGCGGTGGGAGGGGAGGGGGCAGCAGCGGCGCAGCGGCCTTGCCGGCTCCGGGATGCGGCAGCTGGCCATGCTCCCCGGCGCCGTTTCCACCCCCTCCTCCCGCTTCCGTTTTTTGGGGGAGCGGGGGAAGGGGGGGAAATCCTGTGGTCCCCCACCAGGGCGGGAGGGTTGGGAAGCCTACCAGCGATGGGGGTGTGGCCATTAGTTTCTCACGAGAACCTGCGGTCCATTTAATGGAAAGGAGAACCAGGGGTGATGAGGTAATCTTCTAGAGGCTTCTCCTGAAAATGTGTCCTAATTGGATATCATCATAACCTGATGTTGCTGGGCCCAAAATCTTTAACTGAGCCAAGGCTGTGAAGAGGAGAGACTAGCTGATTTTGACAGATTGGAGGCCTGAGCTATGAGCTGTTTGAATTGGGACTGCTAGCAATCTAGAGAATGCCTGAGCTTTGGCCTTGGACTTTGAATGTAAGGTTTGCACCATCTAATGCAGATCTAAAAAGCTGTTAGATAGTTGAGCTAGTTTCTTTGTTTTCTTGCTACATGATTTAGAATGATGTATTGATTATAGAATAAATTTTCATATTGATAGCTTGTATTTACAGCATGTTTTTGACTCCATGGTTTGCCTGAGTGTTTACTTTCAGATTGTGCAGTTCAGTTTACCATCCAGTTTTCGCAAACATTACATATACTTTTGAACACAAAGGATTGGAGACTCACAGGGGGATCCCTTCTCCCCATCCCATCGGTTCCAGGCCCCTCCACCCACTTTTAGCTGGCAGCAGCTGTGCCTGGGAGCCACTCTGAGCCCAGAGTGACTCTCAGTGTCTTCTGCTGTCACAGCCAGGCCCGGAGCCTTTCTCAGAGTGCTTCAGCAGTGTGCCTGGCTTCCATAGTGCGTCACCGTGGCAGCTAGGCCCAGAGCGCTTCCCAAAGTTCTCCACTGCAGCACCTGGGCCTGGGGCAGTTCCTAGAGGGCTCTCTCACAGAGCCTGGGTCCAGGGCATCTCCTGGAGTGCTTCACCCCAGTGCCCAGGTGCTGGGGTGGCTTCTGAAGTGCTCCATTGCAGTGCCCAGGACTAGGGCAGCTCCTGGAGTGCTCCACTGCAGAACCTGGACCTGAGGCAGCTCCCAGAGTGCTCTACTGTGGCACGTAGACACTCAGAGCATCTCCTGGTGTCTGCTGCTGCCGCAACCAGTAAAGGAGCTGCTCCCAGCATCCACCACCACCAGACAAAGAGCTAGTCCAGGCATCTGTTGTGATGGCTGGCCTGAAGTGGTTCCCTGAATTATTGTCAACTGAACCAGTAGGTGCATTCTCTGTGCTTACATAGAGAATGCTACATTACTTTTCAGCAGGTTTAACACAGAGAAAGAGATTTTTTTTAAAATATGTTTTTGAAAACTTGGGGAGTTCTCCAAGTTTGCTGAAAAATCTATTTAGCCTCTGTATGGTCCCAATCCATGAATCTGCAAATGGTGACTAATAGTAAATAAATGTGAGCCAATTTAAAGTTGTCTTGTCTGGAGAAGACAGCAAGAATTAAGATGGAAATATTGCCCACATACTTACTTTTGCTTTCTACTATTCCTGTGCTTTTGCCTCAATCTTGTTTAAATAATGTTCAGAAGCTATTTGATAAATTCATCTGGGGCTCAAAAAAGCCAGCAAATGGGGAAAATGTTTAATGCAAGAGCCTAATGACAAAGATGGCCTGTCCATTTCAAATATTAATAATATTAGTAATTATGATTTAGTAATTTTCATTAAAATTCTGTTAGAAGTATTTAATAAAGATGAAACTAAAAGGATATGGACTTTAGATCATTTGGAATTTAGTGTTCTCCTTCATTCTGAGTTCTGGATTAAAAAGAAGAGGAGGGATAAGGAGCATAGTGGCACATTGTTAATTCTTAGTGCTATATGAGAAGAATAATGAAAAAAGTTTTATTGGTAGAGCTTCCCTTTTGTCATCAATGCTTCATAGCAAAATATTTTATCCAGTTATAATAAATGGATAGCTTAGAAATATATTGGTATTTCCCACAAGGAACATCTTTGTCTTGGGAATTAGTTAGACAATGAATAGGCTTTAGCAGGGCTTTTTCGATTAAAAGAAAAAAAGCCCAGCAGGAACTTATTTGTATATTAAGCCACACCCCCTGACACCAAGCCAGCCAGAACTGCATTCCTGTTCAAAAAAAGCCCTGGGTTTTAGTAGTTTAAAGTAATTTCATTACCTGTCATAATGAGGTTTCTATCAGAAAAAAGGACAATAAATATTTAAACAGGCCACTATTAGATCTGAAAATGTGGCTTTCTAAAGGACTACTTTCAACAATTCATGCATTTTCACAAGGGAAAAAAACATAAATGAAGTGTATAACATTTAGTGGATGAAAGACCTAGAACATGAGATCCCAAAGAAACTTTGGAAATCTACCTTTTGGACAGTTTTCTACTTTTAAAAAAAGAAAATGGAGATCAGAAAGCACTGCTTTGAAATAGTGTACAGGTGGTACCTCACACAGGTGAGACTGGGGAAAATTCTTCTGATATTTATTGGAAATATGGCAAATGTGTGACTTCCTTTGCTTCATTTGTGGTAGAGTTGCCCCCCCCCCCAAATTAAAGGGCGTTGTCAGTCAGTCAGCCTTTATTGGCATATAGGAAAAGGAAAGTTCCCCTGTGCAAGCACCAATCGGTTCCGACTCTGGGGTGACGTTGCTTTCACAACGTTTTCACAGCAGACTTTTTACAGGGTGGTTTGCCATTGCCTTCCCCAGTCATACACTTTCCCCCCAGCAAGCTGAGTACTCATTTTACTGACCTCGGAAGGATGGAAGGCTGAGCCAACCTTGAGCCGGTTACCTGAAATAAGCTTTTGCTGGGATCAAACTCAGGTCGTGAGTAGGGCAAAAAAAAAAAAAAAATTCTGTAGTACACGGATTCGGAAGTATATGGGGGGGGGGGAATATGGAATCCCGTATATTTCTGAATTCCGTAGTCGGAATAGCCACATATATGGTAGATGCGCGGCTATTTCCGAATATACGACCCCATTATACCCTATGGGCCATTGAAATCAATGGCAAATAGGGTATATTTGAAGCCACCTGGAGGGGAGGGGGTTTGAGGGAGAGCCCCCAAATTTGCCGGGGACCTGCAGGGGACTCTCCCCTACAAAACCCCCAAGTTCCAAAAAGATTGGGCCAGGGGTCCAATTCCTGGGGCACCCAAAGCCAAACCTAACTTCACACCAGAGAATCTCTATAGGACCCAAATGCACTATATACATCTATCTACCGTATGAACCCTGCCACACAAAACACAATCTGCTCAACTCAGATGCCAGTTCTCCAGCCCTGACCCAAAGAACGCGGGGAGAGCTGGCCAAGCAAAACAAGCATGCTAGCTCTGGGTCTCTCACCCAGGTGCCAGCTTCCCTGCCACAGAACACACAATCTACACATGCCAGCTCTCCAGCCCTGCCCCAAAGAACTTGGGGAGAGCTGGCCAAGCACAACAAGCATGCTGGCTCTGGGTCTCTCACCCAGGTGCCAGGTTCCCTGCCACAGAACACACAATCTACAGATACCAGCTCTTCAGCCCTGCCCCAAACAACATGGGGAGAGCTGGCCAAGCACAACAAGCATGCTGGTTCTGTGTCTCTCACCCAGGTGCCAGCTTCCCCCCCAAAAAAACCAGAACCAGAAAAAGGGACAACAGGAGAAGGCCAAGAAACTCAACTGTTAAAAAAGTGGCCTTTTCACCAATAAGAAACCTCAGGCCAAATCAGTCAACAACACCCCCCCCACCCTAAAACCAGAACCAGGAAAAGGGGAAAAACAGGACAGGAGGATGAAAAACCTGCAGCAATAGAGAACAGATCCAAACAGAAGGCCAACAAAAACACAACTGCTAAAAAGTGGCCTTTTAAACAATGCAAATTAGGCCAAATAGCACCCTGCCCCCAAGAACCAGAAGAGAAAAGGAACAACAGCAGCACAACACAGCAGCAACAAATCAAACACAGAATCCTTTTAAAACAGTAAAAAAACTTAACTTTTAACAATACAGGAACTTTACCAACCCCTCCCCCCCACACAAAAAAACCCCTTCACCCTAACCCCAAGAAATCCAAGCCACACAAATCAGGAAAAGTAAAAGGACACTGCACTTTTAAAAGTCCTCTCACAAAAGTAAGATATGGGCAAATTGGCAAAAAAAAACCAAAACCAAAACAAAACCAGGCCCCCTCCCCCAGCAGAACCCCCTAACCCTAACCCCAAATAAGCTACCCACCACCCAAATCTGGATAAGTAAAAGGACTCTGAGTCTTAAAAAGTCCTTTTACCAACTAAAATAAAAACAAGAACCCCAAGACTGTCTTACTTCAGACGTCTTCTCTACTCCAGGCAAGTCTGGTAAGGCTGAGAGAGAGCAGCAGCAGCTGAGGCCAAGGGCCAGCACAGCACAATCTCTCTCACACACCAACACACACCAACACAGCAGCAATGGAGGAGTCACAGCACTGCTCTGTGATTGGCCAGACAACAGTGCTTACTTGGATACCCAAGTAAGCAAAAGATCAAAAGAACAACAATGTTGCTGATGGCTGGGGGATCAGCTACCCAACAGCCCTGCAAAGCATGCATTTGCAATGCATTTTGCAAATGCATACTTTGGATTGGCTGCTGGGACTCCTCTTCCCCCTCCCCCCTCCCTGATCCCAGGGAGGCCATGGGAGCGGCGGGAAAAGGCTACCAAAGGTGGGAAAGGAGGCAAGCAGCTCCCCTGAAGCTGCAGAAGCCCCTTTTCCACCTTTTCCATTGGCTTCCGTATACTTCTGAATATATATAAGGAAGTATACGGGGAGCCATACTCGGCTCCCGCATAAAGGGCCGCAATTGGATTCGGCTGTATGCTATACTGTATGCAGCCGAATCAGGGGTGATTTGGCGGTTGATTCGGTTTGACCGAACCAAATACACACCCCTAGTCGTGAGCAGAGGGCTCCAACTGCAGTACTGCAGCTTTACCACTCTGTACCACGGGGCTCTTAATATTGGCATATAACAAACACAATAAATTAAAGGGTATTGGGGGAAGGGCACTGGGGGAAAGGACCTGGCAATCACATGGGTGAAAGTTCCTTTGTCATTTCTAATACATCTGCTTGTCTTTAACAAAATGGCTCTCCCTAGTACTTAATGCGACTGCAAAGATTCTTCTAGCTAAATGCTGGAAGCAACCACAAGTACTTAAAAAGTGAAAACTAGCTTTATTTATTTATTTGGATTTGTAACCACCCTTCCCAATAGCTGGGATCTGGATGGTTAACAATGAAATTATAATTTACAAACAAATAAAACCAAAATAATTAAGAACATAAAGCATTACAGTTTCCAAAAAAAGATGGTGTCTGAAAGTTGGTGGTGCTGCTATCTCATGGGGGGGGGAGTGGAAGTGGGAATGCCAAGATGAAACCATGGATGCCCTCAGCCCAATATCTGGTTGAACATCTCTGCCTTACAGGTACTGCAGAATGGTAATGATGGAATTTGGCAGAGTTCCACCAGGTTGAGACCAGAGAAGAGAAGACCCTGGACCTGGTCAAAGACAGCTGGATGTCTCTCAGGCCAGGGACCACCAGTAGATGTTGGTTGCCAGAGCACAAGGCTCTCTTGGGAGTATACTAGGAGATGCTGTCCTGAAGGAACATGGATCCCTGGCTGTTAAGGCCTTGCAGATTAACACCAACACATTGAATCTGATCCAGTACTCCACTGAGAACTAATGCAGTTCCCGTAGTGCATGAGAGAGGTAAGAAGTGCACAGGGTCCTGTAAGGACCTGGGCTGTTGCATTCTGCACCAGCTAGAGCAGGGGTGGCCAAATTGTGGCTCAGGAGCTACATGTGGCTCTTTCACACATATTATGTGGGTCTTGAAGCTGGCAGTTTAGAGAATGCATTCAAAGTTAAAGTTGCTTTCTTTCTACTTCTTCCTTCCTTCCTTCCTTCCTTCCTTCCTTCCTTCCTTCCTTCCTTCCTTCCTTCCTTCCTTCCTTCCTTCCTTCCTTCCTTCCTTCCTTCCTTCCTTCCTTCCTTCCTTCCTTCCTGTCTTGAGGCTCTCAAACATCTGACATTCATGTCTTGAGGCTCTCAAACATCTGATGTTCATGTCTTGAGGCTCTCAAACATCTGACATTTATTCTATGTGGCTCTTACATTAAGCAAGTTTGGCCACCCCTGAGCTAGAGTTTCTGGGTTAGCCTCAAGGGTAGGCCCACATAGAGCAAGTTGTAATAATCCAGCCTGGATTACAGTGGCTAAACTGGGGTGCAACAGGTAGGGGGCCATCTGCCTGATTTAACATAGTTGGTAAACCACCAGCCTGGCAATTTACAATATATGAATACATACTTGAGTTTCTTGAAAATCAACTTCCCCCTTGCTATAGATTAAAACACTTTTGAAATTGAGGGGAACTGGAAAAGCAGTGTCATATGACATGGTGGTCTGAAGTCATATCCTATAATAATCTGGTTAAGATTTCATGTCTAAATAAATTCTTCCTTGTGATAATTCCTGAGGTACTGAAAACTGGCTCAGAATGGTGGGCCCCTCTGCTAGTTGCCCTTTTCACCATGATAAATAAGACTGGCCAGATGCCAGTAGCTGAATTATAACTGAACCAAAAACATCAGAGTAATCAGAAATGCACATCTTGGTTTTAATTGTTGTAAACTGTATGATTGATTTTATTGTGTAATTTGTTTTGAATGTTTTATGTGATTTAATTTGTTGTTGTTAGCTGCCCTGAGCCCATCAGGGGAGGGCAGGATATAAATCTGATAAAATAACATTTAAAAAAATGGACCAATGTGATAATTGTTCCCATCTATAAAAAGGGCTGTCATCTTAATCCCTCTAATTTTAGTCCAATTAGTCTTTTATCTGTTATAAGGAAACTATATGCTAAATTTTTGCAAATTAAGCTCAGCACCTGGATGTTATCTTGTTAAATATTTTTCATTACATTTTAAGAAAATTGGTGTTGGGATAGGGGGTAGAAGTAAGGGTAAGAGGAAAAGGAAAAGGGTATGCTGTTACATATCTACCTTATAGGTTATAGTACACAATAAAGTCCAATACACAAATAAGAGATATACAGTAACTGTAAATTACTGTATACATAGTATTATGTTACATAGTATTATGGCCTAACAACTTAAAACTTGACTAAATGGGATACAAATATCTTCTCATCACATAGAAAAAAATAAAATTATAACAAAATATCAAACCATGTGCAAAAAGGATTCCATAGTGTTTTTGTATCTTGCATATTCCTGCCTTTCAATAAAGATGAAAGAGAATCTGATTCTGCTGTTTCTGATATTTTCTCAATTAGTTCTTGCTTTTTTTGGCATTTCTTGATGTTTCCAGTTTTTAGCAATTAAAATCCTTGCTGCTGTGATATGTGCCATCAAATGTCTAATTTCCTTTGAATATTCATTAGGAGAAATATTCAATAAAAACACTTCTGATTTGAATGGAATTTGTGCTTTCATTATTTTTTGCAGTAATTCATGAACCATTTTCCAATATTTCTTCACAATATCACAAGACCACCACATGTGATAAAATGTTCCCATCTGGGAGGTACATTTCCAACACTTATTAGAGACATTAGTATACATCTTAGCTAATTTTTCAGGAATCAAACATTTTATACACATTTTCTTTAAAAGTGACCACTTTAGTCAGTTTTATATTAAATTTCCATAACTTTTCCCAAGCAACCATATCAATATTGTGACCTATATTTTGTGTGCATTTTATCATACAATATGTTAAATTTCATCTTGCATTTTTATTTGCAGTAGCAGGGAGTATATTTTTAAATTAATTTTTCCTGAGGCCCCAACATTATTTTATCAAACCCATATTGCTCAGTGGAGAAATCTGCAACTTTATCTCTAGCATATTTAGATACAATTTGCATCCTCAACCACCAATCCATATTCAGTGACTTAAGCTCTCCCTTGGATTTTAAATCATTATTTTCTTTCAATAGCTCTTCATATCTCAATATCATATTTTGAATTAACAATTTTGGCTGAACAAAAGCTTCTATTGGAGAATTTCATTTTGGAATCTTTTGATATACTTTCAGTTTCAACCATACCCATGTTGTGTAGAGGGATTTTCTTAATAAGTGATTTTTTAAAAATAGCGGTGACCTTCTATTCTCTGATACCATAAATAAGAGTGCCATCCCATAGTGACCTTCTAAACATAAAAGACCTTCTAAACATAAAAGTTTCTTGTCTTTTAAAAGCATCCATTTTTTTCACCCACATCAATACACAGGCTTTGTAATATAATTGCCAATTCAGTAAAGCAAAACCTGCTATTTCTTTAGAGTCTTGTAGAACTTTCAGTTTTATTCTTGTTTTTTTTGTTTTGCCAGATGAATACAGTAGTCAATTTGTTTAGTTCTTGAAAAAAAGCTTTTGGTAACACAATTGGAATGGTTTGGAAGAAGAAAAGTAGTCTTGGCAAAATATTCATCTTAAGTGTTGCAATTCTTCCCATTAAAGATACATTCAAATCTTTCCAGGCTTGAAGATTTTTTTTATCTTTTAAAATAATTTATCATAGTTATCTGCCTTCAAGTTACTGCACTTGTTTGATAAATATAGGCCCAAATGTTTAACTTTCTTCTCAAAAGTAAACTTTGATTTTTGTTGCAAAAGATCTAGTTGGTCTTTTATCATATTTTTTGTTAAAAAATTTTGTCCTTTAATAATTAATTTTCAAGCCAGCCACCTCGCCAAATTGTTCTAGCTTTCTCAGCAAATGATCTATAGAATCTAGAGGTTGTTTTAGTATAAACACCAAGTCATCAGAGAATGCCCTCAGTTTGTAGTGTTCACCTCTAATTACTGTACATTTGATATTTACATCTTTCCTAATCTGATCATTCAATATTTCCAAGATAAGAATAAAAAGTAATGGAGATAAGGGGCATCCTTATCTTGTTCCCTTTTGAATCTCAATCGCATCAGTTAATTCACCATTTGCATTCACTCTTGCACTTTGGTGAGAGTACATAGCCTGCACCATCTTTAAGAAATTACAACTACCATTTCATCCAGTTGTTGTAATAAACTGCTAATTCACATTGTCAAAGGCTTTCTCAGCATCTAAGAAGATTAGTGCCAATTGTTTTTCTGGATGCATTTCATAATATTCCAATATATTCCATATTGTTCCAACATTGTTTTTCAAATGTCTTCTTGGAAGAAAACCATCTTGATCTTGATGAATAAGTTCTGATAAAACATTCTTAAGACGCTGTGCTAGGATTATGGCAAAGATCTTTGTAGTCCATATTTAATAGTGAAATGGGCCTGTAATTCTTCATATCCTTTAGACCTGTCACTTCTTTCAGAATCAGAGAGTTAGTAGCTTCTTGCCAAGAGGCTGGGGCATCTGTTTCATCACATATCTTATCTAAAAGATATTTAAATGGAGGCATCAGAGAATCTTCAAATATTTTATAATACTCTGCTGGAAGGCCATCTGGACTTTCCTTTTTTTCATGCCAATTGCTTCAACTAATTCATTCACTGTTATAGGATCATTAAGAATTTTTCTCTGTTATTCTGTAAAAAAAATTGAGTTATGCTGTCTAATATAAATCTTCTGCATCTCTTTAGGTGGCTGATTGCGTTTGTAAAGATTTTTATAAAATTGTTCTACAGTCTTCTCCATTTCTTGCCTCATGTTTTTTTTATATATTGCCTTCTTCCCTGAGAGCTGCAGTGGTCTTTTTTGCATTTTCTTTTTTAGGTCTATAGGCAAACCATCTTCCTGGTTTGTTGGCATTTTCAAAATAATTTTGTTTGGCAAATTTCAATTTCTTCTCCACTTCTTAAATCAGCATAAGATTACGTTGATGTTGTAGCATTCTTTTTTGTTCTGCAATTCTGTCTTTGAGGGTTGTTGATTATGGTTATTTTCATTTACCTTTAATTAGATAGTTAAATCATGAAAGTTTTTTGCTTTTTCCTTCTTTCGTTTAGCCATATATCTAATTGCTAGGCTTCTAAAATGCACCTTACTTGCACCCCACACTGATTGCATTCTCACATCTTGGGTTATGTTTTGTTTAAAGAAACTTTCAAGTTCTTTTTTAGTATCTTGAATAAAATCTCTGTCTTTCAGTGTCTGAATATTCAAACACCATCTTCTCTTCTTTGGAGATTCATTCAGTTTTATTGTTAATGGATTGTGATCTCAGATGACTCTTGGGTGTATTTCGAGGTCCTTCATCAAGTCAATGGACATCCAACACATATCTATTCTTGACCAGGATTGGTATCTAGATGAATAAAAAGTAAAGTCTCTGGATAATGGAAAAGTAAAGTCTCTGGATAATGGAAATCTTGTCCTCCATGAGTCTACTAAATTTAACTCCTCTGCCAAAGTTAAAAAGTTCATAGGCAGCAGCAAACCTTTTAATTTAGTTTGTTTAGATGGTTTTTCTGTCAGTATCCTTATTAAGAAATGCACTGAAGAAATGCCAATTAAGCAATACTCAGAATATTCAAAATTTACTAAATTCTGATGTAATTCTTTGGAAAAAACCCCATGTTTATGGTCATTGGAAGCATAGATATTTGCTAACAAGATTTTCTTCCCTTCTATGGTAATTTCTACGAAATTCTTCCACCATCTGAAGCTAGTAAGATTTGTGGATTCAATCTGTCTTTAATATATACTGCCACCCTTCTTTTTTTCTGTTTTGAATCTAATGCCAAAAATAAGTTCCCTAAATTTTTTATTCTTAGTAGCTGTTTTTTTTTTTAATTATGTGAGTTTCTTGTAGGCAGATTATATCTGCTTTAAATTTCGATAAGTGGGTAAAGGTTTTCCATTTCTTTATAGGTGAGTTAAATCCCTTAACATTAAGTGAGAGAATAGTAATCTGATCTTCGGCCATTACAAAGCTTTCTTGTTATTACTTTTTTATCTACCTTCACTTGGGATCTTGTTTCATATGTTCTTGGCCCTTGAGCTTGTTCTTCTTCTGAAGATACTGCATGCTCAGAAGTCACATCAGTTTCTCCCTAATCATCATCCTTTTTCTTCCCTTTTTCAGCATATCTCTCTCAAAAAAATTCAGTTTTAAAAATTGTTAATCCTGTGTCTTTTACCCTCATAAGTAAAAATGAACCCTTCAGGGATTAACCAAGTATACGTGATGGCATTTTTCTTAAGAAGAATGACAAAGCACGATATTCTCTTCTCTCATTAGTCAAGGGATCTCTTTTAAGATTCTCACATTTTCTCCTCCTTTTATTATTGGATTATTAAGGACTAAGTCTCTCGCTTTTTGCTTGAAAAACCTGACATGCACTTCCCTGGCAAGCGCATTCTTATGTGCAAGGGCTGAGGAGGCATGATAAGTTAAATCTATTTCTTGTTCCACTTCCAAAGGTTCAGCCTTCAATATTTCTGCAAGGGTTTTGTTTATTACTTTTGGTAAATTTTCTGACTTGTTCTCTGGAATGCTTTGAAATCTTGACATTTATGCTGCCCTATCCATCTCCAATTAAAGGGCCCTATCTTCTGAGGTTTTTTGGTTTTTTCTCTATTTCCACCACTTTGGAGTTGATAGCTGTCACCTTGGAGTCTAGAACCTTCAATGTTTCGTTGGTTTCTGAAGCCTGCTTAAGACTCTCCACCAGTTCCCTTTTCACTTCAGCCATTTGATCTCCCAAATTTCCTACCTTGTCAGTCAGTTGTGTGATGGCTGTCATAAGAGTATTTTATAGTTCTTTTAAATCCTCCTGTATACCAGATCCAAATTTGGCAGGGCCAACAGGCATGTTTGGAGATGGAGAAGAAATAGCAAGTTGTTTTTCTGATTTCTTACTCATTTTGATAGCAAATACCTTAATCACTAAAACCAATTATAAATTCCAAATAAGACTATTGCTAATTTATTCTAATTCTACCGGATATTAAAGTGTACTTATTCCCAAGTTTGTTTAGGAACAATATGATCTTGTTATTGTAAACAGTTTTAGCACAAACCAGATAAGCACAGTCACCAAGATAAATAAGTTAGATTTACAAAAATCAATATATATTATCAAAAACAATGAAAGCAATGGGAAAATCTCACTCCAGTGTTATCAGCCCACAAGCCAAGGTACTGTCTTGCCTTGAAAAAAGTTATTCTGGATCAGCAAAGTTTAAAAGTTTAAAAGCTTTGGAAGCTTCAGAAGTCAGCAGATGTAGAAGTACTGTTCCATAATTCTACTATAATGAAGAAGAGGTCAGGGCAGTAGTAGTAGTTGAAATCACCATCAAAAGAACCATGTCAAAGTCAAAATAAAAAAAGAAGCCTCAACAATGTCACAGAGTACTTGCATGTAAAATTGAGCATAAAGATTGTTATATTCCAAGAGCCCAGGAGTGGGCAAAGGCTTGGCATCAGAGCAAAGAGGAATCAAAGCTCAACATCTAGTATAGGTTATGACTGTAAAAAGGCAAATACTCCAGTTTTACTCAAGTTAACAGGAAATTCTCAAGCAAAACTCTACATCCAACAGGAAAATAATAACAAAAAAATAATCCATTCACAAAGTAATAGTAGAAACAACCACCTTTGGAACTTAACTCATATCCAAATTAGAACAGCCACTATGAAAAAAATATTTGAAAGCCAAGATCTTCGGAGAAGGGGGCTGGCTACTGCTCAAATCTCCCCTCCTCCTTTGCTAAATCCACTTCATTTCTGTTCCACAGAGCTAGTAGTCCACCAACGCTATGACCCAAGTGTCAAAATAAAAGAGAATTGCAGTTAAAGTTGCATATGAAATGGACGGAGTTCAGCAAACTGCAGCAGAGATGCTTGGAAAGTTTATAGAAGCCCGGCAGTCACATCTTGAGCCATTTAAAAATGGCAATTGATCCAGCAGAGCTTCGAGACAACAGAGAGCACAGGGATCTGACTGCTGTCAGGAACTCAGCTCTCCATCAAGCTTCCTGCTCTATGGGCCCTCTCTTGGGTCCCCAATGAGGTCCCTCGATGGCAGAATCCTCCCGCCATTCAATTTGGGGGCAATCATCAATGCAGCACTCTGCGAGCGCTCCCCACAGTGAGGCACCGGAAACCGGAAACCCAGCACCTGGATGTTATCTAGTAAAATTTTAGGTCCTGAACAGGTGGGTTTCTGCTAGGGTTCTGGACCACTGCTTAGTCCTTGCTCGTTTGATTAATAAGTACACAAGAAGGAAAAAGTCTAAATTATACATTGCCTTTCTAGGCCTTAAAGGGGCTTTTGACTCAGTTTCAAGGAAACTTCTCTGGGCAAAGTTCGAGGGGATGTCTCTAAATAAGAGGTTATTATTAAAACACTTCACACCTCCATGTCCTGTCAGGTCAGGTGCTCTTCGCCTGGGAGACTCTCCCCCAAGATTCTTATTAAGAAAGGGGTTAAGCAGGGATACATTTTACCCCTACTTGTTTAACCTTTTAAAAAATGTTTTTGTCCCTTTTTTGTCATTAGTTGATGGCCATAGTCCTAGACTTGGCTCTGCTTTTATTCCCCTGCTGTTATACGTGTATGACACATTTTTTCTGTCTACTTCTCAAGTTGCATTAAATTGTTTATTGAACCATTGCCATGAATATTGTGCGACAAATAAACTGGAGCTGAATTATGAAAAGTCAAACGTATTGGTTTTTTTTCAACTCCCAGAAATCATATAAGTGGGTTATTAATGGTAATAATCTTGAGCAGGTCAAGCATTTCAAATACCTGGGCATCTACTTTCGTTCTAATGCTACCAGGAGCCACCATCATAGAATGGCTATCAATGTAGCTAAAGTTAGTGCTGCAGAAATTTCTCGCTTTTACTTCTCTGATCAAGGTAACAAATACAGCAGCACTTAAGCCTTTAATGCTAAAATTGGAGCTCAACTATTGTATGGGGTACCTTTCTGGATCAATGCAATTTACAATTCAGTTGAACGTGTCCACTCTAACTTCTTGCGAAAGATAATGGGGGTACCTATGTGTTTTGTCAATTCTAGCTGGTTATCTTACATCAAAACCAATATAAATTCCCTGAATTTATCCTTAGAATCCTTAACCATACTTTCTGAGTTTGAGGCTGCTTTAAAAATAAAATCTAGTCTATTGAGTTCAGAGTTACTAACTCTCTATAGCCTTGCCAACAGAACCTGTTCTCTCTTAAATGTAGGGATAGTTCCAAATCCAAGCTTCCCAGGAGTGGGCAAAGGCTTTCTGAGTTTGAGGCTGCTTTAAAAATAAAATCTAGTCTATTGAGTTGAGAGTTACCAACTCCCTATAGCCTTGCCAACAGAACCTGTTCGCCCTTAAATTTAGGGATAGTTCCAAATCCAAGCTTCCCAGCTACATACCTCTATTAACTCCTAGCTCCAAGCTTGTGTAGAGCCTTATCCTTGGCCAGATTTAATGTTCTTCCCTCAGCCATTTTATCTGGCAGATTCCAAGGGATTCCTTACTCTACCAGGTGCTGTCCTTGTATGAAGGACTGTGTTGAAACTGTTTCCCATGTTCTTCAGTGCCCTTTTTATTTGGCGTCCTGACATGATTTTTTATATCCCATATTAGCCCCACTCCTAGAGACTTCTGATTATTTTAAGGTTCTTTTCTTGCTTAATAACCCAGATATGAAAATAACTGAAATAGTAGCAAAGTTTATTCATAGTGTTTTGGTTACATGTCCTGATAAGTAATATTAGGCTTTATTATGCTGTTATTTCTGTTTTTATCTTGTACTTCTAATCTTACTTTGTATGGACTGTGTATTCTCCTAATTTGTAATTTGGTCGACCTTCTATTGTATATGTCTATACATGCCAATAAAGGCTGTCTGATGATGAATACCTCCTTGTGTTCCAGCCTGGTACAAATTTAAGTTCCAGCACAGATGCTATTTGCCATAAAAAGAGTGAATTATATGTCATAAAATGAGGAAAATAAGGAGGTGAATAGGGCAAGCAGCCCAATTATAAATGCAGCAGAAGCTTATGGGCATTTCTAAAGGAAAAGAAGTTGCACTGAGTTGATGCAGTTAGATTTGTTCTTAAATAACTTTTTTGATTTAGTGCAAGTGACCGCTGCCCCTTCCTCATCTTTATCTCTCCCTTTCTGTAACAGAACTTTCTAACTTGACTGCTAATTTGTCAGGACTTGGGAGCTAAAGATTGTTTTAAATTACAGTTTTGGTGATCCAGATTGCGCATCCAGCACAAACACATGACATTCCTTTAATCTCCTGCATCTTTGTCAGTAATTTGTACAAACACAAACATTTTAATATAGAGTTGCTGTCAACCATTTTCTTCCTAAAATTCCATGTAATTTATGCTAAAGTGGTATAAAGTATGTATAAAACTAGAGTACTGGGTTCTTTTAATTGCTTCTTTTAGTTCCAACAGTAGCAATGCCAACAGTAGTTCAATTCCAACAGTATTCAAATCAAACATTAATTGGAACCCCAAATTCTATTTCAGTATTTTACCCAGTACTTTATAAGCTAGGCAGAAATGCAGTGGAACATTGCAGAAAAGGGCTTTAAAAATATCATCTCAATGATGGGAAAGAATAAGTTTTCAACAATATAAAATGCATTGCATAATGATGCCACAAGAGTAATAGTTCATGTACTAAAGCCTTTATTCTGTTGTTGTTATTATCTATTTAAATATTAATAGAGTTGATGCCACTTAAACAAAGCCATTCAGATTCTCTCACTAGCTTGCTTCTGAATTAAAAAGAGTGAACTTCAGCTCTTTTAAAGAACTGCAAATAACAATACAGCCTGACAGAGAAATGATTGAATTTGCCAGTGGTGTTTGTGCAAAGCCTGCTAATTTACAAGTGCATTGTCAAGTGTTTCTGAGACTTGGTATCCCTGAGGACATTTGCTTGAAAATGAATTAATGTATGATTTTATTTTTGAGAGAGTGAGTGAGTGAGGGGGGAATATAGAGAAAATAAGTTGCCAATGCTTTCATAATTAATGTCAAATTGCACACCATTAAAAGACCATTTTCCTTTGAAGGATAAAAATGTATAGATTTATTTGGTCACCTAGACAACTGTTAAAAAGTACAGGTCAAATGAATTCCATTTCTGTTGTTTTTGTTATTCAGCCTGAATCCTAGATTTGTTTCAACACAACTTACACATAAGTAAATGTGCCTAACATTGCAACCTCAATCACTTTGATGGACAATAAAATGGAGGAGGAGAGAGTCAGCTGATTCCTTAGAATATTTTTGTTTACTTAAATGAACCTATTAGGCTTTCCAATCCCCAGGTCCCAGTAGGGGATCCCCCATTTTTACAGGCTTCCCCCCACCCCAGCCAGCTGGCCGGCGGGGGAAGCCCCACTTCCACAGTCACCATGTACCTTTAGAGCTCCGGCAGGTTTAGAAACCTGCAAACAGGTCTGTTTTTAAAATGTGTGCCTTTAAAGCTGAGCAAGAAGCAGGAAACAGGAAACGCTTCATGGGAAAGGGTCAGTAACAGTTTAGTCAGAGAACAGCCCCTTCCTTTGTTTTGCTTTTGTTTTCAGAGCAAGTAAAATTGTGCAGGAACCAGACCCAGTAAGGGTTTGTGTGTGTGTGTGAGAGAGGGAGGGGGCAGGGGATTCTCTGGTTTGGAGGCCCTCCCCCCACTTTAGAAAGCGAGAGAGGAGGGAAATGTCTACTGGGCACTCTATTATTCCCTATGGAGAACGATTCTCTTAGGGAATAATGGGGAATTGATCTGTGGGTATTGGGGGCTTTGGGGGGGCTGTTTTTTGAGATAGAGGCAATAAAATTTTAGTATAGCACCTAATGCCTCTCCCCAAAATACCCCCCAGTTTTTGAAACGATTGGACCAGGAGGTCCAATTTTATGAGCCCCCAAAGAAGGTGCCCCTATCCTTCATTATTTCCTATGGAAGGAAGGTATTTAAAAAGGTGTGCTGTCCTTTAAATGTGATGGCCAGAACTCCCTTGGAATTCAATTATGCTTGTCATACCCTTGTTCCTGGCTCCACTCCCAAAGTCTCCTGGCTGCACCCCCAAAGTCCCCAGATATTTCTTGAATTGGACTTGGCAACCTTAGAACCTATTTCCAGCCCTTGCTATGTGTGCACTTGAGGTTCTTAGCTACAATTATCATTTCTTCTATTGTTTACTTGGTCTGCTGCTGCTATTAGGCATGGTCCAGCCATTACATCAAACCATGGTTTAATTGAAGTAACTATAAATAGTGTGACCACCCTGGCTTCTGGGGTTGGATCATGGAGAATTGAGACACTTCTCAAAAGGGAAGCGGACTCGAGCCTTTGTTCTGGGCAGAGAACGTGAATCCAACACCTGCTGCCTACTTTTCTCAGCGAGGGAAAAGGCCAAGACATGCATGGAATATTCTGAGGGGATTTACTTTGGCTGACAAGGAATCCCAACGGGGTTCCTTTTAGGCTTTGAAGAGTGCCCATCGAGGAATTGCATTCCAGCATCTACAGAGGGTCTCCGTGGTCATTAAATTGACTTAAATTCATCAAGATTCAAGCTTTCTTTGGACCATCTAAATTTCTAAATATTAATCTTTGAAAAGGACAGTGTTAAGAAGGTTAAATTTGGCTGCAAGGTAAGGAGATCTTTATCTTTCATTCCGGGACTAAAATCAACTTTATTTGAGATAAAGATTGAAATTTGGACTTAGCTACAATACTCTAAAGTTATAAACAAGAGAAGGGGGCAATTTTGAGACTTTTTACAGACAGAAGCATAGTTAAAGGCAAAAAAACCAACTTATGTTTGGAATACTTGCGGTTTCTGCAAAATACCCCCATCGTCACTGAGTTGCTGAGCTGGAAGACTGCACAGGAAGTGACGCATAATTTGTTTCGCAAGATCTTTCAACCATTGGGAACAGGACTTCGTGGCAAGAAAAGCAGGAAGAGGCCATTGAAAGAAGGGAATTTAAAGACCTCCTGGCCTTCTCGAGAATGTAAAAATCATAGAAAAATTGCAGCGGCCATTAAAAGGTCAAAATAATTTAAAATTTTATAGAAAAAAATGGGACTTTAAAAATTATTGGAACCAACAGATTTCATCACTACAGAGTGAAACATATTGGAATATATGAGAGGTATTAATGTTGGTGGCCTTTTGGAGAAAAAGAAAGTTTTAAAAGGCCTAGAAAAATCGCGGGCGCCATTTTGTCTATTTTAAAAACTTTAAAAATTAATATCTTGGGCTAGGAAGCCCTGAGAACGGCGATTTTGGGTGCATTGAAAAGGGCATCTCCTAATCTTTAAGATCCAGTGGTTTATTTTTAATTTGGAGAGATCAACCCAAAAGTTTATTTTGGCAGTGAGGGGAGTGGAATGTTGGAGCAGAGGCTGCCAAAACAGACATGCACAAGGACTGCTTCACTTGAGGAGGGAAAAATGCCAAAAATACAAGAACAACTAGATGCCATGAAGGCAGGACTGATTAAAGTAATGAAGGCGCTAATAACAGAAAATAAAAAACAAGTAGTCAAAGAACTAGAGGTGATGAAGTCAGAAATAAATAAAGAAATTGAAGATCTTAGAAAAGACTCACAAACAACGTTAAACAA
Organism: Heteronotia binoei; assembly: GCF_032191835.1. Taxonomy (NCBI): domain Eukaryota; kingdom Metazoa; phylum Chordata; class Lepidosauria; order Squamata; family Gekkonidae; genus Heteronotia; species Heteronotia binoei. The sequence continues at coordinate 106,710,074 of NC_083243.1, forward strand.
AGTACATGTGGTTGAAAATAAGGTGAAAGATCAAGATTCCATGATTAATAAATTGCAGGGGAAAGCAGCACTGCAAGATTGCAAGTTAATGGAAAACCAGATTCATTCGAGAGAAGTGCCTGAAGAGGAAAGATCTGATTTAAGGACATATATAATAAGAATCATTGCTGAGTTTCTAGAAATAGACTGATGAATCCAGTTATTTGTATGACTATATATAGAGGGTTAATGCCCTATATGCCAAGAAAAATAAATTACCAAGAGATGTGGTAGTCAAATTCATTACAAGAGATAAAAAAAAGCAATTTGAAAAAACACTGGAAATTGAGGGAAGCAGAGTAAGAATCATGAAAGAATTGCCAAGAAAAGTTATAAATGACAGAAGATTATACAAAAAGTTAACAGATAAGGTGCGGGATATGGATGTGAGATACAGATGGATATTGCCAGAAGGTCTAAGTTTTGAACATGGAGGGAAAAGGATTACAATTACAAATGTACTGGAACTGCGGTTTTTTGAAGAAAATAGAGGATTTGGGGATACAGAATAAAAAGAAGAATCATTATGGATTACAAATTAATATCTTGGGATGTAAATGGACTAAATTCACCACAAAAAAGAAGGGCTACATTTCAATGGATCAAAAAACAAAAATGTAATATAATTTGTCTACAAGAAGTACATATTAAACAATTGGATTACAAATTTTTATGGAATAAACAATTGGGAAAAGAATTTTTTTCCTTGGCTAAGGAGAAAAAAAGAGGTGTGATTTTTTATGTTAAACAAGAATTAGATTCAAAATTGATTTTTAAGGGCAGTGATAGCAGATATCTGGCTGTGGAAGTAATGATGAATGATAAAAAGACGTTGTTGTTGGGATTGTATGCCCCAAATGGGGCAAAAGATTCTTTTTTTAAAGATATCACACAAAAATTAGACTAAGTGATCTATGATCAAATAATGATAATGGGAGACTTCAATGGAACAATTATAAATGATTTGGAAAGATCAGAAAAAAGAAGTAAGGAGGGGAAATTACCAAAGTCATTTTTTTTTATTTAGTGAAGCAAGAAAATCTGGAAGATACATGGAGGAAATTTAATCCTAAGGTGTGTGACTATACTTTTTTTCAGCAAGGCATAACTCTTTCTCAAGAATTGACATGTTGTGGACTACAAAAGATCTTGGACTTATGACAAAAAAATAGAGATTCTTCCTAAAGTTGGGGCTGATCACAATCCACTGATGTGGTCAGCAAAAAGTGTGAAAAAGACTAGGAGATGGAGAATAAATGAAGATTTGCTACAGAAAACAGAGGCAGTAGTGTCTCTAGATAAAGAAACTAAAGCTTTCTTTCAAATAAATGAAAATGAGGACATTCGTTTCCAAACTGTGTGGGATGCGTATAAAGCTGTAATTAGATGTTTTTTTAAATTACAATGAATAATAAAGACAAAAAGGATAAAGAGAAATAATTGTTGGATATTCAAAAAGAGATTGGAAAAAAAGAAAAGGAACTAAGAAAAAGACTGGGGGAAAAAGAAAATAATAAGGGAAATTACAATATTGCAGAATCAACTGAGACATTTGTTAAACAAAGAGGTAGACTGGAACCTTAAGAGGTTACAACAGAAATCCTTTGAAGGAGCAAATAAACCTGAAAAATACCTGGCTTGGCAAATGAAAAAAAAAAAAGGGAAAGTAAATTTGTTACTAAAATTGTATTGGAAGATTAAGAAATATTTGACCAAGCAGGAATTAAAAGGGAATTTTTTAAATACTATGCTAAGTTATTTCAACGTCAAAACGTGGATAAAAATAAAATAGATGCATAGTTACAGAAAATTCAAGTAAGCCCCTTAACAGAAAATATGGAAAAGGTCTTAAATGAACCAATTGAAAAAACTGAAGTTGAAGCAGTAATAAATTCAATGAAATTGGGAAAGGCACCAGGTCCAGACAGTTTTACAGCAAAATTTTATAAAGTCCTCGCAGAAGTCTTAGTATCAAAACTTCAAAAATTGATGAATACTCTAAGGATTGATGGGAAAATACCAAATACATGGAAGGAAGCAATAATTTTGTTGATACCAAAAGAAGAGAGACACCACAAATGTAAAAAAACTATAGACCAATTTCATTAATTAACAACGATTACAAAATATATGCTAGGATACTAGCAGAACGACTCAAACAGCATTTGAACAATTTTGTTAAACAGGAACAAGCAGGATTTCTCCCCAGGAGACAAATTAGAGATAATATCAGAACTGTTATAGACATTGTTGAATATTATGAGAAGCATCCTGAAAAAGAAGTGGCATTATTCTTTGCAGATGCAGAGAAGGCCTTTGACAATGTGAATTGGGACTTTATGTTTGCTGTAATGGAGAAATTAGGATTTGGAGAAGCTTTTATAAGAATGGTTAAGGCGATATTGTTAAGCATCAGATCTCAAAATAACCAAATGTTGATTTTGAAACAAAGTCTTGGTTTATTGATAATCCATTGTGCTCGGGTAGGCACCAGATTGGAAGTGATACAATGTAACTCAAGAATACTAATTTTAAGGGGGCACATCAAAGTTATTTTAGGAATTCTAACACAGGCGTGTGAAACTAACACTCTAGCTACTTTATTTGTTCTTGTGGTTTAGCAACATCCTGGGTCCAGGTTTAACCCTGGGAAAGTATCCCAGGAGACCTTATCTTCAAAGTGGGCATTCCTGCATTTGCTACTAATGAGAACTAAAGAATAGGTTATATGGCTTTGATGTGCAGTACATTAGAACAACAGTTGAAAATACAGTTATCTCTCTCAACTTGGCTTCGCGAACGAAGATTTAAGAAGGGTGCAATAGTCCACGTCTGCTGCAGGCTCGCTGGTGGCTGACAAGACCAATGCGGGACAGGCAGGTCCGGCCACAGTGGCTGCAGGGAAAAGTCTGATTTAGGGTTGGTGCTGTAGCAGTGCAATTCTTCCTCAGTCTCCTTTTGTCCTCAAGACCAGCTATGCGTGCGTTCTCAAAAGAAGAGACAGCCTGGTGGATGGTGTGTCTCCATGCTTTGCGATCTGAGGCTAGGTCAGACCACTGGTGATGGTTGATGCGACAGGTGCCAAGGGATTTCTTCAAGGAGTCCTTGTACCTCTTCTTTGGTGCCCCTCTATTTCGATGGCCGGTGGAGAGTTCGCCATACAGGGCAATCTTGGGAAGGCGGTGGTTTTCCATCCTAGAAATATGCCCTGCCCAGCGCAGCTGCGTCATCAGCAGCAGTGCCTCGATACTGGTAACCTCCGCCCGCTTGAGGACTTCAGTGTTGGTCACAAAGTCACTCCAGTGGATGTTGAGGATGGTGCGAAGGCAGCGCTGATGAAAGCGCTCGAGGAGTCGCAGGTGATGACGGTATAAAACCCACGATTCGGGGACCGTAGATGAGGGTTGTCATCACAACCGCTTTGTAAACATTGATCTTTGTGCCTTTTTTCAGATGCTTGTTGCTCCACACTCTTTTGTGCAGTCGGCCAAATGCACGGTTTGCCTTTGCCAGCCTGTTGTCAATCTCCTTGTCGATCTTGGCATCTGAGGAGATGATGCACCCCAGGTAGCTGAACTGCTGGACTGTCTTCAGAACTGATTCACCCACAGTGATGCAGGGAGGGTGATAATCTTCCTGGGGTGCAGGCTGGTGGGGAACTTCTGAAAATACAGTTATACAAAGAAAGAAATCACATGCTTGACATATATATATACTGAGCAAAAAGCAAGACTCTGTATAAATGCAGATTTGATGGAGAAAATGATAATCAGCAAAGGTACAAGGCAAGGTTGCCCTCTATCTCCATTGATATTTATAATGACTCTAGAAATATTGCTTATGCAAATACAAGAAGATAAAGGAATAGAGGGTCTGAAACTGAAGGGTTTCTCTTATAAATACAGATTGTTTGCTGATGATATAATGTTTATTAATGAAAATCCCCTATCTGTGACATCATTGCTGCTTCATAAAATTCAAGACTATGGAGAATTAGCAGGCTTCTATATAAACAAAGAAAAATCGAAAATTTTGTGTAAAAATATGACAAAGAGTCAACAGGAAGAACTGCAAAGAGCAACAGAGTGTGAAGTTGCTTCAAAAGTAAGATATTTAGGTGTGGAAATTACTATGAAAAATATAGATTTGTATAAAAATAATTATGAAACGCTTTGGCAGAAAATTGACGAAGATTTGATAAAATGGAATAAACTGAACTTGTCTATGCTGGGCAGAATTGCTGCAATCAAAATGTATGTTCTACCAATAATTATGTTTCTATTTCAAACAATTCCATTTGTGATGGACAATAAACAATTTAGCAAATGGCAACGAAAAGTTTCAGAATTTGTAGGGGCAGGCAAGAAACCAAGAATTAAAATGAAAATTTTAACTGATGCAAAAGAAAGAGGAGGTTTCCAACTGCCGGATTTAAAATTGTATCATGATGCAGTATGTTTGGTATGGATTAAAGAATGGATGATGTTACTAAATAAGAAGCTGCTGGCGTTAGAAGGTCATGGAAATATTTTTGGTTGGCATGCATATTTGTTTTACGGGAAAAATAAGATGGATGGCTTTTTCTCACATCATATAAGAAGAAACTTGCTAAATACTTGGGTAAAATATAAAAAAATATGGTGATGAGAGAAAGCCGCTATGGATTGTGCCAATGGAAGTATTAAAATTATCTTCAGAAACTGATGCAGGGATGTGGTTAATGTACAATCAACTATTAAAAATACATGGAGGAAAGGTGAACTAAAATCAGCTGAAGAATTACAATATAAATATAATTGGTTTCAACTACAACAAATTAAGAGCTTGGTGGAACAGGACATCAAAAAGGTATAAGACAGGAGCAAACAGAATTGTAAAAAATGCTGTTGGGTGATAATGAAAAGTTGATTTCAAGGATTTATAAATTACTATTGAAGTGGTCAACAGAAGATGAAGTAGTTAAATCTCAAATGATAAAATAGTCAATTAACTTTAACAAAGAAATACAAATGGAATCTTGGGAGTATTTATGGAAGAACTCTATGAAGATTTTGACATGTTATAATATTAAAGAAAACTGTTTTAAAATGCTGTATAGATGGTACATGACACCTAAGAAACTGGCAAAAATGAATAATCAGGTGTCAGATGTTGGAAATGTAAAAAACATGAAGGATCTTTCTACCATATGTGGTGGACTTGTGAAAAAGCAAAAAAAATTTGGCAAATGATTCAGAAAGAATCCACCCTGATTCAGGTCACTCCAAGGACCAGGCCTAGGGATTTTTTAGGTGAAATATGATTTTGTCCTCTCATAAGACATCTTAATTTATTGATCATTATTTAATTGGAATTTAAGAAGAACTATATAAAATTAAATAAATTAAATTAAAAAATATATATAAATTCAATTCTGTCTAAAGCAGCGCCATTTAAAACTTCAGTACCCTAGGCAACTGCCTAGTTCACCTATATGTAGTAATGCCAGCCATAACCACTGTGGTTATTTAAAGTCTGTCAAACAGGCTGTAAAACCAATATTATTTTATGTTGTTAGACATCTTGGATACTCTCTGCAGTGTGTAGGACAGCATCTTTAAACTATATAAACAGTTGGTTTATTGATCACAAACTTAACTGGTTTTGTATAATTTATGAAGGTGGATGTCCTGGCTTGTACTTCAGTTGTCACCTTTGCCATGAAATCAACCAGCGTTTTGCAGGAGAGGCAGCAAAAAGAATGAAGCCAGAATTATCATTTGGTGAGGCAAGATTGGAATGGCAGTCTGTGATCTGAATCTCTTGTTTCACAAACTCAACATAATTTAAATAAATAATAGTTTTGCAGCATGAGCTGGATTCCTCTCAATGAAAGGCTATACTAAGGTTCCTCTCAACAAAATGCTACACTAGGTATCATTACCTGCATGTACCAAAACCATAAGGGATGTGGGCTAAAATAAAGGGGGATGGGTACATGAAAAAGTGGGAAGGCTCCAACCCTATGTCTGAACCCAGCCAATGCTTAATAATAATTAATATAGATGGCTCCAGCCCTATGTCTGAACCCAGCCAATGCTTAATAATAATCAATATGTCTAATTCTTAATATGGCCCTATCTGCAGATATTTAAAGCTGTGGACCATATAGGACCATATAGACAGAAATTCCCCTACAAAGTTGAATGGGCAGGTCTGCAGAAATATCTGAAAACAGGAAAAATAGAGATAAGGTTTAAAAAACAAACAAACTAGGGAAGTATTGTCTGTGCAGGTGCAGAGAATATAAAGGAGACAGGTCCCACAGGAGGCTGTGGTGGGTGGAGGTAATGTCAACTGATGAAAGAGTGGAAGAACTTACATGGGAAGGGTTCTAGGAAAAAAGCACAAAGGAAAAAATCCCAAAGAAAAAACCTCACAGACGTAAATGCTCACAGGAAAAAAGCCCCCATGGGAAAATGCCCACATGGAAATAAACCTACATGGAAAGAAGTCCACATGGAAAGAAACTCACATGGAAAGAAGCCCTCATGGAAAAAAGCCCCCATGGAAAAATATGTAAAGCACCATAGATGTTTATAATGGTGGAATAGGGTTGCCGTGGAATAGGAAATAGGGTTGCCAAGTCCAATTCAAGAAATATCTGGGAACTTTGGGGATGGAGCCAGAAGCAAGGTGGTGACAAGCACAACTGAACTTCATAGGGAGTTCTGGACATCACATCTAAAGGGACCGCACTCCTTTTAAATGCCTTCCCTCCATAGGAAATCATTAAGGATTTCTTTTGGGGCTCATAGAATTGGACCCCCTGGTCCAATCCTTTTGAACTTTGGAGGGTATTTTGGGGAGTGGCACTGGATGCTATGCTGCAAATGTAGTGCATCTACCTCAAAAAACAGCCCCCTCCAGAGCCTGAGATACCAGTGGATTAATTCTCCATTATACCATTTTTTAATTAATTCCAACTATGTTTATTGATTTCTCCCTTCCAGATACTTGCCAGAGTCAGTCCTGCTTAATTTCTTAGATGAGGCCTTAACTACTTCTATTTAAGAAAGAGAAGCTATCACAGAGCAGGCAGTAATTTGCCTAACCCAAAAACTATACATTTTGACATTGCTGAAAAGTATAGGCAACTGATAATTCACAATTCTGGTGTGGAAAAATCCAGACAGAATTCTAGTGTTAGGTGATAGAGATCTTATGCTTGAATTAAACAAAGATACCATCTATGGAGATGGCACCTTTAATAAAGTGCTAAATATGTTTTACCAACACATGGCATGCCAAGGTGGGTGATTCATATCCACCATGTATTTACATTTTACTTAAAAAAAAAAAGAACATGGACACCTATAATAGAATGCTTGAAATAATGAAGCTATTGATTCCAGATAAACTGTTGTGGGGGCACAATGCTCTTAATTCCTTGTTCCATTTCAGTCACCCCAGTGTTTGGTCTCTATTTGATGGACTGCAGAGGAACCTGGCTTGTCACAAACTAACATTGGCTAATGCACAGGCAGGTCACCTAGAGGTATAAAAGAGGAAATATGAGTCACTACATTACATGGTTGTCACTTCTGTGCAACAATATGAGCAGGTGGAAGATAAACTTAGTTGCTTAAAGAGATTGGCTAATTTGCAATGAAGAATTATATCTGAGTTATTATTGTTGTTAAATAATTGTTGCTTTTACTGTTAGGGTTAGATAGTCTTTTGTCATGGTCACTGGGTGTACCACAATGTATCGACATTAAAAAAGTTTGACAAATTGTAAATTAATAAAGTTAAAGTATTTAATTTTATTTAAATATATATTTCTATGTAGAGTTTAATTGTTGTTATTATTGTTTTTCCTTCTTAATATAGTTTATTGATAACAAAATGGTCAGTTCTTGTTGCATGTGAACATGACATATTTTAATCCTAAAAATATATATATAATAACAAAATGGTCACTTTTTGTTGCATGTGAATATGACTTATTTTAATCCTAAAATAAAAACAAAATATTATTAATGGTTATCCACAATTATAAACATCTATGGTGCTTTACGTATTTTTCCATGAGGGCTTTTTTCCATGGAGGCTTCTTTCCATGTGGGTTTATTTCCATGGGGGCATGTTTCCATGGGGGCTTTTTTCCTGTGAGCATTTATGTCCATGGGATTTTTTCTTTGGGATTTTTTCCTTTGGGATTTTTTCCGGTTACCATGGGAAGAAAGGACAGGCAAGCAAGTGCGAGCAGGCATGAAGGAGAAAAGGAACAAGTGGATGAGGCAGGAGTGACTTTCTCATGGGAGCCCACTTGTAATAATAACAGTGTAGTGGGAACATTTTTTAAAAAACCACATAACATGCCAATTTTCAACAAGCTACAAAAGCTAACTTATACAATAGCCTTTTAAAAAACAAACAGTACTTTTAAAGGACATGTACAGAACATTCATGCAGTAAATGGCAGAGTAGTGATGGGAGAAAATGAAAGGAAGGATAGTTCAAAACAAGTTTCATGTATCTTCCTTTGTATGTTCATTGCTAAGCAATGTGTGTAACAAACAGAGGCTACAGCAAGAGAGGGGCTTGTAGCACCGTATCAATTAACAGATTCATTGTTATATTATATTTTATGCCACAATAAATATGTTAATCTTTATGCTTCTGCAGGACCTTTTCTTTCTTTTTTTCCAATGCAACAGATTAATAAGGCTGCCTTTCTTGACTCTGTGAAGACAGTATATCTGAAAACCACTTCAGAGGTAATATGTTTGCAACTGTTCACAAAGTACTGACAATCAGTGCAGCCTTTGTGAGCAATGTGAAAGAGCAGTTTGACTCACAGAACATGTTCAAATCTTAGGAGACAGGAGGAATGAACCAGAGTGGTTGAAGAGAATGGGGTAGGTAGTAAACTGAGAAGTAGAGCCCTCAGGAAAAGATGGGTGAAAGCTTGATGGAAATAGACAAAGAGAACTCACAAGCAGATCTCTTTTGGTGCTTTGAGACAGCCCTATGGCAGGCAGAAATTACACAGGCACACTTTTTTCTTACATGTGCCTTTTCCTGTCAGTATACCTGCCACTGTACAGAAAATTAGAAGAGATAAAAATAATTAAACCATATCAAGAGGACAATTGGAGGACAGAAAGAAGATAGAACATACTGGCCGCTTACCTAAATAGTTGGAAGCAAGGGGATCTAGACTGGGAAATGAAGGAAAAAAACAATTCAAGAGAGAGTTAAGCACAGCCACAGAGTTGAACATGTTTAGAAATAGACTAAAGGAATCTTTATACTCCTTTCTTGTTTTTCATTTTCTCTGCGCCAAAATAGACAAATAAGTGCAGCAATACAGGGAAGTCGGACTGCTAATTAATACAGCCCTTGCTGGTCATGGGACCTTAAGGACACCAGAGCTTCTTCCAAGATAGAACCTCAGAGTGCCTCAGATCCTTGCTCTCTCTATATATATGCTCTGATCCTTGCTCTCTCTCTCTATATATATATATATCTTTATAGTGCTCACACAGGACACTATTGCTCTTGAATGAAGGGGCACAAAAGGCTATAAATGGCAAGAACCTCATCAATAGTATTAGTCTACTTATAGTGTTTCTTAGTAATGGGAGAGACCTTGTACATTTTTTTAATTTTTAAAAAAAATCTGTTTAAATAATTAAATATGACTTCTGGTATAAGCTAGCCTAAATGAAGGATCTGAATATGTTACACCACTTACTAATCAAGCTGAGTCTTCATTCCCCTTGATGAATACAATCTCATGGACCGAGTTAAATGATACACTATGCTTATGTAGCCATGTTTTGATTAGGCACAGATGCATTTAATTAGCAGTTTGTTTGATCAATTAGAAAATGAACCCTAAAGTCACCTACTTGCTTAGATCTGCTTTGAACAAGGATTTTAATCTTAGTGATGACTCCTAAAGAAATGAAGGGGAAAGAATATAATTAAACCATTAGCACATGGGGGAAAATAAGCCCTCACTAGGTATGAGGCAAGGAAAGCAAAATAGTTTTAAATGCTAAACGTATAGATTTCCAAAGCAGGAAGAAAGTCAAGTGGCTCATGTGATGCACAAGGGGATATGAAGCTCTAAGCTGAGCTCATATCATTTGTTCGTTGAATGTTCTCTCAATCAGTAATGACCAGCTGTGAAATTTTCCTAAGAGCTAGGCTTTCCTCCTACTGAAATCAATAGCGAAATTCCCATTGACCCCAACACTGAAGCAGAGTTAGATCAATATTGGAAAAAAAATGTCTCTCATAAACATGACAGTTATGTGAATATAATCAGTTTCTATAATAGGAGACCAGATTGCAAAGATTGATATTAGATCCAGTCTATATGTGAAATTCGGTTCCAAAGTTAAAATCCAGATGGTGCAGATGTGGATGATCTTTAAAAAAAAAATAGGTGAGAACTTCTTCAAGCAGCATAATTGTGAAATTCTCTTCCTTTGTATAATCAAAACCTTATTTTAGTTGTTTTCTGAAGGCAGTATGAAGACTTTTTTTGTTTAATCTTTTTTTTAGCACCTTTATGATGATCATATTGTTTTCCACCCCAAATTCTTGCAATGAAAAGGGATATCAATTAGATATAATAAAAACAGAGAAGCGTTGCATAACTGAAACCTGTTATATTTGTGGCATTAATTAAAAGGGCATATGGTAAGGGCATGCTTTTTGTGTTCCATTACTTCTAGCCAGGAGAAAATTTCAAATTTCATATCTGTTCTGAGTTCTTGATATGACTTTGACTAAACTGATTTCTCATCTACCGCATCATAAATGGTGTGAGGGGATAAAAGCAAAAGCCACTTACCTTGTAAGGTTAGAGTTTTTTGTGTGAAGACAACAAAGAGGATGAGGGCATTCATAGATGTTAAAACCAGGTGTAGTGTTAGAAAATGCAGCATCTCTCTCTAGTTTCAAAGGCACAGGGCATGGTTGGTGGAGCTGGTAAATTACCCAGCTAATGGAGATGGCCTGGGGGGCTTATATAAGCATACTTTGCTACTCCTTCAAAAGCATTTGTGTGTGCTGCTGACCTAGCCGCCCTCCTATGACCATCACAGAATTAGCCAGTTGATTGTGGGATGAGCAGGAATGTTGGGGTTCCCCCATGATTGATCTGTTGAAGAATCTCCCCCCCCCCACTTCATAAAGTTTCTAGAGGTGCATAACTCTTCAAATAGGCTTAACCTGTGAGTGGTTAGGACATAACTAATTTTGTCAGGAACTGGCAGGGCTGGATCTACCCATCTTTTGAATGGGGGCAAAACTAAAAAATGGTGCCCCCACTCAAAAAATGGTGTGGTTGAGGTGCCCCACACCTCAACTCTGGCAAAGCACCCCCAGTTTTCTGCCCACCACAGGTGCCTCCCCTTTTCTCCTTCCTGGATATGTGCACAGACCCAGGAAGGAGGAAGGGTCAGAGAGGTGGCATTTGCTCAGTCCTTGGCTTCAAGGGAGCATAGGCCACCACAATGCTCCGCTTTCTCCTTTCTCAGACTGTGTGCACAGATCTGGGAAGGAGAAAGGGTCAGGAGGCGGCATTTGCTCCACCCTCAGCTCTGAGGATGGAGCACAGGCTGTTGGGATGGCCCTGCTTTCTTCTTCCTGAGTCTGTGCGCACAGACCTGGGAAGAAGAAAGAGGCAGGGGGCTGGGTTTGCTCCATCCTTGGCTCTGAGGATGGAGCACACACCACTATGATGCTCTCTCTTTCTCCTTCCTGGGTATGCGCACAGACTTGGAAAGGAGAAAGGGGTATGGTGTTTGTTCCAAGGACAGAGCATACGCCGCCACGACACCCCCACTTTTTCCTTGCCGGGTCTGTGCACAACCCAGAAAGGAGACAAGTGGTGGGTGGGACAGCCAATTTGGCCCCGTCCAATGGCACATGGGGCAGGTGCCCCCTTTGCCCCCCTAGATCTGATCCTGGGAACTAGGCACATTGCTCATGATGGGTAAGGCAAATCAGTGAGCACAACAAGCCATTGTAAGCTGATGGAGGGCCATTCCTGTATACCCATGGTTGGGTGGGGTTGGATCAGCAATAAATAGTTGTCCATGTAGCTCATTTTGGGAAAGGAAGGGAACTTGTAACCTCTTGGGAATGTTTTGTGTGCAGACAGGCATAAACAAAGTTGCTGTAACTGCTGGCCAAGTTACTATGGTGAAATTGCCCAAATGACAGCTGCTGGGACCACCTAGAACAGCCTGCCCTTAAAATATGTTAAAAAGTTATGATGTAGATCAGCCATTGAAATACCCTAGTTAAAACTGGAAACAATGGATGCTGGGGGCACCTTCTTCTGACCCTGATCCAATCTTTTTGAAGCTTGGGGAGGTTTTTGAGGAAAGGCACCAGCAGCTATGCTGCAAATCTGGTGCCTCTACCTATAAAGGAAAAAAAAGTCTCTTAGAGACCCAGATACTCCCAGGTTGATTCTCCATTATAGCCTACAGGGCCATTGATTATGATGGTCCCCTTTTATGCTTTTCAGTATAATTTGTAAGCTGCCTTGAAGGGAAAGTTGGGATATAAATATTTGAATAAATAAGTAGTTTGGGCAGGCTGATAACACTTAGGCAACTTCCTGTTTTTTAGGATAGGCAGGGCAACTCTACCAATATAGTGGACTGGAGTGGGTAGATCTATTTTCTGGAGGCCAAGTCTACCACTATAGTGGAAAGGGGTGAGTAAACGTGGTCTCCAGAGGGGAGGTCTACAAATATCATGGAAAAGTAGGGTTGTCCAGTGCCTCTGAGTCCCTGGTGGGGGACTTGGAGGGGGCGGTCCAGGAGGGGATGGGGACAGCCCCAACATCCTGCAAAAGTGATGTTATTACATTGGGGAACAGCACCTGTGCAGGCATATGCTTCCCCACACTTTCCCTCAAAGCATTTAAAAGATACTTTTAAATGCTTTGGGAGAGAAGTGGGGGATCCTGCACAAGTTTGCACTCCAAGCTGTGAACTTGTGGCTTGAATTGCAGGTGCATGCCACCTCCCACTTTCCCCCCCAAAGCATTTTAAGGATACCTTTAAATGCTTTGGGGAACGGGGGGGGCACATTTGCACTCTGAGCCACAAACTCATGACTTGGATTGTAGGCACACACTCCCCCCTGAAGTGGGGAAGGGGTCGTACATGCGTTTGCACTCCAAGCCCCTCTCCAGGGGAGGGAAAGGTAGGCCACCAGCAGCAGTAGGGCTTCCTCCACTGACCAGCTGGTTGGGGTGGATTGGAGCTCCCAAAACTGGGGAAAACCCCACTGGGACCTTGAGAATGGCAACCCTATTAAAGGGATGGGCAGACTTGTTCTCCAGAGGCCAGGTCTACCAATATAGTGGAAAGAAGGTGGGTGAAATTTGTCTTGATTCTGTTTTTTGGTATAATGTTTAAATTATTCTTAAAATATAATTTAAAAGAATTTATTCTGAGATTTTTACAAGGTTATGGAAATAATCTAAAAACTAATTTATGTGATAGTCAAATGTAGATTTGTTCACAACTTTAATACTACTAGCTTTTTTGTTCACCTGGTAGAATTTCTGCTCACAATACTGTGGAACTTAGAGGGAATATTGCTTATGTCCACTCCAAAACTGCCTCCAGGTGTTGGCTCAGGGTTTCTACAGCCTCCCTGCAATCAGCTGGAAGTGCAGAATAGAGCTGAGTATCATCTGCTTATTGGTGAAAGCCCAACCCAAATCTCCTGATGACCTCACCCAGCAATTTCATATATATAGATAGAGCATGTGGGGCAAGATGGAACCTTGCCTAGGGTTTGAGCAGAAGTCCCTCAGCACCACCTTCTGAAACCTACCCTTCAGGTAAAGGGTTGTGGTGGGGGGATCTGAGGAGCATTCCAAGCACAACAATAACATCAGGATTGTCAGAGGCAACTCTCTGATTTTTTGGTAAAACCATACAGTATGCCCCAAAACCAGAGCATCACCATACAACATCCTTAGTGCAATAACATCACTCAGAAGTGATGTCATTGCATTAGGGACATTGTGTGACAGTGTCACTGTTTGGGGGAACCCCTGTCAAGTAGGATTGGAACCATTGCAGAACAGTGCTTACCAATACCAGCCCAGATTGGTGTTCCAGAAGGATACCATGATTAATGGTATCAAATGCCATTGAGAGATCCAAGAGAATCAACAAAGTTATACATCCTCTGCCCATCTCCCAGTGCAGATCATCCACCAGGATGACCAAGCCTGTCTCAGTTCCATAAACAGGCCTAAACACAGATTGGAAGTGGTCTAAACATCTACCAGTCCCAGACTCTGCTGAAGTTTTCAAGCCCTGTCCTCTCCAAGCTGTATCCCCAAATCTCCAGGAATTTCTCAACCCAGAGGTTAACCCCAGTTAAACTGGTATTTTCTTGTATTTTCTTGTATCTTCATTTGACAGTGGCAATTAGCAAATTAGAAGATAAGAAGTCCAAGTCACACATATTGCCAGGTTGGTACTTCTTCATCTGCCCCAGGCTCGGCAATTGGCCCCTTTCTTGTTGTGCCCTGACCTATCGATGGTAATCCATGCAACTGTCATCTCCAGGCAGGACTACTGTAACTCGGTTTACACTGGCCCATCCTTGAAACTGAATTAGAGGCTCCAACGGATCCAGAAAGTGGCGGTGCGAGTCCTAGTGGGAATGTCACAGATATGGCCTGTGCTATGCTAGCTATGCTAGCTCCCAGTGTAGTACTGAGCTAGGTTCAAGGTTTTGGTGTTGATCTTGAGCAGTCTGGGACATGTGTTTCTATGGGACTGCCTCCTTTGGCATGTCCCCAGGAGAGCATTACACTCTGTGGATAAAAATCTGCTGGTAATCCCCATCCCCAAAGATGCCCAATTATCCTCAACCTTTCCCTATGTAAAACTGAGTTGTCATGAGATTAAATCAGCTATTTAAAACCACACAAGCGTCCTGAACTGGCAAAACCTAGTATGTATCAGCTGAGCCGCAACATCTGAGTATTTTTTACAGAGGTAAGGGTTGTTTAAAAACAAACAAGTAGTGCAGCTGGGGAAAGTATTTTTCTTAAAAAACTCACTGCAACCTTGACATTCTGATACTACAGAGATTTTGTTGTTGTTTTAAGGATGAAACAAATATATATTCCATGCTGTTTGTCTGCAGTGTTGAATCATTTTATTAAACTGGTGTTTTTATTTTCCCTGAAACTGGCAGGTTCTAGAATTCTCTACCCACAAGCCGTCTGCAAATTTTGCCCTTTACTGTCACTAAAAGTGTGTCTAGAATAAGCACTTCTCCATCCTCCAGTGGGAATGGTTTCCTGCTGCCAATTTGAGACAGCAGATGCACTCAGATCACAAGGGGGGAAAATCATACAAAAAAGAAAACATTGTTCTAAATGAAAATGTTGCTAAAATATATAATGGGTTAAGGGAGGCATATGATATGAATAATACTAAAATTATATTACTTTGCAAGACTCTAGGGATTCAACTGAGAACTTAAGGGCTGCCATAGATGATGTGTGCTCAAGACTCCAAGCCCATCTGCCAGTCAGATAGCCATGTGCTACACCAGGTCCTGTAATTGGTAGACTGTCTGCAACCTTAGGATTGGCAAGACCATAATACTAGTAATTGATCAATAGGATATTCTTATATGCTACAATTTGGATTTCTACATAAAATCATTTATTTATCCTATGGCAGATTTACTCATAGAAAGTATTTAATAATATAAAATACATGACCAGGCTGATTGGGCAATCTCCCTAAATACTAATCATGTAGATTTTCAATCCACTCCTCAATCCCAGCTCCATCACATCTCCCTGGAAAGCTTGATGCTCACATTCCTGTGACAGATGGAAAATAGTTTGGCGGGCTGCATAGGGTTGCCAAGTCTCCCATGGCCTCCGGTGAGGGACGCTTTTTGTGCATGTGTTGTGTGTGCAGTGAATGACGTCACCCAGAAGTGACTTGTACCATAGAGTTTTTCCTTCCAAAATTGATAGAGTGTCTGGGAAAACCATAGTGTTTTCCTGGAAACACCTAGAGCGGCCAGCACACAGTGTCACCGGCATGATGACATCACTTCTGGGTGATGTCATTGCACCAGTGACATCGGGGGAGGTTCATGTGGATTGAAAATCTACATGATTAATATTTAGGGAGATTGCCCAATCAGCCTGCAAACCTGTTGGGAACCTCCAGGGCAGGAGAACCCCCACCCAACCCGGGGGCTTGGCAGCCCTAGGACTGCACTACAGTTACATTCGGGTTCTGCTATTTTGCCCCATTTAAACAACAGGTTTGCACAACTAGCAAAACCTGTTTGAATTCCATTAGTCATCTTCCATACTCTACATGGCAGGTCAAATCCTGCGGGCCTCTTGTTGGTGTTTATCAAGTTATGGATATCATTTGGAACTGATTGCATTGATGTTCACAACCATTCATTCACTAGAATGGCATTTTGTGATTGCAGGATTTGTGAAGATCTTATTGCTGGGTGTTGGGATCTTAGTCTAGATAGGCCAGCATCAACCATGTTTTTGTGGATGGGCAACTCTCTGTTTTTGATGATCTTTCTGTATTCACAAAATCACTGAAAAGGGGATTCTAAGAATTCAGGTCTATATTTGGGCATGGCGCACCAAGACAGTAACATAAGAAGTGCCTGTTCAAATTGACAGTTGAATGGGATTTTTTTTGTTCCATTCTAACAGCACATATTTATGTTGTGTTATTTCTGTTAGGATCATGTTGTTCAGCCTGGAGTATTAATTTGGCAGCTTGTCAAAGTTCATTGCAGCCATGATCCTGTTATCAGTTATTCTGGATAAATCATATTAAAGCCAGATTTCAGAGTAAAAGCTTGGTTTCTTAGAGAATCAATATCTAAGCCTCACATTTAGTAGTATGGGAAATATCTCCTTAGGTCATAGATTATCAGGCAAATATATTGGGATGGATTACAGATAAAATAAATAGAAAGGTTTCTTTATGGAAGACATGTTTAGAGATTTGGTTTTATACATCTCATGATTACTATTTTATTCTTCTCCCACAACTTTATTCTGCCGTTTTATCTTCATGACAATCAAAGACATACCCTTAGATCTTTGGAATTATTGTGGATTTGGACTGAATACAAAGGAAGATGAAAGAGCAATCAACTTGTTAAATTATTTCTGAAAGCTGCAGTTACTAAATCAAATAATTGGTTGTCAAGGGAGATATGTTTTTCAATTGTTCACCCTCCTGTATCCAAGTAGGTAATAAGGCTGAGAAGGGAAATCTTAGCTGATGTGTAATGTGCTAATTTATAATACAAATAATAAAAAGAGGCAAATTTATAAAACAAACATTGAAAATAAAAATTCTTCTCTCACACAGAAAAACATGCACATAAACACTAATACAACCCAGAATGATTTGTTTTTTGTGTGTGCTTTCCATAATTCAACTGTCTTTTGAAGATTATTTCCAAATAATGAAATTGTGCCATTTTCTACCTTGGTATAGGTGCAGTATGGTATTGGCAGGTTATCAGCTGTTTCAGCAGGAGAAAAAAAATACTTCTATATGGCATTACTATAGAAGGCCAAATACCCATGGTGGATTAAGTGTCTCTTTGAAATGATGCTGAGAAGTATTTGTTCAATGAAAAACAAATTGACCCAGTTCCTTATTATGTATAAAGAATTTAGTATCACTTGATGTTGTAAAAAATAATAAAGCAGGTCCTACGCATGAATTCTTTCAAAAAGCATGGTCCTACTCATTTTTTCTTCATTTTCTAAAAATGCATCTATACTGATTAAAAAATCACGTTTTCATCTCTTTCATCAACAGCATGTGACATGTTCATTGTTCTTAGCATTTGTAGGGACATAGTTGCAGACTGCAGTTGTTCTTTTAAGAAAATCTGATTGTATATGGAACAAACATTCTTACCTGTGTAACTGTCTAGTACTATTTTAATCTGTGCATCTCATATCTAGCCTGAAGCTGTTGATTCTACTGGAAGTAGGACAGAGAAGTAACCTTCTGACATCAAAATGCCAGTCATGTTCATTTTCCAAACATGACTCATGATCCCTGAAAGCAAAATAAGCATTGAGATAGAGGTTGCTCATGATAGAGATATAGGATCATTTTAGGGACACATATATTAATGAATCAAAGAGCTTGATTAATTGTTTCTTCATTGGATTGCCGATGAAGTAGATTAATTAATCAGAGCTAACCATCTTGAATTACATAAGGAGAAGTCAGCAGGAGAATGAGCATATGCCCTGTGTGGCTTCATTGGCAAAGTGAAGGCAAGATGAAACCGAAACCAATGTTATATTTTCTTGCCTGCTCATATTCTGTTGTGGTATGAACTCAAGAAATGTAAATATCCTATATACTGGAAGTCTGGCTAGTGATGGAAGTGAAAACAGAGTTATAACTCTTCTAAGTGTACAAAGAAGCTGCAATCAGCTGTAGTGAAATAAAGTTGCAAGCCAACTGAGGTTTATTGTAGATGTATGTGTGCTAGGGTTGCCAAGTCCAACCCCAGAAATATCTAGGGACTTTGGAAGTGGAGCCAGGAGACTTGGAAGTGGAGCCAGGAGACACTGGGGTGGAGCTAGGGGGGAGGGGGGGAAACGGCGAGCCGCCCCGTCTCGGAGCGGGCGATGCCACTGTACTGCTGCCGCCTCTTCTCCGCTCGCCGTGGCTGCTCCTCCGAGATGGGCTCAGCCTGAGCCCATCTCGGAGGAGCAGCCACGGCGAGCGGAAAAGAGGCGGCAGCGGCGCGGCGGCCTCGCCTGCTTTACCTCTGGGGTGGAATTGGAGGGGGGGGTGGAGGCGGGCCGGGGGCATGGTGAGCCATGCTCCTGGCCTGCCTCACCCTCCCCTTCTCTGGTTTTGCCTGTGCTGCTCTTGGCTGCTCCTCCGAGATGGGCTCAGCCTGGGCCCATCTCGGAGGAGCAGCTGCGATGGGCGGGGATGGGGCGACAGTGGCGCGGTAGCGGCGCGGTGGCCTTGCCTGCTCCAGGATCGGGTGGCTCACCATGCTCCCTGGCGCCATTTCCCCCCTCCCCCCGCTTCCATTTTTTTGGGGAGCGGGGGAAGAGTGTGGAAATCCTGGGGTCCCTCGCCAGGGCAGGAGGGTTGGGAAGCCTAATGTGTGCCTGTATGAGTATTCTGTACTATTGTGATGTGTAATTAATGGATTATGGACTGCAGTCCATAATCTAACTCAGAGTTCTGCTACTATTTCCTGCCTGCCTTTCCCTCCTTGTGCCTCCAAAAACCTTTGCTTTGTCAGTCTGCCTCTTCCTTGTGCTACTGTTCTTCAAGCTACATTTCTAGAATCAGATTTCCTCACATGGCTGCAGTCTGTGTTACTGTTTGGAAGTGTTTCCATACACTTCAATGTTAAACATGGGCATATTTCTTTGCTTCAGAAAGGGGTCTCCTTTATTCTGTCTATCTGATAGCATGTATGATATAGTGTGTGTTATATAGTTTTTACAACAGCAGTACAATTGGCCAAAATGCCCTTCCACCCTCTACATTGGACAAATAGGCCAGTCCCTGTGACAATGGATAAATGGACATAAGTCTGACATTAGAATCCACAACATTTGAAAACCAGTGGTGGAACATTTTAACCTTCCAGGACATTCAGTTGCTGACCTAAGAGCAGCAGTTCTCTTACAAAGGAATTTTAAAGCGTAATTAGAAAGAGAGACTGCTGAAGTACAACTGATAATGAAGCTCAAGACAATGCAGGACAGAATCAAGACCAAGATTTCCTTTCTTATTACCAGTGCTGATTTATCCATGCCTACTATCCTTCTGTATGTCACACCTAATCCAACTATGCTTTCTATTGTCATTTGCCTGCTAATGTCATTTGGCATCTGAAATAATTACATTCTCCAGGTTATAAGGACAGAGGAATTATATACTAGCTGGATCTGAAGAAGTGAGCAGTGACTCACGAAAGCTCATACCCTGCCACAAATTTTGTTAATCTATAAGGTGATACTGAACTCCCGCTCTTTTCTACTACTACAGACATCTTGATCTATCTAAATGTTATTATTAGTAAAGTGGAGTAATAATAGAGAAGAAATAGGGACAGTAATGGAACCTTGACTAAGATACGTAAAAGGAAACAAAGGGTAAATAATCACCTCTCATCTTCTTGTCCTTTGTTTCTTGTATTCTAACAGCAAAGCCAGCCAGATTCTGGTGATTAGAACTGTGAATGGGCAAGACAGATCTTTCTACAAACCTGAAAAACACCCCAATTTTTGAGGGGAAAAAACCTTAAAATTAGAAGGGGGGGAGGTGTAAAAAACCCCAGTGATATAAGAAGCGCCTGTAGCTTTAGCAAATGGATTCCCTTAGTGACTGGTGCTAGGCAACCACAGCATGCCAGTCTGGGTTTCAGTGCGTAAAAGGCAGGGGGAGGGCCCTTTCCAGGTTGCTTGGCCTTCAAGTGAGGACTCAATGCAGCTAGGCCTGGGCAGGGTTGCCAGCTCCAGGTTGGGAAATTCCTGGAGATTTTATGGTGGAGTCTGAGGAGAGGAGGGGATTGGCCTCAGTTGGATATAATGCCATAGAATCTACCCTCCATAGCAGATGTTTTCTTCAGGGGGGCAGATTTATGTTGAGGGAGATAAGTTATAATTCTGGGAGATTTCCAGGTCTTTCCTGGAGGCTGGCAACACCACACAACTAGTCATAACTGCTTGCTGTTGTTTGGCAACAGCCATCTTTTAGCAGTTAGAGCTTCAAAATATTGAAACACCCAGGTTCAAATTCCCATAGTCCTGTGGAAGCTCACTGGGTAATTTTATGTTAGTCACATACTTTCAGCTAACCTACCTCACAGGATTGTTGTGAGAATTAACACCCCAGGTTTGCAGAAAGATCTGAAATCTTTTTTTTTAAATACATTGGAGGAGTTAAAAAAATGATAAAAGGAGTGCTGTAGTTTTCACAAATGCATGCCCATAGTGGCAATTGGTAGGCAAACACAGCATTCCAAAGCTTGGTTTCTGCGTGTAAAAGACAAGAGGAGAGGACATGGCCCTTTCCAGGGCTGTTTGGCCTTTGAGGAAAGACCAGGCCTGACAACAATCACTGGGTGACTTGATACAACCTAGTTCTCTTTAGGAAACAAACCAGCTGTGCTGTTGTTATGGCACCTTGGCAGCCAGGCCCATAGCTCTGGGGGAGGGGGGGCAGGCCACTCTATTAAAAGTCCCCTTCCCTATGTAGGGCACCTCTGTTGGAGGGCCTCCAGGAGCTGTGGAAAGGGGAGGGGAAGAGAGAGAGAGAGCAAGATGAGAGAGTGACAGTGAGAGAGAGAATGGGAGAGAGGGAGAGAGAGAGCGGCAGTGAGAGAGAGAACGGAAGATTCTGTTCACTTATCGTGAAGTCTTCCTTCTCTGTGGTCCCGGAGTGGTCCAGTCCTCACTCTTGGGATCATAGCTCCTCCTCTTTGATTGCAGGGCTTAACAAACTTGACCCGAAGGGGAGGTGCTTGATCCTCAGAAGTCCGTTCTTCTGCCAGCTATCCTACCTCCCTAAGAATAACTCCAAGAACAACAGGAGAGAACATCTCTAGGGAAAACAAAAAACAGTCCCCTTCCTCCAGAGCTTATCCTGAACCCTTTCCCAAGGGGCTCTAGTGAGGGACCCGGTAACCAAACACAGTGACCACCTCCAACTCTGAAGTCCCAGGTCAAAGCTGATACCCCCCGACACAACTGGGTGGGTAGGACTGGACCACTCTGGGACCACAGAGAAAGAAGACTTCACAGTAAGTGAACAGAATCTTCCGTTCTTCAGTGGTCCCAGGAGTGGGCCAGTCCTCACTCTTGGGACATAAAAAAGCCGAGTCCCTGGGTGGGCACTTCAACTTTGTCCCGGGACCACATGTTGGAGTACCTTTCTGCCAAACGCAGCCTCAGCCGAGGCTGCCTTATCAATCCTGTAGTGCTTAGTGAAGGAATGAACCGACTTCCATGTCGCCGCCTTACACACTACCTCCAGAGAAGGAAAAGTCCTATAGGCCGCTGAAGTGGCTGTTCCCCTGAGGGAATGAGGTGTCACCCCCACCGGGGGCTCCAAACCTTTTGCCTTGTAAGCCTCACAAATACATCCCCTAATCCACCTGCTAATGGTGGAAGCTGACACCTTGCATCCATTGTTTGAAACCCTAAAGGAAACAAACAAAGAGTCAGATTGGCGAAACCCCTTAGTCCTGTCCAAATAGAAACTAAGGGCTCTACAGACATCCAAACAGTGCCACAACTTCTCCGTCTCGTGAACTGGATTAGGGCAGAAAGAAGGAAGCACAATGTCCTCCGCCCTATGAAACTGCGAGTTTAACTTTGGAATGAATGCTGGATCAGTGCAAAGCACTACTTTATCCTGATGGAAAACGCAGAGATGCTTATGTATAGAAAGAGCCTGAAGCTCCAATACCCTGCGCGCCGAGGTGATGCCCACTAAGAACACCACCTTAAAGGTCAGCAACTTAAGGCTACATGATGCCATAGGCTCAAAAGGCTTGCCACATAGTGCCTTCAGCACCGTGTTCAGATTCCAAGAAGGGAACCTATGTACCTGCGGTGGATTAACCAAAGCCACCCCCTTTAGGAACCTCCTGATATGTGGGTGTGTGGAAATAGGCTTGCCTTTCCTGGACCCTCTAACCACACACCTGTCTACGCAGTGTACCAGTGCTAAGACCTTTTTCTTGCCCCTCCTGTAGAAAGGATAGTATAGAAGAAACCGAAGCATGTAAAGGGTCTTCCCCCTTATTTGCACACCAGGTATGAAAAACCTGCCAAGTGACATTATAGCTTCTATTAGTGGAGCTCTTCCTAGAAGACAACATAGTGTCTACTACAGGAGTAGAATAACCCAGACTAGTCAACTGCTGCCGCTCAATCTCCAAGCAGTGAGCTGCAGCATTTCTGGACATGGATGATGCAGCTTGCCGTGAGACAGTAGATTCCATCTCAACGGAATCCGCCACGGTTCTAACACTGACAGACTTTGAAGTTCCTGGAACCAGGAACCCTTTTTTGTCTGCGCCGCCGACGGGGCCTTGATTAGAATGTCGTCCAGATACAGAAACAGAGACACCCCCTGTAACCAGAGGACAGCCACAAGGGTGACTAAGACTTTTGTGAACACTCTTGGCGATGACTTTAAGCCAAAAGGCAGAGCTCTGTACTGGTAATGACACCCGTCATAGGAGAAGTGAAGAAACCTGCAATGTCCCTTGGCGATAGGAGTATGAAGGTAGGCTTCCGACAGGTCTATGGAGGCCATGAAATCTCCCTGCTGAACAGCCAGTAGTATGGACCTCAGAGTCTTCATCCGAAACTTCTTTGTAATGACCGACTTGTTCACCCACTTCAAATCCAGTATCGCCCGAACATCTCCATTCTTTTTGGGAACTACAAAGAAGACTGAGTATGTGCCTTGAAATTTTTCCATCACAGGAACCGGTTCGATGGCTCCTATCTGTACCAGATGGTCGAGGGCCATCAGTAATGTTCGATGTTTCTCGAGAGATTGGGATCTCTGTACTTCTAGAAAACGGTGTTGTGGAGGCGAATAAAATTCCAGGGAGTAACCGTTGGTAACTGTGTCCAAAACCTATCTGTCTGATATTGTTTGATGCCACACGTGGGAGAATCTCTGAAGCCGTCCTCCTATCCGACTTGGGTCCACTGGACCCTCCCAGTCATGCTGATGTAGACTTCTTCTGTCCTTTAACTGGTTGACTTTGTTTTCCCCCAAAGGAAGTTCTACCGTCTCTGGCCTTTGGTTGCCACTTTGTTCTGTATTGCTTGAAGGAGGTTTGTCTGGAGTCTCTCCGATTTCCACGAAAGTACTGAAACCTTTGTCTCGTCCTGTTATCCCGTCTCTTGGAGGCCAGGACTTTTTTCTTATTTCTGTCCTCTATAAGGTATTTATCTAGGCCTTCTCCAAAGAGTGAGGCCTCTTTAAACGGTACTGCAGCCACTTTGGCTCTAGCTGAGGGATCCGCATTCCAATTGCGCAGCCAGGTATTCCTTCTGGCCATAACACTAGAGGCCATGGCCCTAGCAGAAAGTTGAACTGCTTCAAGGGTAGAATCTGAAGCAAAGGCAGTGGCTAGCGTAATTTTCTTAAGTGAGTCCTTAACGTCCTTAGGCAAGTCCTTCCTCTTAGCTAGGTCAGAGAGCCACATATATGAAGCCCTACAGAAAAGAGATGTGGTAGCTGACACTTTTAAGGAACTAGCAGAGGCTTCAAAATCGCGACGTAAGGCTTGCTTTATGTGCTTGTCTGTTGGGTCCCTTGGCATCCCATCCGCATCCATCGGCAGTATGGAATTAGAGGCCAGATTGTTGACCGGATCATCTACCACTGGTAACTTCAGCCTCTTGGCCGCCTCTGGGATGAATGAAAAGAACTTAGAGAAATTTGACAAAACCGACTTAGGCTTGGCTGGATGCTCCCACTCAGATCTGATTATAGAGAAAAACCCAGAGGGCAATGGGACCTGTAGGGGTTTTGAACCTGACTTGGGGATGATATCCTCCATTGCTACGGGAAACTCAGCATCCTCCTCATCCTTAGTTTTGGGAGTATACTGTATCTGCAATGTCCTAATCACTTTTGGGAGCAGGCACGGATACATGTCTGTCGGAAACAGTTTGGAATGAGTAGAGGCTGCCCCCTCCTTTTCCTCAGAGAGTTCTCCAGTGTCTGGTGATGAAGAGCCATCAGACAAATCAGAATCCTCTTCTTCTTGATCAGAGGGAACTGAATGTAACTCTAACCTACTGCGCTTAAGAGGCCTAGGGGAAAACTTTCCTTTTCCTTATCTACCTTTCTGTGTTTGAGTTTGGCTGCCCTCTTGAGTGGAGGGGTTGGGGTGGCCACAGAGGCTGCCTGAAGCTCTTTTCTGACCAGCTCTTGAATCCAAAAAAGAAGATTAGACTTAGCCTCATCTGCTGAGATATCAATCTGATGATCTTCTGACCCCTCTTCCTGTGCTGGTGCCCTCCCTGATCTTCATGTGCCCTCCTCCAACATTGCTCCCATGGGAAATCTGGTGGAGGCAGCCATCTTAGAATCAGTGGCCCTGTGAACACAAGAAGCACAGGCAAAATGGCTTCAATTCCCGCCAAAATCCTTCCCGACCCCCACCAGCATAACACTGGTTTTAACTCCCTTTCCCTTTCCTGGAAGCCATACCAGACAGGGCCATACCTCCTGAGTGCAGGAGTAAAAAGGGGAGAAAGAGGGAAAGAAGGGAGTGAGGGGGGAGGCGCTGAAAAAAGGCATCTGGTTCCCAGAGTCTTTCAATGCCCTGCCAGCTTGTGCTGAGGGAAAGGGCATCAGGCTAGGTCTGGAGACCTTCTCTCCCCCTGGGAACCCCCTGGAGGGTGTCCCCCCCTGCATAAAGCTTACTGCAGCTTCTTATTCCCTTTCTGGGAACTACTCCGCTGACCGCGTTGCCTTCGGTGCTTCGGGAGGGCAGTGTGCAAATCACGAGTCCTCTCCCTTTGCCCGGTTCCTCTCCCTGCCTTCCCTTTGGATTGCTGCTCCATAGGCCCCCGGGGTTGCTGGGGTGCCTTTGCTGGGAGCTGAAGGGGAAGATCGACCCACGGCCCTTGGCACGTCCGCCAGGCCAGGAAGAGGTCAGAAGAAGAAACGCCTTTGAGGCTACTCAGGCGCTTTTATCCAATGCGGGAGTGAAATTCCTCCCTAGAAAAACAGTGGCTCGTCTTTCCTCCCGTGCAGGGAGATTCCTTTGCCATTGAATCCAGGTAATCCTTCTGTTGAGTTTACTTTTCCTTATTATTTTTTTTTAATCGGGTCAAGAGCCTCAAAAAGGGCTCTAAAGCATGTCCTGCTTCGATGGCAGGGCTAAACAAACTGACTTCTGAGGATCAAGCACCTCCCCTTCGGGTCAAGTTTGTTAAGCCCTGCAATCGAAGAGGAGGAGCTATGATCCCAAGAGTGAGGACTGGCCCACTCCTGGGACCACTGGAGAACAGGAAAGCGGCAGCAAGAGGCAGGGTGCAAGAGAGAGCACAGCAATGAGAGAGAATGGGGAAGACTTGTCTTAGCAGTAGTATGTGTGAAAAGGATCTCGGGGTTTTAGTGGACCATATGCTGAACATAAGTCAACAGTGTGATGTGGTGGCTAAAAAGGCAAATTCAATTTTGGGCTGTATCAACAGAAGTCCAGATCACGTGAAGTGATGGTATTGATTTACTCTGCTCTGGTAAGACCTCATCTGGAGTATTGTGTTCATTTTTGGGCACCACATTTTAAGAAGAATATAGATAAGCTGGAACAGGTCCAGAGGAGGGTGATGAAGATGGTGAGGGTCTGGAGACCAAGTCCTATGAAGAATGGTTGAAGGAGCTGTGCATGTTTAGCCTGGAGAGGAGGCAGCTGAGAGGTGATATGATCACCATCAAGTACTTGAAGGGCTGTCATATAGAGGATGGTGTGGAATTCTTTTCTGTGGTCCCAGAAAGTCGGACCAGAACCAATGGGTTGAAATTAAATCCAAAGAGTTTCTGGCTCAACATTAGGAAGAACTTCCTGACCATTAGAGCAGTTCCTTAGTGGAACAGGCTTCCTTGGGAGTTGGTGAGCTCTCCTTCCTTGAGGTTTTTAAACAGAGGCTAGACGGCCATCTGACAGCAATGAAGATCCTGTGAATTTAGGGGGAAATATTAGTAAGTTTCCTGTATTGTGCAGGGCATTGGACTAGATGAGCCTGGAGGTCCCTTCCAACTCTATGATTCTATGAGAATGGGAGAGGGGCAGCAAGAGAGAGAGAGTGCACAGCAGTGAGATCAGATGGGAGAGTGGCAGCAAGAGAGAGAGGGGCAGCAAGAGAGAGTTTGGCAGTGAGAGAACGGGAGAGTGGCAGCAAGATAGAAAGAGAGGCAGCAAGAGAGAGAATGGGAGAGCAGCAGTGAGAGAGAGGGGGTGGCAAGAGAGAGCACGGCAGCGAGAGAGAGAATGGCAGCAAGAGAGAGAGAGAGAATGGGAGACCGAGAGAGAGGAGAGTAGCTGAAGGGGGACCCCTGAATAATTAATAAATACCCCTATGATAATGAATGAAAGCATGCTTCTGCCTTCAGAACTAGGATGTCTGATGCAAATAGACAGCCCCAAATGGGTGTGAATTCAAGGTTTTATATTAGATAAGAGACGGTGACCTCATTGAGGCCTCTGGATGTGTATTAGATAACAAAGGGGCCTCAGAGCAGCTTCTTGCTGGAGCTGATAAGAAATGGAAAAGTACTAGAAAGAGTTACAAGGGTGTGGGAAATGTTGAATCAGATAAGCCTGTGTGCCTGCACCTGTTGGGTTTCTGTGTGAATAAAACAGTCTGTATGTAGAATGATTTTAACTCAGTCATTTTGGGGGCCTATGCCCGACTAAGTTCTGCTTATGGTACCATAAAGTAAAAACCTCGCTTCATACAGTAATGTGTGCGGACCTTGTTATTTCATTACTTCATTTTGGTGCATTGACTGCCGGGAAATGAACAGGATTAGGCTATTTTCTTCCCCTTGGCTGGTTGTATAGACGTCTGCCTTCCACCCTCATGGCGGGAAGACTGGACTAGGTGCACATTTTTGATCGAGTCCGGCTCTCTCCACCCCGGTGGGAGAAGGTGTCCGGTTTGCCAAACCCAGATCCTGCGCCTGGTTGAACCAACGTGTGCAGGGAATCAGAAGATCTTCAGGATTGTGAGTATGAACTGTCTGGGAATTCTGATTACCTCTCCTTAGGAGAGAAGAAAGGTCTGATCACCCCTTAAACTCTTATTAGGCTCTGCTTTGGAGCTGAAACACAGAAGCTAGGATCTGGGAGGATTTTTGTGGATCTGGGATGATTTCTGTGTGAATGAGAGGAGACAGCCTCTAAGCGAGAGGGATTTTTCTCTTGTGCAGTTCCTAGTAGGGTGACCTCATTGGATCATGAGAGAGAAAGAGTGAAAAACCCCAGGGCTCCCTGGCTGTCAGACCCCTTACTGGCAGCTCCTGTTTTCTGTTTTCCCTAGAAGTGTCTTGTCTAAACGTCTGGTGCCACGGGGAACTTAAAATCCTTAATTCTGGGGAATGTCAGAGAATGGTCGTTCCACATGGGCAGGCAAGGCTCCTTTGTCCCTAAACCTCCCCCCCCCCACAAGAAAAATCTAACTTTTAAATTTGAATGTCTCTTAGAATAGAGAAACCTGGCTTTGTAAGGCAACAAAGACCTCTCTCCCCTTAATAAAATAAAGAAACAGAAAAGCAATTATTTGGATTAAAATTAGATGAGGCCAGTTCTCAAGGGTGAGGCCTGGAGATCTCCTGGAATCACAGCACAAAGTTCCAAGCTGCAGACTCAGTTTTCTCTGCAGGGTAATGGAAGTTTAGTGTGAGTGAGAGCTCAGAACCTGGTTCCCTTGGGATCTCATCCTTCTTTAGACTTTCATTCTAGATCTCTAGCAATCTATCCTGTCTGAATATGGCAACCCCATTCAGGAAATAAAAATAACTGCAGAGAATGTGACCTCGCCCAAAACATCAGGTCTTTGTTAGTGTGACGAAGTCTGCCACCTGTCTGGCCGAGGTGGGTCAGCAGACTTGCCAACTGATAGTCCAACACAAGTTCAAAGTCTGGTATTTCCCCCAGAAACACCAGGAAGGTAGGTTGCCACCAGAACTAGGGACTAGGAGACTGTCTGGTGGGGTTGTTGGATACGAGCACGATCCCGAGACGATTGCAAAGTTTGCAGGCAGTTGCAAGGCACCCGTTGCCAGTTGAGTGGCTGTGTGGGGGGCCACCTGGGGCTCGGGCAACACTACCGCACTTTAAGAACCCTCGCACTTCAAGGACACTCTGCACTTTAAGAATACCTTGCACTTTAAGCATTGCAGTGTTTTTATCCAGGACCATTTTAACTCAAATCTGGTCTTAACCGCCAATGTACAAAGGGATTCTGAATTGCTGACTGCTATATTAATTATCAATGTAATTTTATTGGTTAATTAATTTTGGATTCTTGGTTAATCGATTGGCTATTTGATGAATTTGGGGGAGGGTAATTAGCTGGGAGAGTTTTTTACAGTTAACGAGCCATCAGAATTAATTAAATTATTTTAACTAATTAATTAAAGGGGAGACTGTGGGGGGGTTAGATTAAATTAACTATTAGATTAAATTATTAGCAGGTTAGCTTAATTTAGGAAATTGATTAATTGGCGAGAGAAGAGAGGGTTGGGGAACAGAGTAGGGTGGCATGCCGGGTCTATTTACAGCTGATTGAGGCGGTGGTGGAGACCAGCAGGGAATGACTGGCCTGGGGATTCCAGTACTCCTGGAGAGGGGAAGGTATGATGGTGGGAACAGACAGAAGTATAAGGGAAGGAGGCCGAGACATGATAGTGCTCGGCCCACTTCCAGTCTGCGTCCCATCCCAACGGTGGCCGATAGTGGGGTCAGGTTGAATCACTCGCCTCCGTCATTGGTGTTATGCAATGCCAGGTCTATAAATAATAAGACCTCAGTCCTTCAGGATTTCTTGCTTCAGCAGGATGTGGACCTGGCTTGTGTGATGGAGACCTGGGTGCGGGATGGAGAGACTGTAGCTCTCTCCCAGATGGCTCCCCCAGTCTTTCACCAATCATGGACAAGCGGGTGGGGGGGAGGGGTGGCTCTATTCATACAAGAGGCTTACTCCTTCCAGGCTCTCATGTTTGGACCACTATGCCCTCAAGGCTCATGTGGATGTCCCACCCCAAGCCTGTTTAGGTGGTGAGCGTATTTTAGCTCGCCCGCGGAGCCAGATGGACCCGTAACAGTTCCAAATGACTCTACGGGATTCCTGGCCACCTGGCAATTCCCTGGATGACCTGATGGAGTCTTGGTATGATAGACTCTCCAGAGCCATCAATGAGATCACTCCTCGGTGTCCTCTGCACCCTCATTCTAAGCTAGAGCCATGGTATAACCTGGAGTTGTGGCAGATGAAGCGAGGACTCAGATGGCTAGAGAGGCAATGGCGGCGTACTCCAGACGAAGTGACTAGAACATCTTATAGAGAGTTTATGAGGTCCTATGAGATGGCAGTCAAAACCACAAAGAAAACTTACTTTGCGGCCAAGATTGCGTCTACAATTTCGTGTCTGGCATAATTGTTCAACACAATTCGGACTCTTACAATACTGCCACAAGGCAGGCCAAATTCTAAGGAATTGGAGATTGGCTTTGAGGCTTTTGTGAACTTTTTTGCAGATAAGATCTCGTTGCTGTGCCATGACCTCCCCACCACATTGGAGACAGTATGTGAACGCAAGGCCCCGTGCCTGTCTCCTGGTTTTGTTCTGGATTGCTTCAATACACTCAGCCTAGAGGAAGTTGACAGGATCCTCTCTACTGCATGCCCTACAACTTGTGATCTGGACCTTTGCCCCTCCTGGCTTATTAAAGCTGGCCAGAGGGAACTCAGATATCCTATACAGGATATCGTGAATAGATTCTTTGTGGAAGGGCATTTTCCAACACCTCTTAAAGAGGCCGTGGTCTCTCCTGAAAAAATCGACACTAGATCCGGCCAAATTGGCACATTACCTGCTGGTCTCGAATTTAGCCTTTTTGGGTAAAATTATTGAGAGAGCAGTGGTGTCACAGTTACAGAGCTTCCTGGATGACGCTTCCATTTTAGACCCCTACCAGTCCAGCTTTCGCCCAGGTCATGGGACGGAGATAGTGCTGGTCGCCCTAGTGGATGACCTCCAGTGGCATCTGGATCGAGGTAGCTCGGCGGTACTGATGCTGTTGGACCTATCGGCAGCATTCAATACAGTTGACCATCAGCTGCTGACCCGCCATCTCGCCGATGCAGGGATTCAGAGGTTGGCCTTGCAATGGCTTTCCTCTTTCCTTGATGGTCGAGGACAAAGGGTGGCAATTGGGGGTGAACTGCCCTGGAGACACGCGCTTGATTGCGAAGTGCCTCAGGGGGTGGTGCTCTCCCCGATGTTGTTCAACATCTATATGCACCCCCTTGCCCAGATCGCCTGAAGGTATGGGTTGGGTTGTCACCAGTATGCTAATGACACCCAGCTCTATCTACTGATGGACAGCTGGCCTGATTGTGTCCCAGAAAATTTGGACCTGGCACTACAAGCCGTGGCTGGATGGCTTAGGCTGAGTAGATTGAAGCTTAATCCAGCAAAGACAGAAGTCCTTTGCTTGAGTCGTGGTGGTCCAGGAAGGGAAATCCCCCTACCGGCCTTTGCCGGTGCGCCATTGGCAATGGCGCACAAGGTCAAGAGCTTGGGGGTACTACTGGAGCTTGCCTTAACAATGGAGGCCCAGATAGCCACTGCGAAATCCGCGTTTTTCCATCTTAGGCGGGCAAGGCAGTTGGTCCCCTTCCTGGAACACGGTGACCTGGCAACAGTGATCCACACAATGGTCACCTCGAGTTTGGACTACTGTAATGCCCTCTACATGGAGCTGCCCTTGTGCCAAACCTGGAAGTTGCAGCTAGTGCAGAACACGGCCACCCGGTTGTTACTGGGGCTCCCCAGGTGGGAGCACATACAGCTGGGGCTCCGGGAACTGCACTGGCTGCCAATAGAATACCGGGTTGTTAAAAGGTGCTCGTTATTACCTTTAAAGCCCTATATGGCCTAGGACCTGCCTACCATAGCGACTGTCTCTTCCCACATGTTCCCCAGAGAGTACTTAGATTGGGATCTCAAAACCTGTTAGTAATCCCTAGGCCAAAGGAGGCCCGATTGAAATCAACTTGCGATAGGGCCTTCTCATTCAACCCCCCCTGCTGGTGGAACCAATTACCAGATGAAGTAAGGGCCTTGCAGAACCTCGCACAGTTCCGCAAGGCCTGCAAGACTGCCCTTTTCTGGCTGGCATACAATTGACTGCCACCGGTATTTAAGAGCCGTGGAAGAGGGCCTCCGCCATCAGAATAGCACCAATTTAATAATCTGTTTCCTGTTTTAATTGTTTTAACTGTTTTAATTATTATTATTTATTATTGAATGTGTATTTTAATACTACTTATCTATTGTTCTTGGGATCTTATGTTGTAAGCCACCCTGAGCCTGCTTTGGTGGGGAGGGCAGGATATAAATATAAATAAATAAATCTTTTAGCGCAGAGGCTCCAGTCAAGCCTCTGCCTGATAGATAGATAGATAGATAGATAGATAGATAGATAGATAGATAGATAGATAGATAGATAGATAGATAGATAGATAGATAGATAGATAGATAGATAGATAGATATAGATTTATTGTCATTGTTCTCAAAAAAGAAAATGAGAGCAACGAAATGAGGTGCTCTTCCACAAACATATCAACACATCAACACCCACAAAAGGACATATACATAGACCATTTAAATACATCTAAAAACACATAACCATTCATAACCCTGCATTTAGCTTAACCATGTCACTTGGATAGAAGCTGCCCTTGAATCTATTTGTCTTTGCCTTCAACACTCTATATCGCCTACCTGACGGTAAAATCTCAAATAGCAAGTGGCCCGGACGTGAAGGGTCCCTTAAGATCATTTGTATCTTCCTTCTACATCCCATATCATACAGATCCACCAATGAGGGGAGAGAACATCCACAAATCTTCTGTGCTCTCACCATCACTCTTTGGAGCACCCTTCTCTCTGCTTCCATGCAGCTCCCAAACCACACGCAGAGGCAATAAGATAAAATGCTCTCAATGGAACTATGATAAAAGGCAACCAGTAGACTCCCTGACAGTTGTTGTGATCTTAAGAGTCTTAAATAGTATAGTCGTTGCTGGGCCTTTTTCTCTAGAGCTAAAGTATTTGCTCCCCATGTTAGATCCTGTTTCATAGTAATTCCCAAAAACTTCCATTCTGTCACCTGTTCTACCATAACCCCATCAATAAACAACGGCTGAATGTCCAGACTACTCTTCCTATAATCCACTATAATTTCCTTCATCTTATTTACATTAAAAATAAGAAATAAGAGGGACAGCTGATGAACTTCCCTCCTATACGCAGACTCATCATTCTCAGAGATGAGCCCCACTAACGTTGTATCATCTGCATACTTAATGATTTTATTGCTCAGAGTACTAGAAACACAATCAGACGTGTAAATAGTGAAAAGAAGTGGACTCAAGACACATCCCTGGGGAGTGCCAGTGTTTAAGATCTTCACGGAAGAAGTATATCCGTCCATTTTAACCCTTTGTGAACGACCTGATAAAAAGTTCAAAATCCACTCACATATAGAGTCCGACAGCTTCAAGTCCATAAGCTTAAACAACAATCTATGGGGTGATATTGTATTAAAAGCAGAGCTAAAATCCACAAACAACATTCTAACATACGTCCCCCTTTTATCCAAATGCGATAAGGCAGTATAAAGGACAGTATTAACAGCATCCTCAGTAGATCTATTTTTCCTGTAAGCAAACTGATGTTCGTCGAAGGTAACAGGAAGGCAGGAAATAATATATTTTCGAACTAATTGCTCAAAACACTTCATTATCACAGAAGTCAAGGCCACTGGCCTATAGTCATTTAAAACTTTTGCTGGCATCCTCTTTGGTATTGGGACAATAAGAGAAGCCTTCAAACAAGTGGGAACAATAGATTGTGACAAAGAACGATTGAAAATCTCAGTCCACACCCCAGCTAACTGCCCTGCACATTCCTTTACTACACAACCCGGGATATTATTGGGACCTGCAGCCTTGCTAGAATCTAGTATTAGGAATACTCTAGAGAAAACCAAGTCACACCACTGCAGCAAGGGGTTCCCCAAGTCAGTTTTCACAAATTGGTAGTAGGCACTTCCAAAGGCTAATGGGTAAGTTTGGCTCAGATTGTTGTGGCCCTAAAAGCAAATAACCACAAAAATAACTTAAATAAGTTTATTTTACAAAATGGGCATGAAAGTATTGGTTTTAGTGAGCCATACAAAATAACGTTGTTCAATATAACTACCTAACTGAGTATAAATTCAGAGAGCTAGATATTATCATACAGAGTTCAAATGTCCAGATGGAATCCAAGGGTTTTCCCGAATGGAATCATGTCAGGAGGCTGTTCAGCATAATAGGCTCTAGTCTCGGTTAGGCTAGGCAAAGAAATGCACTCATGATGTTATTTTTATGCCTCCCAGAGCCTTGTGGTGTAGCCAGGTAAGGCTATTCAGCTGTCTCAGCACTAAAATTCAGTTGGTGCATTGCTACTGCATTACAGTTAGCCCAAAAGAACTTAGGTTCAGCTCTTTTAAAATGCAGCCAGGATGCAAACTAAACAAATACAATTTATTGTCATGATTGAGAGAGAGATTAAAAGAGTTGTACCTTTATTTTCACTGGCCTTAATGTTCTGGGCATTACATTATATTTTTGGGAGTGATCTCCAGGTTCCACCTAGAGACTGGCACCCTTGCAAAACATAGTAGTGTTTTGAGGAAGCCAAGGAGCTTTCAAACTGGCTTGCTTCTTTCAACATATGCACATCTTCCCTCCAGGCTAGGAGTGGTCTGCTAGAACTACTCATTTTGTTTATGGAGACATTCTTGCAGAATTTCAAAAGTTTGAATTTGTATCGTTAGACCCAAAATCAGGAGAATATGAGAATTCAGAAAAATATCTCAATTGTGCCTCCCCCCTTAGATACCATAGGGCATATATATAAAAGATCCTTCTCTCTCTAAGGCTGGGAGAGAGAAAACTGGTTTAACAAAAGATAGAAAGAGAAGATAATAACCTTTGCTGGGCAGTTAATCTCAGTATTCTCTTATCTTGATAGATTTTCCAGGATACAGGGTTTTTTTTCCAGGTTAAGCAACTTTTAAATACAAGATGGGGACGGTGATGAGATATCTGCCTAGTAGGGGCTCAGATTTTTCATTTCTTATTTGTACAATTAAGACTAAATTTGGCTAAGTGTCTTTTCTTTCCTAAAACAGCTAAAGAGAGTCTGCAAAAGTTTTCCTAGCCAAAATCCAGTGAAAGATGCTAGGACAAAAGTTCTTTGCAAAAGAGAAAACTTTGACTCTTTGCAAAGATGTTGGCAATTTATTTCTCTTAAGGAGATGGGATTAACTTTGTATCAGAGACAAGGTTTTCTTTCTGATTATGAGAAGAGAAAATTCAAGCTCTGGGTATTTCCTTATTTGCATGTGAAAAAGGTGATACCTGGAGCTTTCCATAACTTAGTCACATTGTTAAGATTTTCAAATGACCAAATTTCTTCTTCCCTGGCTAGTTATAAATCTGATTTATAAAGAAACATGGCTCTCTTTCTCTAAAGACACCTGGTTACTTGTGCTTTAAGAGGAGAGACTTGAGGTGAAAATTTTCTTTCCTTCTTAATGTCTCAGGGCACTGCATTCTCAACAAAAAATTATTATTCCTTTTGCCTTTTCTGGTTCTGTTAAAGATTTCAGATTGAGTAAAGAGAAGAGGATTAGTATTCCTTCCCTAATGGATGGAAGGGCAGGAGGACTGCAAATTTGCAATCTTTAACTTCTCTAGGCCAGGCTCCAATTTGAGTTGATCTTAGGCACTCTCTGTACATGCTCAGAGACCTGTCCTTGAGCCTGAAATTTATAAAACTGAAGCAGTAAATATTTAACAAAACTAGTTTAAAATGCCAGAACCAAATACCTCTGAGATACCTTGAGCTGGCATCCCAAAATGCCACTTACAGATAATCCTTCTCTGCTAGAGAAAGGATCCTGCCTGTAAACTGTCCTGAGGCTAAGAGTTCTCCTAGATTAGAATCTTTTCCTCTGATAATTTATTTTTTTGCTTTACCTTTTGAGTCTGAAAATATTTTTCTAATGGCCATTATGTTTTTTTGTACTTAGATTTTGTAGTTTTAATTTTAAGGGGAACACTTTTAAGATATTCAGCTTGTGATCTCCTTTGTTTTAAAGAAATGGTGCACCTAACAGAAGATTTTTTTGTTAAGTTTTTTTAATCTGAGACAATGGGTTAAAAGTTTATATTTGCAATTTTGGGTTTATATGAAACATCTTTTTCTGCTAAAGCAATACAGTATCAAACCTTTTGGAAATTTTATTTTTCTTGTGATTTTTGTTAAGTACATCTCATACCAGGAGCATGTGTTCTTCAAGTGTTACATCTAACATAGTTTTCTATCTTACTTTGAACTGCTTCCCAATTTTTCATTCATTTAAATCTGAAAATTCCTTTTGTTCTTGGTACTGAATTTTTATTTTCTGAAAAGAACAGTGTTTTAAAATTCTACCTCACAAATTTTGGTTTCTATAAGACATCTTTTCATTTGACATTATAACATGTGTTATAGAAGAACATCTGTACCCTTCCTTGGGTAAAACTTACCTTCTCACTGTGCATCTTCTCTTTTGTCTTGAGAGACTTTGTTTTACCAGTGATCCAGTTATTCTCAGTGTTGTGTTTTCCATAGAAATACCTTTTCTAGATTTTTTGGTAATTAGGCAGAATTCCTGAAAACTCTTGGTCTTCATTAGAAATCTGGACTTTAATAATGTTCTGCATTCCTCAAAGGTATATCTTCATTTGCTCTCTTAATGTTATAGTTATGTTCCAGCTATGAACTGTGCATATCAATCTTCTTATTTAGCTATTTGGTGAACCTCTTACCTGTGGAAAGAGGCATCTACATGCTTATCTATCTTATTTTATGTCTCCATCTATAGCACCTTGTTAGAGCTTGACCTTTTCTGAGTGTTTTGTTTAGAAAATCCTTTCTATGTTTCATGTTCTTACCATGGTAGGACTCCAATTCTGCTTGATTTTGTGTTTCAATTCAGTCTCCTGGCCAGGCTTGCCATTGGATAACACATTTCCATTTGCTTGCTTTAAGTTTCTGCCTCTCCATTATTTCAGCCTTCTTCATCAAGGTGCATGTTTTAGCACCCTGTTTTATGCATCAGTTTTGAATTATATCTTTGCACTGCCCCACACATCTCCTTGGCTGTGCAAGCTCCTTAAGGTTTTCTCCTAAATTCATATATATATATATATATATATATATATATATATATATATATATTGCATGCTGAATTTGCTTTCCAGGATTGTTTTGTTATATATGAAGAAAACCCGGACCTGCAATTCAAGTTTAGTGCATGCTCATCATTATATAATAGTTTTAAGAATTGCTAGTAGGTTTGCTAAGAATTGTTTGTTTAAGGATTAACTATTATTTGTTTTTAGGATTTTGTTGTTAAAGTTTGTTGAAACCCACTCTCACACCTATGTGAGACCCACAGAACAAATTTTGGATGAGCTGGCACAGAGGAAAATGGAGTTCAGTGGGACTTGAACACCCCACTGATTTCCAATGGTTTAAATTCTCTGATCCAGTTCTCTAATCATTTTGGGCCTGATCTGTTGCATACATGTGTGTTAAAGCTGGCATTTTTCTATTGAGGCCTCAGTTTTGTTTTGTGTGTTTGTTTTTGAAGGTTTTTTTTATTTTTGAATATTTCATATATTCCATAGCTATAGAAAAAGTTTTCTTCCCTTTTTGGGACCATTTTCATAATCCAGGGGTAACCCCAACTCTGGTAATCTCTTTTTGGAGCTCCAATTTTGTGCACAATTTCATGCTTTCTTTTTTAAGATTCATATCTGTTGCAACAAAGTAAAAAGCCTCTCATGAACCTCTAGGTATACACTTTCCATATATTGATGTGCACTAGCCTGAATCATGAGATGTGACGCATAGATTTATATTGTGGATTTGTGTTCTGCATAATGTATGGTGTATGAAATCTGCCCTTTAACATTGGAAGGGTAGAGACCTTGTCAAACTGAAATTCCATGTGAGGAGGAGGAAGTCTCCAGTCCAAAGCAAGTGTGGTAATTTAGCTAATATGTGCAACCCTATCTCAACAGAGTTCTACTCAAGTTATGGCAATTTGTGGACAGCCAAGGAAAGCTTTAAAAGGG
The DNA here is from genome assembly GCF_032191835.1 of Heteronotia binoei. Lineage (NCBI taxonomy): Eukaryota > Metazoa > Chordata > Lepidosauria > Squamata > Gekkonidae > Heteronotia > Heteronotia binoei. Next base: position 106,748,188 of record NC_083243.1, read on the forward strand.
AAAAGCACCTACTATTGTTTTTGTTTGTTTGTTTGTTTGTTTGTTTCTCCAAGTAAGTTTTCCAGGCTCTTCCATATCTACCCAGAGGTCCTGAAATTTGCCTGGTTGTGCCTAACTTATGTTGGAAGGAAGGCCTCCCCCAGAACCCCATCCAAACTGAATTGTGGAGAAAACTCATTTCCAGGGAAATTCCTCTGCTTACCAAAAAGCTAGTTGCCCCAGCTGATCACAACAGCAGCCCCACTGCCACTTCCAAGTTGTGCTTTCAGAAAAAAGAATTTGTTTTGACTGTAATAAAAACAGATTTCCCTATGAAAAGATTGTCATGCATAGAGTATGCTAACTCTCCATGAACTCAAGAAAGACCTTTTGTTAGACTAAGGAAGGAGGGGAACAAGGAACTAGTCAGGAAATGGTTTTTCTATTGTAAATAATATGGCCAAATGTGGACTGCCCACAACTGGCAATGTTTCCAAGTATGTCTGAATGTGTGTATCTTAATCACTCAGGCTACAACAAGGTGTTTTCCATAAAGGCACATGAGTTGATCCAGTTTATAGCATGTCACTTGCATATGTCCCTTATTTTTGCTTATGCATTTTAGAAATTGAGATGAGTTCTTGTATGTTTGCATCATAGCTAATAATGTTTTATTGATAAAGAAATAAGTTCCCTAGGATCCTTCCAAGATCTATGTTCACAAATTTAGACTGGGCATATGTAATTATTCAATGCATTTACCATGAATGGATTTCCCTGTTCAAGTGATTATCTAAAAAATGAAATGTATCTCTAGCCTCCTCTTTCCTCTACCTTCTCCTCAAGATCATCCCAAATTTCAGTGATAGTTAGTCTTCAGTACCAAGACACATAGTCCCCTTTTTCCTGATATGATTGCTTTTTGTTTTTGTTTTTTAACTCATGTATAGCCTACTTTTTGTAGTTGTCATTACTAAGCCCTTCCCCTTTGACCCAACTGTGTCTCAACCCTGGTTGTTTGAAGTCTGATCTGCAGTGCACCATGAAATGTGGCACACACCCTACAAGGATTGGGCAGTGCCAGACGGGGAGAATTGATACCAGAGTGCTGCCAAATAAAGAGGGTAGCCTTAAAAGACATGGGGGGCCCACTCAAGCTAGCCTGTGTGCCCAGAAAGGCCCAATGATGGAGACCAGGAAAACTCCATATTGGAAGGCTGGGCTGCATAGCCAAGGCATGCCTCTGGGTGACCTTCCCCCCCCCACACACACATCTTCTCTAGATGGAAAAATACTGGGATGTGCCATTGTGAATGGATAATCCCATCACTGTCTCTCTTCCTCCTGTGACTCATCTTTACCCCATCTCTGTCAATATACTATTTCGTTATCCCATTGTAGTGTCATTTCAGTCTTTCCTGGGAATGTCGAAACCAAATTGTGACCTAGCTGCCCTTCCTGAGTGGTCATACAGAATTAATTTGTTTAATGATGATGATGGTCAGTCTCCTTCAGACTTAAATAAGCTTTCAGAAAACTGAAAGGGGGGAATAAAGGGGGACCCCTGAATAATTAATAAATACTCTTATGATATTGAATGAAAGCATGCTTCTGCCTTCAGAACTAGGATGTCTAATGCAACTCTTCGTTAGAAGCACAGACAGCCCCAAGTGGGTGTGAATTCAAGGTTTTATATTAGATAAGAGATAGTGACCTCACTGAGGCCTCTGAATGTGTATTAGATAACAAAGGGGCCTCAGAGAAGCTTCTTGCTGGAGCTGATAAATGGAAAAGTACTAGAAAGAGTTACAAGGGGGTGGGGAATGTAGAATCAGATAAGCCTGTGTGCCTGCACCTGTTGGGTTTCTGTGTGAATAAAACGGTCTGTATGTAGAATGATTTTAACTCAGTCATTTTGGGGGCCCATGCCCAACTAAGTTCTGCTTATGGTACCATAAAGTAAAAATCTCGCTTCATACCAGTGATGTGTGCAGACCTCATTATTTTTCTGCTTCCCAGCAAGAGAGAGAGGGAGACATTGAGAGTGCAGCAGCAAGAGAGAAATTGGGAGAGTGACAGCAATGGGGGAGAGCAAGAGAGTAACAGCCATAGAGATACAGTGCAAGAGAGTGGTGGGACTGGGCGAGCTTGCTGCTGGAGGGAAAAAGCAGCCAAGCCGTGCATCCCTCCCCATCAAATTTTTTAGCTCCCGGGCCCCTCCACCCAAAATGTTCTGGCTATGGGGCTATTGGCAGCCCTCAGGAACATGCTGCCCATCTGTGTATTCTTCAGCCTTCAACCTCAATAAAAATCCCTGTGTTGTGTTTCATAACACCCTCCCTTTGTAATTTTTAAATTAATTGCAGAGTATTTTCTGACAGTATTGTGATCATTTTTAATACAGGCAGTTTCATATTTCTTAATGTTCTACCTGGTGTCTTTGGAGTTGTTCCAGTGGTTTAGTTCCATAAGGATTTATATGGTTGATTTTTCTTTTTGCCATGATCCATGTATGTCTGTTCCCTTTTGCTATGACATAATCTGAAATCTCTTTGATTCCAACAATGGCTTAGGAAAATATATATTTTTGTTTGGGCAGGGGACCATGCATAATGTCAATGTGGCCTTTAAAGAATATAAACAATTAATTAACTCCTAGAAGGGAGGTGGAAAAAGCAGAAAAAACTCAAGAGTTTGACCAGCCTGAGAAAAAAAACTGCTCAAGTAAACCTTGTATATGACAGTTTGCTTGAGCAGTTACTAAGGAAATGTCCTACCTTCCCTGCTCTAGTTCCCCAAAGACCCAGATTTAAACCTTTTATCTGTCATGAAGTTTACAGGGCAGCCTTTGGCAAGTCAGTATTCTATAATTGCTCTGAGGAGACAAGAATATATTGTAACATACTCTGAGCTTTTGAGACAAGGTAGGAGAGGAATTTAAACATATACATTAAATAGTCATCACCCGTGGATCTCTTTCATATATCTCCTTTCTAGGCCAGACTGTGTTGAATGCAGGAAATGTCATGCTGGATTATTAGTATAACTGCCTCAGTAACTATTATAGGCTCCTGCCTGTTGTTTCATAGCAATAGCAGACACTTCAGGGTAAGATATAAATATAAATAAATAAAATAATGGCCAATTTGGGCCAACAGAGGCAACCTGTTGAGCAATTTCTTTCTAACAACAATGGTAATTTTGCTTTATGAGCAGTTAATGAGCATTTAATATATTATTCATTAAGCCAATGTTGCCTTTTGTTCTCCTTATAACTGTAGAGGTTTATTTTATTTTAGTCAACACTCCAGTCAGCAAATGTTCTTGGGACTATGCACAAGCTTTCCCTCCCTAATTGACTCACAATTCAGCTGCAAGGTTAATAGGTATTGAGCAAGGTGTTTCACAAAGGGCAAGTGTTTTACTGGTTCTTCCAGTTCCACATCAGTAGGAGAGAAAATCAGAAATGTTTACATCATCTCTGATTTCAGCTCACTACTATAGAACTTTTTACTAACTATACATTCACCTAGTGGTAGCAAAGAGTAAAAGTCCAGCAGCCTCTTAAAATCTAACAAAACTTTGTGGTAAGGTATGAGCTTTCGTGAGTCACTGCTGACTTCTTCAGATACATTCAGATTCATACATTCAGATCATATGTTCACTTAAACTTTAAAATTAAAATGTGCATTTGTGAAAAGATGGCAATGACATAAGAACAAATTCTCATTTCTGTTGTTATCGTTATTGGTTTGTTCCTGCAGTATATTCCCATAGAAACCTAAACATGTGAGCAAACTTCAGATATGAATGGCTTTTCCTGCCAATCTTTGGAACTAAAGGGTTTTCTGCTCTGATTGCCATTCACCAAGCCTAATACATTCAGGCAGTATCATAGAATCTATACACCAGAAATTGCTCACAGGAGCAGTCACTTACCTTGAAAACATAACATGACCCGTGTGCTTATTCGTTAATGAATTTATTTATTTTAAACACTTACTAGCCACCTTTCTTCTTTATAAAACTCAAGATGGCCTACAATATAAATAAAATTTTAAAGATTTCATAAAAATGCATAATTAACAAATTTTAAAATCGTGATTTTGAACTATCTTCAGCTGCATCCTAAATATCAGAAGTGAGAAGCCCAGGCACATATTCCGGGGAAGGTTGTTGCATAATCATGAGGCTCTCAGATAAGAATGAAAGTCCCACCTGACAGAAGTGAAGTGTACATTTGTGTGTGCAGTATTTCACAGAATCAGAGTTGGAAGGGACCTCCAGGGTCATCTGGTTCAACCCCCTGCACAATGCAGGAAATTCATAAATACCCCCACCCCACACACACACACACACACACACATACATACATATTCCCAGTGATCCCTTGCTCCACACCCAGAAGATGGCAAAAACTCCAGGAAACCTTGCCCAAACTAGTCTGGAGAAAAATTGCTTCCTAACTCTAAAGTGGTGATCAGCATTTCCTTAGGCATATAAGAAAGGGACACAAGAACTTTCAGATGGCCATCTAGCCTCTGCTTAAAAACCTCTAAAGAAAGAGAGCCCACCACCTCCCAAGGAAGCCAGTTCCACTGAGGAACTGCTGTAACTGTCAGGAAGATCTTCCTAATGTTGAGTCAGAAACTCTTTTGATTTAATTTCAACTCGCTGGTTCTGTTTCAACCTTCTGAGGCAACAAAAAAACAATTCTGCACTGTCTTCTATATGACAGCCCTTCAAGTACTTGAAGATGGTGATCATCTCCTCTCCAGACTAAACTTACCCAGCTCCTTCAAAGTTTCCTCATAGGACTTGGTCTCCAGACCCCTTACCATCCTTGCAGCCATCCTCTGGACACGTTCCAGCTTGTCTATATCCTTCTTAAACTGTGATGCCAAAACTAAACACAATGAGGTCTAACCAGAGCAGAGTATAGCAATACCATCACTTCACATGATCTGGAAGTACCATGTACTGCAACCCCACAGTAACCAAGCAGACCCATCTTGCCTTTCAGCCCAACACAGGACTACAAGGAGGGAGTCCAGTGTAATTAATCACAACTAAACAGGCAGCAAGTGGCCACAAAGCTTAGGATTCCTATGTGTTATGGTTTAAACAGCAGCCAAAAAGACACAGTTTTAAAACTTTTTAAGAATTTTATTAAGAATGATGCAAAACTCCTAAGAGAATTATAGTGCACAGGAAGAAAAAAAAACTAGTAAAAATGGCTAAATAATACTTTATGTCCAGAACGTTAATAGGCTGTCAGCAAGTCAGTCACAATAGACAGTCCTGAACCCAGCAGAACTTCTGGCAAGCAGCCCAGGAGGAACAAACTGGAGAACTTCACTCAGGCCAATGTGGAGTCAGCCTGAATAGACGAAGAGGCCCGATGCCCAGGGGGGAAAGTATAGTAACTTGCCCCTGGTAAGGTGACACAAGGAACCGATAAGAAGGCTTCTTAGTGAGCCAACCTCTTAGGTAATCTCAAACAATGACCATTCTGCCTCCACATGCAGCTGTTCACTCAGAGGAGCTTAAATCAAAATAGGCTTGCCAATCCCCAGGCCCCAACGGGGGTTCTCCTGCTTTTCTAGGCTCCTTCCCGCCCCCAGTCAGCTGGCCGGCGGGGGGAAGCCTCGCCCCCACAGCCATCATGTGCCTTTCCCCCTCCGGAGGCTTCAGTCTCTACTTGAGAAAGCCTTCCTCTTTGGATAGTGTGTCTGTGTCTTTAAGGCTGAAGGGGAGGGGGGGAGGAGGCAGAACAACATGGCTGTGAAAGGAGGTCATTTGCATAGTGTGAAGGTAAACCTGAACCTTTGGTTGCCCTGTGTTACTGTGAAAAACTTGAAAGTTCAGCAACTCGTGAGTAGAGGTGCCAATCCCCAGGTGGGGGCAGGGGAGCCCCAGTTTGGAGGCCCTCTGGAGCTTCAAGGTCATCAGAAATGGGGCAAGGGGAGGGAAATGTCTGCTAGACCATAGGGTATAAAGGAGAATTAATCCCAGGGTATCTGGGGCTCTGGAGGGGTGGTTTTTTGAGATAGAGGTACCAAATTTTCAGCATAGCATCTGATGAGTCTACTCAAAATGCTCTCCAGGTTACAAAAAGATTGGACCAGGGAGTCCAATTCTATGAACCCCAAAAGAAAGTGCCCCTATTCTCCATTATTTCTAATGCAGGGAAGCCATTAAAAAGGTATGTGGTCCCCTTAAATGTAATGGCCAGAACTTCCTTTGGCGTTCAATTGTGCTCGTCACAGCTTTGGTTATGGCTCCACCCCCAATGTCTCTTGGCTCCACCCCCAACATCTCCTGGCTCCACCTCCAAAGTCCCCAGATATTTCTTGAATTGGACTTGGCAACCCTAAATCAAAATGATCTACTGAGATAAGAGAAGGCCAGGTGCACTCTCTCCCAAGGTCAGTTTGACCTGCCAGGCTATGTTGTTTCTGGAGAGGTAAATGATTTCTTATAGAATTTTGAGTTTTTAAACTCATTTCAATGTCACATAAGGATCTGCTACCCAGCAATTCTCATCACAAAAATGTGTTTTGTTCTCAGCTGCTCTTCTACAACATGTGAGAGTTCAGAGGGTTTTTTCTCCTCCCCACTGGCACTGAGCCATCCTTTGGAACACTGGAGAAAGTGATCATCCAAGGGCTGCTCTTTTAGCTCTTTTCAGCATTTTGTTTTACTTTCCTCCTTGCAAAGAGAACAGACTATCCAGTGTGTGGGCTGGCAGCAGCTAGATGACTTTCTCATTTTTCTTGCAATACAGCCCAGTGGGGATTTCCAGCAATTCAAAACTTGTACACATCCTGGCTGATCTTTCGTCATCTCTACTCCACCATTGCCTGCAGAGCATACCCATAAATCCCCCAAGCCAGACATGCCATTATACACAATATGATTTGTACTGCAGCAGCTGCTGGTGAGATAGAGAGATCTCACAGGATGCTGCACAGGAGGATAGATTTTCCTACTCTGGTTCAGTCCATTGGACCATTAAGCCTCGTATATTGCCTCTGGCAAAGGCCAGTGGTTGATGCTTCCAGTCAAGCTGAAAACACTGTACAGTGTCTCAGGCAAACTGAATAGTATTTATATGTGAAAGAAATGGGGATTTGCTTCACAATCCCCACATTTATCCATGTGAAGAACTTTCCCAAAAAAATCACAATATTGCATGCTGCACTAATTTCACAGGGGGGGGGGGAGGGGCAAGAACTGGTGTCAGAGAAAACAAACTCCAAGCCCAGTTCTCCCATTGATGTGATATAGTGGTGAGTGTGGGCCTAGCGCTTGGGCGACCAAGTTCAAATCTCCACTCAGGCCTGCATCTCATTGAGTAACTTTGGGGGAGTCATTCTCTCTCAGCCTAACCTGCACCAGAGAACTGTTGTGAGGAACAGCCTGAGGAAAGAACAATGAAGTTGCCAAATGGCTTCAAGAAAAATACCAGATGCCCTTGATAAAAATTCATTGACCTCTCTTCCCCCCCAAATATAAATAATATGGGAAGTTTATTGGTAACTATCTACACTACATCTCAAGTTTTATGTTAGATTGTGTCATTTATCAATTTTTACACCCTAAATATTGGGTTCAGAAATACAGAAATATGATTTTGCCTCACTGCCAAAGGGTAGGGTTGCCAATCACCAAGAGGAAAGATGTCCTGCTCCTTTAACACAGGCTCAAAAGGACATGATTTACCTCTCTGCTATGAAAAGCTTCAAGTGCCTCTTTCTACACATTAAGTCTGTGGTAAAGGTGTAGGACATTTTATCTCGAGCTTTTTAGCAACTCTACCAAGGAAGGAGGAAAGTGCTGTTGATGTTTGATTGTTGGCTAGTAAGTATAATTCCACCATTAGCACAGCAAAGCACAGGAGATACAGAATAGGGACAGTAGTTTAAAGTGATATTTACCAATAGTTAAGTAAATCAAATCTAAGAATTTTTTTTAAATGACCTGATGGAAACCAAAATCTAGCGCTCCAATTGGACTTGACTCTGTTTTTACCATACGAATGTGCCAGAATTCTTTGGCACAGAACATATTTGATTATGGAAGGGAAGAAGTCATGAGGAGTGGTATGTGGAAGTCAGTGGACTGACATGTTTAGCTGACATGTATCCATGCATATTCACTTGGGCAGGGCTTTTTTAATAGAAAAAGCCCAGCAGGAACACATTAGTATGTGAGGCCACACCTCTGACATCACCATCATTTGCATACTAGGCCACACCTCTGACATCACCAAAAGTGTTATAATATCTTTTTTGAGCTGCAGTAACCAGAATTGTACTGTGTACAATTCTGGTCACCACACCTCAAAACAGGTATTCTAGCACTGGAAAAAGTCCACAAATATATAGCCATTCCAGAAAAAATAAATCAGATTGCAACACACTACTCAATCACGAGAGCCAGCAAGGTATAGTGCAGAGAGAAAGAGAGAGAAAGAAAGAAAGAGAGAGAGAGAGAGAAAGAAAGAAAGAAAGAAAGAAAGAAAGAAAGAAAGAAAGAAAGAAAGAAAGAAAGAAAGAAAGAAAGAAAGAAAGAAAGAAAGAAAGAAAGAAAGAAAGACTGATTGACAGAGGGGGGAGAGAGAGGGGAGAGAGGGAGGGAGAGAGGGTGGGAAATAAGGCAAACAGGGAAAAAGAAATATTTACAAAAAGACTGACAGAAAGAAAGAGTGGGGAAGTGGAAAATAAAGCAAATAGAGAAAAAGAAAGACTGACAGAAAAATGAATGAATGAAAGGGGGGAGAGAGTTGGAAAAAGAAGAAAGAGAGAGAGAGAGGGAAGAAGAGAGAAAGGGAGGGAGGCAGGCAGTGGGGGGGAAGACAAACAGGGAAAAAGAAATATTTACAGAAAGACTGACAGAAAGAAAGAGTTGGGGAGTGGAAAATAAAGCTAATAGACAGAGAAAGAAAAAATGAATGAATTAAAGGGGGGGAAAGAGTTGGAAAAGAAAGGAAGGAAAGAAGGAAAAGGGAGGGGAGGAGGGAAAGAAAGGAGGGGAAAAGGAAGGAAGAAAGAAAGAGAAAAGAAAGGAAAGGAAAGGAAAAGAACGAAAGAAACAGAAAGGGGATGGGAGCAACTCACTTTAAAAACTGCTGACTCTACACCACATGGTTGGTTTTATAGACTTCCGCCAGCTGGCGTGACGACCAGAAGCCCCCACGTAAGCGCAGTTGGGCTCTCTGAGCTCCACCAGCTGGCACGACGATGGAAAGCCCCCACACAAGTGTGGTTGGGCCCCCTGAACTCCGCTGGCTGGTTTGACTATAAGAAGCCCTCGCACAAGTGTGGTTGGGCTTCCTGAGCTCCACTGATGACGGGGAGCCCCCATGCAAGCACGGCTCAGCCCCCTGAGTCCAGTGGCCAGCCAGGAAGCTGCCTGGGGTGAACTGGGATGCTGATGTAGGCAGCCGGAACGCTGCCCCTGCCAGCCGGAACGGTGTTCCGGTGCATTCTGGCTCAAAAAAAGCCCTGCACTTGGGTTACCACTGGCACCTGCTGATCTTTGTAAGGAATTAACTGCTGGGAGGATCAGGACTTCAACTTCCCTTCCAAGTTCTGAGGCTTTGCCTCTGTGTTTTCCACTGCCTTGTGCACTTCTGGAAGTATAGCTGCGTGCCAACTAGCTGCCTTCCCCCAGCCCTTCTTTTTAAATAGCAAGTCCAAGAGGGTGGAGGACTATGTGGTACAGAGAACCACTACCTGCATCAAAAGTTATAAAGTGTTTGTTATAAAGAAAATGTTTACAAGCATACTTTTATCACAACACCAGATTGAGCAGGGGGTTCAAAAGAAATGGGTAAAATGCAATTCCTTTGTCCCTCTATCTATAGGACAGGCTTCTTAGCTTAGGCTGTTGTAGATCTCTACAGAGTTTTTACTACCTTGCAGCTTTCTCCAGCTCTTCAGGCCAGAACATGGTTAATGGCTGCCTCCTCCAGACATCAATTAAGAGTTCTGTCTGCTCTGATGGTCTCAGCACCAAAGAACTCTTCCTTTTTGCTTCCAGGAGTTTTATCATGTCTTTTCCTCCTACCCACTGACCAGGTCAGGCCACGTCAGGGAAGCTTTTACTCGACATTCTTCAGGAATTCCTTCCTGAAGTCTCTCTAATATTTAACATCTCCAAGTTTCTGTTACCTGCTTGAAGGGGGGGGCAGATCTTCCTAGTGTCTATAGCTAGACCTATTAGCATTTTTAAGAGGTAGCTGAAGGGAGCCTGGAAAGATATGGGCTGACTTCCTTCTCATGTCTGTACTCTACCCGGAAAGAAAAAACTTCTAAAACCACCCAGTAAAGGTTTTATTCAAGTTAGACCTCTACCCCAAAAAGGCATTTCTTCAGAGCATCTAAACTCAGTTCCCTTCTTTCTTCACACATTATGCTAGGAAATAAGAGACAAGCTGGCTTATCTCACACTGTTTTCTGTCTCAGCATACCTTGGTAGGGGTTGAACGCATATAATTTATTTTGATTGATAGGCGATAGTGGGTAGTGCTCAGCACTGCTTACCAGTAATAATGATCCATGATTACTTCTCCTAAGTTAAAGAGAAGTCAGGAACTTCTTGATCTTTGTTGAGACTACTGATGTTCTGATTGGTTACATACATAAACCAATGAGAGGCTGTTATCTCAGAAGTATGGAAGCATGGAATTGATAACATTAAGAATTTGTAAAGTGTAATGCTGCAATTAAAATGTACAATTGCTGTTTTAGTGATTTGTCATGGAGTGGAGGTGTTCGAAGATGTGTTGGCTCCAAGCTATTTAGCGTATCCTTATCAATCTTATAGGCCTAAATGGTATGCAGTGCATCACCTATATATTACAATCCATCAGATGCTTGACCTGGAATGCCCTGTGCTTGATATAGTGCGTTGGCACACTTTATGTTTTTGTGGTGAACCACAAATGAAGAAAGCAATAAAGCTATCTAGAAGATAGTTTATAGTGTATGGCTGAATTTCTGTGCAGGACCTGGTTGTGAAATTCATAGGACTGCTTTAATGCTTTGTAGGCCATATTAAATTGGCTACCTAAGACAAGTGCGCTCCAATGCCAAAACAACAATCTTCACCACCCATGATAAACTATACTCTGTTTTTACACCCTGGAGTATCTATAAAATATTGCATACATTAGAATCAGATATTACTTGCAGGTGACAGCGTTTATTTCTTAGTGGGTGGGAAATAATGTACTGCACCTTTTATGGGGCCTTTATGATGTTATTATAGATAATTGTGCAGTAGGAAGCACTCACATTCAGCAATTAATGTCCAATTTGCTTTTTAGCAGCCCAAAGCTGATCTGCTGTTGTTGTAATCCACTGTAATGACTGCTTTAGGGGTGGAAAGGGGTCTCTGATAAAAGTTTTGCTTTTATAATGGACGTCTTTGGCATCTTACCAGTTGCTATCTTTTAGTGAGCATATCCAGCAGAAAGAAAGAAAGAAAGAAAGAAAGAAAGAAAGAAAGAAAGAAAGAAAGAAAGAAAGAAAGAAAGAAAGAAAGAAAGAAAGAAAGAAAGAAAGAAAGAAAGAAAGAAAGAAAGAAAGAAAGAAAGAAAGAGTCCACAACCAGAAAGAAGTGTAAGTAAGCTAAAAAAAACCCCCTATTGTTAGATATAGAGTTTGTCTAATTGGCAAAACTAGAGTTGCAGGACAATCCTGAACAGAGTTTAGATATAAATTCCAGCACTGCTTCTGGTATAATATTGATAAACAGTTTTAGTTCAATGGAATTAAAGGATCATTTGTTGCATGTTATCAAGACCTTTAATACCTTTAAGATTTATCCATAACTAGAGCTTGATTTAGTCAATAGTCTAAAAACAAGAAACAGTACTGATAAAAGCTTTTCCTTCACATTTTGCCCCCACCTTGTATCCTGTGGAACAGTCACATTTGACTTTCAAATTTTGTTCTGTAAACACCCTGCATCTTGCAACCTTTGAATACAATCATTTTTTTTCCTTAGCCTAGAAATCTTCTAATTCATCCTTTGCTCCAAAATATAGATCATATGGAGACATGACCTCATGTATTAGAAGATAATACCAGACCTATCATTCTTTTAGCTGTAAAATTTTATGCAACTGTGATAGATTTTCACAACCATTCAAAATGGGTATAGCTTTTTCTATATTTTAGTAATCTGCTTAAAACTAATGTTAAAAAGCCATATGAGGTAGCAGTAGGTTCCCAGTTCAAATGAATGTGGTTTGGATTGTGGCTGTGGTCAGGGGTCGTTTTGTAGAAAAATAGGTGGTGGAGCTCATCCAGGGATTGTTATGCAGTTACACCTACTATTCAATGGGCAAGATGGGAAGGAGGAGGAGGAACCCTTAGAAAGGTTCATGAGCTCTGCTCCTGTGAGTTCCTGTTGAATCCGAGACCCCCCCACAGTTTTTCTGACCTGGAATCCAGAAGATTGATATTTAGCCTGTGGTATAAACATGGTGTTTCTCATTGGACAAAAGGTGCACCACTGGGTCCATAGCAGGTCAGGAAAGCAGCACAAGAAAAAAGGCTGAAGCCCATTTTCTACTCGCACTTTTTCAGGTCTCAGGAAATGCAATCAAATTCTTAATAAAATAGAATAAAATTCAGTTTGCCATCAGTTTGGTGGGATTTTTTTCCCTGAGGTACCTCCCAGTAAAGACACGAGACAACAGAATTGGGTTTACCTTGTTTATTCATGCTGTACTCCGGCAGAAGACTTCAACTACTGCTAGACAAAATAATTAAAGGGTGAAGGCAGGGCCGGTGCTGGATTTTCTGCCACTGGACACAGACCCCAGCTCAGTGCCCCCCCATCTTCTTTTAGAAAGAAATCATTTGTGCATGCAGCATGATGATGTCACAAAATGTGACATCATCAAGCAGCCCCCCCCCCCCTCAGGCTTCCTGATCAGGGTGGGGGGTGAGGGGAGCTGACAGTTGTGTCCTGCAAGGCTTGCAAGGTGCGCGGGACACAAGCCCAGTCCCCCGCTCAGGCTTCCTGCAACGCAGGAAGGCTGCTCGAGGCAGGGGAGTTGGCAGTCACCTCCTGCATGCCTTGCAAGGCGTGCAGGACCAGAGCCCCGGTCAGCTCATGGGGGGAACGCCCAGTGGTGCCCCAAGGCAGAGTGGTGCCCTAAGCAGCCGCCTACCTGGCCTACTCCCACGTGCCAGCTCTGGGAGAAGGATAGTGGTGCACATTTGGCTATATCTGAGCTGAGGGATGCGTGGGAATCTGAAGTAGCCAAGCCCCCCAAAATCCCAAAAATATTTGGGATTTTTCAGGACCACGGAATAACCAAAGTTAAAGAGTTTTATAAAGGAATTACAATCTCTTTAAATGCTTTCCAGGTGAATTCGTGGCCTAGAGAAGGTGTTTACAGGGACTACAATATATTCATCCATGAGTGTTCCAGCTTCAATTCCTTGTTCTTTTTCTGTTCAAAAGGTGTTTTGATTCTAGTTCTGATGAGACTGAGTATATATTATTATATCTATGTAATACTTAATGTTAAGAAACATTTGCAGGAAAATATTAAAATGTTATTAATGTCAACTGGAGAGTTAGGAAAAGACTAGATGCTTTTTTACACATTTGGTGGACATGTGAAAATGTCAAAAGTTACTGAGGATAAGTCATTTCTATTATAATATTAATTATGCTACAAAATTTCTGTGGAATTATAATTTATATTTTTGGTATCTTAAACAAGGGATGAAAAAGGAACAGGTTTTTAGTTACAGTAATATTAACTGTGATATGAATATCCCTAGTGATATTCTGGAAGCAGCATAAACACTATCAGTATTTGCATGAGAAAGGAAATTATGGAATGCTTTTCTAATGCATAAATCACAGCTCTGAAATGCTTCTGGGAAGGGAAAATTCACAGGGAAATTTTATGCAGATTTGGTTTTCCTTTCGTATTGCAACGATACCCTAAAGAAAAAAGTGAGGGAAGAAGTTTTAAACAGAATATACCAGGGGTGGCCAACGGTAGCTCTCCAGATGTTTTTTGCCTACAACTCCCATCAGCCCCAGCCATCGGCCATGCTGAAAATGTAGTTGATAACAGAATAGTAAATGACATCATTGACAATATGCTGTTTTTCTATATTGGAACAATTCACAGTGAACATTGTAGTGGCTTGTTAATTTTTACATTGTATCTATGCATAGACTTACCAACAAGAAAGAAACTATTCTGTAATAAAATTGTAACTATTGCATGATTACTTCATTGTGTAATTGCAACGCTCTTCTTGAAATATTTTGCATCAAATCTTAATTTGGCAAAATTAATTACAGTCTTGGTTAACGTTTTCCCTCAAATTCAAGAAGCCAGGCCAGATGTCATAAGCTTAATGGGGTTGCCTCTCTGCTCAGAGACAAAAGGTAGAAGTGTGCAGAACACTGTTTACTATTCAAATACATACAATGTCTTGCTGTCCCCTCAATCCAAGTGTATATTTTTTGAGAGACTAGTTTTCTCCCAAAGATGTATCCAGACAGGCAGTGAAACTGCAGCTATGAATTGTCCTGGCTAGCTTCTACATTTGTTTGACAAGCCCTGGACTCTTTGTTGCCATCCCCTTCCTGTCCCCCTCCCCCAATTTTCTTGGTACCTTCCTTATAGTCTTCACTGAAATATTGGGAATTCCCCTCCCCCAATTATCTTCAAGTATGTGCTTTGCTTGTTATTAGGGGTTTGAACACTTAAATAGTTAGAGGATGTGTGAGCAAATGTCTCTAACTGGTGTTCCAAAATTTTTATTTTATTTTTTAAAATGTATAATTCTACAATTAGATATCAGAACAACCTGAAAATAAGAACCCTAACCAGCAAATTCACATAACCAATGGATAGTTGATTGCCAAACTAGCTCTATCTGTTGTACATCACTTTTGAGTGCAGTTAGCTTTATCAGTTGAGGAGCTGTTGTTTATTTTTATTTTAAGTTGATTTATGGGAGAGAAAGCTTGACTATTTCTTCATATAGCTTCATCTAGCAACTACAGATGAAAAAAGAACCATATATTATTCTCACTAGCTATGTTTATGGAGAATTCTGTAGGCCTTCCAAAGTAAGGACTGTCATTGTTTGAGCAGATTTGTAACCGCCTAGTCCTACCACCACCAGTCCACGTAGGTGAGTTGCTATAGTAAGACACAGTCCAACAATAATTAACTACCGTATATACTTAACTATATACATATATACAAACTCTCATCAAAGTGCTCCGCCAATCAATCATATAGAGTAGAAGGGTGGTTATGTACAGCACAGCATTACTTACATACATATGCACTTAGTCACTGTACCAATGAGCTTTCAGTGCTGAGTCATTTTGCACTCATCACCTTATTACCTCATCAACCTGGTTAGAACCAGTTCTTACTTGGCAGAGCCTTGCTAGAACACTGATGTCATCTATTTTGACATTAGCTGTCAGATCAGCATGCTTCACTTGCCTCATGCCTTACTGAGCATTTTCATATGCTAACAAGGACTTCTATGCAAATTTAGATGTCATGGCATTCCTAAAGACTATGGTTCTCAGATTGCATGATAGGAACTTCCTCAAAATCCTGAAGGATTGATTTTATGGTTTCCTTAACGATTACTAACTCCAGTTAAAAATCCATGAAAATATTTTTTATGGATTTTTAATTGTATGTTTTAATTGTATAATGTTTTGATAGACAGACAGACAGACAGACAGACAGACAGACAGACAGACAGACAGTTAGATAGATAGATAGATAGATAGATAGATAGATAGATAGATAGATAGATAGATAGATAGATAGATAGATAGATAGATAGATAGATAGATAGATAGATAGATAGATAGAAGCTGTCTGCACCATCTACCCATATGGAGTCTTGCTGTAATATGAGCTGGAATGACTACTATAATCTGTCCAGTCCATGAGGGAATCTGAATTCAGAACTATGATATATATTTATGATATATAACTATGCCATTTTTATTGTTAATTGTTTTATTATATATATATATATATATACACACACACATACATACACTGACAGGTTTTTAATGCTATATACTCTGATGTTACCCACCTTGAGCCCAATTGGAAAGGGTGGGATATAAATATAATAAATAAGGGCAGCTCCAGTATAATATGTTATTACAGTCTAGCATCAGGTTTCCTGCTACATGATTCACTGGGTCCAAGAAATGGATTAGCCTTTGAGCAAGATGTAGTTGATAGAATGTATTTTTTTCTACTGCTTCAATGTGTTTTTTCATTGAAAGACCTGAATATAAAATTACTCCCAAGCTTGATTCAGGTAGGTAGCAGTGTTGGTCTGAAGCAACAGAACAAAGTTTGAGTCCAGTGACACCTTTAAGACCAACAGAATTTTATTCAAGGTATTAACTTAAGTGTGATGCTGTCAAGCTCTGAACTGAGCTTTACAGGGACAGATTTATCTCGTCAAGGATTAGGGTTGCCAGTCCCCAGGTCCTGCCAGGGGTTTCCCCACTTTTGAGGGCTCCAGTCTGCCCCCAGTCAGCTGGCTGGTGGGAAAAGTCCAGCCCCCAAGTGTGAACACCGGTGGTCACCCCTCTCTTTCCTCTTCTGCATGATTTAAAGGGCCCTTCAGCTGATCACTTGGAGGGATCTTTAGACCTTGCAGGAGAGATGGAGATGGGCCACTGCTTGCCACCCACCTAAATTCCAGATGAAGGATGCAGGCTCGTCTCCCTGATCCAGCACTTTCTTCTATTCCCTGCATGCTCCACTATGGTGGTGTGCACGAGGAAAGGAAGCCAGATTGAAAATGCAGGCTTGCCTCCCAATCCAGTACTTTCTTCCCTTTCCTGCACACTCCACCATTGTGGGGTGCATGGGGAAGGGAAGCCAGATGCAGTGTTTCCTTCCTGCAAGAAGTGGAGGGGGCTTCCTGCACCTGAATTCCAAGTGGAATTCCAAATGGAATTCAGGCATGCAGGACACTGGTCCCCAACATGATGATGTCACTTCTGTGTAACATCACATTGGGGATGCCCCCAGCTACTCTGAGAACACCCTCCAAAGTCCCCTGCTGGAGAGGAAGAGTCACCTGGCAACTGTATCAAGGATGGACAGCATAATCCCTTCCAAGGATTCAGATTTACAGCAAAAATTCCCTCTGTTGTCTCTAGATTAAGCTTCAGCTATAGTCTGGAAGGTCTTGTCTTTTCCCCAAATTCATAGGGTACGATGTGGTTTTAAGAAACAGTTTGTTTGATTGGTAAAGGCAGTATACATGACAACTAATGTAGTGAGGAGAAATAAGAGAAAATGGCATTATTTTTCCTAGGAAAAATGACCCTAAGAATCTTCTTGAATGTTATTACATGAACTATTTCTCAGACTACCACACTGAGCTATTAATATAGCTTCATTATGTATTACTGCTGATTGCCAGCCCAGTGGTATGGAACGCTAGTTGTTCAGTTCAGATAAAGCATTTCCGAAGCACCAATTTATGGAAACTGGAATCCTGATAAGGATGTACACGTTTAAGATAGTGTAATGGCTTATAAAAGCACTGTCCACCCTGAGGATGTTCTTGGAAACTGATAGTGACTTGTCTGTTATAATGCTAATGGTTTTTCTGAAAATGGTGATCTTCATGGCTATTTTGCTGCTTTGCTAATTCTGGCTGTGCATTTCCTGCATCCCCCCCCCCCCCAAAGGCAGATAAAATTCTAAGATAAATTTTGCATCTATGGAACTTATGTTCAAAGCCCTGACCTCACTGTGAATTGTGCTGTAGTCAGTGCTAGTTCTCCATGTCTAAAGAAATCCTATATAATCTTAAATGTGGTGCTGCAACATAGAAGGTGAATTAGGGTTGGCAGATCGATTTACCTGGTCAGAAGAGGTCTCCCAACCTTCTTCTGGGAGACTGAAAGTGATGTTGGGCATTTTTGGGCCAATTTACAGTTTGGGGTTGACTTCCAGTTTCAGGCCTAGTTCTGGTTAGGGTGACACTCTGGTTTTTGGGCAAAACTCTATGGTAAAGTCAGCTTCAAACCATAGAGTTTTGGCCAAAAAAACCCCAAAACAGTGTCACCCAAACTGGAAGTAGGCCTGAAACTGGAAGTAGGCCCAAAGCCAGAAGTAGGCCCAAAAAAGTCAGTTAGAGTGGGAAGTAGGCCCAAAAAGTTCAGTTGGAGGCAGACAAGAGCCTGCAAAAGCAGAGGTTCCCCCACTCCCACTAGAGAGCTGGCAACCCTAAGGGGAATTGGTTTAACTATGCCGCTACTAATTTGTTTTTTTTAATAGTCTTTATTTGTTATTCTATTTAGTCCATTACAACAAATATTTGTATTTTCAACATGCCCTTTCTCCCTCCCCGCCCCTTTACTCCTAGTCTCTTCCCCCCAGCCATGGGCACAAAGTCTTAGTCTTCCACTGAATGTCCATCCTTCCTTCTATCGCTGTCCATTCTAGGTAGGTCTTCCATCTGGTCGTAATTTCCTTGGTTTTCACATCCCATGTTGTCGCCTTCTTAAGTACTGCCACGATGTCTGACTGTATAAATTCAAACAAATAATTGTGCCAGATTTCTATTGTCCATTTACTTTTGTCCTTCCAACCCAAAGCGATGACCACCTTACCTGCCAATACCTCGAGACTGGACTACTGTAACGCCCTCTACATGGGGATGCCCTTGTGCCGAACTGCTGTTGGGGCTCCCAAGATGGGAGCACATACAAGATGGGAGCACATACAAGATGGGAGCACATACAGCTGGGTCTACGCGGACTGCACTGGCTGCCAGTGGTGTACCGAGTCCGTTACAAAGTGCTGGTTATCACCTTTAAAGCCCTATATGGCCGAGGATCTGCCTACTTGAGGGACCGTCTCTCCCCATATGAACCCCAGAGAGCGCTGAGGTCAGCTGGAAAGAACCAGCTGAATATCCCTGGGCCAAGGGAGGCCAGATTGAAGACCACCCAGGATCGAGCCTTCTCCATTGCAGCCCCACTGCTGTGAAATCAACTCCTGGAGGAGGTATGGGCCCTGCAATGTTTAGACCAATTCTGCAGGGCCTGTAAGACCTACCTCTTCAAAATAGCCTTCACCTAATACCGAGTCAAGAAAGTCTCGCTGGACATGTTTTAGCCACTGAATTTTATTAAAGACCTAAGTTATAGCACCACAATGTTAATTTTAATGTAAGTTGTTAATGATTTAATGATAATTTTATAATTGTAACTGTAATTACTATGTATGGTTTTATTGTATTTTATATTCGTATGCTGTGAGCCGCCCTGAGCCTGCACTGGCGGGGAGGGCGGGATACAAATAAAAAGTATTATTATTATTATTATTATTATTATTATTATTATTATTATTATTATTATTATTATTATTATTATTATTATAGCCTTGACTAAATTTTGCATACTGTCTATTATCGGGCCACCTATTGTGCTTACCAACATAAGATTAAACTCTATGGTTAATGTTATATTGCATACTTTTCTGATTATTTCGATAATTTTGTTCCCAAAGGTCTTTACTACCGGGCATTCCCACCACATATGAGCATACCAACCTTTAGAAAGTTTACAATGCCAGCATAGCAGACTCAATCCTGGAATCATATTAGCTAATTGTGCTGGGGTCTTATACCATTTTGTAAGAAGTTCTTTAAATTTAGTTACTTTGATTTCTTCTATTCCTTTCTTAATTTTTTCCACCATCCTCTCTGATATCTAGCCCTCCTGGCTCCATCTCCTCTGTAAATACTCTACTATTTTTTCCTTGTTTTCTATCATCATTCTATATATCTTCCCTACCAAACCCTTTTTCTGCTTTGCCATTTCTTTGTATAGTACTTCCATTGGTGTATCTATACAAAAATCTTCATTTTCGCTAATTTTTACTGTCTTGTATAGCCCAGCTACTTTTAACCAATATTGTTTTCCTATTTCTTCTGTTATTTCCTGTAAGGGTTTAAGATTTGCACTTCAAAACATGTCTTCCACTCTACAATAACCTTTGAGATTTAACCTTTCCCACCAATTAGTTTCTTGCACTTCCTCATTGACAGTTTCCAGGGGTGCCCATCTAGAAACTCTTCCTAACCAATGCGGCTGCCATTTCTTCCAAACCTCTAATGAAGCTCTTCTAGGGCCTATTGTTAATTGTAAGTCTTTATTCGTAACTTTAGAAAAAATGCCTGATCTACCTATATTATTATTTATTTCCTTCTCAAAGTTGACCCACTTCTGAGACTTTTCCTCACCTATTTCTAATAATGGTTTTATAGTTGGAAGGCTTCGTAATAAATATTTAGGTCCGGAACTCCCCATCCAAATTCTGATTTATGATTATGTATTATTCGCTTATGGAATCTACAATATTTACTATTGAATATCCATTCTCTTAATGCTCTGTTCCATTGTTCAATTTTATTTTTCCTTGTTCTCAGAGGCAACGTTTGAAATAGGTATGTTAACTTTGGTATCCAAAACATTTTAGCACTTCTTATTCTAGAAGATAACCCTAATGTTTTATTTTTCCATCTTTTCATGTCTCTCTCAATTTTTTTCCATATTTTATCATAGTTTTCCTTTATCGTTTTATCAATATTTTTATGCAGAACTATACCTAAATATTTAAATTTCTTAACCCCCAATCTAACCCCCAATGTAGACCTATTTATCTCATGCCTTTCTTTTCTGTTAACATTAAAATAAATAATTTCTGATTTTGCCAAATTGATCCCTAGCCCTAAACACTTTTCAAAGTCTTCTAGGATAATCTTAATCTCTTTAACACCCTCTTTAGGACTAGTCATAATTACAATAATATCATCTGCAAAAAGGTTAAGCTTCATCTCTTCATTACCTATCTTATAGCCCTCAATTCTACCCGAATTTCAAATCCGTTCCACTAGTTGTTCCATCGCTATTATAAATAAGAGAGGAGATAGAGGACAACCCTGTCTTTCTCCTCCTTGTATAGGAAATGCTTGTGTATGGTTATTATTTACTCTTACTTTCGTATTTCCTCCTTTATAGATCTCCTGAAATGCCTGTAAGAACCTTTTCCCTATCCCAATTTTCCTCAATATTTGCCATAAAAATTCATGAGATAGAGTATCAAAAGCTTTATAAATGTCCAGTTTTAGTAACCCTAGTTTCCCTTTCTGACCATGAAATAGGACATTGAGTATATTTCTAATGGGGTGTGTGATGTTTCTACCCTTAATAAACCCATATTGGTCCCTTTTAATGATTGTCGAAATGACCTTCTGAAGTCTATTAGCCAATATTTTTGCAAAAATCTTATAGTCTTGGTTTAATAGGCTTATTGGTCTGTATGAACTACCTCTTCTGGGTCCTTTTGAGGTTTTAGAATTAATATTATTTCTGATTCCCTCCACGTATCTGGGGCATTCTTTCCTCCCAACACTTCATTGAAAACTGCTTGCATTTCAGGTGCAATAATTTCAATAATTTCTTTATAGAATTCACTTGTAAAGATATGTATTCTTTATAGAATTCACTTGTAAAGTCTTAAGATATGTATTTAACTATGTATAATTTTAATGTCGTTTTTAATTATTGTATTTTGTATAATGTTTTATTGAATGTTGTTAGCCGCCCTGAGCCTGCCTAGGCGGGGAGGGCGGGATACAAATAATAATAATAATAATAATAATAATAATAATAATAATAATAATAATAATAATAATAATAATAATAATAATAATAATAATAATAACTTGTAAAGCCATCTAGCCCTGGTGATTTGCCTTTTTTAAAACCTTTTATTACATTCTTTATTTCCTGGACTGAAATATCTCTTTCTAATGCTTTGATCCTCTCTTTCTCCAAAGAAAGACTAATTGACTCCTGATACAAATTTTTATAAAAATTCTCAAAGGCTTTAATAATTTTCTTAGGGCTTTGTGTTGAGTTTTTGTTAATTTTTATACTTCTAACCTTCTGTTTTGCTTTTTTAATCTTCAAATAATTCACCAATTTTTCGCCGTATTAATACTATTCCTCTGAAAATCATTCTTTACCAGAGTTTCCTTTTTCCATATTGTAGCTATGTCTAGTGCCTCCAACTGTTTTTGGATCTCTTTTATTTTGTTCTGTTTTGCAGGGCAATATTTTATCATTTGTTCCTTTTGTAACTTCTCCAATTCCTGAAATTTGGCTTGTCTTTTTTCGTACTATTCTCTTTTCATCCTCTTTTCGCTCTTTATACAATGCCCCCCTTATTACTGCTTTGGCAGCATCCCATAATATATTAGTGGGAACCGTTCCTCTATTTTCCTTAAAATATAGATTTATCTGTGTTTTCATAAAGTTTCTATTTTCTTCTTTTGCCATTATTAAATTATTATATCTCCATGGTCTATTTGTTATTGGTAGATTTAACTCCAACTCAATACTTAAAGGAGCATGGTCAGATATCCAGATTGGGAAGGTTATAATTTCTTTTATAGACATATTATTATTCTTTCACAGGATTATATAATCTATGCATGACGCCGTTTTATGCCTACTAGATATGTGTGGGTCTAGAACTTGTAAACTCATGTCCTTCTTTCAATCCCCATTCTCCCAACTTAATATTTTTATTCTTTGTTATGTCCATGTTAAAGTCCCCTGCAACTATTAATTCACCCTCTGAGAATTGTTGAATCTTCTTGAAGACCTTAATTATAAAAATCTTTTGTTTTTTGTTTGCTGCATAAATATTCAGTAGGGTAACCCGTTTACCTTCCATTTTAAACTTGACTAATAGGTATCTACCTTCCTTATCCGTTAATGTTTCAGTATCCTCTACTGTTAAGTTCTTATGGATCAAGGTTGCCACCCCCCCAGCCTTGGAAATTCCTCTAGCTTCTGCTAAGACCTGCCAATGCGGAACTTTTATTAACGGTGTTCTATCTTTTTTTTTTTATGTGTCTCTTGTAGACACATCAAATCTAGCTTTTGTTCGCTAGCTAATTTAGTTAACCTATATCTCTTAAGATTTGATGTTAACCCATTTACATTCAGTGAAAGTATTCTTAATGACCTATCAATTTTCTTTATTTTTTTTACTTATTGGCATTCCTGGCTGTGGGTGTTTATTTATATATATTAGGAAATATTTCCTTCCCCCCCCCCACCCTGTGGTTGAGACAAAAATGTGGACGAAAACATCATCCTGTCTCCCACCTTCCAGAATGTATGCATCCCTAATTCTCCCCCTACATATCATTCCAGATAGTTAGCTCATTAAACTCTTGTATACTTCCCTTTATGAGATATCCTCAAGAGAAGCCGTCCTTCGCCTTTTATCGAGCCTGCTTTATGCTCCTTCTCCTGGATCATCAGGTGTCTCCATGGTTTCCTCTTCTCTGTGTACACTCAAGTCGTCTGTGGCAAGTCCCAATCTTCTCAAAAGTTCTTCTGCCTCCTTGGGGTTTCTAGCTTTCATCCTCTTCCCATCTTTAAATATTATTATTGTAGATGGGTACCCCCATGAAAATTTTCCTTTGTTGTCTTATAGCTTTTTCCCATAAGGTCTCATTAGGTTTTTCTGCTTAATAGTCTCTTGGCAGAAGTCTTCTCTCACCCAGACCTTATTGCCTCTGAAGGACAAATCCTTCTTCTTTTTCAAAGTTTTATAAACTTCTTGCTGTAGCTTCTCTCTTGTAAATTTAATAATAACATCCCTTGGAGCCCCTCCCTCTCTTCTCCTCTGTAGTCTATGGGCTCTTTCTATTTCTTGAGGCTGAACCTTAACTCCTTTTTCTTCAATCCATTCTCTTAGCATTCCCTCTCGAAGCGTATTATTTATCTCTTCAGTAATTCCTGAAAATATGAGGTTGGCACTCCTGTTCCTGTCTGAAATCATTGCCAGCTGGCTAGATAACTGATTTTTTGTTTATTTTTACTTGCAAGTTCCTTGGCTAAATTGGCTGTCTGAGTTGTAACTCTGAGTTCTTCAGCAATACTCGAAACAGCTTCATTTACTGTTTTGATTTCTTCCGATAGCTGCTCCAGTGAGGCTGTTACTATATTTTGAAAAGCAGACAGTTGCTCAGATAACTCCCTAATTGTCTTTGCCATTCCTCACACTTTACTAAACCTAATGAGAGCTTGTATTCGCTCAGGGCATTGCCTCCTTAGAAGAGTAAAAAATAGTTGTTTTCTTACCCTTGGAACGCTCAGATAAGACTTCTTTCAGTCACCAAAAACTCCTACAGCAATTTCCTCTTACTATTAGCCTTGAGGATGGACTTATCTCAATTTATTTGAGCTTTTAGCAAATTACGCTGAGGAGAGAATGGTCCAGCTGTCGGCTTTCTTCAGCACATGTGTACAACTCTTGCAGCTACTAATTTGTAAGTCAAAATCAACAAAAACAGTTCCAACAGATGATCGGATGATCATCATATTTCAGATAATTTGAAATGAGTTGGTTGTAGGCTTTTCACAGTTGTTAAGTGACCATCCTGTAGATGCAGTTTCCAGGGCTGGATCGGGGAGGGGGGGCAGAGGGGGTGTTTTGCCCCCAATGCTGCCAGAGGGGGGTGCCAAATTGGGTGCCTCCCCCCCAGGAAGAAGGAAGAAAGATCAGCTTCTTTTGCACCGCTACCCGGCCCACTGGAATCCCTTCCCATTCTTCACCCAGAATACAATAATCACTCCCTCCTGGCTGCTTTTCTTCTCTCCCCCCCATTGCCACCACAGCCCCTTCCCATTGGTGCCTGGTCGTACATATCTCCCCGACAGCATAACCGGTTGTGTGTGTTGGGGTGGGAGGGAAGAATCTCGCGGGCTATCTCCCCCCCCTTCAGAAGTGCTTTCATCTTGCCCCCCCAAAAAACCAGCCTCTGCTCTGCATGAAAAAACCCTTTGCCATCAGTTTGACAATTGCTGTTAATTCCTACAGCTCATCAAAGTAAAGCAGGTGAGAAAAAAAATCCAGGCTGACCTTTTGCTGCTACCGAAACAGAGAATAAAAAGAAGAGTTGCTTTCTCTAGTCCACCTCTGGAATTCTTCTGTAAACAAGACCTGCTGGCTCTCTCCAAGTCCCACCCCCTGTCCATCCACCCTTTCCAGACTTAGAGTCAACAAGCCCAAAGGGAAGATCATGGACATGCTGGTAGGAGAGTCTCAAAGAAGTCAGTGATTGACTTGCTTTGGAGTAAGTTTTTAGGGAAAAAAGGTAAAAGTCGGATCTACACAGATCTACATGAATTCATATGATTTTTACGGTGAAATGAAATGAAACAACTATCATGCTGTAGATCCTATCTTAGACCATGGGCAGCACCAGAAAAGTCATGCCTCCACGAATCTGTGGCACCACAACAGTGGAAAAACATGTTTCCAAACCACTGTTCCTCATGATTTTTGCTTCAGATCCCCCCAAGCTCACCATCAATTCTTATATCATGTCCATGGGCAGAGTTTGCACCCCAGAAATTGCAGATCCGCGGCTTCATGGCAGCACCATGTACCAAAAACTTGGTTTTGAACCACGGATCCTCATGGATCCTCATTATTTTTGCTTTAGGCCACCCCAAGATCACCATCCAATCACATATCATGTCCATGGGCAGAGTTTGCACCACAGAAATCATGGATCCACGGCTTCATGGCAGCACCATGGACCAAAAACTTAATTTTGAATCACGGATCCTCATGGTTCCTCAAGATTGTTGCTTTGGATCCCCCCAAGCTCACTATCCAATCACATATCATCTCCATGGGCAGAGTTTGAACTCCAGAAACTGTGGATCCATGATTTCTGTGGTGCAAACAATGCCCATGGACATGATATAAAAATTGATGGTGAGCTTCGGGGGATCCAAAGCAAAAATCATGGGGATCCATGAGGATCCGTGGTTCAAAACCAAGTTTTTGCTCTAGGGTGCTGCAAAGAAGCCATGGATCCATGATATCTGTGGTGCAAACTCTGCCCATGGACATGATATGTGATTGGATGGTGAGCTTGGGTGGATCCAAAGCAAAAATCATGAGGATCCATAGGGATCTATGGTTCAAAACCAAGTTTTGGTCCATGGTGCTGCCATGAAATGGTGGATCCATGATTTCTGTGGTGCAAACTCTGTCCATGGACATGATATAAGAACTGATGGTGAGCTTGGGGGGAATCCAAATAAAAAATCTTGAGGCTCCATGGTTTGGAAATATGTTTTTCCACTGTTGTGGCACCACAGATTCGTGGAGGCATGATTTTTCTGGTGCTGCCTATATTCTAAGACAGGATCTACAGCATAATGGTTGTTTCATTTCATTTCACCATAAAAATCATATGAATTAATGAGGATCCGTGCTTTGGAACCCTGTTTTTGCACTGGTGAGGCGCCACAAGTCCGTGGAAGCATGATTTTTGTGGTCCTGCCTATAGTCTAAGACAGAATCTACAGAATAATAGTGGTTTGATTTCTTTTCAATGTAAAAATCATATGAATTCATGAAGATCCATGTAGATCCGACTTTTACCCAGACCCAGTTTTTAGAGTATCCAGTTGCAAACACTTTGCATTTTCGCTTACTTGTCCCTTGCAATCCTTAGCTCTTCCCCCTTTCTCCCTCTTTGCCAAAATGCAAGCTGTAACCTCCTCGGTTGGGGCAGAGACTTGCCTTATGTTAGTCTGTACAGCACCCTATACAGGAACAACACTATGAATATTGTTACCAGTTCTCCTTTTTCAAGGTGAGAAATGTTATACTGGCTTGTAAGAAAGTTCCACTGAATTTAATGAGACAAGAGGAGAGGGGACCTAAAATTGCAGCTGAGAGACCTGAACCTTTACTCAGAAGTAAGTTCCACATAGCTCAGCATTTAGTATCAAGTATGTATGCTTGGGACTGTGGCCTTTGCTACAGATCCCCAACAGTTTATGCACTAAAAGAAAATGCACGCAGCCATCAGATTCTTGGAAAGAAATGCATGCCGTCTTGAGAAGGGAAAACCAACCTGGGCTTTTCGCTTACTGTTCAGGTGGAGATCCTGTGAATTTAGGGAGAGATATGGGGGGGAAGGGTAGATTACTGGGGAAGGCAATGGCAAACCACCCTGTAAAAAGTCTGCCGTGAAAACGTTGTGAAGGCAATGTCACCCCAGAGTTGAAAACGACTGGTGCTTGCACATGGGACTACCTTTACCTTTTTATTTGTGAGTTTCCTGCATTACTTACTTTACTTTACTTTACTTTATTCAATTTATATCCCGCCCTACCCCACCGAGGTGGGCTCAGGGCGGCTTACAACAATAAAAGCTAACAAAGGTCGATTTAAATACAATTAAAATTATACAATAAAATACATAAAAGCCTAAAAATACATAAAACTCACATCGATATACACTATGCTACTATTTCTTAAATCAGTCCTTCAAATTTCCAATATTCAGTAATCTGATGTTGTGCAGGGAGTTGGACTAGATGACCCTGGAGGTCCCTTCCAACTCTATGATTCTATGATTCTAGGTTCCTATCCTTTTGCCACTGCTGCACAACTCTAGAGAAGGGAATTTAAACTTAAAACCCCTTCTCTGATGTGACGCTGCAGAGGGGCGCACAAAGTTAGTTTGGCTAGGGCTCAAAACGCTCTAGGGCCAGCCCTGCTGAGGCTTCCCCTCCCCATACAAACACCCGATGGGGTGTTTAAAGGAGTGTGTGTGTCAGATTGCCCACGGGTCCCTTCATTTTTTGAGTGGGGATGCCATTTTTTGGTTTTGCCCCCCCCCCAAAAAAAAAATATGTAGATCCAGTCCTGGTCTCTCTCTCTCTCTCTCTCTCTCTCGGCTTGGCTTCGCGAACGAAGATTTAAGAAGGGTGTAATAGTCCACGTCTGCTGCAGGCTCGCTGGTGGCTGACAAGACCAATGTGGGACAGGCAGGTCCGGCCACAGTGGCTGCAGGGAAAAGTCTGATTTAGGGTTGGTGCTGTAGCAGTGCGATTCTTCCTCAATCTCCTTTTGTCCTCAAGACCAGCTATGTGTGCGTTCTCAAAAGAAGAGACAGCCTGGTGGATGGTGTGCCTCCATGCTTTGCGATCTGAGGCTAGGTCAGACCACTGGTGATGGTTGATGCGACAGGTGCCAAGGGATTTCTTCAAGGAGTCCTTGTACCTCTTCTTTGGTGCCCCTCTATTTCGATGGCCGGTAGAGAGTTCGCCATACAGGGCAATCTTGGGAAGGCGGTGGTTTTCCATCCTAGAAATATGCCCTGCCCAGCGCAGCTGCGTCTTCAACAGCAGTGCCTCGATGCTGGTAACCTCCGCCCGCTTGAGAACTTCAGTGTTGGTCACAAAATCACTCCAGTGGATGTTGAGGATGGTGCGAAGGCAGCACTGATGAAAGCGCTCAAGGAGTCTCAGGTGATGACGGTATAAAACCCACGATTCGGAGCCGTAGATGAGGGTTGTCATCACAACCGCTTTGTAAACATTGATCTTTGTGCCTTTTTTCAGATGCTTGTTGCTCCACACTCTTTTGTGCAGTCGGCCAAAGGCACGGTTTGCCTTTGCCAGCCTGTTGTCGATCTTAGCATCTGAGGAGATGATGCACCCCAGGTAGCTGAACTGCTGGACTGTCTTCAGAACTGATTCACCCACAGTGATGCAGGGAGGGTGATAATCTTCCTGGGGTGCAGGCTGGTGGAGAACTTCTGTCTTCTTCAGACTAACTTCTAGGCCGAATAGCTTGGCAGCCTCTGCAAAGCAGGACGTCATATGCTGCAGAGCTGATACCGAGTGGGAGACGAGTGCAGCATCATCAGCAAACAGTAGCTCTCGGATGAGTTTTTCCATTGTCTTGGAGTGGGCCTTTAGTCGCCTCAGGTTGAACAGGCTGCCATCGGTGCGATAGCGGATGTAGACACCATCGTCATCATCTAGATCTACTGCGGCTCTTTGAAGCATCATGCTAAAGAAGATCGTAAAGAGAGTTGGCGCAAGAACGCAGCCTTGCTTTACACCTGTGCCTATTGGGAAGGTCTCCGAGAGGTCGTTGCAGTGTCTGACTTGGCCTCGTTGGTCTTCGTGTAGCTGGATGATCATGCTGAGGAACCTTGGGGGACATCCTAAACGTTCCAAGATTTGCCACAGGCCTTTCCTGCTAACGGTATCGAAAGCTTTGGTAAGGTCAACAAAAGTCACATACAGAGCCTTGTTTTGTTCTCTGCATTTCTCTTGGAGCTGCCTGAGAACAAATACCATGTCGGTGATGCTCCTGTTAGCTCTGAAGCCGCACTCGCTCTCTGGGAGGAGTTCTTCTGCAATGGCGGGCACCAGTCTGTTCAGGAGTATTCTGGCAAGGATTTTGCCTGCGATGGAGAGCAGGGTTATCCCCCGGTAGTTGGAGCAGTCTGACTTTTCCGCTTTGTTCTTGTATAGGGTGATGATGATTGCATCGCGAAAGTCCTGTGGTAATTTGCCTTGTTCCCAGCAGGTGACAAGTACTTTGTGAAGTGAGCTATGTAGTACTGTGCCCCCATGCTTCCAGATCTCTGGTGGAATTCCATCAACTCCTGCTGCCTTGCCACTTTTCAGTTGCTTGATGGCTTTAACAGTCTCTTCTAGAGTGGGGATCTCATCCAACTCTGTTTTCACTGGTTGAAGTGGGGTGAGGTGAATTGCTGAATCTTGAACTACGCGGTTGGCACTGAAGAGAACCTGAAAATACTCCGACCACCGGTTCAATATGGATGCCTTGTCTGTGAGGAGCACTTGGCTGTCTGCACTACGCAAGGGACTCTGAGTCTGATATGATGGACCATATACTGCTTTCAGGGCTTCGTAGAACCCTCTTAAATCACCAGTGTCTGCACACAGCTGGGTTCTTTCAGCAAGCTTGGTCCACCACTCGTTCTGAATGTCTCGAAGCTTGCACTGGAAGTTGCTACATACAGCGCGAAAGGTTGCTTTTTTCCCAGGACAGGAGGGCTGAGCAAGATGTGCTTGGTAGGCAGATCTCTTTTTCGCCAGTAAATCTTGGATCTCTTGATTGTTCTCATCAAACCAGTCCTTGTTCTTCCTTGTGGAGAACCCGAGGACTTCTTCAGAGATCTGCAGGACGGTAGTTTTTAGGTGTTCCCAGAGTGCTTCTGGAGAAGGGTCTGTAGGGCAACTGGGGTCCTCAATTCTTGACTGGAGTTTTGCCTGGAAGGCAGCGTTAACTTCGGCTGACTGGAGACTGCCAACCTGAAACATCCTCAGAGGGATACCTCCTCTCCTGGGTGTGGGTTTAAAGTGAAGACGGAGATTGCAGCGTACAAGACGATGATCCGTATGACATTCTGCACTGGGCATTACTCGGGTGTGTAAGACATCTCGAAGGTCTCTCTGGCGCACCAGAATGTAGTCGATAAGGTGCCAGTGCTTGGACCGTGGGTGCATCCAGGTTGTCTTCAGACTGTTCTTCTGCTGGAAGATAGTGTTGGTGATGGTGAGCTGGTGCTCCCTGCAGAATTCTAGCAGGAGGCGCCCATTGTCATTGCAGTTGCCAATGCCGTGTTTGCCAAGTACTCCTTTCCAGGCTTCCGAGTCTTTACCTACTCTGGCATTGAAGTCGCCAAGGATGATCACCTTGTCCTCTGTAGGGGTCTTCCGTACGAGGTTGTGTAGATCAGCATAGAACTTGTTCTTTTCTGCAGGATCTGCTTGAAGGGTTGGGGCATACACACTGAAGAGTGTTGCATGCTGCTTGTTTTGAAGTGGGAGGCGCATGGACATGATGCGATCTGAGTGACCTGTTGGCAGGTTTTCGAGTTTGGAGGCAATGGAGTTCCTGACCATGAAGCCAACGCCAGAAAGGCGGCTCTCAGCCTTTGACTTACCTGACCAGTAGAGGGTATAGCCAGCACCGTGTTCTTGAAGACTACCTTCCTCAGGGAAACGGACCTCACTGAGAGCTGCTATGTCGATATTCAACCTGAGAAGTTCGTGGGCAACTAGAGCAGAGCGTCGTTCAGGGCGACCACTGTCTACTGTGTCAAGCATGGTTCTGATGTTCCAACACGCAAGCTTTAGTCTTTGCACACTTTGTGAGGCAGGTGCATGCCTTTTCTTTGTTGTTATTTTTTGACCACAAGTAAGGATGCCCGTTGACCACGGCTAGCCAACTGGGGTGGAGGAGGCGAGCTTTGTTTAGGCCACCTTTTCTAGGCCCCTCTCCGTGTGGAGCAAGCAGTGCTGTCCCTAGATAAGGCTGCTTGGTCGTTCAGGGTGCTGCCGAAAAATGCTTTCGTCTCCGGGTTAGCATCAGGCGACCAATACCCTGAACCGCCTACATGCAGGATCGGGACTGCGGCTTCCAGTGGCACCTTCCACCTGCCGTTTCGCCCCTTGCCCATCGCTGCAGGACTTGATGCATTGTGGGTTGTGTATGTGGATATGCCCTTCAGGCCTGAGCAGAGGAATTTTTTAGGTGAAGCCCAGTGTGCGCGGTACTGGCTCCACCCTTTCACCTGGGGATCATCTGCCATGGCCCAGTAAGCCGGGACGCCGGCAGCGAGTCCTCCAGGTGGTAGGTGTTACATTAATGAGCTCTATCTGCCCGGGTTTGATGTTAGAGTTTTCCTTCTCTTAGGCTGGCAAGGTTGGTGGGCCCAGCCTGCCCATCTGGTTATACTGCCGGACAATTCGGTCGCACCATGACGTAGCAAACTCTGTGAAAAACGGGGGGGGGGGGGACCAGTGAGAAGGTGTTGCTATGGATGCAGTAATGCAGGAGAGGCCATTGCAGTGACCATCTGCCAGGCATAGCCAGACAGTGACCACGCGGCATTCACTACACCGGGAGAGGAGAGGCTATGTATTGCGCATACACTTTCCCTGGGGGGGTAGGATACCCAGAGGGAGCCCACCCCCCCACCCCACCCCACCCCACCCCAGTCCTGGTAGTTTCCACTAAATAGCACAATGTTAGTATAGGAGTATATAATATCATCCTTAAAAAAAAAAAGTTGTATTTGATTGACAGTAGGTTTCATTTGAAATCTGTTTATTGAAAATTCCCAAGTTGTACAGAACCTTGTAAAATGAAGTAATGTCAAATAGATTGATTCTGCACATAACAAAATTCTACTGTGCATAAATTACTATAGTATATATCACCTTGTAGAACATTTTATATAGCATTTAGGATAAAGTCCAGTTCACCAATAAACAAACAAACATTTAAATATATAAATACTTTAATATATAAATATCCTATTAAGGATAAATTAACTGATAGCTGGGCCAGAAGTTTTGATTCTTAAGTTAAGAATATTGCCTTGCTCCACCCTGAGCCAAACGAAAGGGAATACTTAAATAAAAGGAGAGAGAATAGCATAAATTTGAGAGATGTATAGTGGGAATTACAGTGAGAGAAACTGAAGGTGTGTTAATAGGTAAGATGTCTTTAAGCGCAGTATACTCCAGAAAAGGAAGCCATTTTTCTTCAAAATATGTGATCTTAGGGTAGTTGTCAGACATGGAAAGCTGTGCCGTGATTTTCTCCATGCTTAAAATGTCCCAGATTTTTGTAATTCAGAGTTCAAACGATGGTAAGGTATTGGGTTTCCATAGAGATGCTATCACAGATTTAGCAGCAGTAAGAATACTATCAATCAGATCTCGAGAAAGCTTTGGAATCCTCAGAGTTCGCCAATATTGCAGAAAAATGATTTTAGGACAGAGTTGAAATCTGTGACATACTCTTAAGAAGGGGATCAGGAAAAATTGGGAATGAAATAACTGCTTGATAGTCATTGTAAACAGGTCTCAGGAAACTTACTGCTTTGACTAGCACAGTTTGCTCAATCCTTCCCAATATATATGCTTAAAAATTGCATATTCTGTTCTGATTTAAGAGTCCTCATATATTTTGCATATTGAGTTCTCCAGTTTTAGGGCTGCCAAGCTCCCACCGGAGGCGGGGGATCCTCCGGTTTGGGGTGGCCCAACCCACCAATAGGAAGGAGTCTGCTGGGGGAATCCCTGCCCACAAAGTGCCCTGTAGCCACACAGCATGCACAGTGCAATGACATCACTCGGAAGTGACATCACCGCAACAGGCACATTGCACACTCTAGGAATTGTGGTAAAACACTATGGTACCATAGAGTATTATTGAGATTCCTAGAGTGTCCCCTGTGCAATGTGCCCAGTGATGTCATTATGCCACATGATGCGTGAGAAGTCCCCTGCCATAGCAGCAGAGGGACATGGCAACCCCATCCAGTCTACATTGACATCTTTTTTTTGTGGGGGCGGGGATGTTGTAAAAATGTGAGAGGATAGGGGTGCTTGATTGCAGCAAGTCCCATCTCAAACCTAGGCACATTATTTGGAACATACATAGAGAGTCTATGAACATGCAATTCTATCCTTAGGAAGAAACCTTTCTTATTGGGTTCTTGAGTGTATGCAGAGAGACCAGTGCATGCATATAGACTCTCTATATAGCTTTACACACAGGATATGGGATAGAATTACTAACCTTAAGGTGGAACCTGGAGTTGCCCCCCCAAGTCGGAATAAAGAGGTGGACACAATTATATTGGTGAAAATATGGGCCACTTTTATTGAATAACACTGCAAATGGCAAGGGCAACCGAACTGCGGCCAGGTCAGGGCCAGGGGTCTCCTCAGACTGCTCCCCTGCCTTTTTCAGCGGGCGAGAGACCCGGCCCCCTGGCCGGAGCTGTGTGTCACAGCTCCCATCAGGCAGGCCCAGCAGGGAGGCTCGCACCGGAGGGCCCAGACACCAGATGCGAGTCTCAGCGAAAGGCACCCATCCAATCGAGTCTCCAGGACAGTCTGCATTCACACACCTCGGGCCACACCAAAGGTTGATCCTGCCAGACCCCCAACTCCCCAAACGGGGGAGGCTAACCGGTCCTCCCCAGGCCGCATGGTGCCATAAACCCCGTAAAACCTGCCTAAAAAGTGACCAATCTATACAAGGCACCAACCCGAGGCCAATTCCTCAATCCACTGATATGCTATGCAGGGTAGGCAAAAAACACCCCCCAGTCACCAGCCAAATAGCCGGGGAGTAAAAAATTCCTACCCGGCCCCTCATAAAAGAGGCGACCAGCAGATGCCTACATAACAAACAGGGCGGGCGGGAGGGCCAAGCACCCGAAGAGGACTGCAGGGAAGAAGCGGAGGCTTCCCAGCAAGCGCGGAAGCCCCGCCCCTCCCAGACGTGCTGAAAGCGCGCCTGTCAGTCCGCTCTCCCTCCGGGGAGGGCAAAATCTCCCCGGCAGCCACGCAGTGATGCGGCGGGCTGCCGGAGGCTCCGTTGCCCCTCCAAGTCGGAATAAAGAGGCGGACACAATTATATTGGTGAAAATATGGGCCACTTTTATTGAATAACACTGCAAACGGCAAGGGCAACCGAACTGCGGCTAGGTCAGGGCCAGGGGTCTCCTCAGACCGCTCCCCTGCCTTTTCCAGCGGGCGAGAGACCCGGCCCCCCGGCCGGAGCTGTGTGTCACAGCTCCCGTCAGGCAGGCCCAGCAGGGAGGCTCGCACCGGAGGGCCCAGACACCAGACCTGAGTCTCAGCGAAAGGCACCCATCCAATCGAGTCTCCAGGACAGTCTGCATTCACACACCTCAGGCCACACCAAAGGTTGATCCTGCCAGACCCCCAACTCCCCAAACGGGGGAGGCTAACCGGTCCTCCCCAGGCCGCATGGTGCCATAAACCCCGTAAAACCTGCCACAACTAAGGCCAAGTCTCTACTTAGGGCTTAGCACCCACCCAAAGGCACAACGCTAACACAAGCCCTTGCCGCAAATCCCTCAGGAAAAGCATATTACCCTTTTCCGAGAGAGGTACCCCATCCCCTCTGTAGAGGTCAGGACATTCCTTAGAAATATCCGGATGCGGCAAATAGTGGCCCAACCACCCTCCCTTACTAACCCAGCTGAATTCCAAGCACTGCGCCACACAAGCGTGGAATCATGGCCAACCAAACCATAATGGTACCAGGCCATCTGTTCCTTAAGTACTTGAAATCCTCCCCCTCCCAGGTGAACAAATTAATACCGAAAGAAGCCCGCTTGAAAGCCACAAGAGAAAGGGCCTTCTCTGTTATGGTCCCTACATGGTGGAATCAGCTACCGGAAGAGGTGAGGGCCCTGCGGGACCTTGTTCAGTTCCGCAGGGCCTGTAAAACAACCCTCTTCCGGTTAGCCTACACCTAGCTTGAGAACGTTAATGCAACCTGCCAGATCTCTGTATATATTGGAATATTTATTAATTTTTATGGTTTTATCTGTTTTAAAGTTATTCCCTTACATGTTTAAATATTGTTTAATTTATGTTGGATCTAATGTTGGAAGCCGCCCTGAGCCACTTGTGGGAAGGGTGGGATATAAATTCTAAATAAATAAATAAATAAATAAAAATACCTGCAGAGAAGGGCCCAAACACTCGTGAAATAACAAGGTGGGGGGAGCCAGCCAGGCCACTGAAGACCCCTGCGCCCCCGCCATTCCACCATAACATATTTTATTTGCTGAGCCCCAGCTGAGAGCCAACAGCAGTTCTCCGAGCTTGACTGTGCCCGTAGATGAGAACTCTGCTCCTTCAGCCAGGAACAACAGCATCTAAAAGGAAAAAACAGACAAGTTATAAAACCCAGACTTAAACTACTCCCCCGCTTCTAAAAAACTACCAGTGGAGCAAAGGGCGAATAAAACTTTGTAAGCCTGAGACCGCCACCGGCCAAGGCTGAATGGACAAAGTAGGAGAACCCAGGGCAGTAGCCGAAAATGCCACGCCGATTCAAAGAAATGGATACAAAACCTTACTCTGAATAACCCCAAAATTGATGTCATGCCAGAGGGCTACACTCAAATGGCAGAACAACAACCCTTCACAACCACAGAGCTACCTTACCCCCTGATAACTTAACATCCTTACCTGAAACCAAACTTTTTAACAAATATAAACTGTCCCCCTTTCGTGGGTACCTGCGAAGCCCTACCTCAAGAGGACCCACCTTCATTGTGCTGAGGCCTTTATCCAGATTGAGAAGGCCCCCCCCCGATCCTTTCTGACCCTTGCGTGGCCGGACTCTCGGGCAGTTGTTTAAAAAGTGTGGGCCAGCGCACAGGGGGCATTCATGCTTGAACTGGCAAGCTTTATGACTGCACGCCCCCTGGGCCCCAAACTCCCAGCAGAGCAAGCGGTGCTGAGCCGCCTGCCCTGCAGCACTGCAGGAGGATGCTGACGCACTGGAAGGAGAAGGGGAATCCTTGGATACAAGGTGACCACTGTCGGATCGGTCCCCCAAATTGGGCCGAGCGGGTGACATCACCTGTAGCCACAACTGCTGGTGAATCCGATCCCAAGGGAGTGAAGGGTACAAAGCAGCCCTCATCCTGAACTCCTGGTCGTATTGGATCCAAGCTGGGCCGCTGAACATCGTATACCCCTTGTATATGATGTCCATATATTGAATCAGTGCAGCGGCCCGCCAGGGCTGCGCACGCGCTATCACTCCCGCATATATGAAAAACCCCGGAAGCCAATTGGCCCAGGTCCTATCAACCTTCCTTTTCTTCATCTTCTCCTTCTCTTTATCATCCAACTCCTCCTTGTCCTTCTTTTCCAATTCCCTAAATAAGAGGGAGAATACATCTACGTATTCTCCTTTTAGGATTTTTTCCCTCGTGGCCGGCAGCAAGTGATCCCCCAAGGGCAAGGCCACCTCACCAAAAGGCGTAGCCCCAAAAGGGACCGTCCCATAAGGAGATGGGAAACCCCATCCACTCGACAGCCCCGCTGCTGCCCCATGCTGCCCAGCCCCAGGCCAATTTCCAAATGGACCAAACTGGCCCTGCGACCACATCCAGGTGCCCTGCTGCCCCAAACCTAAAGATGAAGGATCCCCAGCACTACCCGGAGTAGCCCCTACCCCATTAGGAGCCGCAGATCCCAGGGTCCCCCAAGGCCACACAGGCCTAGTATAAGGCAGCACGTTATCCCCTGACTTACCCTGAGGCAGAGCTGGCACCAACGCAGACCCGGCACCGAGTACCCCAGACAACGGACCCACTCCCACATCAGAGCCAACAAGCCCTACAGCTCCTCCAGTCGAAGATGCATACGATCTGCCCTCCAAAATAGATAAACGGGTCAATATATCCGCTTGCAAAGCCCGCTTAGGGACCCGCCGCTTCTTAGGCATCTGAGAATGTGGAAACCCCAATGCCTGCTCCAAGGCCTGCAGTCTCTGTAAAATGACTGCATTCACCTCATCCTCCACCTCCTCATCCGGTGACGAGGGGGGCAGAGGACGCTTTGGGGGTGGTCTTGGCGCCTTAGGAGCGGGCTTCTTCCCCTTAGACTTACCACCACCTTTACGCCCAGACATGATCGCCAAAGAGCACAGCCCAAATCCCGATTAAAGAGAAAATAGGAACTGCTGCAACCCCAGCAATCACTCTGATCCACAAAGGTGAGCTGTAAAAAGAAAACCCCACCAGAGCCTACAATTATCACACCAGAAAAGAGGGGGGGGGGGGAGAGAGGGCCTAATTCTGTAATTAAGATGGCCACTGCCTCCCTTGACTTAAAATGGCCACCGCTTCACTATACCTAAGATGGCCGCCAAAAAGGATGAAGAACCCCCCAGAAAATGGCCGCCACGACTCAGCCAAAGGACAACTTCCTAGGCACCTACAAGATGGCTGGGCCCCTCTCCCACTAATCACCACCTCTGAGGAACCCCAAAATTAGCTAAAAAATCCCACTGCAAGGGAGCTCCCAACACCCTCCAAGGCAGAAAATGCAGGGAGATAAGGATTGCCCCTTATTAGCAGGGCAACCCCTCCACCACGGCTGCCTCCAAAGCACATCAACCCAATACACTCTGCTGGGCTGAAGCACGAGGCAAGCAGCCCTTATACTACTCCAGCAGGATGAGTCCCAAAATGACTCACACTGCCACTGCAAGGGAGCTCCCAACCCCCCAAAGGCAGAAAAAACACAGGGAAACAATGATTGCCCCTTATCCATGAGGCAACCTCTCCACCACCGCTGCCCCAAAATTGCCTCAGCCCTACTACCACCCTGCTGGGCTGAAGCACGGGCCAGCAGCTCTCATACAACCAAAACGGTAAGCCAAGGGATCCCACGCCGCTCCCGACGCTTTCCAGCCGAACGCAGTAAAGCGACCTCCGTCAGGCCTAATCCCCACAGGTGCAAAGGCAGGAGCTCAGGCACACGCTGCCTATTCCTCCAAGCACCCGAAGAGGACTGCAGGGAAGAAGCGGAGGCTTCCCAGCAAGCGCGGAAGCCCTGCCCCTCCCAGACGCGCCAAAAGCGTGCCTGACAGTCCGCTCTCCCTCTGGGGGGGGGGGCAAAATCTCCCCGGCAGCCACGCCGCGATGCGGCAGGCTGCCGGAGGCTCCGTTCTCCCAGAATTATCATTGATTTCCAGGCCAGAGGAAATAATTTCAGAGGATGGACTGGAGGGCATACCTTACAGCAGTATTATAGGGACAGAATAGACACACTGTAAGCTGCAGAGAGTCAGATTTTCAATTACTGTCTATCAAAACAGCCATCTTTACTTCCATCCTTAGCATAGTGCCTGCATCTTGGGGAGGCTTGCAGCTTTTCTGCTCATCTAGAGGCAAATGTTTCAAGGTGGGAAGCACTTGCCAACCACAAGCCCTACCAGCCAAGGCCAGTGTCCACTTTAATGAAGCAAAGGATGGCTCCCACATTGGGGGATGCTGCTCAGAAGAGCCACAGTCCAGGAGAAATGGAAGTTATAGAGTGACATCAAATGCCAGCTGAGCTCTGTTGCCAAATTCTGCCTTCCACAGACACTCTCCTAAATATCCAGAAATTTTCCATGGCAAAGTTACCAATCTGAATGTGATCAGAACTTGCATATACAACCCGCCCCCCCCCCCACACACACACTTAGATCATTCTCATAACTTTGAAGTAGTGCTGCCAGGCCTCTCCCTGTCAGGCAGGGAAACTGAGTTCTTGTTCTCCACCACCGTTTGGAGTTTTGGCAGGGATATATTTAAAAAAAATGGATTAAACATTAAAAGGAAACCTCATTAGCAGAGCTAGTGTGATGATGTTAAATTCTGGTTGTATTCAGGTTTACCTTAGAGTTTTCAGTGATTTCTGAGCTACCTATTGTCAACTCTGGATTGTACCCAGAAGTGACATCTTCACTATCACAATGCTATCACTCCACTTCATGTCCCCCCCTCACACCTTCCTGCCAGTTGCTGGGCTCAGCCAGGCAATCATATTTTGAACAACTGAAGAAAGGTCCTCTGTATCTGAGCACTGCAAACATCATCATCTATTTCAGTTTCTTTGTAACCATAGTGCTTTTGCTCCTTTAAGTAATTCCTGGGAAGCAAGGTCCATACTGGACATTTTTATGATGAAATTTGTTGTCTGCTCAAGTATCTGCTCTCACTCATCCCCCATATATACCATTGTGTAACAGTAAGGGAGATGAATTAACTTTTTATACTATACATAAACCTCAGTAACTAAAGCTTTGAACTAATTGCCTCATTTTCTTGAAACATTCTTTTGTCAATCACTTACAGCAAACATTAGACATGTTGGTTGGAGATTTTGATGCTACTGGGGGACTTGAATTGAATTCTCTTTCTTTCCTTATGCGGCACCACTAATTAGAAATATGCTCTTTTGATTCAGTGTGCCGAGATTAGCTTAATTTCAATGAAGACATAATGCTGGGTCCTTGGTTTAAAAATAGGTACTGCAGATGTTTCTGCAGAGGAAAATGCTTTGAAATACCTCCTTGGTTGCATAAGGTTCTGTGCATTTGCATTTAGTAGTGGAGCATAATTATATTTTAAATTAATGGGTTACATATGACTACCCTGGAACAAAACTGGGCTATGGTGACTCAGTAGGTAAGTGATTAACATTTTCCCCCTCTTTGAGGCCTTAATTCCCACTCCTGATTCATCAGATATGCGTGTCTCTGTGCTTATGTGTATAAGGCAAGAAGGCAAGCAGTAACTCACCAAATCAATCATGTTAGATGGAACTGATTATATTGTTAGTCCTCAGCAGCAATATATATAGTCTGGTTTTTTTTTAATCATACTGAATTCTTAAAAAAAAAAAAAAGTGTCATTGCTGTATAGAAAACTACCATTCCACCAATCCAGTGCTGGCCAGTAGAATCTATACTATAACAAAATGTTCTGCAACAGATTTCCAGATTTGTAGAGAACAGTTTTACTTTTTCAGCAGCTAGTGAAATGGTTCTCTTAAAAATGAATTGAGCAGCCCTGTTCTGAAGTTCTGTACACTAGGTAAGAACAGAGTAGTATACATGTGAAGATGCATCTGGATGTGCTGGTGGATCTGTGCTGGAAGTTTGTAAGTGTACGTCATATAATTAACACATACTGTCTCATTTATGGAGACTGAGATGGCAAGGTAGGTTAGAAATAGGTAGCATTTTTAAGTAAACATATTCTAACTCATGGAAATTTTAAGTATGCTCAGAAACAACACTTGAGCAGAACTCCTCTGTTGGCAGAAATGAGGGCAGACAGGCAAAAAAAGATTTTGGGGCTCACATGCTAACATAAGTCAGTGGTTGTTCCATTTTTGTATTTCTAAATTTTTCTCACATTGAATGTGGATAAAATATGTTAGGCATTGAAAGAAGTTCTTAAACATAGTTTTCTCTTTACATGTTTCTAAGCAAATAACCAAAGAGACATTTCTAAGTCATTATTCAAGTTGCAGGCATATATGTTGGTTTTTTTCTTGTCATAAATTTACTATTGCATCAGAATTTTCACATGAATTAGTATATTTAGAATTAAGTATAAGGCATTTGTCATGCATACAGTCTGGGGAAGAAGAAAAAAGTAAATGAACAAATCACAAATATCTTAGAGATTACTGACTCCTCAGATGAACCTAAAATCTTTACTCTCATATTTTTTACAGTGAAAATATCAGCAGATTGCCTGCCTTTCTGTTGCACTACCACATTACAATGCATGGGTCTAAAAGTTGGAACAATGAAGAAAGCTTACAGGGAAAAAAGTTGATTCAGTTAAAATGTGGTATTGGAGGAAAGTTTTACCATGGACTACCAAAAAGATAAATGAGGGCACTGTAGATCAAATCAAGCCTGAACTCTCCCTAGAAGCTAAAATGATTGAACTGTGGGTACTGTATTTTGGTCATATTATGAGACTAGCTTGACTCCCAACAGGAAATGCATATTGTTTAGAATGTTGTTGTGGGTGATGACCCATCAGGCCGCATATGCAAATGACCTGTGTTCCAACTGTTTGGGGGGGGGGGGGGATGAGGTATGGAATGTTGTCAGCAGATTCCTGTAACAAACTCAGACCAGCCAGGCTCCACAGGAAGATTGGCAAGCCTAGTCAGCTTTAGAATGTTGTGGGTGATGTCCAATCAGGTGGGTTATGCAAATGTCATTTTGCTCTAACTTCTCTGTGAGTGGGGAAGAGGCAGCAGCCTCCTTGCCATGCTGTATCCTTATGGGGAAACACATTTTACTCCTTTTTACCCCCTTAAGGGGTGAATTTCTTAAAATCCTTTCTTAGTGGCTATCTACATCAGGAAAGGAATGTTCTCCCCAAATTTCAAGTTTCTAGGTCCAGGGGTTTTGGTTGGGGTTTGATTTGTAGGTCAGGAGACTTTTCTTTAGATATATGTAAATGACAAGACTGACTAGAAAAGACAATAATGCTAGGAAAAGTTGAAGGCAGCAGGGATAGAGGAAAACCCAACATGAGGTGGTTTGACTCAGTCAATGAAGCCACAGCCCCCAGTTTGTAAGACCTGAGCAAGGCTATTACTGATGGGAACTTTGGAGGTCATTTATTCATGGGGTCATCATAAGTCAAAAGTGAGTTAATGGCACATAATATACACATATACCACATTTGGTGATTCTTAAAACTTTTTAGTTAGGTCTGGGCTGTATTCTCTTCTTCTCCAGTAGGGTTGTCAACCTCCAGGTGGTGGCTGGACATTTACTGCTATTACAACAGATCTCCAGGCAACATATATCAGTTCATCTGGAAAAAAATGGCCACTGTGGAAGGTTGACTCTATAGAATTATACCCCACTGAAGCCCCTCTCTGTTTAAACCCCACTCTTCTCTGGCTCCACTCCCAAAATCTCAAGGCATTTCCCAACTTGGGCCAGTCAATCTATAAATGCTGGTGTGCCCACACCTTTTTAAGAGAGAGAGAGAGATACTGCAGGATGTCTACTTTTCCCTGGCCTCAAACATATCTGCCTGGCTTAAAAGCCATAGAATAAGAATAAACAAGTTAGTTCAGTAGCCAAGAGTGTTGTCGTTTTTTTAATTACATTAAAACCATATTTGGACTCAGTTGCAGTTGTCAACCTTTAGGTAGGACCTAGAGAGCTCTAGAATTTCAATGGATCTGCAGACTACAGAGATCAATTCTCTTGGTTTGGAGAGTAGATTCTATGACATTATACTCTACTAGGGTCTGAACCTTTTTCAAGCCTCACTCTATCCAGGTTTCACCCTCAATTTCTCAGGAATTTTTTAAATTTGGAGTTGGCAACCAGCTGACCTGATCATAAAGCTCTATGTCACTGTAATCTTTTAACTAGTGTATTTTAATATATGTGGGGAATACTCCATGCTGTGGAGTCTTGTGAGCAAAAATTCTACTTTGTGAATTACTAGTATTAAGGTTGTGAGCTATTGCCTAAATTAGTTTGCTCTGGGGCCATTTTTCCTAAGCTAAGACAAAAAAGTGTGAGCCAGAGGCTAAAAAATTGTGAGCTAGCTCACACTAACTCAGCTTAGAGGGAATACGGGGCCTTACCATGAAGACTACTCAGAACCCTCAGCTGGTACACACTACTGTAGCTTAGTATCTAGCTGAAGCCAGGAAACAAAACTAGCACATTACATCTATCTTGTAGGCATTGTAATGTGTTCCAAACATGCTTTGTGGTACGGCTACTACACTCTTTTTTATTTTTATTTTTTTTAATTTATCTATGACTTGAATCCCGCCCTTCCCACAAGTGGCTCAGGGCGGCTTCCAGCAATTGATCAACATAAAAATTAAACAATATTTAAATATATAAACCATTAAACATTTAAAACAGTTAAAACCTTAAAAACCAGTAAACATTCCAAATACATATAAAACAGAAGTCTGGCAAGCTACATTGAGTTCTCATCTTAGCTAGGTGGAGGCTAGCCGGAAGAGGGTCGTCTTACAGGCCCTGCGGAACTGAACAAGGTCCCGCAGGGCCCTCACCTCCTCCGGCAGCTGATTCCACCATGTAGGGGCCATAACGGAGAAAGCCCTTTCTCTGGTGGATTTCAAGCGGGCTTCTTTTGGCCCAGGGATAGTGAGGAGATTTTGTGTTCCTGACCTCAGTACTCTCTGGGGAACATGTGGGGAGAGACGGTCCTTCAGGTAGGCAGGTCCCAGGCCATATAGGGCTTTAAAGGTAATAACCAGCACCTTGTACCGGACTCGGTATATCACTGGAAGCCAGTGCAGGGTCCGAAGACCCGGCTGAATGTGTCCCCACTTTGGGAGACTCAATAACAGCCGGGCCGCGGCATTCTGCACCAGCTGCAATTTCCGAGTTCGGAACAGGGGCAGCCCCATGTAGAGGGCATTGCAGTAGTCCAACCTCGAGGTAACCGTAGCATGGATCACTGTTGCTAGGTCGTCGCGCTCCAGGAAGGGGTCCAACTGCCTTGCCCGCCTAAGATGAAAAAACATGGACTTGGCAGCGGCTGCTATCTGAGCCTCCATCTTTAGGGAAGGCTCCAATAGCACCCCAAGCTCCTGACCCTGTCCGCCGCTGTTAGCGGTGCACCGTCAAAAACTGGTAGGGGGATTCCCCCTCCCGGCCTGTGGCGACCCAAGCAAAGGACCTCTGTCTTCGCAGGATTTAACCTCAGCCCACTCAGTCTGAGCCACTCAGCCACGGCTTGTAGTGCCCGATCAAGATTTTCTGGGGCACAGACTGGCTGGCCGTCCATCAGTAGATAGAGCTGGGTGTCATCAGCGTACTGGTGACACCCTAGCCCGTACCTTCGGGCAATCTGGGCAAGAGGCCGCATGTAGATGTTAAATAACATCGGGGAGAGAACCGCCGCTTGGGGCACACCACAATCGAGTGTGCACCTCTGGGATAGCTCCCCCCCAATTGCGACCCTTTGTCCCCAACCTTCCAGGAAAGAGGAAAGCCACTGTAAGGCCGACCTTTGAATCCCCGCGTCGGTGAGGCGGCACGTCAGTAGCTGATGGTCGACCGTGTCGAACGCAGCCGACAGGTCTAACAGCATCAGCACCGCCGAGCCACCCTGATCCAGATGCCGTTGAAGGTCATCCACTAGGGCAACCAACACCGTCTCCCTCCCATATCCCAGGCGAAAGCCGGACTGAAATGGGTCAAGGACGGAAGCGTCCTCCAGGAAAGTCAGTAACTGCATCGCCACTGCCCTCTCAATAAGTTTGCCCAAAAAGGGCAAATTTGAGACCGGCCGATAGTGTGCCAATTGGGCCGGATCCAAAGATG
Organism: Heteronotia binoei; assembly: GCF_032191835.1. Lineage (NCBI taxonomy): Eukaryota > Metazoa > Chordata > Lepidosauria > Squamata > Gekkonidae > Heteronotia > Heteronotia binoei. The sequence continues at coordinate 106,792,832 of NC_083243.1, forward strand.
GTTTTTTAAGGAGGGGACGGACCACAGCCTCTTTGAGCGGCGTTGGAAAATGCCCTTCCGTCAGGGATCTATATATGATATCCCGTAAAGGTTTTTTCTTACCTTTAATACTTTTCATGACTTGGAACTAGGGTGCCAGGCTCAAGAAATATCTCAAGAAAACTCAAGAAATATCTTGGGACTTTGGGGGTGGAGCCAGGAGCAAGAGTGTGACAAGCACAATTTAACTCCAAAGGCAGTTCTTGCAATTACATTTAAAGGGGCCACACACTTTTTAAACGCCTTCCCTTCATTTGGAAATAATTAAGGATAGGGTCATCTTTGGGGACTCATAGAACTGGACCCCCTGGTCCACTCTTTTTGAAACATGGGAGGGGGGGAATTTGAAGAGAGGCACTATGCTGAAAATTTGGTGCATCTACCTCAAAAACAGGTTCCACGGAGCCCCGGATACCTCCTCCCTAGGGATCAGCATCCTCTGAGCCCAGTGGGACACTTTCCCCCTGACTCCATATCTTGTCTGATTTCAGTTTCAGTTTTTCACTTCAAGCTGTTTAACCACAGCAGACAAGCAGTGGTTCAAAACCTCAATCACCTCACCAGACTTTGGTTAAAAAAACTACAGAGTTGAGTCCCATCTGCATATTGATGGCATCCAGTTCCAAAGCTACCAATGACTTTTTCCCTACAGGCTTTACATAGAGGTTGGATAACATGGAGGGAAAGACTGCACCCTATCGAATCCCACATCTCCTTGCCATGCAGAAGGTCTCAGTTTCAATCCCAGTGATCTCCAGCTGAAAAGATCAGGTGGTAGGTGATGTGAAAGACCTCTTCTGAGACCCTGGAGAGCCGGTGATGGGCTGGGAAGAGAATACTAACCTTGATGGAGCAAGTCTGATTCTGTATAATGCAGTTTCATGTGTTCATATTGCCAGGTCTCATTTTGGGCAATAGTTCACAGGAGTGGAGCTCTGGAACCTCTAAATTTTATTGTGCTATTTCTTTCTTATCCCCCCCCCCCCCAATGCTTCTGGGCACCAATGTTCAAACCCCCTATGAGAATTTTACTGAACTCTAAAATTTGACAAACTTTCTAATATTTTCTTCCACAAAAAATGGAAAAATAACCAAGACATATAAAGCAAACAGATGGAAATCATCATCATGCCACTGTGACCACATAGGAGAAAACATTTTTAAAAGTATGATGGGTTTTGTTATGACAATTATAATTCAGGAAACATTTTAAGGTTGATGCTGAGCTGATATAATTTAGTACACCTTCCAGTGATGTCAGGGGTGTGTGGCATATGCAAATGAGTTGTTCTAATGAATCCCAGCACCTCTTTTTCTATGAAATGACCCCTGCATATTGTGAATTATCTTGGGTGCCTTTCCATGATAAGAAGCAGGGCTTTTTTTGAGCAGGAACACAGTTCCGGCTGGCTTGGTGTCAGGTGGTGTGGCCTAATATGCAAATGAGTTTCTACTGGGCTTTTTTGACAAAAAAAAAAGCCCTGGTAAGAAGTGTAGTGATAAAGATATTGTTGCTTCTTTGCACATTATCAGTCTATACTTGTTTGACAGAAAAGCACAAATATTTACTTAGAAGCTTCATTCCTTATAAAATTCCATTTGAACAAACATTTGTTTCAGCTGGATGCTCTAGAGATTGTCCTAAAATATTAGTCATGTATTCAAACATTTCATCATTTCCATGTCATTTTTAGGCCACTTGCTGGAAGTTGGTAGTAAAAATGCAATTAAATATTAGCTAAAATTAGTAGAATAATTCTGAAAGAATGAAATAATTTTTAAATTCTGAACAATATGTTCTGAGCAGAATTTTGTTCCTGTAAATGCTGTGATTTCCAGCTCTTGGTTGGGAAATACCTGGAGATTTGGGAGGGGGGGTGGAGCCTAGAGAAAGTGGGGTTTGGAAAGGGGAGTGACCTCAGCAAGGTATAATGCCATACAGTCCACTCTCCAAAGCAGACATTTACTCCAGGGGAACTGATCTTGGTTATCTGGAGATCAATTGCAATAGTGGGAGATCTCCAGGTGCTCCTGAAGGATGGCAACCTTAGTTTGCATCCCTTCATAGAAAATAACCACTGAGCAGCAAGTGTGAAAGCCAGAAGCTTCTCAGGGGAGCTAGATCATTTTCTGATCAGTCTGTGTAGTGATCCTCTTTTGTGTAAATGATTTGCCAGACACAAATCAAATACATTTACTTGTGACAGTAGTAGAGGGCTTGGTCATTAAGTGACAAAACAAACATTAGTAAGTTGATGATGAAATGGCTTTTTTTGGGGGGGGGACTTGCAAATATACAACTAACAATAATTTGTTTCTATTGATTTCAGTTTAAATTGACCTTTTGTGCATTTTATTATGTGAACCATGTCAAGTATGAGAGAAAATATCTTGGTGAGGCAGAGTTTGGGAAGGAAAGGGACATCAGCAGGACATAATGCCACAGGGGATCTGGTTTCTGAAGTCTGGAGATCAGTTGCAATTATGGGAAGTTGATAACCAAAGTAGTGGTACACAGAGAAGAGTCTCTCTAAAAGATCTTTAAAACTGTGCAAGTCTGATGGCAGGGGTAGACTGGCCATTTAATGTACTGGGAAATTTCTCATGGCCCTCTGGTAGCCAGCATCAAGTGGAGCCAAGCCTCAGCAACTTTGCCAAAGTCTCAGGTGCCACTTGGCCTGGACCCTTAATCAGCCACAGCAGTTGGTGTGAAGTCACCAATTGTCTCCTCCTGCTCTGCTTCTAGTTTAGGGGATGATAACAGTGGATGAGTTAACACCATTTGTCAACCTTACTGAACTGAGTGGGCTTGCAGTGCTAGCTTGTAGCACAGCTGAGGCTACTCATTTCCAGAGTAATTTTCATTTCCAAGGCTGTTCGTGCCTGATGTGATGATAACAGTGGATAACAGAAACGAAACATGGGGTTCATAAACAGTGCAATAGATGCCCAATCTTTAGGATTGCCAGGTCTGTGATGGAAAATACCTGGAGATTTTGGGGGTGGATCCAGGAGAGGGCAGGGTTTGGGAGGGGAGAGGCCTCAGCATGGTACAATGCCAAAGAGTCTACTCTTCAAAGCAGCCATTTTCTCCAAGGGAGCTGATCTCTGCCAGCTGGGGATCAGTTGTAAAATCTCCAGGCCCTACCTGGAGGCTGGCAGCCCTACAAATAAGAAAGGAAGTTGGACGCTTAACCAACTTAGATGTTATATTGTCATTTTGCCTTGCAGAAATTACCTATCATTCATTGGTAGGATCCACACTTCATTGGTTATTTCTTTATTGTAATCACATCCAGGTTTTCGCTGTTTATTCAGGGATATCTAGGAGATTAATTATAACAATAATGTTATATCCAACAACATGTAGATCTAGCTTTAATTTATTTCTTAATTACCTGCTCAAAATTAATGTTACAGTGTCTGAGTGTGATTCAGATTTCCAAGAACATAAATTTCAACTAAATAACAAACAATTTATTACTTGGAAAAATCATTTTTAAAATATTACTTCTATCGAGGGAATAATATATTTGGCACTGAATACCTTTTCATTTTGGGCATATCTTATTTATTTTGCTGATTTAAAAAATCACTTTTTAACCTGATTTATACAAGAATTGATTCATTGCTCTTACCACATTGCTCTTACCACATTTTAAAACAGGCATTGGCTTGTTTTTTATAAAATGACTATTGTTGGATCTTATATTATCATGTTTTTTATCTAAATAAATGTGCCCTATACACTTTAGGGTTACTAACTCTGAGTTGGAAAGTTCCGCGAGATGTTGTGGGTGAAGCCTGAGGAGGGTGGGATTTGGGGAGGGAGGGGACCTTGGGTGGGCACAATGTCATAGATTCTACCCTCCAAAGCAGCCATTTGCTGCAAGGAAATGTAGTTTGCAGATAGTTGTAATTCTGGGAGATCCTGGAGGCTGGCACCCCTTATGTGCTCCTTGTCCAGCTGGTATGATCTATGCTTTATAAGTAGGGTTGCCAATCCCCAGTTGGGGGCAGGGGATCTCCTAGTTTGGAGGGCCTCCCCCTGCTTCAGGGTCATCAGAAAGTGGGGGGAAGTCTGCTGGGCACACCATCATACTCTATGGAGACCGATTCCCATAGAGTATAATTGTGAATTGATCTGTGGGTATCTGAAGCTCTGGGGGGGGGGATTTTTTTGATGTAATGGCACCAAATTTTCAGCATAGCCTCTGGTGCCACTTTTCAAACCCTCTCCCCAAGTTTTAAAAAAAATTGGACTGGGGGTTCAATTCTATGAGCCTCAAATGGAGAGAAGACATTTAAAAGGCGCACAGTCCCTTTAAATGTGATGTCCAGAACTCCCTTTGGAGTTCAGCTGTGCTTGTCAAATCCTTGCTCCCGGCTCCATCCTCAAAGTCTCCTGGCTCCACCCCCAAGTCCCCAGATAGTTATTGATTCAGACTTGGCAACCCTATTTATAAGGGAATCCAGTAACATTTTAATACTGTATATAACACACACACACACACTTGCAAACATTTTTTAAAAGGCTGTGATCAGGTTAATTCTGAGTTGAAGATTTGGTAAAATCATGCTATCCTTATTCAAGCCAGAATTTACTGTCTTTTACTATAAGGAAAAAGGGGAAAAATATCCCATGAGCTTATTTTTGACTTTGAATAAGAAAAGAATAAAAACGTTGAAGATTGTTGTTATCATTTTCAATATGTCCCTGATAGGTGTGTGCATATTGTTCTAGCTCTAGCCCATTCAAGGTTTAGTCAGATCCTATTAAGATCAAGCTTGCTAGATAATGGGGAACTGTGGCTTTTCTTGCTTGTGCATTATTCATTCATGTTTAACGTAAACGTCTGAACTAGCCCTAAGCTTTCTGCCCACTGAACAGTGGGAAACGATAACAGTGAGGTGCATGGCCTTTCTGGGGGGAAATGGAGTTAGCACCTTAATAGAAATGTGTATGGTGAGTTGTAATCATTAATGTTCTGAGGTTCCTGATGTATAATTGGCTGTAAGGATTTTCCTAGGCAGAGGCTGACTTGGACCAGCTGGGCTGGGAGAAAGAACACAGAAGAAAACTGCTGGGAAGATGTTCTTTTCTTTTCACCTTTCCTAAGCTGCTAAATTACTGGGGAGCATTAACTGAGGTTGCTTTGAGAGAGGGCAGAATTTGAGGGTGAGGGGGTGCTTGTAGCCTGCTGGAGAGTGGTGGTTTTATATGAGTCTTTTTTCTGGTCTATTGTTCATTGAGTAAGGTCTGTTTGCCTGGGGCTAATTGCAGGCCCCACCCTCTGCTGTTGTTGCTGGGAAGTGGGGGCTGTGGGCCTCTGAACTGTAAGGCTCCTCCTAGGCAGAGGTGTGAGCCTGTGGCATGACCTGAAGGATGAAAGTCAAAGGGCTCTTAGCCTGGGATCAAGCCTTATATTTACAAAAACAGTGGCAGTTCTTGACTACATACTTGGATTGGTCCTAATATAAACAATAAAAAACCTCACTGACTAAGTTCAGTTCCTTGTCTCCAAAATCTGTGACTGACTGAACTACTCCCATATTTCTAGTATGCAAATTCCATGTAAATTTCTCAGAAACTATGGATGTCAGATTACAAACAGGTCTTTATGGGAAGGGGTATGCATGTGTGCATTTTACTATCTTCCAGCTGTTCTGAATGTAGTTCAGACATAGAATTGGTGAGATTATATTTTTTACTGTACAAATAGTTTAATATTCTCCATGGTTTGGGAAGATTTTCTCTTTAGTCTCAAACCTAAGACTTGTTTCTTTCCTTAACTCTAGCTCCAAGTAGATTAAAAAAAAAGGAATGAAGTGTGATCAAATTTAGTCTAGTGAGCATTTTTTCTCACTCTTAAGTGTTGCTTGTTAAATTTCATTTTTGATAAATGATGTTGTTTTTGGAGTGTGTGTAAGTGAGCTTGAAATAAAGCACCCTGAATCACATTTTTTTTAAAAAAAATCTTTCCTTCCTGCTACTATATAATTTTTAAATGGCTAGGCAATTTGTTCAGTGTTTAAGGGAAAAAAATAAATTGTAGCAGAGCTGACAACTTGGACACCAAACTGCAGGTAAATGCAATTTAAAACAGAGGATTTAGTATCCCTTTGGAGGAAAAAATGAGGTTTAAGATTAGGAATGCTTGTCGTACCATTAATTAAACTGAAAGGTGTGTTTCTGTACTACTCTGAAACCTTATGGAGGGAACATTAAATTTATGTAGCTAAAGTGCATGACAATCAGTTTTGCAGCAGTGGCTTCTGGCCTATCATTACATGTAAGAAGAACTCCTATGTCCAATTAGGATTGCCATCCCACAGGTTGAGGCAGACTTTTGCAGACTCCTGCCTGCCATGGGCCAGCCAGGGAAAGCCCCATCTAGAACAATATTGACAGCAGCCAACCCTATCCCTCCCATCCTGTGAGATTTAAAGGGCCCTCCAGCTGATTGTGGGAGCATGTAGCTCAATCAGCTGGAGGACCCTATAAATCTTGCAGGAGGGGAGGGAGAGGGGCCGTCACTGGTCCCAGGAAGCAGGTGCTGTGTGCTTGAATTCCAAAGCAGTGAATTCACCTCTTGGAGTTCATGAGCAGGTAGCCCCCATGTGCAAAAAAAAAAAAAAATTAAAGGGAACCCTCCCTTTCAATAGCTTGTTTGCAAGTGGGGGCTGCCTGCACATGAACTCCAAACAGTTAATTCACTGCTTTGGAGTTCAAGCACATGGTGCCCATTTGCTAAAAATAATAACAATAACAACAATAATAATAATTGAAGGTTCCATTTACATTGTTTTTTGCATGCAGGGGGTTGTTAATGCATGAACTCCAAGACACTGTGGAGTTCAGGCATGTGGTGCTCGCCTGCAAAAAACCCTCACTTTTTCAAACAGGGGCCAATTGTATGTGTTCTCCAAGCAGCAAATTCACTACTTACATGGGCAGTTCCATGGGCAGCACTGGCTTCCCAGATGTGATGACTTCACTTCCATGTGATGTCATCATGTTGGGAAATCCCTGGAACACCCTCCAAATCCCCCTGCCATGGAGAAGATTTGACCTGACAACCCTAAGTCCAATATTTTTAAAAAAGAAACAAAGAATAGTTCCTTTGGTTGCAGAACACTGTATTCTTGTAGATTGGGTCAATGGAGTATAAACCAGCTGGACACATGAGAGGCCTTGAAAATATTTATGTATTTGCCTACAAATGAAGATAGACAGTGAATGTCCCCCCTTTGTTGCTTGCAGTTGGTCAGCTGTTGTTTGATGAGAGAATTTACCAATCCACAGAACAGTTATTGACAGTACTCATAACTGGCCATAAAACGTTTAATGTCATCCTTTCTGTCTGTTTGTCTGTCTCTCATGTATACCCAGTACATGAAGGCTGACATTCTAAGCAGTGTATCTTCACTTGTGTGAGAGAAAAATATATCTGGATCGAGATGGTTCGGCAGTACTGATGCTGTTAGACCGATTGACTACATTTGATATGGTCAACCATCAGTTGCTGACCCACCATCTCGCCAATGCAGGGATTCAAGGGGTGGCCTTACAGTGGCTTTCCTCTTTCCTCTGCAGTCAGGGACAAAGGGTGTCAATAGGGGGAGAATCGTCTTGGAGACACATGCTTAACTGTGGTGTGCCTCAGGGGACGGTTCTATCCCCAATGTTGTTTAACATCTACAAGCGACCCCTTGCCCAGATTGCCCGGAGGTATGGGCTGGGCTGCCACCAGTATGCTGATGACACCCAGTTCTATCTACTGATGGGCGGCCGATCTACTGATGTTTCAGAAAACCTGGACCAGACATTGCAAGCTGTGGTTGGATGGCTTAAACTGAGCCGATTGAAGCTGAATCCAATGAAGACAGAGGTCCTTTCCCTGAGTCATGACAGTCTGGGCAGAGAAATCCCCTTACCAACTTTTGGCAGTGCGCCACTGACAATGGCGCACAAGGTAAGAAGTTTGGGGGTGCTACTGGAGTTCTCCTTGACAATGGAAACCCAGATAGCAGCAACTGCGAAATCCACCTTTTTTCATCTTAGGTGGGTGAAACAGTTGGCTCCCTTCCTTGACCGTAGCGACCTGGCAACTGTGATCCATGCAACAGTTACCTCAAGATTGGATTACTGTAATGCCCTTTACATGGGGCTGCCCTTGTCACGAACCCGGAAACTACAGTTAGTGCAGAACGTGGCAGCCAGGCTGCTGTTGGGGCTGCCCAAGTGAGAGCACATGCAGCCGGCGCTGCAAGAACTGCACTGGTTGCCAATAGTATATTGGATTTGCTACAAGGTGCTGGTCATTACCTTCAAAGCCCTTTATGGCTGAGGACCTGCGCACCTGAGGGACCGTGTGTCCCCACACGTTCCCTAGAGGATACTAAGATCGGGAACTCAACATCTTTTAGTGATCCCCGGACCGAGAGAGGCTAGACTGATGGCTACCAGGATCGCACCTTCTCAGTAGCAGCCCCCTACTGGTGGAACCAGCTGCCAGAAGAGATTAGGGCCTTGTGGGGCCTCACCCAGTTCTGCAAGGCCTATAAGACCACACTCTTCTGTCTGGCTTTCAGCTGATATTGAATCTTATAACAGCAGGAGGAATTCAGGAATATTGACATCATTGAATTTGAATGATATCGGAATGTTATTAGCACCAATTGTTTTAAACTGTTTAAACTTAACTGATTTTATTAATATGATGCACTTTGTTTTATGACTATTTGTTTTTATAACTATAGTTGTAAGCCGTCCTGGCGGGGAGGGCGGAGTATAAATTTAATAAACCATAAACCATATAATTCACAGCTAAATTTCTTATCTCCTGGCTCATGAAGATAGATATCATCAGAGCAATAGATGGCTATCAAGAATAATTGCAAATACAGATGGATCAATTAGGCACCACTGTGTGTGCATGTTGCTCTTGTTCCCGTGTAATAGAATTGTGGTCACACAACCCTGGATCTTGCAATTGCTATCCGTCATCTACTGAACAGCAGCATTGTGTCTGGTCAGCAGTTGGAAGGGATGAAGTCCAGGGAAATGCAGAGCCTTGCAGGAAATGACTTTGTTGATTCATTAAGTGCAGCTTTCCCCTTCTCTATTAGTTAGCCAACACTGTCGCTTGCTGCCAGAGGGCACTGTGCCATTGGAAGGGCTATTTTTTTTTTGAATGAGAACCAAGGCAAATGTGTTTAACACTTCAAGCCATTAAAGCACTTGTGGTTAATTTTATTTTAATCAAGTCCTGTCATGCTCTTATACCTTGCTCAGTAATTGATAATGCTTCTCCCCAGAGATCATTGCATTTTGGACAGTGGATATTATGTGAAGTCTGTATTGCCATGTGTTGTTTAACGTAAGTTTATGAAGCCTGCTGGGATGCTTTGAGGGAATTTAAATGAAAGTAATTGTTATCTATTATTCCATTAAAAATTTAAAAGGAAAAGGTAATCCCCTGTGCAAGCACCAGTCGTTTCTGACTCTGGTGTGACGTCGCATCACAATGTTTTCATGGCAGATTTTTTATGGGATGGTTTGCCGTTGAAACTACGGGTAGAAGCTTGTCCTTAAACCATTGACGTTCATATTGTACTGTACTTTAATTTGCAGTTGCCTGTGTGAAGAAGCATCTTATGATAAACACAAGTAGGAGGATCACAGGCGAATTCCGCACTCACCTTTCTCCGGGGCAAGCTTCCATTTCTGGGTGGAGCAAACTGGTGATTTTGCACCAGTTGCTCCGCGCCAGCATCTTGTGCGGGGCAAACCCACGATTTGCCCTGCCACAGTGTAAACCTGAAAAAACAGGTTTACACTGCAGCACGCAAAATGCCAGTGCAGAGCAACTGGTGCGAAATCACCAGTTTGCTCCGCCCAGAAACGGAAGCCTGCCTCAGAGAAAGGTGAGTGAGGAATCAGCCACAGTTTTCTTATTTAGGTAGCAAACTGCCTTTCAACTTTTTTTATGAACTAAAAATAAATGTTTGACTTTAATATGTTATCTTTTCTCTCAGCATTTAGTAATCTAAATGTAGTTCTTCTACAATTAAGTACAATTAAAATAACAGCCACCATTTGTTTCTTCCTTTTTTAAACTATGCATTGCTTCATATTGGTAGTCTGTAATCTGATAAGGGTGGGTGGTTTTTCCAGTTCAATTTTGCAGATTTTCAGTGGATTCACTGCTGCTGATGATCTGGTTTACTTGTCTTTCAATTTTCTTTGAGAATGTGTACAACTCAGTTCCTTCTATTCATTCATGTCATTTTGTAGGCTTGAGGGACTGTGAGCATTAAACCAATGTTTTAATGAGCTGAGTTTTTCCTTCTAAGTTTGGTGTAGTGGTTAAGTGCACGGACTCTTATCTGGGAGAACCGGGTTTGATTCCCCACTCCTCCACTTGCACCTGCTGGAATGGCCTTGGGTCAGCCATAGTTTTCACAGGAGTTGTCCTTGAAAGGGCAGCTGCTGTAAAATCTCTCTCAACCCCACCTACCCCACAGGGTGTTCGTTGTGGGGGGGGGGAAGGAGATTGTGACCACTCTGAGATTTCATAGTTTTACCCAAATTCAGATAAGGAAAAACACATCCAAAGGTGTATCTTAGAGTTGATTAGAACTGGCTATTAAACTTCATGGAGTCACTCTTACCAGACCATTCAGAGTTATTTGCATATCTATAAACCTATAAAAAGAAATAGCCCCAAGGCATGGGAACAGGAAGATAGTGCAAGTACAAAAGATAAAATTGCCAAGTATGTTTTTTCCGATTTATTCATTATGCTCATGATAACATCAACATTCATTTCAGTTAAAGCAACTAGAAACTCTATTTAACAGAAGTTAACATATTACATTATTCAAAACTTGAGCAAACATCACTAAACACAGCTCCTCACTAATATGCTACTGAGGATCCCAGAAAGCGAAGATTTGTGTATATGTCTCTGTGTGTGTATGCTCTTGTGATAGGGTAAAGTTCATGCTGAGATAAAGGGAAAGGTAGTCCCCTGTGCAAGCACCAGTCATTTCCGACTCTGGGGTGACATTGCATCATGATGTTTTCACAGCAGACTTTTTATGGGATAGTTTCCCATTGCCTTCCCCAGTCATCTACATTTTGCCGCCAGCAAGCTGGGTACTCATTTTACCAACCTCGGAAGGATGCAAGACTGAGTCAACCTTGAGCCAGCTATCTGAACCCAGCTTGTGCTGGGATCAAACTCAGGTCATGAGCAGAGAAAACTGCAGTACTGCAGCTTACCACTCTGTGCCATGTGGCTCTTATAGTCCCAGTTATAAACTGCTCAATTCCAAAATCCTTTCCCCCACTGAAAATCAGGGTTAGCTGTCAACCATGGTTTGCCTCGCATGCCCATACCCTACCAGTCTTTGGTCACCATAAAGGAGAGGTCTCTATGAAAAAGTAGATGCCATGTTGATCTTCCCCTAACCAATAGTTATGTTCTTGATGTAGAGGATTCTACAAAGTATTCAATCACATATCAAGAAATGGCAGCAAGGGAGTGTTACAGTGCCCACTACCTTCTACTTTGATAGGGGGATAAACAAATTTTCAATCTCATGCCTTCTGGCTGAAAGTGAAATTTCTTAGTGTGCTCAGGAGCATAATTCCTGTTTAAGAGAGGTTTCGCAAAGCTTGGACAGGGGCTTGGGAAGTTGTCATGTGAGCTGCTGTGATACCAGTCATGGGCAAGCACCCTCAGGTCTCTGCGGCTGCCTGCCAGATCTGTCATCTGTGGTTTTCTGGGCTTTGAGGACAAAAGGGGTCTGCTGTTGGGGTAGGGGCATAACTAAGCCAATAAAAAAAAAGAAAGCACCGGATACTGTAACCACCTTGCAGATTTCACGCAATTTCCCTTAACATGGTGTCATTAATTTTGTAACAGTTATTGTTTTGTGTCATTTATTCTTGTTTTGCTCATCCTGGTGAAAAGGAAGGCACTACATTAGGACCCTAAAACCCTATCTCTGGCCACTGGGGTTCCTGTCTAGCCCCTCCTCCCCTTGGGCTTCTGGGATTTTGGCTCCTACTTTTAAGAATTGTGCCAGCCGTGAGGCTAGAAACCTAGTCTTAAGTAGAAATGGAGACTCAAGTAGGCTTCCCAATCCCCAGGTCCCAGTGGGGGATTCCCTGGTTTTACAGGCTTCCCCCCTCCCCCAGCCAGCCGACCAGCGGGGGAAGCTCCACCCCCACAGCTATTATGCACTTCCAGGAACGATTCCCATAGGGAATGATGGGGAATTGATCCGCGGGTGTCAGGGGCTCTGGAGGTGGCTGTTTTTTGAGGTAGAGGTGCCAAATTTTCTGTATAGCATCTAGTGCCTCTCCCCAAAATACCTCCCAAGTTTCAAAAGGATTGGACTAGGGGGTCCAATTCTATGAGCCCCAAAAGAAGGTGCCCCTATCCTTCATTATTTTCTATGGAAGGAAGGCATTCTAAAAGGTGTGCTGTCCCTTTAAATGTGATGGCCAGAATTCCCTTCGGAGTTCAATTATGCTTGTCACACCCTTGCTTCTGGCTCTGCCCCCAATGTCTCCTGGCTCCACCCCCAAAGTCCCCAGATATTTCTTGAATTGGACTTGGCAACCCTAGACTCAAGGAACTGAATTCTCCTTCTCTCCTCCACAGTATGTCCACCCCTTGCTTCTGTAAAATTGCTGCAGATTCCCTCCCCCTTCAATTTCCTATTCTAACCAAGCAGTTGTTCTATATCCTGCTCTTGACAGTTGCTTCTTGACTGTTATATAGGTTTCTAAGGAGACATGTGAGGTGGTCTGGTACTCCCATTGCTTTAAGGACTTGCCACAGTTTGTTGTGATCCACACAATCAAAGGCTTTAGCATAGTCAATGAAGCAGAAATAAATGCTTCTCTAGTACTCCCGTGCTTCCTCCATAATCCAGCAAATGTTGGCAATTTGATCTCTAGTTACTCTACCTCTCCGAAAACCAGTTTGAACATACTGCTGAAGCCTAGCTTGTAGGATCTTTAACATAACGTAGGCATGTGGAATGAGTGCAATGGTGCAATAATTCCAACATTCCTTGGCATTACCCTTCTTTGGGATTGGAATATAAACTGACCTTTTCCAATCCTGTGGCCACTTTTGCATTTTCCAAATTTGCTGGCATAATGTGTGCATCACTTTAACAGCATCGTCTTTTAGGACTTTGAATAGCTCAACCGGGATACTGTCATCTCCACTTTCTTTGTTGTTAGTAATGTTTTCTAAGGCCCATTTAACTTCACACTTCAGGATGTCTGGCTCAAGGTCAACAATTTCACTGTCGTGGTTGTCCAGGACATTGAGATCCTTCTTGTATAATTCTTCTGTGTATTCTCGCCACTTCTTCCTAATCTCTTCTGCTTCTGTTAGGTCCCTACCGTTTTTGTCCTTTATCATGGCCATTCTTGCACAAAACATTCCCTTGATTTCTCCAATTTTCTTGAATAGATCTCTTGTCCTTCCCATTCTATTATTTTCCTCTGTTGCTTTGCATTGTTCCTTCAGGAAGGCCTCCTTATCTCTTCTTTCTCTTCTCTGGAAATTGGCATTCTCTTGAAATCTTTCCTTTTTACTTTTGTCTTTTGCTTTCCTTCTTTTCTCAGCTATTTGTAAAGCCTCATCAGACAGCCACTTTGCTTTCTTGCATTTCTTTTTCTTTGGGATGGTGCTGATTGCTGCCTTCTGTATAATGTCATGAATCTCTGTCCATAGTTTTTCAGGCACTTTGTCTACCAACTCTAGTTCCTTAAACCTATTCTTCATCTCCACTATATATTCATAAGGGATATGATCAAGGTCAAACTTGAATGGCCTAATGGTGTTCCCAGTTTTCTTCAGTTTAAGCCTGAATTTTGCAATGAGTAGCTCATGATCTGAGCCACAGTCAGCTCCAGGTCTTGTTTTTGCTGACTGTAAGGAGTTTCTCCATCTTTCCCCACACAACCTATTTTTTCATCTGCCCCTCTTTCTGAAGTTTTCACTATCCCTGGGCCAGGCACACTTGCAAAGTAGGGAACTTGTGCAATGTCACCTGACTTCCCACTGTACCCTCCTCCCCACACTATTTTCCCCTCCCTGGCAACTCCCTGTACTCTCCCCCTTTCCCTGCCTCATTCTAGCCTTCTCAACCAGTTAGGGTTGCCAAGTCCAATTCAAGAAATATCTGGGGACTTTGGGGGTGGAGCCAGGAGACACTGAGGGTGGAGCCAGGAGCAAGGGTGTGAAAAGCATAATTGAACTTCAAGGGAGTTCTGGCCATCACATTTAAAGGGACCACACATCTTTTAAATCCCTTCTCTCTATAGGAAATAATGAAGGATAGGGTCACCTTCTTTTGGGGTTCATAGAATTGGACCCCCTGGTCCAATCTTTTTTGAAACTTAGGGGGTATTTTGGGGAGAGGTACTGGATGCTATGCGGCAAATCTGATGCCTCAACCTCAAAAAACAGCCCCCCCAGAGCCCCAGATAGAGATCAATTATCTGTTATTTCCTATGAGAATAAGTCTCCATAGGGAATAATAGAGTTCTCTCCCCTCCCCCCATTTTCTCTCTCTCACTCACACACACGCTTAACTGTCTCTGGTGAAAGTGGGCAGCCTGTTGGGCTGAAGCAGTAGAACAAAGCAGGAGTCTCTGGTGCCTCCACAACGAGGTCTGGAAAGTACAGGGTCTATGCTGCTCTTTTACACAAACACTCACTTGTCTGAAAGGAAAGCAAAACAAACAGAGGGGCTGCACTCTCATGATGTGAGGAAAAGCCCCCTACTTTTCATACATGTGGACATCGTGATCGCCAGTGGGGTTGCCAGGGTGCCTGGAGATTTGGCTCTCACACATCTGCTCTAAGAAGTGGACTTTGCTTACAGCTTCTAAGGCTTATGTGGCAGCTTTGCATTCTACATCTCTGAAGGGTGTGAGCCAGAACTACAGACATGCTCCAGCTGCTCCTTGTGTGCCCAGTCTTGGCCGCTGCAGTGGAAGAAGCCAGGCCACCATGTTTCCAGCCTGTCTCCATGAACCAAAGGCTAACAGCAGAATCCATCTTGCTTTCCTGATCCAAGCATACCCTGCCAGGCTGGACTCATTCCTTCTCAGTGGGAAGATCACGTAATCACCCTGTGTCACCCTTTGCCTGCAAGCAACCCATTTGCCTCATGAATGGATTAATAGCCCAACTGTTAGTCCTGATTGCTCAGCAATACCAGAACAATAGCTCTTGCCCAGCAGAAGATGAGATAAGAGGAAGAACATCTCCTGTCTTCATCAAGTCTTTTGTCTTACCCGGGTGATACCTAGGCCAGTATTTGATTCCCTATTGTCACCTTCCCAGATAATCCCATTTAACCTTAAGTATCCAGCCATTCCCATTTCTCACCCCAGTCTAATACCTTGGAGCCGCCCCAGGCAGCATTGCAGCTTGGAAATTTCCAGGTTCACCGGACTCAGGTGAAGTTCATTGGCCCAAACTGGCATCCAATTAGGTGTCAGCAAGGGACTCACCATTGGCTCTGCTAATGTCCTGCCTCCTTGGTCATCATAGAGCCTCCCCCTGCTCCTCCCCAAGACCTCCCAGCCCCTGAAGGGTCTAAGGGAGTCTATTTAACCTCTGACCCAACTCCACTCATGTGTGCTTTCTATTCAGCAACCCCCAATACCCGCTGTATAGATCCATCCCCGATTCCTGATCAGTTTTGGGTCCTCCCCCATTCCCTCATTCGTCGCCATCGGAGTCTTCCTTGGAGTCTGCGAGAGGTAGTATCACCCTGTATGTCCATCCTTATATGTACCCCTATCGATCTATCCATATTTCTATAGACCTGTGTGAATGTGTGATTGTTTTGTATTTTTATCTTGTATGAAAGAACTATTATTTCAAATAAATTACAATTGATTTTATTAAATTAGAGTCCAGTTTATCGAGCATCACTCTCTGAATGGTTGAGCCTGGTATACATTGATAAAAAGATTCCTATTAAAGCCAAGTGTCCATTAAACTAATTCTCCAACCTCGTTTTGAGGGCATTTTGGCTTACAACGAGGTCTGCTGTTGCTAACCCTTCCCCATGAAGTACTTCTTGCTTCAATTTAAAGGCACACACACATTTTAAAACTGGACCTGTTTGCAGGTCCTGCCCAAGATCTAGAGGTACCGGGTGGCTGTGGGAGAGGAGCTTCCCCTGCCGGCCAGCTGACTGGGGGCTGGGGGAAGCCTGTAAAACCGGGGAATCCCCCACTGGGACCTGGGGATTGGGAAGCCTACAACCAGTCACCAACCTACATTTACCTAGCTCCACATTCAGCTATATTTCTCATTTATTTATATCATTTATACCTTACCTTTTTCCACAGTGAGGATCAAAGAAGCTCCCATTATTGTCCTTTCCTTTTCATCCACACAATGAAGGATAGGGGCACCTGTGAAGTAGGTTTGGATGAAAGTATGTGACTAGTCATCCAGTGAGCATCCACGGCAAGATGGGGATTCAAACTTGAGTCTCCCAGACCCTACTCTGAAGCTCTAACTACACGACAGTGACTTTCATAGGAAGGCTATTGTTGAAGAGCAGGAAACAGCCGGGCCTAGCTGAGTCATGCAAGTCAAATGATATCAAGTCACCCAGAAGTTGCTGCTCTGCCTGTGCTTGCCAACCTCCAGAAGTTCGGTTCCCAGAAATACAACTGAACTCCAAACAATAGAGATCTATTCCCCCCAGAGCATATGGCTGTTTTGGGGAGTGGACCCTTTGGCATTATATCCAGTTGAGGCCTCTGTCCTCTCCAAACCCTGCCCTACTTGGACTCCACCACAGAATCTCCAGGATTTTCTTGCCTGGTCCTAATGAGTCTTCCCTTGAAGACCATAATATGCCTAGGAAGGGCCCTGCCTGGAATACTGTGATTACCTAGCAACAACAGCTGAGGGAATGTATTGCTTAAAGCTATAGGCACTCCTTTTATCATTTGACTTTTTTTTTAAAACTCCCCATTTCTTAATTTCAGATTTTTCTGCATACCTTTTTCAGGTTGTAGAAAGATGTGTCTTGCCAGTTTACAACTCTAGTTACCAGATTTAAGTATTCAAAGATTTGGCTGACTTGGTTATTGTATATAGATTTTAAAGATTTTTAATGGTCTTTTGCTATGACATTCTAGGGGTTTTCAAGGCCAATTAAATCTACCTTGTTCATGTCTGATCTTTATAAAAGGGAAAGGAGTTTCCTGGCAAGCAGGGAAGACTGGGACAGAATCTGGCTAGACAATCTGAATACTTTCTCTGCTTTGATTATGAGGGCTGAACAAACCTCACATATACCAAATTTAGGTTCATCATCTAAAATAGTTTTTATTTTGCCCCTGTCTTAAGAAGAAAACTCAGAATAGCACAAAAGCAAAATATCCAACTTTCCTTTGCTTCTTCGTTACCTGTCTACTTCTTATTACCTGACCTACCTCTTCCTTCCCTTTTTCTTAGGTAAGAACATAAGAACATAAGAGAAGCCATGTTGGATCAGGCCAACGGCCCATCAAGTCCAACACTCTGTGTCACACAGTGGCAAAAAATTTTTTATATACACACATACACTGTGGCTAATAGCCACTGATGGACCTGTGCTCCATATTTTTATCTAAACCCCTCTTGAAGGTGGCTATACTTGTGGCCGCCACCACCTCCTGTGGCAGTGAATTCCACATGTTAATCACCCTTTGGGTGAAGAAGTACTTCCTTTTATCCGTTTTGACCTTTCTGCTCAGCAATTTACTATACTATACTATACTATACTATACTATACTATACTATACTATACTATACTATACTATACTATACTATACTATACTATACTATACTATACTATACTATACTATACTGTACAATAACATTGTCTTCTGTTCCAGATTTCTATTGTTGCAGTCTTCCAGAATGATTTGACACTGATTTCATACCCTGGTTTTCTTCTTATCCCAACTATTCATGTCGTCTTTGAATTGGCTTCCATAAAATATTACTCTCCCTGGTACAAATCTTCCTTTCATTCACTATCTGATGCATTTGTTTATTTGGGAACTTTGCTCTGTTTCAATCCTGATCTCAGATTTAATTCATTTTCCATGTTCCTGTAACTGATTCCTCCCACCATTCTACAGCTTATGCATTCAACCTTTGTGTATTCAAGTATCCTATTAATTTTAATAGTCAAGGCTGTCTCTTATGCAGGTTCCAAAGCATTTATCCATAGCTGTTGTTCAGCTTCCTTCCAACTCACAACATTCTTGATGACAGTTGTTTGTATTCCCCCTGAGTCATTGCATAGCTTTCTTCTTAATTCTATTTCACTTGCTGCCTCTAAAATCAACTTGAAGCATTTTCCCGGTTGTAATATTCAAACATGTACAAATATTGTACACAGGAGTTGCTGTGACCTATTTATTGCTCAGCAGTGATAGATCTGGTAATAATGTGCTTGCAATTCTGGCTATGCTGTACTTTGTAACACCCAGAGTTTAATTGAAAATACACTCTGACCTTGGCTTTGTTCAGTGGGCATAGAAAGGAAATAATTGCCATGAAGCTGCTGAGAGACATTATTTCAAAATGTCATATTGCTAATTTTGGCTTTACAAGTCCCTCCTATGGAAGGAAAATCCCCAAATCCCAATGTAAAAAAATTGTTGCTGTTACATAAAACATCAATAAAAGAAGTAATTAAAAAATTCTCCTTACTTCTTTGTACCTATTTGTTGCCTCCAAAATGCCACAACAATATGATAATTGCATTTCTCCTAACACTCTAATGCTCATTCATAATTACATAAACAGCTTATAAACTGCAGATCACAGAATGTCTGCACTCCACTCTTACCTTCAAAGGGTTTCCATAGTTACCAAGAATAAGATATAGCTAACATTTGCTGGACATTCAGCTAGTTGTTCATACTTGTGGCCTTTCATTCACTATAGTGATTTCCTTCTTGCATTATTCCCATGGGCTAGGATGAACTGTGAGGAAATGGCATTAAAAAAATTATTGGATTTAGGTCTTGAAGAAATTTGCTGTAACAGAATGTGTTAGATATACTTTTATGGCAATCACCTGGAGTGTCTACCCATTGTTCATCTCATCATTCATTACCAGTTTGCCCTCACATAAATTCCAAGCCACATAGCACCAATAGAAATATAAATCTCTAAGAATTGGTTTCCCACTTTGTTTCTAATGTCACTGTTGCCATGTGCAGATTACCTGAGGACTGACTTGTTACCAAATACTGTTTGTTTGTTTTTCAACCTCCAAAAGAAGGTTCAAACCTTCATTTTCTGTAACATTATGTAGTATTGTTATGGTTTATATATTTATACTATATTTCTTTTCTCAAGTTTCAAAATCCTGCAGGTATGCTAACAATTTAATGATAATTGTTTATAAAAACAAATCTGAAAACAAAGCTCCCTTTAATTACAGAGGTGTTGCAGTTTAATCATTACCAAATGAAGTATTTCTGGCATGAGAATGCTACATTCAGAATACACTGATCTGATGTAGATATATTCTCTCCCGTAAGCATATGTGGGTTTATAAATTCTGTGTTCTGAATATTTACAAGACTTTTGTTGTTAGAGAAGTTTCAGAATTTTGTAATTAGCTGCTTGATCTCCCTTTATTTCATTACTGTATTTCTCTTGAGGTGCAATCTTTGAGAATAAAAACAAAAACAAAAGCAGTAGAAAGCTTTCAGAAGATCAATGCCCCTCAAGAATTACTGAAGAGAGGTTTAGATAGCACAAGAATTAATGATCCATTAGAAGACCTTGTATCATTAAGCAACTGCTTTGTATCTCATCCTGGTCAGTAGAGATTACAAATTAGCAATACTTGATTTAAAGTGTTTTGGCTAGATTGCTTTGAATTAGAAATATAATTAATTTCCTAGAGGTCACACTAAGTGCTTTTAATTTGCCCCACCATTTAAACCAAGGAATTTCTAAAGAAATAACTGTGGTTACTTGATACAAACATAAAGGAAATAGCATGCTATCCTGTAGCTGAATCCAAACTGATTCTTGGGGAAATTGGATGGTTTAGGACAAATTGTTTCATGACCATGGAGATGATGTCCTTATACTCAGCTTCTCAGTCAACAAAGAGAATAATGTTGATTTGTTTAAGAATAAAATAAGAATTTTAAAATCACCTCCTATATTAAAGTTTGACATAAAATAGGTAGAACCCATGTGGCTTTTTTTTTTTGGACATCAAAATCACAGCTGACTTAGGGGCCAGTTTGATTTTAGTCATCTGGCTAAAATCAGTCACACATGCTCAATTGCGCATTTAAATTCTGTTCATTTATATTTGATGAAACATCTTACTTCATTTAAAATGGTCTCTTAGCTATATTGAAAAAAAACTTTCTTATGCTGGGGATCCAGATAGTCTAGAAACCAGGAACCACAGGACGAATAGATATAAAGTAACCACAGAACCTCACCATGCTCAATGTTCTTGCTGTAAATTTCTTATATAATAAATATTTTAATACAAAATTACACAATTGTTCTCTCTTATGTTTCTTATATAGTAAGTATTTAAGTAAAAATTACAAAATTTATAAGTCACATGTACAAGCACTTCACAATGTGTTGTGATATTGTGAAGTGTTTATACATGTGTTTTATGTCAAGGCAATTTGTATATTGTACTCATTGTACTGTTACAACATATATTGAGCAGATAGAGAGCATTTTATACATACAAGAGACTTATAAATTTTGTATTGAAATACTTATTATAAAAGAAACATAAGAGACAGAACAATTGTGTAATTTTGTATTCAAATATTTATTACAAAAGAAATTTACAGCAAGAACATTGAGCATGGTGAGGTTTTGGGGATCCAGATAGGCCAGCAGCTAAGACCAATTGCAAATATTTCAGACTCCATCAGATGCTAAAAAACAGTGGCATATGCCAAATCAGAGTAAAAGTTGATCTCTGATTCTAAATCAGAACTGCTAATGTATGTTGCCAGTGTTTACAACATGACCAAAAGGAAATTTGTTTAAGCATAACTCAGAGAATCTTGTAAAAGGTTATGGGGTTTTTTTTGGAATGTCTTTGTTGTAAGGGCTTATTCTCATTTGGAATTTTTACTTGGCTAGGAACACTTGACATAACTCATGATATATAGAGAGTATATTAAGGTATCTTTTCACCATGTTTCCACTTCAAAATATATGTATGTATTGATTAGGCATTTGTGGGATGGTGCTTATTCATATATAGATGAATAGGTAAGAGGTGCTCAAGACAAATTCAATCTTCTGAAACAATCTACCCGATTACCTAGTCATTCAACCAGATACCAAAGTAGTTAGAAGAAAGTGGCAATTGCAGTACTAAAATTTAGAAATGTGATATTTAGGGGACAGTTTTAGTTGCTGATCCACTTCCCCTAGTTGTGTCTCAGAATGACTTGCTGACCCCAGGCCTTTGATATTTTGATATTTGACAGGCAGGGCCAGCCCTAGACCCTTTGGCACCCTAGGTAAGGTTAACTACTTGCATCCCCCCTTCTCTGGGGTCACTGAAGCAAGATCTCTCCATTTTATCCTCTGAACCCATAGGATAGAATGGTGATATCAGGCTACTGCTGTGGCATGTCCCCAGAGAAGGGGTTTAAAGTTTAAAACTTCTTTTGTAGCATCCCAGAGGCCCATGCAGCTGGGAGGCAGTTGGTTGGGCAGCAGAGTAATCGAGTCACTTGGGGGGGGGCAGTGCAGCACCCCGAGAAGACCAGTGCCCTCGGCAATTGCCTAGTTTGCCTAGTGGGAGGGTCAGTCCTGTTGATGGACCTTGCTGATCCAAGACATTTTAACTATCACCAGTTGTCATGCACTATTTTTGTTTCCTACAGCATTTCAAAATGACACTTGAACTCCTAAAGGCACCAATTACTACTTCCATTGCTTTTCATCCACGTTACTAGTTTTCTTAACAAAAGTGACTATGAACTGAACTTCATCCACAGCTCCAGTCTCATAGTTTGTTGCTGCACACAAACTTGATGTCTTCCTGGCCAAGGCATAACCTTTTATCTTATTAGGAATCACCTTTAATAGCTTATATAGGGGAAATGTCAAGTTCAACTGTTTAGGCACTCCTTTACCTGTTTTTAAAAATAACATTAGCTGTTGAGTGTTTGATTTGAGGTTGGTATACGCCTAATTCTCTTTTCCTTTTTGGGGATCTTATTGTATAAGGAAGAAAAAAGTTTCTTTTCACTCTTGAAACCCTGTGAATTTCTCAGATGCTGCAGATATTTCTAGCTTTCGTAATATTTGTTTCCACAGGAGTGATCTTTGATTTCTGTTTCTTCTTTTTGCTTTCTCTTTCTGATCACAGAACTTTCTCTTTGTTCATACTTAATCTATAAACTTTAGTAAGTATTAAACCATTCTCTTGTGATGGTTGTCCCCAAAGAACATTGTAGGTTCCTTAATTATTTTGTTAGATCTTCCTGCCTCTGTTTAACTACTAAGAGGATCTCTGGGAGCTCAAGTCTATCCTCTGACCCTTATTTCCAGGTATACGTAGGCTGGCTATGATCATCTAGTACTGAGAGATATATATTCTGTCTATGGGTTATGTCATATATTATTGCAGGGTTGGGCCCTGCCACTGAAAACATTTTGGAACCCTGTCTAGCCTTCTAAAAGAACTATGAACAAAACTAAAGATGATGGTAGACATTTGTCCATCCTGTCCATCCTGTGGCCACAATGCCATTTTAGAAGCATTTGTAGTTTTTAAAAATTGCTGTGAGGATCCAATCTGTGTTGGATGTGCAGCACAGTGGCCTTGGGAGCTCTTGTTTCCTCCAAGCCCTAGGGTTGCTGGCTTCTGTGCTGGAAATACTTGGAAATTTGGAAGTGGAGCCTGGGGAGGGGAGGGACCAGAATGCCATAGAGTCCACCCTCCAAACCAGCCATTTTCTCTGGGGGAACTGATCTCTGTCATCTGGAGATCAGTTATAATTCCAGGAGTTGACCAGGCCTCACCTGGAGGTGGCAACCCTACAATTGCTGAGCTTTTTCAAGTGGTGAAACAGGCTGTTTCTGGAACTGAAAAGGTGTGGTGTGGGGAGAAACACTTCACATAGGGTTGCCAGGTCCAATTCAAGAAATACCTGGGGACTTTATGGGTAGAGCCAAGAGACTTTGGGGGTGGAGCCAGAAGCAATGTTGTAACAAGCATAACTGAATTCCAAAGGGAGTTCTGGCCATCACTTTTAAAGGAACCGCACACCTTTTAAATACCTTCCATCCATTGGAAATAATGAAGGATAGGAGCACCTTATTTGGGGACTCAGAATTGGACTCCCTGGTCCAATCTTTTTGAAACTTGGAGAGTATTTTGAGGAGAGACACTGGATGCTATGCTGCAAATCTGGTGCCTCTACCTCAAAAAGCAGCCCCCCTCAGAGCCCCAGATACCTGCAGATCAATTCTCCATTATACCCTATGGAATCAGTCTCCATAGGAAATAATGGAGTGGCCTGCAGATATTTCCCTCCCCCCCACTTTCCAAAGACCCTGAAATGAGGAGAGGTTCTCCAAACCAGGGGATCCCCTGCCCCCACCTGGGGATTAGCAACGCAAGAGAAAACATGGAAAAAATAAAACAGGGAAAAGCCTAAGCTCCACGGAACCAAGCCTCACTAAATTAAATCTTTCAATTAAATTTTATAACATTATCAATAATAAATATTCAAAGAAAGCCATAGAATATTCTAAAGAAAGCCACATTACATATAAATGAAGCTACAGAACCTATTAAAGAAAGCCACAAAAAGGATTCCCTGAAAGGCAAGTATCCAAGGAATAATCATAACACAGTTGTAGAAGGTCCTCATAAAGTGCATATTCTTCAGGTGTGTAGAACACATCCAATATTCAAATGTGCAGCTATGCACGATCCAACTTTGTGCGACGGGTCAGTAGTATTCCAGTGCCCTGTTTCACAGCTGCTTTTTCCAGCTGCAAGGAACAATATACAAAGCCATACAGAATTTAAACAGTACAAAATTACAAATTTAAAAAGGCTAACTAGTCATAACATATTTCTATCCCACCTGAGTGCTTCACATTTCAGGATAAGGCAAGAACACTTCAAGGCACCTCACAAAACTCAAGTGCAACAGTTCAAATTCTTGCAAATTCTAAAATGCACAGTTGAATATTTAAAATCCAGCCATCTATTAAAAGCCCTCTGATGGGCGACACCTGGACGTTAAATAGATGGCTGAATTGCTTGTAATCTCACCTAGGTGTTTAAAATTCAGTTATCTATTAAAAGTCCAGGTGTTGCCCATCAGAGGTCCCAACAACAGTTCTTAAAGACAGCAACAATGTATACAAAAATTATTTTACCAAATCCACAGTAGAAACCTCCAACTTGAATAAAACATGAAAGGTCCCAATCTTGATTGAGACCCAGTGGAGCAATCTATGAATCCACCTCATTTCTTCCTGTAACAGCCACTTGTTAACATCAAAAACAGAGAATGGCTTAGGAGTAAATTTCCTTAAGACAAAAAATCTTAAAGAGTCCGGATCATGCTTAAACACCTGAAAATGCTCCACAAGCAGAGCTTCAGCCACGAAGTTCCTAATTCACAATTTGTGTTCTAAGATATGTGTCTTGAAAGCACATAATGTGCTTCCCACGTACAGTAATTGACATGGGCAGAGGATCACGTAAACACATCTCTTAGTGGAACAGGTAGTGGTGTTCCTTAAAAAAATCTTAAAGCCCGAATGTGGGACCATAAACTCCTTAATCTGAAGACTCAAGGGACATGTGGCACACATGTTGCATTTAAAATTTTCACCCGACTCCTGTCTCGTTCACTGCTAGTCAAAATATTTCTGATACTTCTGGTTCATCTGAAACTGATTCTAGGAAGGTTATTACAACCCGGCAGGCCCTGAACAATGTGCCAATATTTTAAAATTATTTTCTTAATGGACTGCACCATAGGTGCAAATTGAAAGGCACAAGTTATAAATTTATCCTGTTCAACCTTATTAGTAGCCCTGGACTCAGATGGTTGAAGCATAGTCTGTCTAGACAACCCATATACTCTCCTTCTAGCTGTTTCAATCACTGGTAGAGGGTAGCCCCCGCAGACGGAATTGACAGCTAATATGTTCCTTTTCCTGTTCAAAATTTAAGCTGCTGGTAGTATTGTACTTAGCCCGAATTATTTGACTGGAGGGAAGATTATTACATAAATGGACAGGATGACATGACTGATAGTGCAAATTTTGACTAATTAATAGTTAATATGTTCTATAGTTGAGACTTGAGGAGTGCACTTATTCAGTGGTCTGTTTACTTCTGGGTGAAGGGTAGTCAGCTGTGTTGGGAAAAACCTGCAGATTTTAGCGGTTGAACCTGGGGAGGGATTTCAGCAGTCTATAATGCCATAGAATACTTAGGAGTAAATTGCTCCAGGAGAAATCATCTGTTGTCTGAAGATCAATTGTAATTGTGGGAGATCAGGTGCTACCTGGAGATTGGTAATCCCCTCAGTGAGATTACAAACAATTCAGCCATCTATTATAGAACATTATAAAGGGGCAGAAGAACTCAACACCGTGATGGATCTTTAACGAATGAGAAATATATAGATGCTTTACCAAGACTGCTCTGATACTAACCATATTCAGCTAGATTTTTGTTTGTGTTACATTACAGTTTATACAGAACTGAAACAGCATAATTAAGAGACAAATTTGTTTCAGTGTTTCTTTTATCTGCTTTATTATCACAAGCTAATGTGATTCATTATTCGAGAGGAGGCCTTGGGGAATAAAGGGTAAGCAAAACAAAGCAAAAAGACAGATGAGCAACAAGCAACACACTTTAGTTGTCTTGTCTGTCTGCCAGTGTTTCAAAATAAAGCTTTATATTTTGCATCATTCAGTTCCAAAATCCATCCACAGTATATTACAAATATAGGAAGTCTGATTCTCTTCATCAAGCAATGTTTGCCATAGCATAGCTCCATATTGGGTTCCCTTGAACAATTTATTTATATACTTGATTTATAACCTGCCTTTCTCACTGAGACTCAAGGGGAATTAAAAAAATATTTGCCCCCCCAGTCGAAATAACGAGGCTGACATGGTAAATTGGGTAAAACTGGGCCACTTTATTAAACATAACTGAACTCAACTAGAATGGCAAGGGCTATGGAATGGTAGGACAAACCCTGGGGTCAGCCCTTGACCCCGCCTTGTCCTGTGACGAGTGAGCCACCTTTCTCCCGGCAGAAGCCCAAATATTATGGCTGGTGCCGGGCCAGCCAGGCCCACAACTCCACCTTCATCTAGGCCGGCATCAATCAGTCCAGAAAGATCCGCCCAGATGAGGCTTCGCTGTGATCTACATTCCCTGCATTGAGCCACGAAGTCCATCTGCTGTTCATACAGACCACATGCACTCAAACTGTGCTGAGCCATAGGTGCTCACCTGCAAAACTCTGTAGCCCATTCCTCCTCCTGCCACCGCCAGTGCCAAGCCTCTGCTTAGGCATTAACGCCCACCAGTTGGCCTAGAGCCAACCAAAGCCCTAGCCAGAGATCATCCAAAAAGGCCCCATTACCCAACTCTGATAAATGTACCCCATCCAGTCAATACAGGTCGGCATTGTTGACCCGAATAATAATAATAATAATAATAATAATAATAATAATAATAATAATAATAATAATAATAATAATAATAATAATAATAATAATAATAATAATAATAATAATAATAATAATAAATTTTATTTGTATCCCGCCCTCCCCGCCTAGGCGGCTCAGGGCGGCTGACAACATTTTATGCATATACAATAATAAATAAAAACTTTAAATTTAACAATAAAAACATTAACATTATAAAAACCTGTTAATATATTTAAAAATTCAGATTACAAGTTAATTTAAGTTAATCTGGCAGCAATGGTGGCATTCTGACGCTGATTTCTGCCAGTTTAAATAATTCCATGGTAATGTAGGTTCTTAAAACAGGACCGTGCTGGCGGGTCCTTAATTCACAGCAATTCAGCGGTCGATGTATGCTTGTTTAAAGAGGACAGTCTTGCAGGCCCTGCGGAACTGATCAAGGTTCCGCAGGGCCCGTACCTCCTCCGGAAGCTGATTCCATAGGGCAGGGGCCGCAGCTGAAAAGGCCCGTGCTCTGGTATTCTGGAGCTTGACCTCTCTCGGCCCAGGGATAGTCATTTTATTTTTTCCAACTGACCTCAGTGCCCTCTGGGGTTCATATGGGGAGAGACGGTCCCTCAGGTAGGCTGGTCCTCGGCCATACAAGGCTTTAAAGGTAATGACCAACACTTTGTACTGGACTCGGTATGTAATTGGCAGCCAGTGCAGTCCGCGCAGCCCGGGCCGTATGTGCTCCCATTTGGGGAGCCCCAAAAATAGCCTGGCCGCCGCGTTCTGCACCAGCTGCAACCTCCGGGTCCGGCACAGAGGTAGCCCCAAGTAGAGGGCATTACAGTAGTCCAATCTTGAGGTGACCATTTCATGGATCACTGTTGTGAGGTCGTGACGCTCCGGGAAAGGGGCCAACTGCCCACTTCAGATGGAAGAATGCTGACTTGGTAGTGGCTGCTACCTGGGCCTCCATTGATAATGAAGGCTCCAGTAAAACACCCAGACTCTACCTGGCGCGCTGGTTTCAATGGCGCGCCGTCGAAGGCTGGGAGAGCTATTTCCCCTCCTAGAGCGTCGCGACCCACACAAAGGACCTCTGTCTTCGCTGGGTTCAACTTCAGCCCACTCAATCTGAACCATGTCACAACAGCCTATAAAGCCTGATCCAGATTCCCTGGGGCGGTGCTGGCCCGGCCGTCCATTAGTAGATAAAGCTGGGTGTCATCTGCATATTGATGGCAACCCAGCCCAAACCTCCGGGCAATCTGGGCAAGGGGGCGCATATAGATGTTGAACAACATTGGGGAGAGAACTGCTCCCTGAGGCACACCACA
This sequence comes from Heteronotia binoei, assembly GCF_032191835.1. NCBI lineage: Eukaryota > Metazoa > Chordata > Lepidosauria > Squamata > Gekkonidae > Heteronotia > Heteronotia binoei. Next base: position 106,820,988 of record NC_083243.1, read on the forward strand.
ATCTAGTGTGTGTCTCTGGGATCGCTCTCCCGCAATAGGTGAATGTGGAAGGAACATGCCTAAACCCCCCTCCATGGCCTTCTGCAGGGCACAGTTAGCCTTGTGCCTGGCCTGCTCTATCCCCTCCAGGTCCAATGCCGCCCTCCAAACCCGACGAGGCAGGATTGCAGACCACACCAAGATGACCCCAGGCTACCTGTACTTAATGGCCTGGAGATCTGCCTACGCTTGCACAGAAAAGATCTTCCCTTTCTTCAGCCCAAGGTCATTCCCACCTAAATGAATGACCAGTATGTGCGGAGGAGGCGCAGTCCTCCCCCTAAACAGCAGTGACATTATCCCAGGCCAATGCAAGCCATGACAACCCAGCCACTCCACCTCAGCCCACTCACTGAGACCCAGCTGGGTGCCAACTGGAGATCTCCTGGCCTGGTGGGCAGCCAATACGGTGCCCACAGATGAGGATCCAACGCCTCTCCTGACGAGCCACAGCACCTGGAAAACAAAGAACAGTTACAACTAAGAACCAAACATGCCCGAAGGCAACATAACTTGAAGCATCCCAACCCCACAGCTTCAGGGAAACAACAGTGGGCGGATATATGATTTATAGACCACAGAATGCCACTGGCCCATCTGCTGTATTGCAAGGGGTGGGGCATAGCCCATTTCAGCCACTGTAGATGCGGCTCCAATTCTGAAAGAATGTGTGCCAAATTTGGCACCTCCCAACCCCAGCTTTGCAAGTGCTTTGCTGGTCACCACCCAAAACTGATATTTTGTCAGGGGGGAACCGTCACTATGACAAAACAAGGGGCCATCTCCTTCCCCCCTAATCGATATGTATTGCTGCAGGGCCTTGACTGGGCATAAGTCCAGCAAATCACATGGGCCAAGTATAAGGACCGCTCCCCTCTGTTGCTGATCAGTTTTGGATCGTAGGACCAACAGTTCCACTTGCCTCGCTTTAAATTTTAAAGCGTGCAATCAGAATTATCCTTGCGTGACTGAACCACCAACTCATTAATTCTCAGTGCTTCAAAAAAGGCCACCAATGAGGCTGTATGAAACAGTGTGACCTCAAAAGAAGATGAACAGACTTCAGGCCAAACCAGGTTTAGCCCCTTAAGCATGGATGGAGACATGGGTTGCTGAGTGTCAGGCCGCAGCCCCCGTTCCTGTGCCCAGCCTTCCAACATCTTTTTTATCCTGAAGTCACCCATGACTTCAGCAAGGCCCTGAGCTTTACTGATGAAAGCTAGTGATGCCAATTGTCCCCTGATGGATTTAATCCCTAAACCCCTGTCCCTCTGATGGACGCAAAACTGCATCAGGTGAGCACCCGGGACTGGCCAGATATCTTGTAGCCCTGCAGAACCTCTAAAAACCCGGAATTGCAAATCTCATAAGCCCTTCTAGTGCTTGGCGCCAAAGCTAATTGGATTGTCCTACTGGCTTCATCCCTCCAAGCTGCCACAGGTCCTGGGGCATTCACACTGGCCAGGGATCAGCCTCCGAAGCAAGCTTGCAGAAACGCTCCATCTGTTGGTGAGACAGAGCATCCACCACCCCATTGCACACTCCTGGCACGTGCTTTGCAAGGAATAACAGGTTCAAACGGAGGCAGTGAAGTGTAAAGGCACACACCAGATTCATTACTAATGCTGATTTTGAAGACAAGGAGTTGATAACATGTACCACAGCCATGTTATCACACTAGAAATGGATGGAATGGTTGGCAAGCTGCTCACCCCATAGCCAAATGGCCACTACAATGAGAAGAAACTCAAGAAAGGTGAGGCCACGACAGAGCCCGCTAGCCAACCACTCATTGGGCCACTGCTCAGCACACCAGTGCCCTCTAAAGTTTACACCGAAACCCGTATACCCTGAAGCATCTGAGGATATCTGGAGCTCCGCCTCTATTTTTAATTCCTCCCTCCAAAAAGAAATCCCATTGAAGGCTTCCAGGAAGTCCTCCCAAACCTCAAGGTCCTTCCGCATTCCTGCGGTCATCTGTGCCCTATGAACAATAAAATAGGGATAGCATTACAAAATTAGAAGCCAATGCAGCCCTATCCCCTCCAAATTAAAAATAACAACAATCTAAGACATGGCATACTATAATACAGCAAAATCAAGAAAATAATGCAACAAATGGTATACAATAAATTGCAATCTTATATCCTGACAAATTACAGTCCTGTTTCTTTCACAAAAAATACTCTCCTGAATATTTCTGTTTCACAGAGGGTTGCCAGTATGAAGTTGGCAACTGGCAGAAGACCCATAGTTGGCAGAGGATTCTCCTTGCTTGTGGCATACTGACATCACCAATGCAATGACGTAGGGCATGGCAGCAGGTGGGACATAAGGGGCAGGTATATGGGGGGCAGCCATCAATGGCTTCACTTCTGGGGAAAACAGATGTGACCTGCATGGAGTGCAATCAGAAAAGTAGAGATGGGGGGCAAAGGATTCCTGCACCCACAGGGGATTGATGGCTGTGTGATGATGTCACTGCTGGTGTGGCAGGAAGTGAAATTATCAAATCACCTGCAGTGCTCTAGCATTCAGCCAAAACTCACTGGATAGCTCCCCATCCCCCCATTTGTTTCTTGCTTCTCACCTGAGTGGCAGCGAGAATGGCCAGTGGGTAGCAGGAGGTCTCCCACCAAAGCAGGGGACCTGAGTTCCCCAGTTTTACATGTTCCGTGGAATTACAGAAGGATGGGAGCACCTTCCTGCTCTTCTTAGGCAGGCCATTCCACAAGTTATAGACTGTTGCTGATTTTTCCCATTTTGGGGGGAAATCTTTGGTTTTAGTACCTATTGATATATTTATTTATTTAAGTAAGTAATACTTGATTCAGTCAAGGTTTAAGGAATTCTAAGCTGGAATTCACAATATTTTTGAAAAGATAAGCATGGCTGCACAAAAGCATTAACATTTGTGCTTGTATTAACTGCAACACATTTTTAAAAACACGGGAGTTAATAGTAAATTATAAATGGGGCCCCAGCCAATCTCACAAGGGGATCCCATCCTCCCATTCCCAAGTCTGATGTGGTTCCAGGCCTCACCATTTACCTTTAAGCCCAGTTGTAGTGGAGGCAGTGTTAGCATTGCCAGCCCCCAGGTGGGAGCCAGGGACCCCGCAATTTCACTGGCTGGCCAGTGGAGGTGGCCTGCCCGCAACAGCCATAACCTGGCATGATGCCCCCAAGATGATAACATCATGTAGAAGTGGCATCATCATGCTGGGGACATTATGTAGTGATGCTCTGGTATTATGCCCAAAATGTCAGAGTGTTGCCGTGTGACATCCATGGCATGATGACTTTACTTGACATCATCACATTGAGGATGTTGTGCATGGTAACACTGCCCCACTCTCCTCACTCCAAGAAAGCTCCAACCCCCTCCCCCGCCTGTGAGGTGGTAAGATGTGGCAACCACAGCCAGTGCCAGGGAGCTACCAGTGCAGCCAGGTCTAAAGCAGTTCCTGGCATATGTTGTGACCTGACCTGGGACAGGTCTGGGCCTGATCCATTGCTGCAGTTGGGCTCGGAGTAGTTCCCAGCTTCACTGGCCACCATGGCCAGACCTGGAGAGACTCCAAGTATCTGCTGCCACAGTGGCTGGGCTGGGAGCAATTCCTGGTGTTCACTGCAGCTGAATCTAGAGTGGTTCCTGGAATTCACTGTCAATGTGGCCAGGGGAAGCTCATGGAGTCTTCCATTGTCAGCTCTACATGATCAAAATAAGTTCATTATCTTTGTATCCACAGACAATACTCTATTTTTTTTTGGGGGGGGGAGTTAAACCCACTAATATTTTTTACGGTTTCAGATTTTTCTGCAAACGCCAAGGGGGGTTGTCCCCCAAGTTTGCAGGAAAATCTGTTTAGTGTCAGTGTGGTCCAGATCCATGGATTTATATATCTGCAATGGAAGGCATGTGTCTTTACAATTATGTTCCAGTTGATACCACTGTATGTAAGCAGATGACTGCTGGATCAGACAGTGGTCCATGTAGTCCAGCATCCTGTCTCATACAGTGGCCAGCAGTTCCTTCTGACAGTCAGCAACAGGGCATAGAGGCTTAGACCTTCCCCTGATGTTGCCTGCTGGATCTGGGATTCAGAGGTTTAGTGCTTCAGTCAGTATGGTTAGTAACCACTGATAGAGTTATCCTCTGTCAATCTGTCTAATCGCCTTTTAAAGCTGTTTATTCTTGTGGCCATCTCTACATCCTCTGGCAGAATTAGACAAGGGCAGTTTAAGTCCCTCCATCACTTTTTTTTCCAGCTTTGTAATGTTGACCTTCATTTTCTGCTTGTAATTATTTGTTTTAAGCACTAGTCTTTGTCATTTTGTTTGGGATGAAGCCCTCATGGTGCCCAGCAAAAGCCTTAGTAATTTATATGTTATTGCAATAAACCAGTGTCTAATGTGCACAAGTAAATTCATAAATATATATGACCTGATTATAAAAATGGGCCTTTTCTAAATAGACTGTGATGTGAAGAAAATATGTGTTTGGCTCCTCACCCCAAACTATAAAGTTTTTCTTCTTACTACAAAATGAAACAATTTGAAGTTCAAAATGGAAATCTGTGGCTGATAGTATTTTTGTTCTACTAAGTGCATGTATTATGCATCTGTGTGCTCAGGGTTATAAATGTGCTTTGAGCTTGCTGTAATTTATAAGACTTCACTTTTGGCTGATTTATAGGGAATTTCATTAATCTCTACAGCACAGGGACCTTGCAGTGAGCAGCAGATTGAAAATGAACCCTGGGCTGGGGTTTTTAGGAGTACCAGAAATGAATCAGCACTGAGAGACTTTGAATGGTAATGATCATTTGCAGAGTCGAAAGGTCTTTTTTCACTTACACTAAGATCTGAAGGAAACATTTTTTGAGGTAACAGTAAAATTGCCAATCCTGCAGCTATGGGAGATATATTTTTTTCTGTCATTTAAATAGCCATTCTTTATTCCTGTGTTCAGCACACATTTACTAATGAGAGTTTCTTGGCTCTGCTGCAACCAAATACAAGGATAGAGGAGAGTATCAGGAAATCAGATGAGTCTGCTTAACAGCAAGAGAGAGCTGATGATCAGCAGTTCACAGAATCTTCTTTTTATCTACTTTACTAAATAAGCAAACAATAAGCATTATTGTCAGCATCTGTGTACAGTAGTAAAAGTTTTCCTTACACTATGACCGATTTCCCACTCACCTCACGCCGTTCTCACCATCCTCTTCTCAGCAGGGCTTCCTTCTGTTTTCACATTATCTGCCCCAGGGCTGCAGCTAGTGTCGGCTTCTTTGCACCGCAAACAGAAACTGGTTTTTAGAGGTTTCTGTTTGCGGCGTGAAAGCCGACGCTAGCTGCAACCCTGGGGCAGATAATGTGAAATCGGAAGGAAGCTCTGCGAGAAGAGGAACATGAGAACAGCATAAGGTGAGTGAGAAATCGGTCTATGCCTCAGTTCTACACTGTATTCCATTGGTGACTGTCCCTTGGTGCAGCTGCAACAAGTGGCACAGGCAACCAGGATTTGGGACACTTAAGACAGTAGTTGAGAACTCAAGCCAAAGCTGGTTGTAGATCTGTCAGTCCTTGAGGAACCACCATGATGCCATCAATCAGCTGTTGCATTACAGTGTTTCTTGTGGGTTCTCCACGCTTGGTTCCCCCCCACACACACATACACACCCCTTATTTGCCCCCCAAGGTCGGAATAAAGAGTTGGACACAATACATTGGAATAAAATTGGGCCACTTTATTAACTTAACAGTATAAACAGCAAGGGCACCCCACCAGCGGCCTGGCCAGGGCTAGGGGTCACCATGACCACTCCCCTGCCATTAACGGGCGAGAGACCCAGCCCCCCGGCCGGAGCTTAGCAACTCAGCTCCCTCCAGGCAGGCCCAGCAGGGAAACCCGCACCAGAGGGCCCAAACCCAGACGCACATCTCGCCGGAAAGGCACCCTCTAGCCGAGCCTCCTGGACAGTCTGCATTCTCCAAACCCGGGTCTCCAAACCCAAGGTTGATCATGCCAGATCCCAAATTCCCCAAAAGGGGGATGCTTTGCAGTCCTCCCCTAGCCACGTAGTGTCCTAAACCCCAAAAACCTGCAAACTAAAGTGACCACCTATTTAAAGTCACCATCCCTAAGCCAATTCCACAATCCACTGTAATGCTGTGCAGGTTAGGCAAAAAACACACCCCAGCAACAGCCAAACAGCCGGAGCGTAAAAAATTCCTACCCGGCTCCTCAAATGAGGCAACCAGCAAAGCCTACATAACATACAGGGTGGGCAGGAGGGCCTGGAAGGGAGCGCAGAGCTAGCTGTTAACACGGCTATGCTCCGCCCCCCCGAATTGCGCGCCCAAACGGGCAAACTCCTCCTCCTCCCAGGGAGGCAAACGGAGCGAAAGCAGCCTAGCAGCTAAGCTGCAGGCTGCACGCTCTAGATTGTAGAAAGGATGTTTTTATATACATTAAAATGTAACTGCAACACTATCATTCCTATGTGAACAGTTAAAACACTTGACCCCACCTAGAGCTTCTGTCCTTTCAAAATCTCTCTCCTTACAGTCTAGTTACTTCTTGTTTTCTGCTGACTGCCCTGTTTTCTCACAGCATTCCTATATAAAATGGTTTAATTATCTAGGGGAGGGGGGAGTACCTTAGCAATTTTCTTCTTGATGTTATAGCATGCCAAGTTACTGATATTTGATGTTCATTTGTTATTAGCATTATTTTGTAGCTGTGTTATTATAGGAAAATAAAATTCTGAGTGTTGATTTTAGCTTGTTTAAAGCAAGGCAGAGAAAGCAACTTAAGCACAAGAGCTAGAAATTTACCAGTGATTTGATACTGTTGTTGTTATGCCAATAAAAGTTCAGTGACTGTGACTGTGTGACTGTGTATCACAAGAAAAAATTGCCAGGCAAAAGACAAAAGGAAGTAATAAGTTGAACTTAAAAAAAAAAAAAAACAGAAAAAGGGGGGGGGAGAAGATTGGGACCTTACTGAAGATTTACTTCTGAATAGAAGTAAACTAATTTCTTACCCTTGGTCAGTTTTTAAGGGGAGTATATAACTCTGTTAAGTGTTGTGTGCAACCCTCTTTTCAATTCTACTTGCATCTTAATCAGAAACGTGGGTTTTCAGTAAAAGGGCTGCTGTTACATTTGCATCTGCTTGTGCAGCATTCCAGATTTAGTAAACTAGAAGAGGCACTGAGAGAGTGCTTATATCTCACTACATCATAGGGCTGCCAGGTCAGTGTTGGAAAATACCTGGAGATTTTGAGGGTGGAACCAGGAGTTTGGGGAGGGGTGGGGCCTCAGCATGGTATAATGCCATAGAGTCCATCCTTTAAAGCAGCCATTTTCTCCAGGGGAGCTGATCTCTGCCAGCTGGAAATCAGTTATAAAAGCAGGAGATCTCTAGGCCCTACCTGGAGACTGACAGTTCTACAGTACAACTGTAGAACATTTCTGTCTCCTACACTGAACTTGATTTGGTGATATATTTGGTGACATGGTCAGCCATTTCCTACATGCACAGGCACACACTACAGACATGTAGGTAGCAGTGTTCCTTCCCTCTAAGCTGAGTTTGCATGAACTAGCTCACAGATTTTTATCCTCCAGCTCACTCATTTTTGCTTTAGCTCAGGAAAAATGGCCTCAGAACACAATAATTTATGCAGCAGCTCACAACTTTAATGCCAGTAACTCACAACTTTAATAGCAGAAGCTCACAAAATAGAATTTTTGCTCACAAGTCTCTGCAGCTTAGAGGGAACATTGGTAGGTAGGTATCTCACCGAGTTAGGACAAACATTATACTCATCATGTTACAGCTGTAATCTGTAGCACAATTTACTATCTGAAATCTTAAGAGCAGCATAGATAAGATGCCTTATCTATTCAAGGTACAAGTATGTAAGTCTAGCGTCCTTTACGTGTTATGGCCACCAGTTCTTAGATTGCAGATATCCCTATCATGTTTTTAAAATATTGATATTGTGATGCGTCTTAACTCAAATGATCTTCAGCGTTCTACTGTGTACATTCTGTGTTCTGAAGGCTACTAATATAAGTGCCCTATTTTAATTTTTTTAGAAGATTTGCTATGAATTGATACTAAATATCAGTTAGTGGTTTCCATATTATGTAACTGAGAATGAATCATGGGCTAAAATAAATAAATCCAGTATTCTTACCAACATTATGCCCAGGCAGATGAGTCTCTTTAAACCCTGCTTTCTGCTATAGCAGAAAGCTGCAAAAACAGCTGAATGGCTGGGGATCCCCACCACTCAGCTGTTTCAGGCTTCTTATGACGTCCCTTTAAAATTTAAACTACTTTGCATTGTTCAACTGTTTAAAGGGACTTTCTTTGGCAGCTAGCTCCTGAGGCTTGCTGCGCAATAAATCCCCCCTTAAACAGCTAAATGGGGTGAAGCAAAGTGTTTCATGTTGCTCAGCTGCTTAACAGAGCTTTCTTGGACAGCTGGCCCCTGGAGCTCATTGTCAAATCAATCCCTTTTAAACAGCTAAGAGTCATGAACCAAACCACTCCACCCTCAGTGGTTTAAAGGGGGTTTCTTTAAACAGCTGAGCCTCATGGAGCAAATGCTCAGTTTCACATGGCTCAGCTCTTTAAAGGGACTTTCTTGGGATCAGCTCTGAGTCATTTAAACTAAACATGTATTTGAATACTATACCTTGAACAAAACTTTGTTGGTCTTAAAAGGTTCCACTGGACTTGAACCTTGTTCTTCTACTTCAAACCCACACAGCTACCCACCTAAATCTTTCTTCATAAGTTGTTTGCCACCTGCATGGATAGTTGTAAATATTGAATTTTATGTCCAGTTCCTTTGAAGAAATCATACCTGAGAAATTATAGATGTGGGATTAAATGTATCTTAATATTTGGGGCTAATATAATACTTAGTTTTCTCCCTCTCCCTTTTTTTTCTTTCAGAATATTGGAGCTCCTGAAGGACCAACACCAAACGAATTATGAATGTTGAACAAGATGACCTTACATCCACAGCAGATAATGATAGGTCCTAGGTTTAACAGGGCCCTATTTGACCCCTTGCTTGTGGTTCTACTGGCTCTTCAACTTCTTGTGGTGGCTGGTTTGGTTAGAGCTCAGACTTGCCCTTCTGTCTGTTCCTGTAGTAACCAATTCAGCAAAGTAATTTGTGTGAGGAAGAATCTGAGAGAGGTCCCTGATGCCATCTCTACTAATACACGGTTATTGAATCTCCATGAGAATCAGATCCAAATCATTAAGGTGAATAGTTTCAAACATCTGAGGCATCTAGAAGTCTTACAGTTGAGCAGGAATCACATTAGAACAATAGAAATAGGGGCTTTCAATGGTCTGGCTAATCTCAATACTTTGGAACTCTTTGACAATCGTCTTAGCACCATTCCAAATGGGGCTTTTGTATACCTGTCAAAACTAAAGGAACTTTGGTTGCGAAACAACCCCATTGAGAGTATCCCTTCTTATGCTTTTAATAGAATTCCTTCTCTGCGAAGGTTGGATTTGGGGGAATTAAAAAGGCTTTCATATATCTCAGAAGGTGCCTTTGAAGGTTTGTCCAATTTGAGGTATTTGAACCTTGCTATGTGTAACCTTCGGGAGATCCCTAACCTCACACCACTTGTAAAACTGGATGAGCTAGATCTTTCTGGGAACCACTTAACTTCTATCAAGCCAGGGTCCTTTCAAGGGTTAATGCACCTCCAGAAACTGTGGCTGATTCAATCCCAGATTCAAGTGATTGAAAGAAATGCCTTTGATAACCTTCAGTCACTAGTAGAGATCAACCTGGCCCATAACAATCTAACATTACTGCCTCATGACCTCTTTACACCTCTCCGTCTAGAAAGAATCCACCTGCATCACAACCCTTGGAACTGCAACTGTGATATCCTGTGGCTCAGCTGGTGGATTAAAGACAAAGCACCCTCTAACACTGCATGTTGTGCCCGTTGCAACACACCTCCTAGCTTGAAAGGAAGGTACATCGGTGAGCTGGACCTGAATTACTTTACATGCTATGCTCCTGTAATTGTGGAGCCACCAACAGACCTCAACGTCACTGAAGGCATGGCTGCTGAGCTAAAATGCCGAGCATCAACATCCTTGACCTCTATATCTTGGATTACTCCTAATGGGTCTGTTATAACACATGGGGCTTATAGGGTTCGGATTTCTGTGCTTAGTGATGGCACATTAAATTTTACAAGGGTGACTGCGCAAGACACAGGCTTGTATACGTGCTTGGTGAGTAACTCCGTTGGGAATACCACAGCTTCTGCCACACTCAATGTAACTGCACAGGAGTGTATTACTTACTTTTCAACCATCACAGTAGAAACTGTGGAACCTTCTCAGGATGAGGCACGGACCACAGAGCAGGTTTGGCCCACACCAGTCACTGAATGGGATACCACCAACGCAACAACTTTTCTCACACCACAGAGCACAAGGTCAACAGAAAAAACATTCACTATCCCTGTGACAGATGCAAGCAATGGGATTCCAGGAATAGATGAAGTTATGAAAACTACCAAAATCATAATTGGTTGTTTTGTGGCAATCACTCTCATGGCAGCAGTGATGTTGGTCATTTTTTACAAAATGAGAAAACAGCATCACCGACAAAATCATCATGCTCCAACACGAACTGTAGAGATCATTAATGTGGATGATGAGCTTACAGGTGATACACCTATAGAAAGTCATCTTCCCATGCCAGCAATAGAGCATGAGCACCTAAATCACTATAACTCCTATAAGTCTCCTTTCAACCACACAACAACAGTTAACACAATAAATTCAATACACAGTTCAGTGCATGAACCATTATTGATCCGAATGAACTCGAAAGACAATGTACAAGAGACTCAAATCTAAAACATTTGCAAATTTAAAGGGGGAATTTAAAACAAAAAGACAGTTTATTAAAAAAATGACACAAATGACTGGGCTAAATCTACTGTTTCAAAAAAAGTGTCTTTACAAAAAAGAAATTTATTTATTAAAAAATTCTATTGTGCGCGAAAACAGACAAAATTATGTGTATTCCTCAGAACCTCTTTTTGCTGCACTTATTTACCTTACTTCTTTCCTGACCCTTTCTTCTTCCCTTGTCCTAATCCCATTTGCCATATTTTTTCATAGAACAACTTGATTCTCTAAAGAACTGGTCTAGGAATTTTTGTAAGAATTCTGTTAACGCTTTGGGAATTTTTATGGTGAATTCTAGTGGTGAGATTGGGTCTATTTTGTCTTTTTTCATTTCATTTTTTTCTCATGCCCTTTTTGAAATGGTTCAACAGGGAAATGAATGTTAGCAGTAGATTCATAAGAACAATCAAGAAACAACAACAAAATAACAAATCTTTTCTTTTAATTTTTTCATATAATTACCTGTTCTGTATTTCCTGGAAGGACCATTCTGTGGAAGACGAAACAAAAATCCAAGAAATTAATTTTCATGTGAGCATCTATAAAACCCATGATCTTTTAAACAATTCTAGAACCAGGATTTGTAGTTCAAACACTAAAAATAAGATTATAAATAAAATATTGTTGTTTTTTTCTGTACTTGGACACCGCTCATTTTTAATGTGGTTTTAACTGTTAAAAGGTGGATCAAAATTTACAGGTTTTTTCCTGCAGTGTTGGTTTCCCCTCTTTAAAAAAAGGAAATATTTATAGTAAGAGTATTGGTTGAATGTTTTAAATTTTAACAGGGAGTGATCAAATATTTTCTTTTAGAATTAGGGATGCTTCCAAAATTCTTGTCATCCATATTTTACCTGGATTTTTGAGTTCTAATTTTACTGGTCTTCTTTCCAGAACTGATTAATTAGGAATCCTTTGTTTGGTTTGTTATTTTCAGCAGGTTTTTAAAAAGGTCATTCATACACAACTTGAGGCTCTTCAAGTTCATATGCGCCTTTCTCCACTTCTGTGTTATTGATGTATATGTACAGATTGATAAAACACTGCAAAAAAGAAATCTTCATGTGATTTTATTTACAATTGTATCAGCATTCTTTCTGTGTGGTATGGAAATGCATTTATGTATACCACACACACGAAAGTATATTGATGCTATCATACTTAATACTATCACATCAAGGGTGCTTTTTGCAGAATTTTATTAATGCACATGTGTTAATTCAGATGTTACAAAAAGATACAAATGAACTGAAGTAACTGGAATGTGCATCAAACTATGCATGATCCAGTTCTGGAACTAATTATAGAAATTCTCTTGGATAAACAGTGCAGAGGGAAATTCTGGAACAGTACAGAAATGGAATGGGGAACTCTGCTTGCTTATACTTAGCATATCTATAATACAACTTACCACATCTGAAAGACAATAGCCACAATTAAACACAGCACTTATTTCAACGGGCTGAAGTGTACTTAAGGAAACCCCTTCTCATGTGTGGGAACTGCTGCTTTCCTCATTTTCTAACAAGAACCATGCAAGGGAGTAGCACAACAAGGAATCTTCCTATATGGGCCAGGCCATGCAGTGCAGTATCAATACTGCAACAGCATCCATAAGGTAAGATAGGACCTGTAGGGGATTATTGCCCCTGCAAATATCCTCCTCCTCTGACTTTGCCAGTGTTTTCCAGAATAAAAAGGAAGGTTCAGGTTTCACATGTCTGATTCTATAACATTGGAAGTTCTGCTCCTTCTACTTATTACTGGTCGTAGAATTAATATCCTTTACAAAAGTCCTCGGTCCCATTTATTTTGATTGTACAAAAGAAGTCATAGCTGTAAATTTGAAAGATATTTAATTACACGACTCAATTAAAATATGCCTGAGCATGGTGAGCTAAGAAATACAATCAAGGTATTGAAACTCTCCAGGGAGCAGTGTTCAACAACAGGGAATGAACAAATAAATGAAGATTGTCTACCTGATTACTTTGGTCAGAGAAATGGAAGGAGAAGCAGTATTACAGTTCCCAAATAACAGAACATTTTGCTTTAGGGACACTTTGCATGTTTAAAGAAAACACAAGTTTTCACATTTCCATGGTGTCCTTTGACCATGTCTTTCTGTATTGTAAAAAAGAGAGACACATCTTTGCTATGTCTTGCCAAAACTCTACCTCCTTTTCCAACGTAACAGCAAAGTGATGGTTATAGTGATGTGGAAATGTGGAGACCTATTTTTTTAATCACATGTGAAATCCCCCTTAATAGAATCATTTTTTGATTAAACTGATTTTTTTTATTAAAACAGGTAACAATTTTTCAGTCATAGAACTCCTTCTAAGAAACTTGTTTATTCATTTGTTTTATAAAGCTTGCTTATTCATTTGTTTTATAACTCCCCCCCATCCCAAGGCATGACTATGTCTTACCTATGTCACTAATTAATTTGGAACTGTGTTCAAAAACAGACTGTTCCAGTTGGAAAATCCCTGAGCCCTCATGAGCTGGGTCCAACCCTGGAACAAAGATACTTACACAAACTGCAGCCCCAATGCAGGAGCTGACATTAATGGATCTCTCAGTGACATCTGCCTCATATATTTGACCCAAAAGAGATGCACAATGAAACCTAGTTATGCTTCTCTTTCAGGATCTCTCTCTGGTCCTGGTGCCGGAAATCTTTGACAGCTTCTCCACCATTTAAAATTATTTGTTACCTTTTACTACCTTCTCATGGAGGAGAACCCCTCAGTCCTAATGTTTTCCAGCAGTTTAATCAAATGGAAAATATCTCAACAACTGCCACCACTGAAGTCTTGTTGAATGCTATAAACTACAGAGTACAAGCCAAGAAGAAGAAATATCTGTTCTCATCTAGACCATAAACTTATTTTAAATGAGGCAGTTAACCAAACAATCTAGGCAGGACATATTATTAGGACCATGTGTACAAGCAAACAGAAAAGCTTATCAGAATATATATAATTGCAATACAATAATATATATAATGAAAGAATACAACAAAAAAGAGAATTTAATAGGGAAAATAGATGAAATAATATAATGAAAGAAAGAACATTATAGGGGAAAAAGAGATGACTTGTGCTGCTTGTCTGTTAAATATGATACCACAGAGTTCTTTACTCTTGCACTAAAAAAAAAAAGGTAGTCCCCTTTGCAAGCACCAGTCGTTTTCGACTCTGGGGTGACGTTGCTTTCAAAATGTTTTCACAGCAGACTTTTTACAGGGTGGTTTGTCATTGCCTTCCCCAGTCATCTACACTTTCTCCCCAGCAAGCTGGGTACTCATTTTACCGACCTCGGAAGGATGGAAGGCTGAGTCAACCTGGAGCTGGCTACTTGAACCAGCTTTCACTGGGATCGAACTCAGGTCATGAGCAGAGGGCTCCGACTGCAGTACTGCAGCTTTACCACTTTGCGCCATGGGGCTCTTGCACTACTTTTGTTTTAATCTATTTCATAAGGTTTCAAAACGAAGTCCCTTATAGGTCACCAGAGCAATGGGTAGTTCCAAATAAACTATATGGTGAGTAGACTCACTGGGGAGTGAAAGAGGGAAATGAACTCCTTGAGAGACTTGAGTCCCATCTCTTCACAGAGAAAAGTCACTCCTTCCAATGGGTATCCACTTCTTTCACATTGTGGACCAATGGGTGACTGATAAGTACTCAGAGGCTGTAAATGAAGGATTTGTGAAAATCCAATGGAATTCGATACCTCTTTATAAAAATTGAACTATATAAAAGAGATTAGCTAAGCATTAGCAGTTCAGCCAAGACATCATATACATGACAACATCTTATCGTGCTTTATGAATTGCAAAAGCCACACAGATTAGAATGAATCATTTCTGGTCAACAGTTATTACAATAGTGGTGCTTGGAAAGATATTTTGGAAAGGGCAGAGTCCATGGTTCAAGGGGCTATACTGTCGCTTATTGAGAGAGTAAACACTTTACTTACAGAGGATCACAGGTTCATCTCCTGGTATCTCCAGTAAATGGTCTCACATATGAGGTGTTGGGAAAATCCTAGAGAACTGCTCTGAGTCAGAGTAGGTGACATGGGAACCAATGGTCCTGTCTTAGCATAAGGGCTTTTTTCCCCCAGTGAGTGTTTATGCCCTTGAAACTAAAGACAATTAGCAGAAGTATAGCCTTCCTAAAATCACAAAACCTGCAATAGAATCCAAGCAGTCTTCAGGTAAAAGGACACACTACCAAAGACTGGATTTCATTTCCATTCACTGAATCAGTTGTTTAATTCATGTCATTGAATCATTTTTGATTTTTTTTTTATTTCAGGGGTAATAAAATGAATTCCACACATGGAGAAAAGATTGTGTGTAGGTATTATGTATTTTATTATGATATGGAGTACAATTGTTGAAAAATACATCACTTTACATAGACCACGTTCAAACATTACCCAGAAGAGTCCCCTGCCTGGAGCCAGGTAGGACCTGGCAACCCTACTTTGAGCCCAGAGGAAAATGATGTGGGGAGGAGACATTCCTACTTTTTTCTGTTGGTTATTGGAGGATATCTGCCCTTTTCCCTGGTCACACACCTAGAAGAGGAAGAGAAAATTGAGGCCTGTTTGCTGCTACCCTCTATTTCTATATGCCTTCAAAGATATACTAAACCATTTTTTCCTCTGAAACTTTAAAAGATATATGATTGTGGATTCAAATTTGAAGTGTCGAGGCTCTGGCCAAAGAGTGAACCATGAACTACAACATGAAAGAAATATATCATTCTTGCCTTCCACTGCACCACTATATATGCACATTTTATTCCTGTATAACATTTTCTTTCCAACAGTGGGTTAAATCAAAGTCATTCCAATAAGGTACAGAGAAATCATACAAAGTACAGACATATTCTTATCTTCTACTGCACCACTATATGCATGTTTTATTCCTATTTAACTTTTTCTTTCCAACAATGGGTTAAAGTCATTCCAATAAGGGCTTCAAAACCTATGTGCATATAAGTTCCAGTTTGTTGGCAGCATGGGAAAAAATGCTGAACAAGTTGGGCAAGAATGTTTGAAGAACAAATCCCCAAAAGTCACTTTGCCATTCACAAGCTGATTGCATGCACTAATTTCTGAATGTGCATCTGCAAATAATCTGGCCATCTCTGTGTCCTAGCATTTTAAAAATAAATTAAGTAAATCTGTTTAGCCCCATAAGTCTACATGAGAGAGTCTTCACTTATAAATATATTTGATATGCCTCTCATTAAAACCATGTGCCTGTGGCCAGATTCATTGGAAACTTTACTAAATCTATGGCAAAAGTCGAGAAGAGAGTGATGAAACATAAAGTATCAACAAGACCATCCAGCTGTAGGTACCATACTTCATAGTGGACCCTCTTGCTCATGGTAAGTAGCTGCAATAAAGAACATATTGTCAGTCTGAGAATAATGAAATTCACATTTCAGTCTCCATGTAATCTATCTTCAAGATGCTTTCCCTTCTTATCAATCCTATACGTGGTTTTCAGTCCCAATTTGGTAAAATGAGGCAAAATAAGAGTTTTAACACTTTCTATTCAACACTTACAGGTTGAGCAAATTCAAAATAATCAGAAAAGAGTTATCAGTGGTTGTTTATTCGGTCTGTGAATGGACTAAAACACTAAATGTTACTTCAATGTAGAATGGTTGCCCCTTAAACTGTTAGGTGAATGTCAAAGGCAGACGGTCAAAGCAGAAAAGAAGTTGAGAGGAATGACTATGAATCACACTATGCAGATGATACTACAAATAGAGTACAAGTTAGAGGGATTCCTCAGTGGAACAGGCTTCCTTGGGAGTTGGTGGGCTCTCCTTCCCTGGAGGTTTTTAAACAAAGTCTAGATGGCCATCTGACATCAATGAAGATCCTGTGAATTTAGGGGGAGGTGTTTGTGAGTTTCCTGCATTGTGCAGGGGGTTGGACTAGATAATCCTGGAGGTTCCTTCCAACTCTATGATTCTTTGATTTTATAATATTCTATGATTCTGTAATATTCAACAATCTCCCAGGAACACTTTACAAAATTATCATTTCCTCTGCATCCTGAAAAAGAATATAGACACTTCTAACAGTATAAAAATCTAAATCAATTTATCTAAACAAAGTGTAGATATTTCCTATAGCCAGTTTATTTGCTCATTTATCATGAATAATTTACTGTAATAATTTTCAGCTAATCAAAATAAATATCACATTGTGATGTTGTCAACTCAACAACTGTGGATGCAGTTTGTTTAACATATCTGATTTATCTCAGAACTATTTGTCCAAATAATTGGACTCATTCCAGCAGACAAGATGTATACTTTGAACTCCATTATCCTAAAACTACTTTCTAACCCAGAAGCTTGTGCATGAAAATTATATCCAAAATTAAATTTTGTTAGTCTTAAAGATGCCACTGGACTCACATTTTGTTTTAATACATTCATTGTATTTCTTAAACCATTTGCCTTTCAATTGTTCTCTATCAAAACTACCAGTATTTTTCATATTGCTCATGTAAGACAAAAGGTTTTTGATTTTGTGTTTTTAGTAATAAGGAAAATGGTTGTGTCCAACAGACTCCTTTTTGTTTGTGGGTGCTCCACAGTAGTATTCCTTTTCCTTCAGTAAAAGCATTCATTGTTTCTAAGCACTCATTATTTCTCTATCAAAATGTTGTGTGGACTGAACTGTCACTGGATGAAAGTAATGCATAGAAAATTGTTACTGTGAAATATCTAATGCATCTATCTATATGTAGCCATGAGGAACAAGCTCATAGAGAAAGATCTTTAGGGGCACTTAGAAGAAGCACCAAAAGAGCATTTAGAGATGCACAAGCTGGGGGACCCATGAGGAATCGTGGGAGGACAGTAGTCATTTGGTTCTCTAAGCTTTCAGGGACAGATTTATCCCTCCTCCTTTCTCATTAATTGACACTAAGTTATGCTTAATACTAAGTTATGCTTAATACTCAGTCCCTTCTGAAGTATTGTTAATATCCAGCAGACAGCTTTTAAATGGTTTTTTCCATTTGGCCAATGCACAAAGTCAGATTTCCCCCCCCCTGCAAACTTCAGTAGTATAATGAATATGTAGAGACCCCGCCTTCCTTTGTAGGGGTTACATTGTATGGCTCTCATTGTCCACTTGGGAGTCAACCGCTCTACTATGCATACATCAACAACACATTAGAAAAAAGATATTTTGTTGTCAACCATCAATTTCAAGCAGTAGCAGAGTTACCGTGTACTACAAAGATAGCTGGTGTGGGGAGGTGGGCAAAAACAAAATTACACCTACTGTGATGCCCACAGGAGCTGATACTCTCCAATCAAATTAATGGTTCATGCTCGTGCAGGTCAGCAGCAGGACTGTAACCAGTAGTGGGGTGCTAAGGGTGGCACCCCCTATAGAATTTGCTGCACCCCCATGGTTCATACTCTGCAGCTGGACACCCCACCAGTCACATGCACCCACCCCTTAGCCTCCACTCGCTACAGCCACTCATGGCTTGCCATGTGGCTCCTTGTCTGGGTTGTGCAGTGGTAGCTTCCCTGCCATGCTGCACAGCTCATGCAGGCAGAGCCACTACCAGTTTGCCACTACCTCTTCCTTATCCCAATACCTGAGGGAGAAAAGCAGGTGGACCACAAAGCCAACTGAGTAGGTTGATGCAAGCACACTCAATGGGAGCCCCTGGAAAGGAACAGGAGGTGTTTCCCAATAAGCCAAGGCTTCAGTGGCAATGGAGAAGACTCCAAGACACATCAGGCTTCCATAATGAAGAAAAACCCTAAGGAGTCCCACCTTTGGAAGCTTAATCTCCAAGTTTGTTTTAATGCTTCAGTTGCAACACTTTGCTCCTCCTCTCCTTTACCAGAATGGGGTCTCACTGTGGGGATTTTGATTTATAGTTCTAAATTGGTGGGGTGGATTAGAAAGCCCTGGGGTTCACATTCTTGTATTGTGAATAGTTATGTGTAACTGCTCTTTAGCCTGTAAAGTCTGGGGCTTGGGTGCCCATTTCAATTTAATTTAATTAGGGTCCCCTGGTACATCCCCCAGAAAAAATCCTAGCTACAGGGCTGTTCAGCTGAGGTCTATAACATAACTGAACTGATTTCTCACTAGCATTACTCTGCCTCCAGGCTTCTGTTTCCCCCCAGCACAAGTGATCGATTTCTGACCAGTTGTTCTGCAGGCACATTTTGATGCAGGGCTCATTCCAATTCCTTGGCATCACAATCCTTAAAAGACAGCATCAGAAAACCACACGGGGAACTGGAGGGAGCCCACATCAAAATGCACTCGTGCAACAACTGGTGGAAAATTGATCACTGGCACCAGGGAAAACAGAAGCCTGGGGGCAGTGCAACACTAGTGAGAAATTGGTCTTGATGTAATGTGCTTAGACTTTTTCCTTGGCTTTTGAACTAATAAAGAAAAAAAAAGAACTGAAATAACTTATCAAATACTTATTTTCTTTTAGAAAAGTTATTTTATTTTATTGAATCCAGTCCAACACAAGGGGAACATAGGCAACATACGGGAAACAAATAACAGAAATACAAATCCAAAATACAAGAATCCAATTTATATCATTGGATGCATATAACAAACAATTTACAAAAATAATACATAATATGCTAGGTATTAAGAAAAAGCCTACAATTTATTCTATTAGGCAAAAAGGAAATATTCCCAAACAATTCCAAAACCAGGGCCCAAAGCAAATCATAATCTATAACCAAATTAGTATCTTTTTTGAAGAAAGGGTTATCCATTGTCTTACCCATTACAGACTGGTCCCATAACTTATCATACCACATTTCAATCTTGGGAGTATGTGGGGGTTTCCAATTTATAGCAATCGTCATATGAGCTATCGCCAACATTGTCGAGATTAAAGATTTCTGATCTTTACTCACCAATTTATCAGGTTAGATATCAAATAAAACCAGATCCTTTCCCAATCATTTTCCTCTAGCTTTTGAGGTAGCATTAAGTTCCGTTTAATATAAGAGGGTGGATATAAATGAAGAGTGTGCATTAAATAATTGTATATTTTAGAAAGCAAACCTTTCTTACTAATGCCCTCATCTTTAAGCAAGACCTCAAATGTTGCCAATTCATATCTAATGATTTCTTTCCTCTGAAGAGAATATACCATATTCTGAACTTTAAGGTATTGATACCAATTGATATTGGCTCCTAATTTCCCTTCTGCTTGTTCCTTAGTAATAATATTGTTCCCTTGAATCCACTCCTCAATTCTATCCAACCCCTTAATCCCCCATGGAAGACTAGAGTTAGCCTTAATGAATTGTAGGAACCAATCTTAATTGAAAAGAGAAATACTAGAGAAATACCCGGTGCAGTCCACTTCCTTAGCTTATCCCATATTCTTAATGAATTTTCCAGGAAGGGATTTGCTGGTATAGAACATGATCTCTTCTGACGTTTAGATCAAAAAGTTCCTCTCAAAGAGAAGGGGAAAACATACTTTTGTTCAATACTGATCCAAACTTCTACTGGATTTGTCCTAATCATTTTAACTGTTTGGGCAAGATTAGTTGCATAATAGTAGATTCTTTGATTGGGTATTGAAACCCGCCCCCCCTTCTTGATGGGTCTGCACATTTTTGAAAATGTAATCCTAGGCCTAGCATTATTCCAAATAAAATGATTTAAGATTTGTTGCCATTTATTCAAAGTTTTTTTCTAAAATCATAGTCTTGAAGAAATGTCCTTGTCTCTTTAGGGTCCAGCTTCGTAGTAGCATATAATGTGGAGTAAAATTCTGAAAAAGCACCTGCCATTTCTTCTGAGGAGAAGTTCAAATTCAAGTTTATTTATATCCCGCCCTTCTCACCGAAGTGGCTCAGGGCGGCTCACAACACATAAAAATCTAACATAATTTGAATTTAAAGCATCCTACATAATTGAAACAGTAGAATAATAAAACATATAAAACATATAATGGCGGTCTATCAGAACTACACTCAGCTTCCAATGCCAGTTAATTTTAAGCCAGCCGGAAGAGGGCTGTCTTACAGGCCCCACGGAACTGACCAAGGTCCCGCAGGGCCCTCACCTCTTCTGGCAGTTGGTTCCACCAGAAAGGAGCTGTTATGGAGAAGGCCCTGTCCTTGGTGGATTGCTGGCGAGCCTCCTTTGGCCCGGGGATAATAAGCAGATTTTGAGATCCCAATCTCAGTACTCTCTGGGGAACATGTGGGGAGAGACAGTCCCTAAGATAGGCCGGTCCTAGGCCATATAAGGCTTTAATGGTAATAACCAGCACCTTGTACCAAACTCAGTATATTATTGGCAGCCAGTGCAGAGTCCAGAGCCCTGGCCGAATGTGCTCCCATCTTGGGAGCCCCAATAACAATCGGGCCGCGGCATTCTGCACTAACTGCAACTTCCGGGTTCGGCACAAGGGCAGCCCCATGTAAAGGGCATTACAGTAGCCCAACCTCGAGGTGACCATTGCATGGATCACCATTGCTAGGTCGTCGCACTCCAGGAAAGGAGCCAGCTGCCTTGCCCGCCTAAGATGAAAAAATGCGGATTTAGCAGTGGCTGCTATCTGAGCCTCCATAGTTAAGGAAGGCTCCAATAGTACCCCCAAACTCCTGACCTTGTGCGCCGCTGTCAGTGGTGCACTGTCAAAAACTGACAGGGGGATTTCCCCTCCCGGACCACGACGACCCAAGCAAAGGACCTCTGTCTGCACCGGATTTAGCCTCAGCCCACTCAGCCTGAGCCACCTGGCCACAGCTTGTAATGCCTGGTCCAAATTTTCTGGGACGCAGGTTGGCCGGCTGTCCATAAGCAGATAGAGCTGGTTGTCATCAGCGTACTGGTGACAACCCAGCCCATACCTTCGGGCAATCTGGGCAAGGGAGCGCATATAGATGTTAAATAACATCGGGGAGAGAACCGCTCCCTGTGGCACTCCGCAATCAAGCGTGTGTCTCTGGGACAGCTCACCCCCAATCACGACCCTTTGTCCCCGACCCTCAAGGAAAGAGGAAAGCCATTGTAAGGCCAACCCCTGAATCCCCACATCGGCAGGCTAGTAGCCGATGGTCAACCGTGTTGAACACTGCCGACAGGTCCAACAACATCAGTACCGCCGAGCTGCCCCGGTCCAGATTCCGTTGAAGGTCATCTACCAGGGCAACCAACACCGTCTCCGTCCCATGGCCCGGGCAAAAGCCAGACTGAAGGGTATCAAGGACAGAAGCATCCTCCAGGAAACTCTGTACCTGCATCGTCACTGCCCTCTCGATAAGTTTGCCCAAAAAAAGCAAGTTTGAGACCGACCGGTAGTGTGCCAATTCGGCCGAGTCTAATGTTGTTTTTTTCAAGAGGGGGCGGACCACCGCCTCTTTAAGCGGTGTTGGAAAATGCCCCTCCCTCAGGGATCTATTTATGATATCCCGTACAGGATATCTAAGTTCCCTCTGGTAGGATTTAATCAGCCAGGAAGGGCATGGGTCCAAATTGCAAGTTGTTGGGCATGCAGATAAGAGGATCCTGTCAGATAAGAGAAAAGCATGTGACCCAAGTTATCCTTAATATGCTTAATTTTTCTAGAATGTTTTTTCTCACTGACTTTCCAGGACAATAATTTAAGAGACTTTTGCAATTTCTGCCAATATCACTGTTTAGTATAAATCAAATTCTTCTGAATTTGTTTCAATTCCAACACATCTAAAAGATGACGTTCAGCCAGCAGCTTGCTATATATCTTTTTAGATCCTGTTTGCTTATGTTGTCTTTCTAATTTTTTAATTTTTTCCATAACTGAATCTCTTGTCTTATTTTCCTGTTTCCTCAAATTGCTAGATAGGCTAATTAATTCCCCCCTAATTACTGCTTTCCAAGCATCCCACACAATCAATGAAGAGATCTCTGGAGTGTTGTTTTCCTTAAAATAAAAAGCCAAGGCCTTTTCTATTTTCTTTGCTATTTCTGGGTTCCTACAAAACTCCTTAGATCAGGACCACCTTTTAGAGGTTGAGGAATGATTAAAACCCTTTAATATACTGTGAATCCAAGAATGGTCTGTAAGAAGTTTAGGAGCTAAGTCAACAGAAACTAAATTATTCGGTAAAGACCTCGAAACTAATAAATAGTCAATTCTATTATGTTGGTTATGGGATATAGAAAAGAATGAATAGTCCCTGGTCTTAGGATACAAATAGCACCAGCTATCAAAAAGATCAAACTTCTCTCTTTCTTATTCTTTGCACTAAGTCTAATAGTAGATTTATCCAAGTTCTTATCCATGATTACATTTAGATCTCCACCTAAAATTAACAGCCCAATCCAGACAAATGTGGTGGCTGGCCGCTCGGGTGTGGGTGGATCTATGGTGCTGCTCATTGGCTTCCAAAGGGGTATGGGGCACCAGAGCATGGCATGGCCAAGCCCCAGCCGCCACCTGTAGATGTGTAAAATTTGCTGGAGCGTGGGCTCCCAGAGCAGTGCGAGGGTGGGGACAGGAGGGGGTGCTTCCACAGGGACACCAAGGATTGGCTGGAGGTGGCCGGGTAGCCGACCCACATAACACTCAGCGGTGGAGAGAGCACTTCCTGGTGATAGGCTGCCCGCATGCCCCACCCACCTCACAAACACACCCAGCCCCATGGTGTGGCTGTGTAATCCTTGGGGAAACATCCGGTCAGCACTTACCGCTAGCTCCATGGAGCAGCCTACCCGCCAAAGGGGCAAAGCCGAGCCCCTGTCAGTGTCCCTTCCATGGGCTGCATAACCGGATGGGGTCCCAGATGCCACGGGGGCCCCCTGCCAGGACACAGTAGGCCACCCACTGTAGGCACCCATGCACCAAAGGTGCTGGCGACAGTCACCACAGCAGCTTGCGCTCATGCCCGCCCGCAGAGAATCGGACGCCCATGAGGGCACAAGACGGTTTCGAAGTGGCCGTGTGCAGGACTCGCCTCCCCCCACCCCCAGATCCCCCTTGAATAAGGACTTAATGCAATGTGCAGGGATAAGATTTATTAAAGTGCCAGGCTGCAGAGGGGCTGCTGTCCAGCCCCCTCACAGGAAGCCGCCTTGAGCTACGGTGGGCAGAGGCAGCTGCCTGAGGGGCGGAGCCATGGGGAGGCCAGTTCCCTGTCGGGCGGGTGGGTGTGGCATCCCAGATGCCCCCCACCTTGCTGAGGGGCTGCCTCAGGAGCGGCAGGAGCAGCCCCTCCGCCGGCGACCAGGGACTAGTTGATATTGGTAAGCAGCCACTCCACCCTCGCTCCCCACTCCTACGACTACCTTGCCATGGCCAGGAGACTGGACAGGTGGCCAGTGGCCATGGACACGGTCCCCTCCATCCCCACCATCCAGCGTTGGCCCGCAGCCATGGCCTTCCGCCATTCCCGGTGCCCCTCCAGCCAGTCCTGCTCTATGGCTGCCCACATGAAGGACAGGGTGATGGGGATTCTTTGAGCTGGCGATGGTTCCCAAGACCTGGGTCCCCACCACCTGCACAGCCTTCTGCATCACTGCCACCTTCTGGATCCTCCAGCAGCTCCTCATGGTTAGGGGCCGGGGGGGGGCACCCCGCAAACAAGTCTGCCGTGCCCACCCCCGCCCAAATTCCCAGCCCCTGTGGCATAGGGAGGAGATGTGGGCAGATCCAGGATCCGCAGCATGAGGAAGGCAGCTAGGACTGACCGTCTGCGTGGGGATGCCCTCCGTAGGTTCTCCACCACATCGGTCGTCAGTGCCATGGTGTGGCTACATGCGGAATGCGATGGGGTCAGACGCTGGCACAAGCAGCCAGTCACAGATGCCCCATGCCCCACGCTCATTGTCGCACCTTGAGGGGACTCAGGCTGCTCATCATCTGTGGGCATTACCATTAGAATCTGGCAGTCCCATGGTGGCGAGGACAGTGGGAGAGGTGCCAATATACTGCGGACCACCTCAATGCCATGGCCAGCTACAGCTACTGGGCGGATGAGGGGGTCCCATGATTGTCTCAGAGGATAGTGCAGTATAATCAGTATCGTGGGAGGATGGGTAGTTTCCAGCATCACGGCATGGGGATTTAACTTGTGCTTCTATACGGAGGGACCAGTGAGATAAAAGTGGAGCTGGGCTCGGTAGTCAGTGTACATTCATTCACTCCAATCTAAGAACTGTCCTGCAGGGCCGGGTCACAGTTCTGGTGCAGACTTGCTTGCATTGCCAACCCATTAAGCAGCCCTCCATCTAGCTCCTGGTTAGAAAGGACTGCAGTAGGGATAACACAGTCTGCCGCCATGCTCTCATGCAGCGTAACATCTACAAAACGAGCAGATCAATTCTGCTCCGATCTGCACTTGAGCAACTGGCTTTTCAACAGGTTTTTCAACAGCTCTAATCTATGATCCATTGCTGTTTTCTCTCCGGGAGTTCCACAAATGCATCTTGGATACCCACTTCCATTGGAGTAACATCTGATAGCAGATCTGATAAGGCACAGATTTATTGTTTGCAAAGACTCGGCAAAGTCTTTCTGGTTGACAACACTCATTGCTGCCTTATGTTCTTCTTAAGGCTCATGCGTGATCTGAGCCAGTGACTGTCTTCTTCATATCTCACTTCCGGGCAGAGAGGAGCCAAAACAACGTTCATGTAAACCGTCCTCAATAGAGCCCCAAATCATCTCCAATTCTAATGATTTATTACATCTACCCACAGAGACTCCTCTCCCAATAATGACATTAATGGCTAATGTATATTTATGCCCTTGTCTAAAGAGAGGAGACCTTTCAGCACAATGGATCAGTTTTAGCATGTATATTGAGAACCTGGAGCAGCAGTACCCCTCTTCCGAATTTATAATTATGGGTGATTTTAACGCAAGAATAGGTAAAGATAATTACGCGTTATGTAAATCCTTGGGTCTTGATCTGCATGACTCCCTCCCTGAATTCCTGCTTTTTCCAAGGAACTCTAAGGACCCCCATGTTAATGCAGCGGGAATATTCCTGGCAAATTTTTGTATCCCCTCTAACAGTTCTATATTAAATGGGTCTGTGCAACATGACTTGCTGGGGGAGTACACATTTAGTTCCAGATTAGGCAGTAGTGTTGTCGGTTATGTTATTGTTTCTTCCAGTCTGAGAAAATTTATTGTGGACTTTTTAGTGGGTGAGAGCTTGGACAGTGACCATTTTCCATTGATTACTTTACTAAAATTTGAGGCTGTTAGCCATTCATTCTGGGTCCTGTCGATATGCCTGCCCCTCCAAGAGTCAGATGGACAGAGAAAGTTCGAAAAAGCATTAACCTGTTGCTCCAAACAAATAAATTAATGGAATTAAATCAGCAACTGGCCGAAGCTGCAGACCCTTCCGAGGCCCTTCAAATTTATAGCAATATAACTTCTGCTATAATTAACTTTTATAAACAGCAATCAACCGCTAAATCCAGTCCCCTTGTTCGGAGGACAGACCCATGGTATGATAAGGAATGCCAAAAACTGAAATGCCAACTGCATGCAGTATATCGCACTTATCATAACAGCCTCACTGCTAATATGCCCCTGAGCTACTTCAAACTGAAAAATATGCTTAAAGATATAGTGGCTCATAAGAAAAGACAATTATCTATTAAGAACTGTGATTTACTTATTAGTGCCTCTACTGCCTCTAACAGTAAGCTTTTCTGGTCATTAGTTACTGGTGCTTCTGATGTAAAGCGCCACTGTTCTAGATATTCCATTCCTGCCAAGATCTGGATAGACCATTTCCACCATTTATTTTTTTTATCCTCTGATCATTGTATCTGATCAGCAAGAACAAATCCCCCCTGATCTACCTGAGTGGCCCCTGTTAGTCCTAGTGAGATTAAGAACATAAGAACATAAGAGAAGCCATGTTGGATCAGGCCAATGGCCCATCCAGTCCAACACTCTGTATCACACAGTGGCCAAAAATTTATATACACACACACACACACACACTGTGGCTAATAGCCACTGATGGACCTCTGCTCCATATTTTTATCTAACCCCCTCTTGAAGCTGGCTATGCTTGTAGCTGCCACCACCTCCTGTGGCAGTGAATTCCACATGTTAATCACCCTTTGGGTGAAGAAGTACCTCCTTTTATCCGTTTTAATCCGACTGCTCAGCAATTTCATTGAATGCCCACGAGTTCTTGTATTGTGAGAAAGGGAGAAAAGGACTTCTTTCTCTGCCTTCTCCATTCCATGCATAATCTTGTAAACCTCTATCATGTCACTCCGCAGTCGATGTTTCTCCAAGCTAAAGAGCCCCAAGCGTTTTAACCTTTCTTCATAGGGAAAGATTAATAATCTAGTCAATCATTTGAAGGCAGGGAAGGCCCCAGGCCCAGATGGACTCCCACCAGAATTATTTACAAACAATTCTGACTGATGGGCTTCCCCTCTGGCGACTCTCTTCACAGTGATCGATAAAACAGGGACCATGCCTGAATCATGGAAAAATTCCATAGTTGTCCCAATTTATAAGAAGGGTGACCCACAAGCACCAGAGAACTATCGCCCAATTAGTCTGCTTGACATAGCAGGCAAATTATATGCGAGACACCTCCTGGAAAAACTCACTTCATGGATGAAAGAGCAAAATCTCCCAAGTAGGGAACAATCGGATTTTGTCCTGGCAAGTCTACAATGGACCACTGTATAATTCTTAACCATCTGATAGAGAAATACAGTGGTAGAGGGGGAAGAAGGCTGTTTGCGACCTTCCCTGATTTAAAAGGGGCATTTGACTCTATTCCCAGGGATCTTCTCTGGAACAAATTGGACATCATGGGTCTGGATAAATGCCTACTTTTTCTTATTCATAAATGTATTCCCTTAATAGCTGTCAAGTGCAATATAATGACCTAGGTGCTTTAACTGCAAAGAACATTTCCAATCGGGGAGTCAAACAGGGCTGTATTCTAGCCCCCTATTTGTTTAATTTATTCCTGAATGATCTGGCCCCCTCTCTAAATGCTATTGATGGTCACTCCCCTAAACGTGGGCCATCCGTTATCCTATTATTGCTCTATGCCAATGATGCAGTTGTACTGTCACGTTCGTAGAAGGGTCTCAAGCGCCTGTTACTCGCTTTTACTTCATACTGCGAGACAAATTTCCTGTCTATAAACTATGTAAAATCCAAAATTTTAGTATTTTCAAAGTCCTGAAAACCATAAAGTTGGTTCCTCAAGGGAAATAATATTGAACAGGTGAAATCTTTCAAATACTTGGGGGTCTTTTTCCAGTATAATCATAACTGGACAGTACAACGCAAGCAGTCATCTCAGCAAGGTGTAGTTCGTCTGCGGTGGTTAGCTTTTTTTACAAGAACGGCAACCAATTTGTCCCAGCTGCCATCCATGTTTTTAATGCTAAAACAGTTTCTCAGTTGTTATATGGGATCCCCATTTGGGTTTGCACCCTCAATTTCCAACTTGAGCAAATTCAGGCAGCATTTTTACGCTGTATTTTAGGTGTCAGCTATGCTACAATGTGCCTAGAGACTGGAACCCATTTGATTGAGACCAGGGCATGGCTACTAACTATAAAGTTTTGGCTACACCTACACTTTAGGGCAGACCCTGCTAGTTATATCCATATGATGCTAGTGGATTCCTTCGTTTCCACTTGGTATAGTCAGAAGCACATTCCATAGGTGTACCCTTGGACAACCTTTATATGCTAAGTGAAACACAGGCATTCAGAACCCTGAAACAGAGGATCTTAGCTATTGAGACACAGTCCCTTTGTTCTTCTGGACATAAAACTTGTTCCCCTTTAGCATTTGGTATCTTCCCAGATCATGGGCTGCCTGCTGCCTACCTTTTCCAGATTACTTCACCCCAGTTACACCGCTCTTTTATGTTAGCAAGACTCAATGTTCTACCCTCAGCAGTATTGTCTGGAAGGTTTGCCAATATGCCTTATCAGGATAGAGTCTGCCCATGTAATGGAAGGCACCTTGAAACAGTCGCCCATGTCTTACATTATTGTGATTTTTATGGGGAAGTGCGGGACTGCATAATCAAACCTATTCTGTCTAATTTTTATGGATTACCTGAAGCAAAGTTAGTTTTTTTTCTACTATCTGACCAATGTTCCCATATCACAAGCCTGGTTGCAAAGTACCTTTTGGTTGCCATAACAATCAGGGAGCAAAAGACTAGCTCCCCTTCTTGATGTTTGACTGGTTTTTAAAGCTGAAACTCCATGTAAATTTGTTATGCTGTACTTTTTATTTCTATGCCAATAAAGGTATTTGGATT
This sequence comes from Heteronotia binoei, assembly GCF_032191835.1. Classification (NCBI taxonomy): domain Eukaryota; kingdom Metazoa; phylum Chordata; class Lepidosauria; order Squamata; family Gekkonidae; genus Heteronotia; species Heteronotia binoei. The sequence goes on from NC_083243.1 coordinate 106,850,352, forward strand.
TGCCTCAGAGCCAGTCAGGGCCCGGGTCACCACCTCTTCATAGTTCAAGCCCTCAGCGATGACACGCCGGACTCGTTTCTTGGCAGGGCCAAATGAGTTGTTCAGGGTGGACTGCTCTGTGCGGGGGACCTGGCTCACAGCGGACACTCGCTCCGCTGCCATACGCCAGAAACCCCGCCAACGGGAATTCACCCCACCGGCTCTTGTGCCAGCGAGTGACACCATGGCATTCTCAGTCACCAAGCCAAAGAGGAGCACCTTCTCTGCCTCAGTCCAGTTCAGTTGGCAGTGACTCTCGGTCAATGCAGATCTGCTGCCACCATTCCTCCCACGGACAGTGGAATGCGGGGGCTGCTGACCACAGCTGGCTGATAGTGGTCGCTCTCTCACCGGCCCTCCCAGCTTTCCCACGGGACACCAGCAGGGCATCTGTTGGTCTCAACGGCCCTATGCAGCCACTCATACAGGGCCCCTCACAGCTTCAGCGGTGTCTGGAAGCTGTGGTGGAGTGCATCGGGGTGGCAGCATAGCCACCATAGCCCATGCCACAGCACGCAAACCATGGGGGCCCATGGTGGGTGGTGCCCCTTCATCCTGCTGCCAGAGCCCCCCTAGGTGTGGCTGTTGCACATCCTCCCCATTCTCTATTTGTCGGTTGTGCAGTGGTGGTGGAGATGCTGTCGGGCGCACAGATATTGGGAGCGCCTGAGCACTTTGTGTCTCGAGGATGTCACCTGTCTGGACTTCTTTCGCCCGGACCGCACCACCATTCAGGACCTGTGTGAGCAGCTCAGGGCGAGCCCCTGCAGCCAGGTGACCGGCCCGCATTCTATCCCCATCCTGCAGTGGATCCTCATCTCCCTGCACTTTCTGGTGACTAGCTCCTTCCAGGGTGCGGTGGCCGAGGTCCTGGAGGTCTCCCAGTCGTTGGCCAGCCGCTGCCTTCACTCCTTCCTGGACGCCATGCTTCAGCACCTCCAGCAGCATGTGCAGTTCCCAACAGGCAAGGAAAAGCTGTGGTCTGCCAGCCCTTCACCGCTATTGGCCACTACATTTCCCACACAATTGCACTAAGTGGGGGACTCGCCACAGAGCCATGCCTTTGGGACAGCCATGAGCAGAGTGCACGGGTGATACAGGGGGCCGGGGTGAGGTGGGAAAAATGAAAAATACAGAAGACGAGATGGGCGTGCTGGGCTAAGTTTATTGATCTGCAAGCAGGGAGAGCAAGCTCATGCGTGGAGGTTCCTGGCTTCCGCAGTCCAAAATGCCGTTGCCAGAGGATGCACCAACAGCTGCGGGGCTGATGGGACCGGCCGGCTGTGCTCCAATGGCCGCAGAGGCTGGAGTGCAGCAAACACACCTGAAAGACAGAGAGATGGGGGGAGCCTTGCTGGCTGCAGGCTTAGGACTGCACTCCTGGGTGAGCCTGCGGGGAGCAGGATGAGAGTCCTGGCTGCCTCCGGTGGAGCCATCCCACACAATTCCAGCTGTCCTGCATAATGGGCCATCTGAATCGAATGCGAGCCTGCAATCACGGCAGCTGCAGCGGGGGCTGGCGCGAGCGGCTGGACCTTCCCTAGATGGCAAGTTTCTGCCTGGGCTGCAGAAAGCCGGGACATGTGTTTCACCTCCTTCGCCCCGGCACGGGGATGCCCAAGACATAGAGGGTGGGGCCGCCAGCAGGATGGACAGCCAGGGCACACCCCCACATGTGCAGTGGCCAGCATCCCACCCAAAGCCGCATCCACGCTGGACGGTCTTGGGGGCTGGGGGCCACGGGGACTCCTAGCTGGACTTACCGTCCATACCAGAGACTCTGGAAGTGAGACCTGTTAGGACTGGGAAGCACAAGTGGTTAAGCAGGCAGCCCAAACTTAGCTCACCTCCCCCAAGTGCAGCAGCTCTAACTTAACTAACATCCTTCTCTGTGCCATTCCCTCCACCAAGTGCATCCCTCCTCGTGCTAAGTCCACATAGAATGGCCCTCCGGAGCAGAGTGCCATACCTTGCACCCTGCCCTCCCTGGGGAGTTGTGCATGGCAGGAGTCAAAACCTTTGTGGGGGGCACTGATTGGGTGTGGGAGGGGGGGACCATGCCCAGCCCGGAGCGGGAGGGGATTGTTGGGGCGGTAAACAGCTCCCAAACGGGTTTGTGTGCTGCTGCGCTGGCACCGCCGGCATGTACTTTCTGCTTCCACTAGTGCCTATGGGGTACACCAGCATTTTGTGTGGCACAAGTTTGTGCCTGGTGGGGAGGGGGGCAATCCCGCACTGAAAGCTCTCTGGGAGCCTACCAGCAGCGGCCATGCCCCTGGGTCAGCCCCCTCCTACGCCGAAGTTCTGCCCTGTGCCTCTGCTGCATCCCAAGTGTGGTGTGGCGGTGTTCCGTCATCAGCCTGTGGCGGCGGCACACTGCAACGGCTGAAGAGTGGCGCACGCCCCATTTCCGCCGGCGCGGAGGAGGATCTGCCGGCATAGGTCTCCATACCACCGGCGTAGCGGTAAGTCCGCTTTCACAGCACTTTTAGCCCCTCCCCTCTGGATTGCACTGTAAATGACCCACACTGAATTCTGTAGCTTCTCAAATACTTGTTCTAAGAAGGATATCTGAGCTATATTAGGCACATATACTGAAGCTCCTGCAAACCAATTTTGCCTGTTATAAAAACATATCTCCCTTCTGGGTCAATTTGTTGGGCATCTACCACCATTTGGAAATCTGAAGAAATTGCTATTCCCACTCCATGGGTTTTAGAAGTACCAGTGGCCATAAATTGTTGATCATATTGGTGGAAACATAGAAGTTTTTGTGTTTTGTGTTTAATATGAGTCTCTTGTACAAAGAGGATATTAGGTCTTTCCTTCTTATTTATGGAAGAAAATCTGGAGGCTTTAATATTATTATTTAGATCTCTAATATTCACTGAAATAATCTTTAAAGTATCAGCCATTTCAATTAGAATCAATTAACTCTACCTCTCAATAGAATCGATAATGTAATAATGCTTTTTTATATTACTTCTCCTTGCCTTTTAATCCTATGTCCAGTGTCACAACTATTTAATTATAATCCTAGCACTAAATGAAAGGAGAAGGTTAGAAAATTATATATAAAAAGGAAGAATACTTTATTTTCCCCTAACCAGATCAATACCTAGCAGAAACTTATCTCAAATAAGTTTGTTTATATGCTCCCTTATCCTAAATACTATTCTAGGAATCTTTAACCTAATCTTCCCTAGCAATGCAAATTCAAAAAAATAATTGTACCCAATTGCACACAAAATGATGGCTCCACACTACTCTCTCTCCATTGAGATAAGTAGGACACACATAGAAAATGAAAAATGTGATACACAAAAGAAATACCCTCCTATCCCACCCTTCCTACCCCCCACTCATTCACTCCTTCCCCTTTCCACCCCTTGAGAAACAAACTACGGTGGAAGAATACAATTAACAGTTCAATTTCCAAGATTCCACATCCTCCACTGAACATGCTAGAAACAAGATATTAAAACAAGAGGGTGGTCAGCTCAGAGCGGGAGCCACAACCTACAGACCAGGCAGGACTGCACAGAACACTGTGTGACACAGAGTGTTGGACTGGATGAGCCATTGGCCTGATCCAACATGGCTTCTCTTATGTTCTTATGTTAACATTAGCTATGCAACCAAAAGGAGCTGAAAAACAAAACAAGGATAATATCCTCCCCCTCCCCACCTCCAGAACACAATACATCAACTGAATTCCTCCACCATTTTAAATTAAAAAACAAAACAAAATAGATAATGAACAAAATCAATAGAACTATTACTTTTGCCTTGCAGAAGTCCCTGTCCAGTCTTATTACAAAGCATAACCTAATACAGCTATTAAATCAAAATAGTTCAAAGCATCAATACAATCTGCTTCACAGCATTTTTTCAGGTGTGGTCCTAATTGGCCTTGACCTTTTCTTTGATTGGCCAGTTGCTTCCATAACTTCATCTTCCTCTGGACAAATAGGCTGGAGTAGTTTTACACCAGAAGCCTCATCCCATGCTGAAAAAAGAGAACCTTGATAATATACTACAAGTCTTCCTGCAGGAGACCATTTGTAACGAATGTCCAAACTTTGAAGCATTGACACTGATTTTCTCCTCTGCAATGCTTCCATTGGAATATCTGGACACACCAGTATCTTTAAATCCTGCGGCTTTAAATAACCCTCTTATTATGACAAGTCCAGAATTTTATTTCTCATGACTTTATTAGTAAACTTTACAATTATAACTCGAGGATTCCTACGTTTTGGGTTGCTGATTGCTCCAGTCCAGAAAGCTGACTCAATAATTAAGGGACAATCCCTTTTCGGCTGAAGATGGGAGGCCAGCCATTTATTTAAAAATGAATGTAAACTTTCAGGCTTATTAGCCTCCTCTGGAACCCCACGAAATTTCAAATTGCCATGACGTAGTTGACATTCCACTTGAATCAGTCTGTCCTGTTGCTGTAGGATTGTTTGTTTTCTTGTTTTTATCTCTCCTGAGTTGCAATAAGCTGTTTCCTTCGCTGCTTCAGCATTGGAAGCAATTGCTTCCATTTTCTCCTTTATATCTTGTAGCTGATTATTTACCAGGGTAAACATAGCGACTACAATCTCTGTAAGGTAATTTATTGCTGCATGAAAAGTCTTCTCAGAGACCTGCGGTCTTCAAAGCATTTTTCAGTATAGTGGGATGGTTCATCCCTCTCACTACTCTCCGCAGCCATTACTTCTGCCTTATCTTTCACCTTGTCACTTGTATTGAAATAAGAACACCCTGACCTGGGGTTCTCTCTTTCACTTAGTTTCTGCTTCTGCTTCTTCATTAATTTCAGAGAGTCTATAGTTCCATTAATGAAATTAAAGTGGTGGAGACAAAACTTTCCTGGGAGGGAGAGCGGAGCTCAGATTTTACGCTGTTGCCATCTTGAATTCCAGAAGGGCAGATCAGCACTTCTATAGATCGATTCTCTTATAGGCAACTGAAATTCTGTTGGTTCCTATTGATTGTTTACTTAAGAGTTAATCCTAACTCATAAACTGAAAGAAAAAAAGAAATTGTTGAATGTCTTCTTATATATAACTTGAGATTTTAAAGTGATCTTGAGATACCAGATTTCATTTAATCTTTGTCATGAAAGCAGATAGTATTCAAGGAATTAGCTGCTTGTTAGCTAAGGGGAGGTACCCTTGATTATAGTAACCATCTTTATTGACTAAAGACATATATTTATGATGGTTACAAAGCACTTGGCATGTGCATAAAAAGAAAAGATGAAATCAGGAAAAGTAAGTTCCACTTTATTGTTAAAACGTATGGAGTGATGTCTTGCAAAATGAATGGAAGTCCATGCCAGTATTTAAAGAGCCCTGGCAAAATCTTAATCTAAAGTAGAATGCTACTTTTATTTTACTTTACTTTACTTTATTCGATTTATATCCCGCCCTACCCCACCGAGGGTAACCCTATGAACTTCTGAAGAATTAATAATCAAGTACCATACATTCTATACCATAATATTATTTTAAAGGATGGAAAGCAAGCAGTGGGAATAAAACTAACATTTTTGGGTGGAATTGCACTTCTCCTCTACCAAATTTGGAAACCCTGTTGCCAAGGGAAGAAGAACATACATCAGACATGAGTATACTGTTGATTTTAGTTGCTATCATACAAGTTTGCAGTCAAAGATGAAGACGTTCCTTACAGTCAGCAAAAATAAGACCTGGAGCTGACTGAGGCTCAGATAATGAGCTACTCATTGCAAAATTGAGGCTTAAACTGAAGAAAACTGGGGAAGCCATTAGGCCAGTGGTCCCCAACCTTTTTGGCACCAGGGACTGGTTTTGTAGAAGACAATTTTTCCACAGACCAGTGGTGGTAGTGGTGCTGGGGTTTTTGCTGTCCCAGGCTGCCCCCATGTCCACACCCATTCTCTGCCTCACCACCAATCTTGGTACCCAGCTCTGCAAAACACCCTACAGACTATAAATTGCAGAAAGTCACAGAACAACCAGCACATTACACAGAACAATCAGCACAGTCAACAACCATCTTCCTTATCTTCACACCCCTTCCAACCCTCCCAGCAATTAACACAGAACAATGGTCACATTCAACAGCCAGTTTCCTTATCACTACCCTTCCAGGAAGCCCCACCAAACAATGGGCACATCCACAAACCAATTGCCCTTTCATCACACCCCCTCCAGCCTATAAATAGCAGCTCTCCAGCAGCCCTGGCCCCACTCAATGCACAGCAGCCAAGAAGGTCAGAGCGCCTGCTCCGGCTGCAACAAATAATAATAATTTTTTTTTATTTGTATCCCGCCTTCCCCGCCGAGGCAGGCTCAGGGCGGCTGAGGATGTTCTCCGCAGCTGAGAACGAAACGTCTGGAAAAAAAAACTTTCTCCAGTAGAACACGGCACTTGAGCCCGAAAGATTCTACAAACCCTAATGATGTTACCAGCCATGAAAACCTGAAATCTTTGATCATTCCTTTTGTTTGCAGTGCATTGTGGCCACTTTTTTCCTGTCATATCCAGCCTTGTGGTGTTTAGCACCAGTGTGAGCTTGTGGCTTTTTTTTTTTTTTGCCTAGCCTGGTTGTGTTATAGAATATGCACCTCAAGGCAGGTATTTTCTGCAGGGGAATTTATCTGATTTCAGTTTTCCATCTTCTCCCCTCTCCCTGCAGCATCTACCTAGTAAAAGTACATTCTTTCTCCACAATGGGGACAAAAGCAGGAAGCAACCAACCTCAACAGGGTATAATGACACAGCCCCCACCTGGAGATTGGCAACAATGGTTCTCCAGGCAGAAATGGCTAATTTTGAGAATGGATTCTATGCCATGGTACCTGGCTGAGGTCCCACCTTTCTCAAACTCACCCTCTCCAGGCCCCACCAACCAAATGTCCAGGAATTTCCCACCCTGGAGTTGGCAACTGCTAATTCACATTGGCTGTCATAGAGGGACTTCTGCTGAAGAGGAGAAAGCAGACAGGCCTAGTTAAGTCATGCCAGTCAGGAGGCATCAAGTTATCCAGAGGATGCTGCCAGGCCTAGGGTAGCCAACCTCTGGGTGGAGTCTGAAGATCTCCTGGGATCAGAACTGGATTACAGACAACAGATTTCTCTCCCCATCTGGGAGAGAATAACTGTGGACTGTATGCTATTCTATTTGCCTGAGGCCTCTCCCTTTACTGGGAAAAGCAGCCTGGGTTGCTAGCCTCTGACTAGTACTTCCCAGGGGGGAAATAAGCAGGGCCTTGCCTCCCTGGCTATTTGTGTGACCTTTGGAGGCTGTGTGTGCTTGGAGGCCTTTTGTGAGTCCACATAGCTGTGCAGTCCTTTCTGAGGCTTGTTAACAGAGGGGACACAGAGAAGAGTTGGCTGTCTCTGAGGTAAGACTGTTAACATTCCTGGGCTTGAGTAGGCAGTGGCGGAGGAACATGTATCTCAATTTGCTGTTTGTTGCGCTGTTTACTTTGCAGCAGTGTTGTTTGTTTATGTGTGGTGGGGAGGGGAGAGATGAACTGTCCCAGACTTCTTACAACAGGCCCTGAAAAGAGGCAGTAGTAATCAGTAAGGCTCCAGAAGAATCCCTCAGCAGAGAACTGCTTTGCTCAAAGGTCAGTTGCCTTCTGATGGGGTTCTGGCCTGACAGGGTAGGCAGTAGGTGGGTCACAGTGAGGCTACCCAATGATAGGGGAGTGGTGACAGATTGCAAGGCCACTCCTGGCAAGGTCGCCGTAATGCACTGCCGGGCTCATCAAAAACCCCTTAGTCCCGTAAGTATGGGAAATCGGAAAGCAGATGAGGCTGCCAAATGGGCAGCAACCCAAGGTGTTGAGAAGGGGCGAGATGCGTCCGCCTACCCCGTATTTCAGGTTAAATTGTCTGAATGGTGCCCCCGATATAGCAAAGCTGAGGAAGCATGGGCCGAGGCCCAAGGGGCTTCCAAAGCCCGAGTACGGGGGTGGATCCAGCTACCTGATAATAGGTTGGTTGTACCTGATTCCCTCGCGTGGCCCCTTGTGCTACAAGCTCATGATGGAACTCATTTTGGGAAAACTGCGTTGGCAGAATTGCTCGATAGGCAGGTGTATATTGCAAAACTGCATAGTTTATGTGAAAAAGCTGCCCTTCGTTGTGTTTCTTGTGCCCAAAACAACCCACGACAGGGTCCAAATCGTCCCCCAGGTATCCAGCACATAGGGACAACCCCCTTTGAGTCTATTATCACTGATTTTACAGAAATGCCTCGAGCAGGCTGTTGGAAATATTTACTTGTGTTTGTGTGTACCTACTCTAATTGGATTGAAGCTTTTCCGACAAGAACGGAAAAGGCCTCAGAAGTAGTGAAACATTTATTAAAGAGCATACTCCCCTTCTGGGGTCTCCCAGTAACAATTTCCTCCGATAACGGACCGGCGTTTGTTCACAAAGTGGTGCAGGAAGTGTCACGGGCGCTGCACATTAACTGGAAGCTGCACGCAGCCTATAGACCACAGTCTTCGGGAAAATGTGAACGAGCAAATAGGTCTATAAAAGCTCAGCTTTCTAAATTATGCCAAGAGACCAGCCTGAAATGGCCAGACGCATTGCCCATCGCTTTGTTTAGGTTGCGGTGCCTGCCCAAGAAGGATCTGAAGGTTAGCCCATATGAGGTGGTCTTCGGCCGGCCACCACCTATTGTAAAAGGGATAAAAGGTGACCCGGCCCAAATTGGGAATCTTGTTTGGTTCCAAGAGATACAGTCATTGGGGAAAGCAATGAATGATGTATCTAAATATGTGTTAGAGACTCTCCCTTTGCAGGTCCACAATCCGGTCCACCCGTTCCAACCCGGGGACTCCGTGTGGGTAAAGATTTGGAGAACCCAGCCGCTCCAGCCACGGTGGAAAGGCCCGTTCACTGTCTTGCTTTCTACCCCAACTGCAGTTAAAGTCCAAGGACTGCCCAGGTGGATCCATTGGACACACTTGAAGCGAGCGGCCACTGACTGGCAGGTGCAGCCGGCTCCCGGGGACGGGTTGCGACTGAAGCTCACAAGAAGAAACCGCCCTCTGGACCTCACTCACCGGAAGTAGTGGGGTTCCACAGGCAACTCCCTCTGGAATCCTTGCTTACCGGAAAGAGCAGGATTCCACAGGCACCGGAGACGACCCTCCGCTGCAGTCACACAGGAGCTGACTGCTCTACGCGCGGGAGAAGAGCCATCACGGAGCGTCGGCCGAAGTGCGGCGAAGATCTGTGTATATACATGTTTGAGCTAGAGGCTACCCCTGAGGCGAGTGTAGTATTAGCTGTTTTGCTTGCCATAGCAGTCCTGGTAATCCTGTTCCTCGTATTTTACCCTTATCTGAAACGACTGTGCCAAGCAAGGTTGATCGACAGGTTCCTTAGAGATCATCTGGACAGGTTCCTTAGAGATCATCCACCCCCAGCGTAAATGCTCCCAGAGTTTTTTCAAACCCACGGCTTCCTTTTGCCCCTGCTGGGGGGAACAGTTTTCACGCTCGTTTTTCTTGCTGCTATTTGTATTACGCTGTGCTATATAAGCTATAAGGAGAATAGGAAACTGAAACAGAGGTTTAGAGCGGTTACAAACCCCAGGAGGGATGCTGCGTGTCACCCGCATCGCTATTGCATTGCTCTGGATGGAAATGCTGATGGGATGGGGGATGGGGGTCCCACCGAATTGGCCGGGGCTGTGGCCAAGGGATGTAGGGATGCGGCCCCCGCCTCCGAAACCGCAACCTCCCCGTATCGTGAGGTGCCATGCTTGGAAGGTCCCTCTTGATACCCAGATTTCGTTCGACACGGGTGATGTGCGTTTCCCACGAACCTGTGGAAACCGTAGGAAGCACTCCTTTAACCCCCGAGCGTTCCATAATCCCGCTTCAACCTATAGCCCGCTCCAGGAACTCCTTTCCCCAGACATCCGAAAGGTCTTAGCCCCTTTTCCTTTTGAGAAAACCCCAGACCACCCCTATCGGCTTCCACTAGAGTATGTGTCAAAAGTGGCTAACCTCTCAAAATGCTGGCTCTGTGCCCACACTCGTGAGGCGGGCGGAGCCCTCGCTTGGGAGCCTTTGCATGGTCCTGATTGGATAATGAATTCATCCAACTCCCCTTATATAGGCTTCCAGACTTTTGGCCTAAAAGTTTTCCAGACCCCAGACGGTAGAAATACATCTTGGAACCCCCACAATAGTTTTCGAGTAAAAGGCCGGGATGGCATTATGTTTGACTTGCACCCCATTGCAGCGAAACATCAGAAGCAATACCCTTGGTGTGTCACGGGTAGTGGAAGTGGCCCAAGCGTAGGGTACTTGCGAGATGAAAATTGCCGATATGTCCTTTTCTTAGACCCAAACAAAGTCGGCTGGCAGACACGGGGTAGCATGGCAGGTTCAGTGTCATATTTACGAACTGGTGACTACGCCTTGCAGATAGGTACCCGAGGCACATTGTGGGAAGAAACCAAAGAGGGGCTCTGGGGAACCGAAGAGGGGCTCTGGACAAAATCCCACGAGTCTGTTTGGCTTACAGGTCTGGCCTATTTACAAGTCTGCAATACTAGCACGTATTCCAGCACATTGGTTTTGTTTAAGAACATGTGTAACGCCTCCTATGCCCTGGTAGACGGTATCTACATTGATCTCCCAGGGGTGTATTGGATATGTGGGAAAACAGGTTACAAGTACCTACCCATTCATTGGAGAGGGATGTGCTCTGTCGGCTACCTAACAGTGGCAGGGCACCTCCGAAATGATGTAATGGCACATGAGGCCTTGAACCTAGGGTACCCCACAGCCCGGATAGGCTTTAATTTAAGAACAAAACGAAGTTCTTACGAGAAGAGCTCAGGCCTACTTGACTTTCTGCGTGCCCTCATACCTGGTTGGGGAGTCTCTGATCTGCAAATCTATACTAGAAATCTTTCTCGCATTCTGCAAGAGGGGCTCGAGAAAACAGCCTCCTCCCTATTTACTCTGCAAAAAGAGGTTGACAGTATTGCTAATGTGGTTCTCCAGAATCGCAGGGTCCTAGACCAAATGCTTTCAGAGCAGGGTGGTGCCTGTGCGTACCTGGGAGAAGTCTGTTGTTTTTATGTCAATAAATCCGGTCAGATCCTTTCAGGAGTAAAGACCCTTAGGGGCCTGGTTAAGCAGGCCCAGGGAGCAGATAAAGCATTTGATTCTGGGTCAGACCTCTTCCAATGGCTGACCAGCTGGCTCCCAGACTTCTCTTGGCTACGGCATGGATTTGTTATAGCCCTCACATTTATGATAGCCGCCCTGCTCATCTATGGATGTATCCGCTGCCTACCAGGGATACTGAAGCATTGTCAGAAGTTGCTTTCACCCTCGGATGGAGAACCCGTGTATGAAATGATGAAGACCATCCGCCAGCAATATGTGGCAAAGCAGGCGGACCCCAAAAAGGCTAATGAAAAATCAAACTCCGTTTGAAAGAGGGGAAATGTAGCATCGATCCAAAAGCAAATACCAATATCTAATCAATATATATATGGCTTTAGCAATGTTAAGAATATATCTAAGAGTGCTTGCAAAAATAATCTTATATAGCAGCTTGAAACAAAGGAGTGTTAGCTTAAAGAGAGAAAAAGGGAACTGCGACAGGTCATTGACCTTGTTAAAACCACAAGCTGGAAAACATAGAACAAAACCTGAAATGTTTCTAGAGAAAGAGGAACCAGGGTTTACAGAGGCCCTAGGAAAGACCCTAAAAAGGACCCAGAAGGTTGAAAAACAACTCGGATTGTGGTGAAAATATGACGTAGGCTCCTTGAGAACATGAGTGTTTTGAGCTTACAGTTAGGGTGAAGAAACCCTATAAAAAAGGGCAGAAATCTGTAACGGGCGTTCAGACTTCCACCTTTGAGGCAGATGCCTAGGAGGTCTGATCCCACACGTGTGTTAATAAAGCTGTTTTTCCCTGATTTTTCGTCTCAGACCTCCTTTTGTCATTGCACCTCTCAGTAAGAACCACCAAGCGGGCGTTTTCCTGCTACATATTTTTGGTGCATTGGCCTTGGGTCAGGTCAGGGTTTTGTGCCCTGGCCGCTTGGCCCGACCGCTTGCCACTGCAGGCGGGGGAGATCTGATCAACGGTACGGAGCTCCCAGCCCTTTTTGGCTGACCGTCATCTCCTACCCCGTCTTCAGTCTCTGTTCGGTCGGCGCCCAGACGGACCTGGACAGACGACAGGGACCAGCTTCTCAAATTAGCAACCACTCCGGATTGTAAGTATGAGCCGTGTACACTGTTGGTAGACCCTCCCATGGAGATTGCTTGGCATTAGGCCCATCTCGGGGGGAAGGCGCGCTTGGCCTCCGCGCTGCAGCACCCGCGGAACCCTGCAATTCGGGGAAGACAGGGGCCCTGTTGGCCGCTTCCCACTGCAGCCTTCCAGACGGTGTCTGCTTTTCCTTAGGGACTTTAGGCGAGGACCGTGCTTCTTCGGCCCTTTGTGGGGTGTGCCTAGCCCCCCGGCTCAAAAGCCGTGTATTGAAAAACAGAGAAACAAAAATCCTAAAAAAAAAAAAAAGAGTGGAGAGAAAGGGGCATCACACCTCCCCTTGCGTCTTGCAAATTCCACTAGAAGTAACTTGATCTGTCTGGTATGTTTGCTGTGTGCATGATGTGTGCCTGAGACAATACTTCGTATTGAAGCGATTGCGGATCTGTCAGTACCGCGTTTCCTGCCTGCGCGAGCACGGTAGGCCGGGACCACAGAGAAGCGGCTGAATAGGCTCCTGTATGTGTTCTCCCTTCTCCCCTCATTGTTTTAGTTGTCCTGTTTGTCTAGCGGGGGGAGAGTCGCAGCCTCATCCATGCCTTTATGAAACAGCTGATTATGACTCATGGACCCCTGGTATTAGGTTTCTCAACTTGATTGGCCCCTGGGTATACACGCCCGGCAAGCTGTCCCTCAAGTGGGAAGCGATTCTTTGCCATTTCCTTAGAATTCAGCTGTGGGCGGGATCCAGCAGGAAGACCACTGCGTGGCTCTTGAACCGACGCAGGAGATCCTGTAGGACCCCCTCCACCCGCGGATGGCCCTCCGGTTGGACACGCTGGTACTTCTTTAGGCAGCAGGAGGGTGGCCGCATTCACGCCTGGACAATCCCTAACCGCACCGCACAACCCCTGCGAGATAAGGGGCCGGTGCAGTGGGGGAACGTAGACTGGGCTCCACTGCTGGCCCGGGACCCCGAAGCCTTGCAGCATTTCCATTATTTGCATTGTGATGACTGTAATTAGTAGGGCACCCCCCCATTACTGCAACTGCTAGCCCAATGCGTAGGAGCAGTGGTGATTACCAGTTACCCCCGGCCTTGAGCCAGAACGATCAGCTCTATTGGAGCCCACCCCAAAGGTTCCGACGAATTGTCTACCCTTGGCTGCGCCTCACCGATATTTGGGTTTGGGTGTGGCAGCAGCAGCTGTGTCAAAATTATAGCCTACAATTGTGGAAGGGGAATCTTCCAGGGCACTCGGGATCTGCTTGGCTGATAAAGAGCCGGAGGAAATCCGCGGAAGGGGGGCGGTGGAACACCTATTGGTCCCGGTGGTACTTTCTCCGGTGGGAAGCCGGTGGACGATTGGCGGCCTGGGAGATTAGAAACCAAACTGCCCGGCCCGACTTGCACCTTTTGGGGTTGGCAGATTCTCCAGAGGCTAGGGCTGCCGCTTGGCAGTATCAAATCTTGCATAGTAACCCGGCCGTGCTTTCCGCGGCCTTGGGGGCGCTGCATTCTTTTCGGTGCTCCCAGTGCCCTGATATACCTTACCCCGTTCCCTCCTCCCTGCCACCCCCTTTGGGAAAAACTTCGGACCCTCCAGCGTCCTGCTGCGTCCCCTGGGAACAGACTGCCCCACCGCCGTCTGGGGAGGTCGATCCCTTTGTTGGGTTGTTCTGTTAAGCCATCGAGATGGGCGGCTCCCAGTCCACTAACACCCCCTTGGATTGCATGCTGGCGCACTTCAAGGAGGGCTTCACTGATGACTATGGCGGACCGGGTCAAACACCCTTTCGGTTGAGGGCATTTTGTGAGTCTGAATGGCCGACTTTCGGAGTAGGGTGGCCCGCAGAAGGCTCCTTTTCAGTGGATTTGGCCCAGAAGGTCTATCATATTGTTGTAACCCCACCGGGAGACCACCCGGATCAATTCCCTTACATTGACTCATGGCTGTCTCTACTCCAAAAGCCGCCCCCCTGGTTGAAACAATGCATGAAGTCAACAAAGAATATTTTGGTAGTAAAGCCGCAAGAGCGGCCCCAGAGGACAAAAAGCGGCTGCCGCCCTCAGAGGGCTGGCAGCGCACCCGACCTTGGGAAGGCTTCCTACCCCAGTAAAGCAGAAGTGTGTGACCCTCAGAAGTCGTTGGTACGGTCCCAGTCGAGGCCAATATACCCCAGTGTGGAGGGGGGGGCATGGAGGCACTCGACTTTGACTGGCCTCCGCCTTACGTCCCTGCGCCTCCACCCGCGCCGCCCCGGCCGGTGGTTCACCAGGTGGGTGCCGCGGGAGGGGGAGAACGCGCCCCCGTTCAAGCGCCTCCGCCCGCGGTGCCGGCCCCAGTATTGGGCACGCCGCCGGCGGCAGGGGTGAGGCAGCATCATATGGTCACAAGGTCCCAGGTGCCGGCGGCCTCGGGTTCGACACCATGGCAAGGGGAGTTTCCGTGGTGGAGCCCTGCCTTGGCAGAGATCCTTGAGAGGAGAATGGGAGCCAGGAGAGGCTCTTTCCCGGGTTGCTCCGCTTCTCCCGCCGTCGCCAGTTTGCCACCTCCCGGTTCTCCCCTTGAACAAATTGTGTGCGACCCCGGCAGTGCAGTTCGGGTTAAGACCCAGGCGGCTGAAGACGAGGAAGGTGCCCCAACAGGGAGCATGGCGGCCCTGCCCGGCCCTAGCGCCTCCCCAAGCACCCCGGCGGCCCAGGTTATGCCGCTGCGGCAGGTCCAGACACCTCAGTTTTTGGGACCAGGCAACCAGGTGCAGGGAGGTCAGAGCCGCTATCTTTACACTCCCTTCTCTTCTGCCGACCTTTTAAATTGGAAAACTCATACGGCCTCCTACACTGAGAAGCCAGAAGCTCTTACAAATCTTCTGACTAGCATAATGGGGACTCATAGCCCAACGTTCTTGGACTGCCAGCAACTTTTCTTGACTCTTTTCACGACTGAAGAGCGTCAGCGAATTTTTAGAGCAGCCAAAAAGAAGGCTGAGGAAGCCACCCCGGCTGGGGAGGCTAACCCTGCCCAATGGTTGACCGACAGTTTCCCAGATACTGACCCTGGTTGGGATGCAAATAACACAGAACACATGAGGCTCTTAAGAGCTTATAGAGGTTACCTCATAGCTGGAATGCAGGAGGCAGCTAAAAAGGCCACCAACATGAGTAAAATCGGTGAGGTCTTACAGAAGCCAGACGAGGCCCCCGGAGCCTTCCTTGAGCGATTGTATGAGGCTTACCGCTTGTATTCGCCCTTTGACCCCGAAGCAGCTGAGAATCAGCGGATGGTAAACTGTGCGTTTGTAAGCCAGGCCGCGTCAGACATAAAGCGAAAGCTGCAAAAGCAGGAAGGATTTGCTGGCATGAATATTACTCAGTTGCTAGAAATTGCCCAAAAGGTGTTTGTGAATCGGGAGCAGGAAGTTAAAAAGGCAGAAGACAAAAAGATGAAAATGAAGGCTGCCCTGCTCGCCGCGGCCATAGGAGAGCGAAATAGGAATCAAAACAATGGGAGAGCTCGAGCCATGCCCCAGAAGGGACCCCAAGGGACAGGAGTTGTGAGGCCACCGTTGGCACGAAATGAATGCAGTTTTTGCCATGAAATTGGACATTGGCGAAATTCTTGCCCGCACAGAAGCCTAGCTGCCCCTCCCGTTTCTGGGGGCAGAGGAAGAGGTCGCGGGGGAATGCAGCCCATGAGGGGGCGAGAGAGGGGACCCCGCTACGACCAGAGAGGACCCATGGGAGACATGGATTTCATAGGCCTGGCTGCTATGGGACTCCAGGACCCATGGGATGAATAGGACAGACCGGGTTCCCTATCACTTGGCCCCGGGGAGCCCATGGTCAAGACCAAGGTAGGGGGCCGTGATCTATCATTCATGATTGATACCGGTGCTGAATTTTCAGTCGTAAATACACAGGTGGCCCCCACCACCAGACAGACTGTGCCCATTGCGGGAGCCACTGGGAAAACCGGCCCAAGACCTTTTCTCCAAGAACGCATTTGTGACTTGGGAACGCATTTGGTTCAGCACAGATTCTTATATGTTCCTGAATGCCCTCTCCCTCTGTTGGGTCGTGACCTCCTATCCAAATTAAGAGCAGCCATCTATTTCGAAGAAGATGGCCAAGCCAGTGTAGAGTTCCGGGCTAAGCCCGCCGGTGTTCTTGTGCTCACTTGCCCTTTGGAAGAGGAGTGGCGACTCTTCCAAGGATCCCCAGAGAAAAACCTCACAGATCAGTGGGCCTCCGTTGTCCCTGGAGTGTGGGCAGAAGACAATCCACCGGGCTTGGCCCGCCACCATGCTCCAATCATTATTGAACTTCAGCCAGGTGTGCAGCCTATTCGTCTGCGGCAGTACCCCATCCCTTGGAAAGCCATAGAAGGCATTCAAAAGCATTTGGACAGACTATTGAAATATGGCATCCTCAAAGAGTGCCAGAGCCCTTGGAACACCCCACTGCTCCCAGTTCAAAAGCCTGGAACAGGCGAGTTTAGGCCATGCCAGGATTTACGCGCAGTAAACAAAAAGACTGTAACTTTGCACCCGGTGGTGCCAAACCCCTATGTCTTGTTGGGGTTGGTGCCACAACAGGCGGACTATTTCTCAGTCTTGGATCTCAAAGATGCGTTCTTTTGCCTGCGAATTGCCCCTGTGAGTCAGCCCATATTTGCGTTCCAATGGCAGGAGCAAAGCACTGGAAGAAAGCTCCAGTACACTTGGACGCGCCTTCCCCAAGGTTTCAAAAACAGCCCTACTCTTTTCTCCAATGCATTAGCACAAGACCTGCGGGACTTTGACGCCGTCCCGGGTGAGTGTGTCCTAATTCAGTATGCTGATGACTTGTTAATAGCTGCCCAAGGACAGGAGCGCTGCTACCAAGCGACCCTCGAACTTTTGGATTTATTGTGGAGGGCAGGGTATAAGGTGTCACGGAAAAAGGCACAGCTGTGCCAAGCCCAAGTGCGGTATTTGGGGTTCCACGTATCCCAGGGAACTCGCACATTGGGCCGTGAAAGGAAAGAGGCTGTTTGCGCCCTGCCAGAGCCCACGTCCAGACGTCAGGTTCGGGAGTTCCTGGGGGCAGCAGGGTTCTGTCGAGTTTGGATCCCAAATTTTGCCTTGATTGCCAAGCCCCTGTACGAAGCTACTAAAGGAGGGGAGCGAGACCCATTCCTGTGGACTGCTGAGCAGAAAAATGCTTTTCAAGAACTGAAACGGCTGTTGATGGAAGCCCCTGCATTGGGGCTGCCCGATGTGGAAAAGCCTTTTACCCTTTTCGTTCATGAACGGCAGGGAGTGGCGATTGGTGTGCTGACTCAAGCTCTGGGCTCCTGGCAGCGCCCTGTCGCCTACCTCTCAAAGCAACTGGACTCAGTCGCTAAAGGGTGGCCAAGCTGCATCCGAGCCGTCGCTGCGACAGCAGAACTCATCAAGGAAGCCGACAAGCTGACCTTAGGGCACGAGCTCGAAGTGCAGGTGCCCCACGCCGTCCTGACCCTGATGGACTATAAGGGTAACTATTGGTTCACAAACAGTCGGATGACGAAGTACCAGGCCATGATGTGTGAGAACCCGCGAATTCGCTTGACTGTCACGGGAGCTCTGAACCCCGCATCTTTGCTGCCTATCAGTGACCAACCTATTGAGCATGACTGCATCCAGACCATGGATGAGATCTACTCCAGCCGTCCCGACTTGACGGACACCCCCTTCTCCGACCCAGATGTCGAATACTATACAGATGGAAGCAGTTTCATGCAGGGCGAGCATCGTTATGCTGGCTACGCGGTCGTCACATGCCAGAAAACTGTGGAAGCACGACCCTTGCCGCCAGGAACATCTGCCCAGAAGGCCGAATTGATTGCCCTGACCCGTGCATTGGAACTGGCAGAAGGAGTGACTGCGAACATCTACACCGATTCCAAGTATGCCTTTTTGACTTTGCACGCCCATGGAGCATTGTATAAGGAAAAAGGACTTATAAATGCTGCGGGGAAGGCCATCCGGTACGGGCCGGAAATTCTAAAACTATTAGAGGCCGTTTGGGCCCCACGCAAGGTCGCCGTAATGCACTGCCGGGCTCATCAAAAACCCCTTAGTCCCGTAAGTATGGGAAATCGGAAAGCAGATGAGGCTGCCAAATGGGCAGCAACCCAAGGTGTTGAGAAGGGGCGAGATGCGTCCGCCTACCCCGTATTTCAGGTTAAATTGTCTGAATGGTGCCCCCGATATAGCAAAGCTGAGGAAGCATGGGCCGAGGCCCAAGGGGCTTCCAAAGCCCGAGTACGGGGGTGGATCCAGCTACCTGATAATAGGTTGGTTGTACCTGATTCCCTCGCGTGGCCCCTTGTGCTACAAGCTCATGATGGAACTCATTTTGGGAAAACTGCGTTGGCAGAATTGCTCGATAGGCAGGTGTATATTGCAAAACTGCATAGTTTATGTGAAAAAGCTGCCCTTCGTTGTGTTTCTTGTGCCCAAAACAACCCACGACAGGGTCCAAATCGTCCCCCAGGTATCCAGCACATAGGGACAACCCCCTTTGAGTCTATTATCACTGATTTTACAGAAATGCCTCGAGCAGGCTGTTGGAAATATTTACTTGTGTTTGTGTGTACCTACTCTAATTGGATTGAAGCTTTTCCGACAAGAACGGAAAAGGCCTCAGAAGTAGTGAAACATTTATTAAAGAGCATACTCCCCTTCTGGGGTCTCCCAGTAACAATTTCCTCCGATAACGGACCGGCGTTTGTTCACAAAGTGGTGCAGGAAGTGTCACGGGCGCTGCACATTAACTGGAAGCTGCACGCAGCCTATAGACCACAGTCTTCGGGAAAATGTGAACGAGCAAATAGGTCTATAAAAGCTCAGCTTTCTAAATTATGCCAAGAGACCAGCCTGAAATGGCCAGACGCATTGCCCATCGCTTTGTTTAGGTTGCGGTGCCTGCCCAAGAAGGATCTGAAGGTTAGCCCATATGAGGTGGTCTTCGGCCGGCCACCACCTATTGTAAAAGGGATAAAAGGTGACCCGGCCCAAATTGGGAATCTTGTTTGGTTCCAAGAGATACAGTCATTGGGGAAAGCAATGAATGATGTATCTAAATATGTGTTAGAGACTCTCCCTTTGCAGGTCCACAATCCGGTCCACCCGTTCCAACCCGGGGACTCCGTGTGGGTAAAGATTTGGAGAACCCAGCCGCTCCAGCCACGGTGGAAAGGCCCGTTCACTGTCTTGCTTTCTACCCCAACTGCAGTTAAAGTCCAAGGACTGCCCAGGTGGATCCATTGGACACACTTGAAGCGAGCGGCCACTGACTGGCAGGTGCAGCCGGCTCCCGGGGACGGGTTGCGACTGAAGCTCACAAGAAGAAACCGCCCTCTGGACCTCACTCACCGGAAGTAGTGGGGTTCCACAGGCAACTCCCTCTGGAATCCTTGCTTACCGGAAAGAGCAGGATTCCACAGGCACCGGAGACGACCCTCCGCTGCAGTCACACAGGAGCTGACTGCTCTACGCGCGGGAGAAGAGCCATCACGGAGCGTCGGCCGAAGTGCGGCGAAGATCTGTGTATATACATGTTTGAGCTAGAGGCTACCCCTGAGGCGAGTGTAGTATTAGCTGTTTTGCTTGCCATAGCAGTCCTGGTAATCCTGTTCCTCGTATTTTACCCTTATCTGAAACGACTGTGCCAAGCAAGGTTGATCGACAGGTTCCTTAGAGATCATCTGGACAGGTTCCTTAGAGATCATCCACCCCCAGCGTAAATGCTCCCAGAGTTTTTTCAAACCCACGGCTACCTTTTGCCCCTGCTGGGGGGAACAGTTTTTACGCTCGTTTTTCTTGCTGCTATTTGTATTACGCTGTGCTATATAAGCTATAAGGAGAATAGGAAACTGAAACAGAGGTTTAGAGCGGTTACAAACCCCAGGAGGGATGCTGCGTGTCACCCGCATCGCTATTGCATTGCTCTGGATGGAAATGCTGATGGGATGGGGGATGGGGGTCCCACCGAATTGGCCGGGGCTGTGGCCAAGGGATGTAGGGATGCGGCCCCCGCCTCCGAAACCGCAACCTCCCCGTATCGTGAGGTGCCATGCTTGGAAGGTCCCTCTTGATACCCAGATTTCGTTCGACACGGGTGATGTGCGTTTCCCACGAACCTGTGGAAACCGTAGGAAGCACTCCTTTAACCCCCGAGCGTTCCATAATCCCGCTTCAACCTATAGCCCGCTCCAGGAACTCCTTTCCCCAGACATCCGAAAGGTCTTAGCCCCTTTTCCTTTTGAGAAAACCCCAGACCACCCCTATCGGCTTCCACTAGAGTATGTGTCAAAAGTGGCTAACCTCTCAAAATGCTGGCTCTGTGCCCACACTCGTGAGGCGGGCGGAGCCCTCGCTTGGGAGCCTTTGCATGGTCCTGATTGGATAATGAATTCATCCAACTCCCCTTATATAGGCTTCCAGACTTTTGGCCTAAAAGTTTTCCAGACCCCAGACGGTAGAAATACATCTTGGAACCCCCACAATAGTTTTCGAGTAAAAGGCCGGGATGGCATTATGTTTGACTTGCACCCCATTGCAGCGAAACATCAGAAGCAATACCCTTGGTGTGTCACGGGTAGTGGAAGTGGCCCAAGCGTAGGGTACTTGCGAGATGAAAATTGCCGATATGTCCTTTTCTTAGACCCAAACAAAGTCGGCTGGCAGACACGGGGTAGCATGGCAGGTTCAGTGTCATATTTACGAACTGGTGACTACGCCTTGCAGATAGGTACCCGAGGCACATTGTGGGAAGAAACCAAAGAGGGGCTCTGGGGAACCGAAGAGGGGCTCTGGACAAAATCCCACGAGTCTGTTTGGCTTACAGGTCTGGCCTATTTACAAGTCTGCAATACTAGCACGTATTCCAGCACATTGGTTTTGTTTAAGAACATGTGTAACGCCTCCTATGCCCTGGTAGACGGTATCTACATTGATCTCCCAGGGGTGTATTGGATATGTGGGAAAACAGGTTACAAGTACCTACCCATTCATTGGAGAGGGATGTGCTCTGTCGGCTACCTAACAGTGGCAGGGCACCTCCGAAATGATGTAATGGCACATGAGGCCTTGAACCTAGGGTACCCCACAGCCCGGATAGGCTTTAATTTAAGAACAAAACGAAGTTCTTACGAGAAGAGCTCAGGCCTACTTGACTTTCTGCGTGCCCTCATACCTGGTTGGGGAGTCTCTGATCTGCAAATCTATACTAGAAATCTTTCTCGCATTCTGCAAGAGGGGCTCGAGAAAACAGCCTCCTCCCTATTTACTCTGCAAAAAGAGGTTGACAGTATTGCTAATGTGGTTCTCCAGAATCGCAGGGTCCTAGACCAAATGCTTTCAGAGCAGGGTGGTGCCTGTGCGTACCTGGGAGAAGTCTGTTGTTTTTATGTCAATAAATCCGGTCAGATCCTTTCAGGAGTAAAGACCCTTAGGGGCCTGGTTAAGCAGGCCCAGGGAGCAGATAAAGCATTTGATTCTGGGTCAGACCTCTTCCAATGGCTGACCAGCTGGCTCCCAGACTTCTCTTGGCTACGGCATGGATTTGTTATAGCCCTCACATTTATGATAGCCGCCCTGCTCATCTATGGATGTATCCGCTGCCTACCAGGGATACTGAAGCATTGTCAGAAGTTGCTTTCACCCTCGGATGGAGAACCCGTGTATGAAATGATGAAGACCATCCGCCAGCAATATGTGGCAAAGCAGGCGGACCCCAAAAAGGCTAATGAAAAATCAAACTCCGTTTGAAAGAGGGGAAATGTAGCATCGATCCAAAAGCAAATACCAATATCTAATCAATATATATATGGCTTTAGCAATGTTAAGAATATATCTAAGAGTGCTTGCAAAAATAATCTTATATAGCAGCTTGAAACAAAGGAGTGTTAGCTTAAAGAGAGAAAAAGGGAACTGCGACAGGTCATTGACCTTGTTAAAACCACAAGCTGGAAAACATAGAACAAAACCTGAAATGTTTCTAGAGAAAGAGGAACCAGGGTTTACAGAGGCCCTAGGAAAGACCCTAAAAAGGACCCAGAAGGTTGAAAAACAACTCGGATTGTGGTGAAAATATGACGTAGGCTCCTTGAGAACATGAGTGTTTTGAGCTTACAGTTAGGGTGAAGAAACCCTATAAAAAAGGGCAGAAATCTGTAACGGGCGTTCAGACTTCCACCTTTGAGGCAGATGCCTAGGAGGTCTGATCCCACACGTGTGTTAATAAAGCTGTTTTTCCCTGATTTTTCGTCTCAGACCTCCTTTTGTCATTGCACCTCTCAGTAAGAACCACCAAGCGGGCGTTTTCCTGCTACAGTATCTCAATTTGCTGTTTGTTGCGCTGTTTACTTTGCAGCAGTGTTGTTTGTTTATGTGTGGTGGGGAGGGGAGAGATGAACTGTCCCAGACTTCTTACAACAGGCCCTGAAAAGAGGCAGTAGTAATCAGTAAGGCTCCAGAAGAATCCCTCAGCAGAGAACTGCTTTGCTCAAAGGTCAGTTGCCTTCTGATGGGGTTCTGGCCTGACAGGGTAGGCAGTAGGTGGGTCACAGTGAGGCTACCCAATGATAGGGGAGTGGTGACAGATTGCAAGGCCACTCCTGTGGTTGCCACAACTTCCAATACAAACTAAGGATCTAGCCAACATGTTGAACTTTTATTATATCTATGATAAGTGAGGGACAAGCAAGAAGAAGACGATGACAACACTGGATTTATATTCCGCCCTCCACTCAGAGTGGCTCACAATTTCCTTTATCTTCCTCCCCCACAACAGACACCCTGTGAGGTAGGTGGGGCTGAGAGGACTGTTACAGCAGCTGCCCTTTCAAGGACAACCTCTGCTAGACCTATGACTGACCCAAGGCCATTCTAGCAGGTGCAAGTGGAGGAGTGGGGAATCAAACCCGGTTCTCCCAGATAAGAGTCCACGCACTTAACCACTGCACCATACTGGCTCAAACAAGGACTTGAGAGGGGCATCTTATTTTCCTCTACCCCACTTTTCCCTCTTTCTCTTCCCTGAAAGCCACTGTAGCCTCCCACCTTTTCCTGCTTCCTTCTATCCTCCACCCAAAAAAAGATGAGTTGAGTTTAACACCCCACTTTTTAATAAACCCCTAAGGAACCTCAAACAGCTTACAATCACCTTCCCTTCCTTTTCCCACAACAGTCACTTTGTGAGTTAGGTGAATCTGAGAGAGGTCTGAGAGAACTATGATGGGTCTAATGTCACCCAGTGGGCGTCATGTGGAGGAGTGGAGAATCAAAACTTGTTCTCCCAACTAGAGTCCACCACTCTATCAAAAGCACTTGAGCCCGAAAGATTCTACAAACCCTAAACATAGGGATGTTTGAACACTGCTTACTTGGCTATCATGATCAAAACAATTGGTTTAATAGGTCATAGATTTAGTCACTGTTGTTCAACAAGTTGCTTTACTATATTCCTTGGTCATATTCCAGTCACATATTCCTTGCTGTGCAACTGTTCAGAAGACAATTAAATCACTCACAAATCATACATATCAGTAATAAATAAATGCTGCATTTTGATAAAAGTCAAAAGCAAACCAAAACAGATCATTGCCTTGTCCCTGACTGATATTTGAACATGGTAAGCTTTACTGTCATACATGTTTCATGGTAAAATTCACAGCATTCCTAGGACATTGAGGAATACACTGTTAATTCATTTTGATACATAGATTTCATTCTTCTTTCTCCCCTTTTAAAATATTGTTTGAAACAAATTTCAAAGTAATTATCAATGTATCTAGTTTTCAGTTTAGCCCCATCTGTGAATACTTAAATCTAAAGATCAAGACCATTAACAGACAGGACAGATCTTTGTATATACCTGAGAAAAGCCCCCTATTTGCTGAAAACTCTGGAATCTTTTTTTTTTTAAATACACTGGATGCTAAGATCCTTATGACAAAAACAGCCCCTGTAGCTTGAAGAAAAGAATGTTTTCAGTCATCACTGTGGCCATTGTTAGGCAACTACAGCAGTACTGCCAGTCTTCAATACTTTATTTTTTTTTTCTTAAGAAAAGCCAAGGGAAAGGGGCAGGGCCATTTTCAGAGCTGTTTGGCCTTTGAGGGAGGATTCACCGGGAGCAGGCCTGGTAGTAACCACAAACAATTTGGTACCATCTGACTTGCAAGACTCACCCAGGCCTAGTTGCTTGCTACTGATTAATAGCAGTCAGTACACAAAAGTAAGTGTGATGTAGTGGTTAGAGTTTCAGATTATGATATGGGAAATCCAGGTTTTAATCCCTGTTCTGCTGTGGAAGTTCTCTGGGTGACCCTATGCCAATTACACATTTTCAGCCTAATTTACCTCACAGGGATGTTACAAGTATAAAATGGAGGTAAGAGGAATGATGTAAGTTGATTTGGGTTCCCATTGTGAAGAAAAGCAGATAATAAATGTAGTAAAGAAATTATAAATAAAACTGAAGATGGGGCAGATAAAAGATTGGTTGGTGGGTGCGAAGGACAAAAGGAAGCAGGTAAAGGTGAGGATATGGGCCTGCCAGGAGTAAAGGAATAGTGTGAGGGATACAGGGGAAAATAAGGTGCTGCCTGCAAATCCTTCCAAGTCCCTTCCTCATGCAATTTAGCCCAATCTGGGCACCACACAATTTCCTAGGGAGAAGCTGCCAGGAGAGGGAGGGATAACTAAAAGTAGCTATCCGTTAGGGGAGGGTGGGATATAAATTTGATAGAATAGAAATAAAAAAATAAAAAGTAGGTTGGTGTAAAGCCAGCATGATGTAATGTTATTGTTCCATTGGATCAACCCAGCGATCTTTTAGTAAGCTTCGATGTCGTCTCGTTGTTCACTATGGTTCCCGTCAAAGAAACCCTTGTTCAACTACAACACATCTTTCCTGATGACATCACTGCCCTATTCCACCACGTGCTCACCACTACCTACTTCCAATGGAACAATAACTTTTATGAACAGATCGATGGAGTTGCCATGGGAAGCCCCCTTAGCCCTGTCATCGCTAACTTTTACATGGAAACCTTCGAAGATACAGCACTAAGATCTGCCCTCCTAAAACCACGTTGTTGGCTCCGATATGTGGATGACGTTTTTGCCATCTGGAGTCATGGAGAGGCTGCTTTGAATAACTTTCTCCTTCATCTGAATTCAGTCCATCCTCGTATCCAGTTTATCATGGAGAAAGAAAACAATGGTCAACTTGCCTTTCTTGATGTCCTCATTACCAGGAAAGATGACAGAAAACTCGGCCACACTGTATTCAGGAAACCCACACACACCGACCGCTATCTAAATAAGAATTCCAATCATCATCCTCGCCAAAAACGTACAGTTGAAAAAACCCTCATCCACCGAGCATCACGCATCTGTGAACCAAGCCAACTCCAGCAGGAACTACACCACCTCAACCAGTCACTGCAGGCCAATGGATACTCCCTACAAGAAATTAGAAGAGCCCTCCATCCCAAGAGACCATCCACACCAAATCCCGAGCCACACACAAATGTAGGTATAGCCTTCCTGCCCTACATAAAATCTGTCACCGACCGCATTGGCAAAATCCTCAAACGCCACAATGTTGACACAGTTTTCAAACCCACACAACAGATCCGCCACATGCTGCGCTCGGCCAAAGATATGAGAGATCCACTTTCAACCCCTGGAGTCTACAAAATACCCTGCTCCTGTGGTGCAGTCTACATTGGCACTACCCAATGCAGTATCAACACCCGCCTCACCGAACACAAGAGACAATGTCGTTTGTTTCAGCCAGAAAAATCAGCTGTAGCTGAACATGCACTTCAAGAAGGAGACCACGTCATCCACTTTGAAAGAACTGAAGTCCTTTCTACGGCCTCACATTATCATACCCGCATGAACAGAGAAGCTATTGAGATTTACAAACACCAGCACAACTTTAACAGAAAGGAAGAAGGCATTTCCATCCACCAATCTTGGTATCCAGCTCTGCAATACACCCTACAGACTATAAATTGCAGAAATTCACAGAACAACCAGCACATTACACAGAACAATCAGCACAGTCAACAACCATCTTCCTTATCTTCACACCCCTTCCAACCCTCCTAGCAATTAACACAGAACAATGGTCACATTCAACAGCCAGTTTCCTTATTACTACCCTTCCAGGAAGCCCCACCAAACAATGGGCACATCCACAAACCTATTGCCCTTTCACCACACCCCCTCCAGCCTATAAATAGCAGCTCTCCAGCAGCCCTGGCCCCACTCAATGCACAGCAGCCAAGAAGGTCAGAGCGCCTGCTCTGGCTGCAATGCCACTGAGGATGTTCTCCGCATCCGAGAACAAAATGTCTGGAAGAAAAACTTTCTCCAGTAGAACATGGCACTTGAGCCCGAAAGATTCTACAAATTCTAATTATGTTACCAGCTGTGAAAACCTGAAATCTTTGATCCCTATGTTTGCTGCATTGTATGACTTTGAGTGATGCTCAAGAGTACTTTTAACATCACTTGGGGGGATTCTATACATTCTGTACCAAATTAATAACTGAATATTTAAAATATATGTGGCATTACATGTGGCATTGTTGAGATCTGATGGTTAGCCTTTGAATGAGTGCTCTGAAGAAGGGACATTCTTTACATTCCTTGGAAAAGTGACACTCTGCCTGATTCCGCACTAACCTTGCTGCACACCAGGCTTCCGTTTCTCTCTGGAGCAAGCTAGTGTTTTCGCACCAGCTGCTCTATGCCACCATTTTCCGCAGGGAAAACCCGCAATTTGCCATGCCACAGCGTAAACCTATTTTTTCAGGTTTACGCTGCAGCATGGCAAATTGCAGGTTTTCCTAGTGCAAAATGGCAGCACGGAGCAGCTGGTGTGAAATCATTAGCTTGCTCCAGAGAGAAATGGAAGCCTGGTGCGGAGCAAGGTTAGTGCAGAATCAACCTCTGAATCAATCTTTTTGAATAAAGGGAAAGTCTGGCAATGCTACCCAAACATGTCAAAGATTATTTAGATTTAGCAAACCCTGGATTTTGTTCAGATGGGGGAGAGACAATATATCATTTGAGATTCACTACTACATTTTTTTTCTATGTCAAGTTACAAAAAATCATGCTTGAAGATCAATCTCTTACAAGCAAAGATTTTACATAAAAACCTCTTTGAATCTTCTTCTTCCTTTTTCAATGCTGAGTTCCTAGAATCTATTTTAAAGCTAATCAGTGCAAGACCTTATATTCCTAAAGAGGCTGAGATTTCTTTCTCACCATAGGTAATGCCAAGCATCCTGAGAGACACAGCCTTAAATGTCCTTTTAAGAAAAGAAACCCATTTGCTACAATTCAGCATAAAATAGAGTGACCTCAGAAACAAGAAGAACCTCAGACTTAAGAACAGTGCTTCAACTGTAGCAAGGTTAAAAGTGACTGACTGACCACTGGTGTTGTCAACAATTGGACAATCCTGCATCATACAATTGTACAATTGGCTGTTTTGTGTCTTCTTCAAGCCTGTGATTGTTTACATTCATTTGAGTGGATGCTGAACCATATCCTTTTGAAAATTAATGGCCCCAGCAAGCCTTTTGTATTCTGAAGTAAAAAATACAAGATGGAATCAAGGGCATAAACTTTTCAATTTCCCGGGGGGGGGGCGCCAGAAGCATTTGATCCAGTGACATCATAGGGAGAAGCCAGTGACATCACAGGGAGGGGCCTCCATTATCACTACCTATGAATTTATGGAGAAGCTCCTTCCCCATAAATTTAGGGTGCACCCCCCCAACAATGCCTGTGGACCAGGCCAAACCCAGGAAAAGGTGGGAGTTGGCCAGTGGTTATAGTGGTATCTCAGAGGTCTCTTGCTGTGTCCTGTTTTTGAAATTCACTTTTACAATAGTCACTTTAAGATCTGCAGATATACATATCGTGCATAGGACAAACCAATGGTCACAAATTTGACAGTAAAAGGCAATACAGAAAAGGTTTAGGGGGAACATTTTATAAGTTTCCCTGGATGTTCACTGCCTCACTAATAAAGTACAATTGTACTGTAATTGACAAAATTATGGCACCACAAATACCTTTGCTTGATAAATTCATGGGTCTGTGACCCAGGGCAGAATACAAAACAGTTTCTGGGCACTCAATTTCTGAGCAATGTACAATGCTATGCTGAAAATTTGGTGCCTCTACCTCAAAAAACAGCCCCTCCAGAGCTCCAGATACCCACAGATCAATTCACCATTATACCCTTTGGGAATTGATCTCCATAGAGAATAATGGAATGTCCAGCAGACATTTCCCTTCCCCCCCACAGTTTTCCAATGACCCTGAAGCAGGGGAGGGCCCTCCAAACTGGGGGATCCCCTGCCCCCAATTGGGGATTGGCAACCCTATGCCTAGGTGGTGAACAATTGTCAAAACATACCTACTTGACCAAGTCTTTAAGAGTGTAGTCATTTTGAAAGAAAGAAAAAAGGCTTGCTGAGGCCATTAATTTTCAAAAGGATATGGTTCAGCATCCACTCAAATGAATGTAAACAATCACAGGCTTGAAGAAGACACAAAATATCTACCTGCCAAAAGAACTCTCAAATACTATAGCAATATGTATGCGACATTGCAATACAGTGTTATTCTCCCCCCCCCTTAGTTTCTTCTGCAATCATTAACCAGTTGAACAAAGTTTGAGTCCAGTAACACCTTTAAGACCAACAAAGTTTTATTCTGGGTATAAGCTATCCTGTGCTAGCACACTTCATCAGATACATTGAAAACAGTTTCCTCAACCCTTACTGACAGGGGTTGGGTGGTTGTCAGAAAAGCCAAGATGCATAAATACTGGGTGATTATAGCTGATTACAGCTGAGACTGGATGTGAAAAAGATCTGTGAATTGTATAAAATTAGCATGCGAATACAAGAGTTAACTGGGGTTACACACAGACAAATATTTCTCTGAGATGAGGCATGGATTTTTTTTGCTAGGGGGTAGGATGGGTATAAATTGAGAGAAGGAAGAAGAAGAAATTTTAAAAGGCCTCTGATCTTCATGTCCCCTCCTCCCAATCTCACTTTCCCCCAATTGTAAGTATGTTGAGCCCAACAAAGGCCTTTCAGCCTGACTCCACACTGAAAGTGGATGCAATCAGGGGGTTAAGGACTATACTTTTTTTCCAACAGACACCAAACATATTTAAGTATTGATGTGTTCTGAATATTAAAACCTTACTAATTAATCTAGAGAGTCCAAAGATAAAGCAAAAATTTTTTGCAGATCACAATTACCTTTTACAAGTGTCATCCTACAGCCCTCTAGGCCAGCCAGATGAATGGACAAAATTGCCACCTTTCCTGGATCTCAGGTGAGAGATCTGTCCCTCCTGATAATCAAGCAGCAAAAGACTTCTTGCCAACCCAGAAACATTATCAAAGTTCTTTCCCCACCCCTTTGACCCAGGTCTGTTCAGGTCAAAACAGCTTTTCCTGACACCAGAGATAGCCTTCCTGTTCACATATATGTTTTCTGGGAGGGGAGAGAAGGGGGATGTTTATTTATCTATCCATTGTCTGCTCTGTAGCTCAATTAGCATTTGTAAGAAGGTGAAAAAGCTCATTACAGCTCTGACTTTCTTCTTTGCAGCCCAGAGGAAAAAAACACACAGATGGGGGAGTTTTACTGCTTCACATGTCTTTGAAGATCATTCCTTCTTGAAAATTGCCATTTGGGGGGGGCTCAGCCCCCACCAAAAAAACTCGGAGGGGGCTCAAGCGCCTCAGTCTCCCCATAGTTTATGCCTATGGATAGAATTAGTTCTCCAGCTGCAATTTCCTAACACTGAAATTTTTGATGATTGGGAGATCCTGAAATGTAGCATACAATTAAATAGAAACTTACAAGTTACTAATGGGTAACTGATTATCATAGTATAAGCATCAAAATATCTAATTTTCAATGTGACTTGATCAGTGGATATGTACATTCAAAGACTGAAAACACACACAAAAACCCCCAAGACAGATCTTTCTACAAACCTGAAAAATACCCCAGGTTTGCTGAGAGGGAAAAACATACCTTAAAATAAACTAAGGTCTTATAACACCTCCAAATAATTGAAACTGTAGCTTTAAGAATTATAGCCTTGATTTCTGTCAGTAACACCCACAGGAAGGTGCAGAACCCTTTCTAGACTATTTTGGTCTTTGGGAGAAGACTCAGTGAGGTCATGCCTGGAAACAACAACTACTAAATTGCTAACAAGGTACTTGAATGATTCACCCAGAACCAGCAGCTTGCTATGGTTCAATAATAGCTCACAGACAAACACAATCCAGAGTAGTGTTTCTGGAAGAACCAAGTTTAATTCACTACTCTGCTGTGGAAATTCACTGGGTGACCTTGAAACAGTCACACATTTTCAGACTAACCTATCACACAGAGTTGTTGTGAGGATAAAGTGGAAGAGAGGAGAATTATGTAAGCTACTTTGTGTACCTGTTGTGTGGGTATAAATGAAATTATAAGTATAGCTGAAGATGGGGTCAGATAAAATGTAGGTCAGCTGGTGGGTGTAAAGGATAGCAGGAAGCAGGGAAAGTGAGGATATTTGGGTAGCCAAGAGGAGGCAAAGAGGTAATAGTGTGGGAAAAGTGAAACAGGGGAAAATGAAGTTCCCTCAGCAAGTACTTGTAGGTATCCCATTGTACAGCTGGGCCTGGCCAAGAAACCATTACTGAGCAACTCAGCCATAGTTTTCTTGGGTTGAGGCTACCAGGGGGAAGGAAGGAGGGAATTCTGAAGAGGTGGGGATAAAAGTTGATTGGCTGTTAGGTGGGAAGGAGAGAAGAAACAAGAAAAGAAGGTACCATGGAAGCTTTTATGGAAGGGAAAGAGGAAAAGTGGGGATAGGAAATGAGATGCCCCTCACAAGTCCTTGTGGGTCCTCCACTGGTATATGTATATATGTCAGCATCTGTGAATAGCTGTCTTGAATTGTTCACCAGTTATGGATGTTTATATTAAAAAACCTTAAAAATAGACAAAATAGATTATATTATATGTCAGAAATAGTGATATTGGCTGACTGATATAATATTCTAAGAGCAAAGATGTTTTATAGCAGAAATATTGACTTAGGATTGTTTGCCCTTGTCCATATAAATAATTAATCTCAGAATTCACTGGTATCTACCCCCAAAAAAGTATGAAGCAAATGAAAATGAGCAAGAGTATCTTCTGCTCTGCTTGATTTTATTGTTATTGTTCTTTTTCCATAGGCCCAAGGCAGTTCTGATTCAACATAATCATCACAAATTGTTGATATAATATACTCCTTACATCTAATAAGAGAATATACATAGGAAGAGAATAAAGGTGCTTATGCTTATTCATATTGCTGGTCCATATACCCCAATATTGTCTACTGTTACTTGCAACAGCTCTCAGACAGATGTCTTTTCCAGGCCAAAGATCTTTCAAACTTGAAATGCTGGAGACGTAACTTAAGAACTGCTGGGACAAGCATATTACCTACCACTGAGCTATAGCCGCATCCCAATGTAGCATTTCCCTCTTTTTTCAAAATAGAGCAAAAACATTTATTTGAACTGAATTAACATCCAATGCATTGCCATTTAGCATACTAAGATGTCAATTCACAGACAATGCAGTTTGCAATGGGAAACTCACCACTTGCATTCATACTAGTTGGAGGAATTCTAGAACAGCTGAATGAGCAGCAGTAAAAAGATGCTGCTGTATGTCAAACACTGTCAAAATGTAGATACAATATTTATTGATTTTTATTTATTTAAAAATATTTATATACCCACCTTTCTCATTAGTATGTTAGGACACAACATGGGCAACAACATCTATAGTACAGTAAGACCATACAAAATACTACAATATTTTGGTGGATATGATATCTCAATATTTGCAAGAGATATCTTCTGCAGCACTGCATTCAACTTGTGAAGTTAAAACAAAATTAAAGGATTTCCTGACACAAGCAAACAGAATCTAATGAAAGTTGATAGCATAATCTGAGCAGGGCTAGATTATGAAAGTGGATCATCCACCTCTTTTTACTGAAACTCAACTCATGGGAGTTCTAACGAACAGTCCAATTGAGTCTACACCCCTCACTCCCATTTCCATGGAGACTACAAACATGACTGTAAAAAAATGGGTGTTCACTTCCATGTTTTTTAAAAAGCATGCCTAGAACTTTACTAACAGTTTCTAAAGTCCCTGAACACACATTTCAAGAATTTTGAAGTCAGAGGAAAAGTGCACCAAGAGCTTCAGTAGACTCTCTAGTGTATATTTAAATGATTCTCTAATGCACTTTAAAAAATAATGCATTAGAAAACTATTAGGATTCTCTAATGTGTTGTTATTTGTAACAACACAACAGAGAATAATTTAAATCACAGTACTGAATTCACTGAAACCATTGGTGTGCTTTTCTGATGAACCCTGAATTACAGAAATGTGTGCACCGAGACTTCCTGATTGTGTGCGTTTGTGTGTGTCTGTGCTGTACTGTGCAGACAATGAGCAATCTTACTAAAGGTCTGGATATGATTTTACAACAATCCCTAACCTGCAGAAACTCAGAAAGGAACACATGTGGGGCTTTTCTAAAAAATATTGATTCTAAGGACTCCATAGGCACTGGGTAGCTGGGAAGAACAATTTTGTTTTTACTTCTTGGGCTGAGCTCTTTGAACTTTGAAATGTAATGAAAAATTATCAGTGTAAGTAAAAAAGTAAAAAAAAAACCCACATCCCTAGTAATCCATTGAAAACTGCACAAATAGTCCTTCACTATTTCCTAAACAAGCTGTATTTGACTATTATTCCCCACCAAAATTATACAATTTGCCCTCCCCACTGTAAAAAGTATGGTTGCATCTGTTTCCATCTCTGATTGACACAGTCACTGGTGATTTATGCAGATATTTTATTTCGGTCCATTTTGGCTCATAATGTTCTTTAATATTTTGTAATGTTCTTGAATATGTTTATTATTGTTTGTTATAGTTCAGGGGTGGCCAACAGTAGCTCTCCAGTTGTTTTTTTGCCTACAACTCCCATCAGCCCCAGCCATTGGTCATGCTGGCTGGGGCTGATGGGAGTTGTAGGCAAAAAACATCCGGAGAGCTACCATTGGCCACCCCTGTTATAGTTGTATCTGGTCCTCCCCCCTTAGTTTTCACTCACTTCCATTGGTTTCAATGTGAAATGCATTTCTGGCTGTAACTCTTTCCTATCTGACCTGAATAAAAATTATTGGGAATTGTACCCAAACTTCAGGGAAACAGATTAAAACATCCCTGTATTATAAACAATTAACATTGTCACATGATTAAAAAAGAAGGCCTGAACTGGCAAGTCAGTGAATTTCTCCCATTTCCTGCAATTCTTATGTGGGGGGGGGGTTTAAATAAAAAATATACCTATAAAAACTGATAGCAGGGGGAAAAAATCAAGAATAACAGTTGAACTGATCAAATATAAGTTACCACATCAGTTATAGCTATCCTCTTTTACAACCACATGACAAATTCAATAATGACAGGCAATGCAAAATAGTACCTCTGCAACTTAAATGAAATCTCTGCTCTGTTCTAACCTATAACCTCTTCCGTTGAAGACAGAAACAGAATACAGGATGACCTTGACAGGCTGAAAAACAGGGCGAAAATCAGAAAATGAAGAAGATATTAGATTTATATCCTGCCCTCCACTCCGAAGAGTCTCAGAGTGGCTCACAATCTCCTTTACCTTCCTCCCCCACAACAGACACCCTGTGAGGTGGGTGGGGCTGGAGAGGGCTCTCACAGCAGCTGCCCTTTCAAGGACAACCTCTGCCAGAGCTATGGCTGACCTAAGGCCATGCTAGCATGTGCGAGTGGAGGAGTGGGGAATCAAACCTGGTTCTCCCAAATAAGAGTCCACACACTTCACCACTACACCCAACTGGTTTTCTGAATTTTAACAGGGATAAATGTAAAGTTCTGCATTTAGGTAGGAAAAATCCAATGCATGGTTATAGGATGAGGGAGACTTGTCTTAGCAATAGTATATGTGAAAAAGACCTAGGGGTCTTAGTGGATCATACGCTGAACATAAGTCAACAGTGTGATGTGGTGGCTAAAAAGGCAAATGCAATTTTGGGCTCTTTCAACAGAAGTATAGTGTCCAGATCACATGATGTGATGGTATCGCTTTACTCTGCTCTGGTAAGACCTCACCTAGAGTATTGTGTTCAGTTTTGGGCACCACATTTTAAGAAGGATATAGACAAGCTGGAACAGGTCCAGAGGAGGGTGACGAAGATGGTGAGGGGTCTAGAAACCAAGTCCTATGAGGAAAGGTTGAAGGAGCTGGGCATGTTTAGCCTGGAGAGGAGGTGGCCATCTTCAAGTACTTGAAGGGCTGTCATATAGAGAATGGTGTGGAATTGTTTTCTGTGGCCCCAGAAGGTAGGACCAGATCCAATGGGCTGAAATTAAATCAGAAGAGTTTCTGGCTCAACATTAGGAAGAACTTCCTGACAGTTAGAGTGATTCCTCAGTGGAGCAGGCTTCACTGGATTCCTCACTGGAGCAGGTGGTGGGCTCTCTTTCCTTGGAGGTTTTTAAACAGAGGCTAGATGGCCATCTGACAGCAATGAAGATCCTGTGAATTTAGGGGAAGGTATTTGTGAGTTTCCTGCATGGTGCAGGGGGTTGGACTAGATGACCCTGGATGTCCCTTCAAACTCTGTGATTCTATATGCTATATTGAGAAACATCTTTCTTTTAGGTGTCTTGTTCAGCCATGCATAATGGTATGTATTTTTCTCTGGAGTATTTTAAAAACTGTATTTTAGGTGATTAGATACCATTTGAGCACCTTTCCTTTTACACAGATTTGCCAAATTCAACTGGATTTCTTCTCTAGATCAGCAGAAACTCACCAGATTTGCATTAAGCTTTCTGCTTGGCTGTTCTTCTACACATATATTTAGACAAATTTTGAAATCCAAATCAGATTCAGAATACAGATTTCTGAAGTTGGATTTCAGCTTCTGAATTTCAGAAACACATTTCCAAAACTTGGATCATCTGTCATGGTACATCACAATCTTCTTTGTGGAAGAAAGAAGACCATATCCAACCATGAGGATAATGGATATGAAATACTCTTGTTATTTCACTCAGGTCTCAATGTGGATCTCTACCAGGCTTTTCATGTTTTTGTAGAAACATATTTTGTACCAATTGCTTCTGCAATCATGATCTGCACAGCACAAAACAGTTGGGAAGTGTTTCCACTTTTGAAAGTGTCAATCCCCTGTTTGGGTGGAGGAAGTGGAAGGGAGAGGCTGAATATTGTCTCACGGATGCTAAGAACATTGACTATATATTTGGTGCTCTGCTGAGATCCAGCAATGAGCACTGGATGCACATCACACTGATGCATGCAAATGGAGTCTCTTTGTAGAAGCCTGCTTTCATGTATAATTGCTACATCAAGATACATGGGTTTTAAATACATCAACAACAATGCTTTAGGTCAGGGGTGTCAAACATGCAGTTTGGAGGCTGAATCAGGCCCCTAGAGTGCTCCTATCAGGCCTCTGAGCAACTGGCTGTCATCTGCTTCCTTCTTCCTATATCTTGCTTCGTTCTGCATAACAGCTTGCTTTGCAAAGCTTGCTCAATTGCACAGGAGCTACAAAGCAAAACCTCTATTTTCTCCATTGGATGAGGCTCTTCCCTTGGGGAGGAAGGGGGGAGGAATAGCTTGCTTTGCCAGGCTCTCTCAATTGCACAGTGGAGCTACTGAGCCAAACCTTTCTTCCTTCTATTGGCTGAAGCTCCTCCCCCACCAGTCTCCTGGGGAAGAAAGGAAAGAGCTTCCTTTGCCCAGTTCCCTAGATCCCATGGGAGAAATATAAAGAAAGCATCTTTAAGATCAAGGAGTGCTATCGTTTTAAGCATGTTTTAAGTTTTTTAAAAATATATTTGTGTTTGTCTGTGTTCTTTATAAAATTTATATCTCTGCTACCTAAATAGGTACACACATGGCCTGGCCCGCCATGGCTCAGCCCAACCCAACATGGCTTGGTCCGACAAGGTTTCATTTATGTCAGATCTGGCCCTCATAACAAATGAGCTTGACACCCCTGCTTTAGGTGAAATGGAAGGGTCTAGATGTATCTTACATGTTTATTTGAAACTGTGGAGCCAGTACCCATCTACGGAACTTTGGGCAAAGACACTACATGGACACCTAAAATGTTGCTTAAAATTTCATGTTACCCAAATGGGTACTGAAGAGGTTTCTTGCCAACAATACAATGTAGAAAGGAGCTTTAATGCTGTAGTCAGACAAGCAGTTTGATCTGATGTTGTTGCTGTTCACTTCCAGATTTAAAGTACACAGACAGCAACATCTGACTCCTGTTCTCCAGTCACAGGCATCCCATTCTGACCTGCCTTTGAATTGGAATTATTAGGCACTGAGGAAAGTCTGGTCTTTATGGATCTCTGCACCCTGAAGTTCCAGATGTCTGAACTGTCCTGTTGCAAATTCAAGCCGTTTGGGACATGTGAATGCCCACCTCCTTTATCAGGTCATGACATGTGCATAAACTCATAATCACTCCCGGGTCATCAATGCTTGTGTATTTATTTTGTACAGACAGTTTACAGACATCTCTCTTTCTCTCTCACACACAGGAGCTTCTCAAAACTGTGTTTTTCTTAGAAAAGCTTCTAAAGAAAGACACCTATGTGTTTCAGCTTTTCTCTGCCTACAACTTTGCAGCACATGGAGTGGGGAAGGGGGGTAAATGTAAAATGTGAGGGGGTTTTTTTCAGAGAGGGAGGCAGGCTGAGAACAATGCCTGTGACTCCAGCTTTGCTCCAAGCTTTTAATGCCAACACACAGGACACAGGATAAGACTTCTCTGTTCTCTCACCCGCCCCCCCGGCTCTAAAATGTTGAATTTTTCAAAACCACAGTATCAAAAACAGTTCCCCATGCTGCACTACATATCCCAGTCACCTTTTCCAGCAATCCCATTGACCACCAGCTGCTGCCATCCTGCCAGAGTTTGAAACACTGCTTCCAAAAAGTGCTTACGTGCATGCTCACAAGACAAATAATTAAAAAGCTGCTCAACTGCCTCACTCCATGGCTGCCATGTCTGATCAGCCATGGGGTGAATGAGCAGTGAGGTGGGTTAAGGGGGCATGTCTGATCACAACTCTCCATTACAAAGAAACCTGCATAAATTAGAGGTGGAGCCAGACTGCGTCTAGCCTGTTGTGTGTCTGCTCTTTGTAATAATATTGTTGTAGATCTACTGTGGCTGGCACATACAGTAGCATGTATGTGTGTATTACAATGATCACACATTATATAAATTGTGCAAAAGAGGACTCAATATGCTTTCACATGTCTTATGTGAAAATACCCTCTTTTTGTCAGTTTGCCTGCATTTTCTACCTCATATGTATTTAAGATTTGTCACACTTGATACAATGCATTGGTCTATCAAAAATGCAGTGCTCAGTGGTAAAAGAAAAACAGAGGTGTTTCTAGGAAGTTGAGGACTGTGATATATAATTTACTCAAATGAATGGTCTCTTTGCCTTCAGTGAGATCATAACATGATTTAACTCCTTGTTAACTGCTTATCAAACATATTCTTGTACAAATCTTTGCTATATTATACCCTTCTACACCCATTGAAATCTGTCTAGGACTGTCCTGTATGTTTCTTAATATTTAAAGGAATAGAATCAGAATATTTTCCACCAAAGTTCCTTAGTACTTCCTTTAACTTGGTGGGGGAAATATGCTATTCCATTTTGTAATTTAATATCTATTTATAATAATGATTTAATATCTATTTATGATAATCTAAATTTATTATATCTTTTTTGTTCATATATTTTCAGGGAAAATGGGAAAAGGCAGCATTTCCCAATATAATTTCTAGTTCAGGGACAAAAAAACACACACACACACTGTAATTGCCATATTATTTTAAAGAGAAAATAAGCTGGCTTTAGCTAATTTACCAAAAGATATCATTTTAAAATACTGTACAACAAACATATTGGGCCTTAAGGTTGTTTCTTTCTTTCTTTGCAACTGATTCATCTGAAAATTGGTTACAGCTTCTAGAAATAAACATGAGTAAATTTAACAGAATTTATCTCAGTAGCCAGTGAAGGAACAGACTATCACTAGTCCCTTGATATGACTTTGTCCATCTATATGCCTTTCTATCAACTTGCTGAGTGCAAAGTATAATATTAGGTCTTGCTTTAGATTGCAATGAAGAGGTCTGCTGCCTCCTGCAGTACTGTGGTTGCTAGAATATGACAGGCAAGTCCAGAGGAACATACAGGATTAGCTTACTTTGGACTGGTTTCCCTGGGAGAGAGAAAAGAAGAAAAAGCAGGAGCAGCCCCAAGCTTTGATTAAAACTCTAGAATATTATTTAATTTGAAGCAGCTGCAGCTGCTCCCTAGTAAGCAAAAATGTGGCTTCTTAAATAACTGGTGCTTTCAGCAAAGTTAAGAATTGTTGTTATTAACCAGAGACTATGAATTGAGCCCTCTTCATTTCTGGGAGCACAGGCAAGGCAGTAACCCAGTTTTAGAAATCTATCTATCTGTGGTAGTTACTGATAAAGGGAGCCTGATCCTTGGCCCAACATGCCACATTGTAAAGTGCAAGATAAGTAAATCAGTGAATAAATAGTCTCCCTAATGAGAAATTAATTTACTTACTTGATTTTTTGCCCATCTTTCTCACTGGGACTGAAGGAACACAAACACAAATATTCAGACAGCATAAAATATAAACCATGTAGTAAGATTAAAATGACAGATCTGGTAAACAATGCAAAAAACCCAACAACCTGTCTACAGGGATTACCAGATAGAAGACAATGCAATAAAAGCAAGATTTTATGCAAAGGCAAGATCCTATACAATTAGCTTAAACAAAATGGCTTTATCTGTGAAATCTGGTCACTATTTTATCTGGTTATGTAATAACCAAAATCACTACAGCTTGTTTCAGGCCTAATTCATATGTTACCCATTAGTGTCATATATGACGTTAGAGTGCCACACCAGCATCTGAGAGACACAGGTTCAAATTCCTTTTCTGCCATGAAAGCTTACCTTGGGCCAGTCACTCTCCCACAGCCTAATACAAGACAGATTTTTGTGAGGTTAAAATCAAGCAAGGTGAATATTAGAAGCTGCTTTGGGTCCTGATTGGAGAGAAAACAAGGTGTAAATATAAAAACAAATACTGTTTCTCTAGCAACATAAAATGAATAAACTAGGTAGGGTGTTTGTGTGAAGGGAGGAATCACATGGAAATGCCCCAAGCCAGCATTCTTGTATTCCCAGTTGTACTTGGGGAAACCCCCATGTGATCTGCTTTTTCTGTATAGTCATTTTATGTATTTCTAGAAAGATCTAAAACAAAGCCATGGAGAAAAGGCACCCACAACTCCTTGGTATCATATGAAGCAGACTCAGTATAAAGCAGCTCTTTATCCTTCTTTATCCCTATGCTGCATTTAGATTGTTTCCATAACAACACAGACATCTCCCTTGACAACACACCATTCCCTCCTACACGTGTAACCTTGCTCCTTGTGTTTCTTATGCATGCAAGCACACACACACAGAGAACATGGTAAAATTCTCTTTGTAGTCCACATTCTGAAACTGACAAGTCATTTCCTTAATTTCATTAGATCTCATTATTTTATAATGAGCAGCTGTCCCCTGGAAACCAGGACTCTATAATGTTAAAATTGGGGAAATCTGCAGCCTGATCCAGTACATGTTCCACTGAGTACAGTGGTGCATGCTCCCAAGTAAATGTACATGGAACACAGCCTAACCATATTCCTGATGAAAATCTATGCTTGTAGTTCTGTTTAAACATCAACGCACATATTTCACATGGAAAACAGATTATTATAGTTGGATATCCTCTTTCTGCAACAGGGTATATTATTCTGGAGCAACCTTTTTCTCAGTATGCAAGACAATTCTATGAATTTTGTTCTGCTTAAGGTGCACAAAACATTTATTCTTAAAGTTGAAGCACTGATGACTAAGAGGTGCCAGTTCAGTGTGATGCATCTGCAATGCCAGGAGGCCTGTGCCATCTCAGGCTTGCTTCATTTGCAAGCTTAATAAATTATCCTCAAGATACAGGTATTTGAGATATTGTTTATATTTTGCCTAGATGGCATATCTCTTTTAATGACAAACAAATTTGTGCCTGTGATTTGAAAACAGTCTTTTAAAGGCAAGAACTATGATACTTTTGTCATGCAAATTCAAAGTGTAACTTTTCAAGCCTGTGTGCATCTGTTTTATTTAAATGTTTATTAAATACATGAATGATTATAAAGGCCAGAATTTGGCAATCTGAGTCATAAATGTGTCACCAACAATGATTTATGCATATTTCTTCAAGTTAAAGGACTCAGTATGCAAATGTTTCAGTATGCAAATATTTTCTTT
Source organism: Heteronotia binoei (assembly GCF_032191835.1). Taxonomy (NCBI): domain Eukaryota; kingdom Metazoa; phylum Chordata; class Lepidosauria; order Squamata; family Gekkonidae; genus Heteronotia; species Heteronotia binoei. The sequence continues at coordinate 106,891,286 of NC_083243.1, forward strand.
TAATTCTTTTAATGATTACTGAATGAGTCAGCATAGAAAACACAGTTTCAGTTCCTGTATTGCCATTTGCCACACCCCACTGCATAGTCTCTAGTCTAGTTTATGGTATTATTATGGGCACAAAATGAGAAACGGCACATTGCAAAATACCCTGATCCCTTGATGTGTAATATAAAAGGGATGTCAAATATATCTGCAGACACATTTCCACTGAGATCTGTTCCCCTACAGTTTCCTATCATGTGAAGTTTGAGGGAATGATGCAACAAATGCCTCCACAGCATCTTCCAGTTCTGCAAAGGAAAATTTTGTTCCATTTAAAAAGCAGATTGCCTGTTTGTAAATTAAATGGAAACTTCTACAAAGGCAGCTCAGGCTCTTTAACCAGTTCCATGCCTCAAGACTGCTATGAACTGCAATATAAATGAGCATAAAGGAGGTAATAAATGGCTATCTGTGGGAGGGTTTAGTTTTGGCTGCATTGAAAGAGACAGTTGTGAGGCATCCCTGGGCCCAGTGACCCAAACAACTATTGCTCAGTATCTAATATACCATTCTTGGGCAAGGTGCTTGAAAGGACGATGACTACATAATTTCAGGAGGAGGAGACAGATTATCTAGACCAACTTCAGAGCTTTTCTGCATGGATTTCCCACCCATCAATTCTGCCCCCATATCACTTTGGTTTTGCCCCCCCAGTTGGAATAACGAGTCAACGCCAGATTTGTATGGAAACAGGGCGACTTTATTGAACTGAACAGCATGGGGCAAAACTAACAAACTGCCGGACAGGCCAAGGGAGATACCCCAGGACCCTACCCTGTCCGGGGGGCGAGCCACCCTGCCCCCGGCCGCAGCCAGCTAGAAGCGGCTGCTGCCAGGCCGGCACCGGCCAGGTGTACACCACACGGCACGGCCGCCCACCCAGGGACGGCCAGCCCGAAGCGGTGACCCGGTAGCGGGCAAGACAGCAGAGGGCCGTAGAACCCCGCTACTGTCCCATCCCGCTATTTCCCTAAAACAGGGGAAACCGTGGGTGCTCACCGGAAGCTGAAAACCAACTTAAACACCCGCCAACCCAGGGCCAAGCCTCTGCTTAGGCCCCTGGGCCCACCGGCAGGCCTAATGCCTGCCGAAGCCCCAGCTGTAGCTTGCCCAAAAACACCCTGTTACCTAGCACGGACAGGTGGACACCGTCCTGCCGGTACAGGTCCGCCCGATCCGACCTGATGGCAGGGTGTGGGACAAAAAGGCCAAGGCCCTCACGGAGCGCATTCCTAATCACTCGGTTGGCCTTGCGCCTGGCTCTCTCTAACCCAACGGGGTCCCAGGCCGCTCTCCACACCCGCCGCGGAAGGATGGCGGACCAAAGTAACCGCACCTCGGGCCACCTGCTCCGGATCACCTGGAGGTCCTTGATTACCTGGAGTGACAGGGCCCTCCCCTGCACCAGGCCCAAATCATTGCCTCCCAGGTGAATAAGCAAGATGTGTGGCGGAGGACCGTTCCTCCCCATGAACAAGAGAGGCAAGAGCCCGTCCCAGCGCAGGCCCCGACGGCCCTGCCACTCAACGACCGCCCATTCAATAAGCCCCAACTGCGAACCCCAACTTGAACGCCGGGCTTGATGAGCGGCCCAAAAAACCATGCTGTGGCCAGCGATCAGGATCCTCTGCCTCCCGCCCTGCGCCACAGCACCTATAACGGAGAAAAAACAACAATGTTAAAACCAGCAAAGCTAAAACTTGCCAGGCAGCACAGGACGGACGTAGCCCTTGTACGCCGAGGACCGCCACCTCCCAACCTGTTGTATGGCCGGCCCCGGGTAGCCCATGGCTGCCGCTGTGGATGCCGCCCCGATCCTAAATGAATGGGTCCCAAACCGAAATCCGGACAGCCCAAGCCTGTCCAAGGCTCGGCTGGTCACAGACCAAAATTGGAATTTGGTTAACGGGGACCCGTGCCGAAAAAAGGGGCCGGCTTCGTCACCCCGCACAGCAATGTAATCAGCCAATGCTAAAACAGGGCAAATATCACGATCGTGGCAAGAGCCCAATGTAATCGTGACACCACGCTGCCTCTGGTCAGTCTTAGACCTGCGGACCCTTAAGGCTGCTGAGTCTCCTGTAATTTTAACATCTCCCACTTGGAGAGCCCGGCCAGAAGAATCATTCCGCGAGCTGACCACCAACTCGCTGACTCTAAGGGCGCCAAAAAAAGGCAGCCATGGCGGCGGCCTGAAATAAGGCGGCCTCAAATTCAGAAAAACAAAGAACTGGCCATAACTTGCGGAAACCTTTTAACACCTCGGGGGAAAAAGGGTGCCATGTATCAGGCCGCGGGCCTTGCTCGCGGGCCCAACCCTCCAACATTTTGCGAATTCTGAAGTCATCAGAGTTGTCAGCAAACCCCTTTGCCTTGCTGGTGAACGCCAGTGCCGCCAACTTGGCCCTAATGGTCCTTACCACCAGCCCCTTACCTTTCAGCTCCACGCAGAATTGCATGAGGTGAGCTGCTGGAATCGGCCAAAGGTCGGCCAATCCTACCTGATCCCTGAAGGCCGAGAACTGCTCAACGGAGCGATCATAGGCCCTACGGGTAGAGGGGGCTAAAGCCAGCATCATGGCCCGGTTGGCCTCGACTCTCCAAGCCGCCACATCTCTGGGGGCATCCGAGCCGGCAGGAGGTCGGCCCCTGGTGTGAGAAGTCGAAACCGCTCCATCTGACGACAAGACAGAGCGTCTGCGACCCCGTTGCACACACCGGGCACGTGCTTGGCAAGGAACAAAATGTTTAACCTTAAACAACTCAAGGTAAAAAAGCGGACAAGGCGCATAACCGGAATTGACTTGGAGGTAAGGGTATTAATGACCTGGACCACAGCCATGTTGTCACACCAAAAGTGAACAACATGGTTGGCCAGCTCCTCCCCCCACAAGCACACAGCAACCACAATTGAAAAAAATTCTAAAAATGCTAGATTACGGCAAAGGTCCGAGCTCAACCAAGTGGCAGGCCAAGACTCAGCACACCATCTGCCACGAAAATAAACTCCAAAACCACAAGCGCCAGCGGCGTCGGACATAATCTGCAGGTCGGCCTCGATCCGCATATCGTCCCGCCAAAAGGAAACCCCGTTAAAATCAGAAAGAAATTCCTCCCAAACCTGCAGGTCCTCACGCATGCCCCTGCTAATTCTGACCCGGTGATGAGGGAGACGTAAAGAGCACATGGCGTCACATAGGCGTCGCAAAAACGGCCTACCCGGGGCCACCACCTTGCAAGCAAAGTTGAGGTGGCCCACGACCTGCTGGAGCTCTAGGAGAGAGACCTTGCGCTTACCCCTCAACCCGGCAAGCCTCAGACGGAGGGCCACAACTTTTTCAGCCGGGAGGCGGGACGCCTGCTTAATTGTGTCAAGCTCAATACCTAAAAAGGTCAGGACACAGGAGGGGCCCTCCGTCTTCTCATGCGCCAGCGGGACGCCAAGGTCATCAGCCAGTTGGAGGAAGGAGTGCAAAAGCTGACCACACTGACCAGAACCCCTGGGGCCCACGAACAAAAAATCATCAAGGTAATGAACGGTGTTGGCGGAGCCAACCCGTTCACGAAGAGCCCATTCTAAAAAAGTGCTAAAGCGTTTGAAAGCCGAACACGAAATAGCACATCCCATAGGAAGTGCCCGGTCCATGTAAAACTTACCATCGAACATAAAGCCCAGGAGCTCAAAATCGTCCGGGTGAACCGGCAACAGGCGAAATGCAGACTTTATGTCGCACTTAGCCAGCTCAGCGCCAATACCACAACGCCGAACGACCTTGACAGCCTGGTCGAAGGAAGTATAGCGAACCGTGCACAAAAATTCAGGAATGGCGTCATTAACCGACCCACTTTGGGGTAAGATAGGTGGTGAATTAGCCGAAATTCCCCAGGGGCCTTCTTGGGAACTACACCCAACGGTGAAACCCGCAAATTAGGGACAGGCGGGGCATCGAAAGGGCCCAGCACCCTGCCCTCAGCACACTCCTTCGATATCTTCTCCCTAACAACTCCCTCCATTCCTTTTACAGACATCAAGTTTTTAGCCATACAGGGTCCACGTGGACCCTGAAATGGAATACGAAAACCAAACAAAAAACCTTGCCATAAGTAGTCTCGGTCACTTATTTTAGGGTAGCCCTCCAACATCTTACTGAGAACCATCACCTTGATGGGACTGGGACCCTTTGCCAGGACCGTGGGCTCCAGCCCCGCCCCCCCCTCTTGGGGCCAGCCCGGGGCTTGGACCTGCTGCATGACGCCAAGGCATGCGAACCGCCGCACAGAGGGCATTCATGCTTGTACTTACAGGACTTACGGTTACAAACCCCCTGGGAAGTGTACTCCCAGCACAAAAGCCGGGGTTGAACCGACTGCCCCACACCGACACGGGGACCAGATGTACCAGCCTGCTTACTCACAAGATGCCCACTGTCCGATCTATCCCCCGCATTGGGCTTAGCAGGGGACATAAGCTGGAGCCAAAGCTGTTGATTTATTTGGTCCCAAGGCATGTTGGGATTGAGAGCAGCCCTCATCCGGAACTCCTCGTCGTACTGCAGCCACGCAGCACCCGAGAAGTCCGTATATGCCTTGTAGACAATATCACAGTACTGGAATAGTGGTGTAGCCCGTAAAGGCTGTGCACGCGCTATAACTCCAGCATAAATTAAAAAACCGGGCAACCAGTTTGCCCAATTCCTTTCTACCTTCCTGCGTTTAATCTTTTCCTTGTCCCTATCATCCAACTTGTCTTTGTCCTTCTTCTCAAGATCCCGGTAAAGAAGGCCAAAGACGTCCACATACTCACCCCTGAGTATCTTTTCCCGGGTGGCCACCGTCAAGTGGTCACCCAGCGGCATGGCAGTGTCGCCAGAGGGCCGGCACTGAAATGGGACAGACCCCACTGAGGTTGGAAACCAACCACCTAAACCACTGGAGGTACTAGGCCAACCTGTTGGCCATTGACCACCCCACAACTGACCCCATGGCAGAGATCCACCTTGTGAGGGCTGACCACCCGAACTTTGTGGTGTGGACTGGGTAGCCGGAGCTGGAGAAGCAGACACAGCGCCCCACGGCAAAATCTGGCCCTGCCCACACGGCCCCCAACTGCAAGTTGGCGCCACAGAACCCAAAGAACCAGATGCCGCCCCAAGACCACCTGGAGTTGACATCAAGGGAGGAGCAGGCTGATAGAGGGGTCCCCAAACCCCCTAAGGCCAAGTGCCAACCGGCACTGGCCCGCCCAACTTACCTTCCTGGCCAGACACCCCCACCGCAGGCCCGACGGGTGTGGACCCAGAGCGGTCATCAGGATGATCCACGCCCTCAGCGGGAGCAACCTCATCTTCAGAGTTTGAGGCGGGCACAACAGGAACGTGAGACGAGGCTCCAGATGGGCCGGGGCGGGCAGCCATGTCCTGCAGGGTAGAAAGCCGGGCCAGAACCTCCTGCTCGAAAGCCCTTGTAGACGCCCGTGCAGCTTTCCGCCCCCGAGGTAACCCAGATGTGCCCGGGTCAAGAACATGCTGACGTTCCAAGGCAGCCAGGCTATCAACAATGGCCTGCCTGGTGTTAGGCTCAACCTCAACCCCAGGCCTGCTAGGTGCAGGCCTTTTACCTTGAGCCTTTGCAGGCTGCTTTCCCTTGGAAGTACCCTGACCCTTCCTTGGAGCCATTGCAAAACCCTGAAGCCTAAACAGGTTCAAAGCCAATAGGCCTGAAAACAAAGCTGCACTAAGCCCTTTGCCCGGGTGGTGGGGTGAGCAGCGGATGAGCCAGGCAGCGTACCCCACCCAAGGCCAGCCAAAGTTAAAAGAGGACCCCCGGGGAAAGAAGGAAAAAACCCTTGAAGCTGCCTCCAATCAAACCAGCCCACTGGGCCCCCTAAGGCAGACGTTGGGCACCCCCCCAAGCAAAACCACCGGACTACAGGGGGTTAACAAATCAGGAGGAGAACAAGCACGCCGCGGCAGAAGCCGCTGTTACCGCCCTTCACGCTCCCACGCCGATCAGCTGGCCGAAACAGCAACAAATAGCTGGAAATCAAGCCGCGGCTCGCACAGAGCGAGGCAAGCCGACTCAGCAGCTGACAGGAGGACCGTCGCGAACAGAGGCAGGAAGCGACCGCCGATGACTCCGCTGCTGCAGGCCTCGCCATTAGAACAACGACGAGCGCCCACCAGGTCCGTACCAAAACACGCAGCGAAGTGTGTGTCGGAGGGCGAGGCTGGGTTTATAAAACCCCAGCCCCCGCCCTGAAAATCCCCAGATGGGCGGGAAGCGTTGTCTCGCTCCATCCGGGGAGGCAAAGCACGGCCCCCGCCCACAGCCTTCTGCGGCAGCACGGCCGGGAAAGGGCCGGATTACTTTGACATCTGCACAGATTTTTGCGCCTTTAGTTTTCACTCTGTTCCCTCACCCTCTATTTTTTCCTGATTCTTTTGAGACCACTTGCTGTCACTTTCCTTTGTCCTTCCCAGTCCCACTGATCTCCAGCCCACTTTTCTTTTCTCTTTTCTTTTTTTCTTATTTTTTTTTAAATAGGGATACAGAAAGAGAAAAAAGGGAAGGGAAAATTTACAAGAAAAGATTCTAAAATATTTACAATTATCAAGGACATCCAAAAATATAAATGATGTATTATATATATATATATATATATATATATATATATATATATATAGCATTTATGGCAAATATAAAGTATGTTCAAAACTGTTTCCTTCCTCAATTTTCTTATTGCAGTTTTATAGTTACCACTACATCAGATATCTTCAGATATTAAATAATTTATTTTAGCATAACAGTAATACTACTTTACTGCAGATCAAACCATATTAATTCTTGAATGATTTCAAAATAATATAGTAAAATTACTAAAACTATTAAAATATATTTTAAAACCAAATCGAGAGAATGAGCATATATGATGTACTAAATATTATAATGTATTATATATAAATATCTCTAAAGAAACAGCAACATCATTTTCTTTAATTATGTCATACAGATCAGATGTAATTTAATAATTTATACATAGCATTTACGATTGTTTATCTCTTCTCTCTTCTATCTTTACCTACCATGAGCCTAGTAAGCTTTCCATTTTTCTGTTGAACCGTTATGGTTAAACCACTCCCTCTCCCTCACCACCTGAAAACAAGCGGTTTCATTTTCTTTCTTTTTAAAAAAAATCCACAGAGAGAGAGAGGGAGAAAGAGAGAGAGAGCACTGTAACAATAGGCTTAGCAAGTAGAGTTATGTAGTCAGATATATACACTCTAAATATGCATCTGAAAACATACCTTGTCATTATTTTCCAGATATATTCAGGTCTCCAGATCTCTTTCTAGGATACTGGAATCATAGAATCATACAGTTGGAAGGGATTTACAAGGTCATCTAGTCCAACCCTCTGCACAATGCAGGAAATCCAAAAATACCTCTCCCACACCCCAGTTACCCTTGCTCCACACCCAGAAGATGGGGGGGGGAAACCCTCCAGGATCTCTGGCCAAGGCCGGTGCTGGGGTTTTTGCTACCCCAGGCAAGGCTCTGCCCCCTGCCCTCCAGTGGGGGAGGGCCCCCAACACTGGTCCAAATCAGGCCCCATTTGCACAGAGGGTGCCTCTTGAGGAACCCTCCATGCAAATGCCCCCTGCTCAACCCTCCCATAGATCCCACAGATCACTCAGCCTTTCCCTTCCCCAGAGCCCTTGGAGGATGCAGGGGAAGGGAAAAGTCACTCTTTCAGCTCTGAGGGATCAGGGGAGCTCCTCCGATCCCTCAGAACCAAAAGAATGCTTCGCCCCTCACTTCCCCGGCGCCCTTGGAGGATGCTGGGGAAGGAGAACACTGCTTTTTCTCAGCTCTGAGGGATCTGGAGAGTGCCTCCAATCCTTCAGAGCCCAGAAAAAAATGAGCAGGAGGCTCAGGGATGGCGTGAGTGGGGAGGGTGCACTTGCCCCCTGCTGGAAATTGGCGCCCTAGGCAATCACTTGGTTCGCCAACTTCCACATGCTGGCCCTGTCCCTGGCAAAACTGGGCTGGAGAAAATTGCTTCCTAACTCCAAAAAAAGGGCCACAAGAACTAAGCACTAATGCAACCCTTCCTGCCCTCCATCTCATGAGCTGCATTACTTCACAGAATCTCCATTGCTGTCAGATGGCTATCTAGCCTTTGCTTAAAAACCTCCAAAGAAGGAGAGTTCACCGCCTCCTGAGGAAGCTTGTTCCACTGAAGAACCACTCTGTAAGGAAGTTCTTCCTAATGTTTAGCAAAAACTCTTCTGATGTAATTTCAATCCATGGTTCTGGTTTGCCCTTCTGGGGCAACAGAAAACAACCCCACACCATCATCTATGTCAGGGGTGGCCAATGGTAGCTCTCCAGATGTTTTTTGCCTACAACTCCCGTTAGCCCCAGCCAGCATGGCCAATGGCTGGGGCTGATGAGAGTTGTAGGCAAAAACATCTGGAGAGCTACCGTTGGCCACCCCTGATCTATGTGACACTCCTTCAAATACTTGAAGATGGTGATCATATCACCTCTCAGTCATCTCCTCTCCAGACTAAACATACTGAGCTCGTTTAACCTTTCCTCATAGGACCTGGTCTCCAAACCCCTCACCATCTTGTCCTCTTCTGGATATGTTCTAGCTTGTTAATATCCTGCTTAAATTGTGATGCCCAAAACTGAACACAGTACTCTAGGTGAGGTCTAACCAGAGCAGAGTAAGATGATAACATTACTTCATGAGATCTGGACACTATACTTCTGTTGACAGAGCCCAAAATCACATTTGACTTTTTAGTACCACATCACACTGCTGGTTCATATTCAGTGCATGGTCTACAAAGACCTCTAAATGTTTTTTCACAAATACTACTGCCAAGACAAGTCTCCTCCATCCTATAATTATACATTTGATTTTCCCTACCTAATTGCAGAACTTTACATTTATACCTGTTGAAGTTCATTTTTTTTTTGTTTTAGGTCAGTTTTCCAGCAGGCCTGTAGCTACAGGGGGGCCTGTGGGGGCCCTGCCCCTGACATCCTGTTGGGTATCCCGACTCAGGTGCTCCTGACCTCCCCTTTACCACAGAGGTGAAAGCTGAGAGGCTGGGGGCCATTCCTTCCCTCCCCCGTGTTTTAAATTGCATGGGAAGGGGACCTAGGTGCAGTGGCTCCTCCTCCTGGCCCTTTAAATGGCATGGGAGGGGCAGCAGCTGCTCCTGGGTACTGCTTTCATGCAATTTAAATCATGAGGGAGGGAGGGGGCAGCACCCAGCTCTCAGCTTTCACTCCTGTGGCCCCTCAAGTGATGGTGGCGGGGGGGGGGGCAGGAAGGAAGGTCAGGCACCCTGAAACAGGGACCCTGAAACAGGGACCCTGAGTCATGGCAGTGGAGATCAGGGAAGGGGAGATGTTAAGTGCCCCCTAACTTTTTAACATGCCTCCCAACTTTTAAAATCCTGTCTATGGCCCTATTTTCCAGCCTCTCAGGACCATCCTGAATGGTCCTGAAAAATCCCAGAAATATCTCAGAACTATCCAGGATTAACCAGAAATATGTGGAGCCAGCCAGCATTTTAAGGCTCCCAGGACTGTGTTTTCTTTATTTTTCCAGTGTGCCTGTGTCTTCCTGAGTCTTGGTATCAGTTTGCTGATTTTGTTAATCTTGCAACACTGTATTCTTTGCACAAATTGCTTCATATTGGGTTTGCTTTTTTTGTGCTCGTTTCTTGAATTTGACATGGCCCTTAATTCTCAGGTTGTCTATGGATTCCGATATGCTGATTTTACTTTTGTGGGGCTTACACAGTAGTCCTATTTAGTTTGGTTTGGACAGTTCTCTGGTTTGATATTGGTTGGATTGTTCGGCTGTACATTTGTTGTGTTAGGCTTACCACATTGTCTCACTGTTCTTCCAGGATTCTCTGATTCTTCATTGGTTCTTTGAATTTATTGGCTTTGTCTGCTTTATTTCTATTTATTTATTTTGTTAATTTCTATTCTGCTCTATCCCACAAAGCAGGCTCAGAGCAAATACAACAAATTTGAGAATCTTTTGGCTTTGCTTGTATTTTTGACTATTCTTTGCTTTGGAGAAAGCATAGAATTCTCCCCACACCAGCAAACATTGGAGGATGCTATCACATCTCAACTGATTCATGGCTACCCCATCAATGTGATTTTCTAGGCAAACAGTGAGCAGACATAGGTTTGTCATTGCTGTTCTCCACATAGTAACCTTGGTCTTACTTCATGGTCTCCCACCTTAGCTAACTCTGGGACCACCCAAAAATTAGACAAGGGGATATTTAGCTAGACTTTAAAACAACCTTAATTTGCAGGTTTACAGGGATTTCCTTGGGGATTAGATTAGGAGTGAGTGTAAGTCATTTGGTTAATACTAGAAAACACTAGAAAATGAGTAGCAGGGAAGTTAAGTGGGCCCTGGGTGACAGCTAAAGAAAGGTGCTAAGAGCAAATGGGGTGCAGGGAGGAGGAAGCTATCTGGTTCTCTTCTGCCTATACAGAGGCCAGCAGTGGAAAAGTTTACTATCTCCCTCCCCTAGGGCTATGGAGATGCTTCATTAGGCACTCTTTAGTGGTGCTGCTTCTGCTGTTATGCAACCCATCCCGGTTCTGCAAGTAGCAACTGAAACTGAGCATTGGCCTGTTGCTTCCTTTGACTTTCTGACATCTGTTGTGACTCCAGAAAGAGAAGCAACCTCACCCCACTGTGTCTATATGTATCAGAAAGAAAAATATTTTGTAGTACTGCAAATAAATATATTTATCTATATCTGGAAATAAATATATTTATTTATATCTGTTTTTGTGTGTCTTGATATATATCTGTTTTTGTGTGTCTTGATAAATATCAAATCACAATCCCATCTTGTCAAGACAACAATATGTAACACATAAATATTAATGCTCCATGTTTAAACTGTCTTCACTTCAGTCACACAAGTGATAAATCATGACCCAACATCAGGAGGAGGATGTACCACCCAATAGGTGAATCTATCAGATAGAGTATTACCTGACTGACCTTAGAGCCCTAGGTTTGGGACTTCATTTTGTCCCAGTCCCTCATTATGATGATTTTCAGATCAAAACAGAATTGTTTAAATTATTGAGACTGATCAAACTTAGAGCATTTTTTGTTGTTAGTGACATGATCCTAATAAACTATGACAAAAATCAACTTTTTTTAACCACCTACAACTGAGCCTGTTGAGAGGGTAGTTCTCCAGGACATTGCAACTCTGGAGTCTCATCCACAATGTTGCCATTACAATATGACAGCTGAGGGGGGAAAAGCAGCACATGCACCTGTCAAGATCTGGCACCGACCTTTAAACAGGCAGATAACGATGGTGTGTTTGTGGCTTTAAATACTGTAGATTGTGATGAGAAGTTGAGGCAGTTATCTGATCTCACATATTATAATGCTAGAGATCCCACAGATCAAATCATGAGAATTATTAAGATCACTTTGCAGGATGCTGTTAGGTTCCCTGACAACTGGGTCAGAAGAGTTCTGCTGTAGTTGTGGGTTTCCACTTGTTCAGTCCTTTTCACTTCTCTGTATCACCTTGCATTACATACCAGTATAATTAGTATTGTAGTCATTTTACACTTTGCTCCATTGTGCATGCTTTAGCCTTTTGCTTGCTGTAACTTTTTCAAAATGTGCAGGAGGAAAATGTAGACAGTGGAATTGTTATCTGGTAGCCTTGGCAGTGCCTCACTTTTGCCAGACAACTTGAGTGTCGAGCAAAGATTCTCTATGCTGTGCAACTAACCCTGGGAACCTAACTGAAAGGGGCTGGCTTTCATTTGCACACATTTTTGCTTGCTATATTATTGGTTCTGTTGGTGAGTTTCTTTATTCTCAGCAATGGCCTGGTAGCATGAAGGTCCATTGCTCTGAATTGATCCTGAATAAACTACTGACCATTTCTATATGTGCTGAGTTGACTGGGATTAATAAGTGGCAAAATCTCACAGATGTACTTAGTTCTGATATTATAGATGAACCAATTTATAGATACTTTTGGCAAGAGTTTCCCAGAGTCCCCCCTGCCTTTTTTTATTTGGCTCCCAAGATGCATAAGGCAAGATGCCCCCCTCCCACACATCTGGGTTGTCTTATTATATCTGGATGTGGCTCATGTCTAAAGCCTTTTGCTAAATACTTGGACACATTTCCGTTACTGTATGTCAGCCAGGCTAACTCTTAAAGATACTAAGGACATAATTTGTAAGTCATAAGTCCTTCCTGTGTGGTTTTCATAATGTTAGATGTGGAAGCTCTATATAGAAATATATCTCACATACCATCTTATTTTCTCATGGATTTCAGTGATATATAGGAAAACAACTATTTCAGGTACAAGGAACAGTTCCACATCCAAACGAAGGTAATAGCTTTAGGTAGCTTGGTAGCTCTATCTATAGTAAAACTGGGTAAATTAGAGAAGAGTACCATTACTAATCCAAATGTTAACCCTTTTTCAGATTTTATTTGCTACAAGCATTTTATTGATGATATTTTGATTATTTTTGCGCAGAGACCATGTCCCAGGGTTTTTAAAATGGCTATGTGATCTACATCCTCACATTACATTTTCTGCACAGTTTGATAATCAGTCTATTCCATTCCTGGACACTGTAATCTATTGGAGACAGGACAACACTATAGTGTTTAAGGTTTAAAGGAAACCTAAAGATCATAACTCATATCTATACTTTACATCATTTCACCCATGTTCCCATAGGTGTAATCTATTTTATGGACAATTTTTGAGAATGTGGAGAAACTCTATGGATATCCACGGTTTTTATAGAGAAGCAGATGTTTTAGAACAGCAATTTTTGCATAGGGGTTATCCTTTCTGCAAAAGTAAAAGAGGTATATTTAGGACTGACTGAAGGATAATTTTCAGAAAAAAACAAAAACAATATGATAGTATTCAGCCTCCTATACATCACTAGAGCATTAGCTATACAGAACATCATTTGACGACACTGGCATTTACTGTCAGGCATTCCTTGATTATAAACAATTTTTATTAGTAACATATGGTAGCAAAACTATATCTATATCTTACAACTTAAAAAAGAAAAATTTATCTACCCCATATCTTACTTTTCCCCCACCCCTCCCCCCGTTACTTGACCCCTGCCAGTGTTATTTACTTAAGGAAAAACAAATATTAAAGGTACCCTTAACTATTAAAGAACCAAAAGTTATACTCTTATTTTAAAAACTTAATAATTATCAAAGATTGTCCAGTGTCCCTTTATTTTCCACTCTTCTTCTACGTATGTTCTGAACTTCTTCCACTCCAACTTAAAAAGTTCTAAATCATAATCTCTTAATATTCTTGTTAATTTGTCCATTTCACTTCATGACATAACTTTTATAATCCAGTCCCATTTCTCTGGTATTTTTTCTTGCTTTCACAACTGCGCATACAATGTCCTAGCAGCTGAGAGCAAGTACCAGATTAAAGTTCTATCTTCTTTTGGAAATTTTTCCATTTGTAATCCCAACAGAAAAGTCTCTGCAACTTTGTTAAACTCATATCCCAATATATTAGACATCTCTTGCTGGATCATCTGCCAAAACGTTTTAGCTCTTTCACAAGTCCACCACATATGGTAGAAAGAACCTTCATGCTTTTTACATTTCCAACACCTGTCTGGCATCTTGTTATTCATCTTTGCTAATTTTTTAGGTGTCATATGCCATCTATACATCATCTTAAAACAGTTTTCTTTAATACTTTATGTTGCGAGTTTCATAGAGTTCTTCCACAAATATTCCCAAGATTCCATCTTTATTTCTTTATTTACATTGATTGCCGTTTTATCATTTGAGATTTCACTACTTCATTTTCTGTAGACCCTTGTAAAAGTAATTTATATACTTTTGAAATTAGTTTCTCATTGTCTCCAAGCAGAAATTTTTCCATTTCTGTTTGTTCTTTCCTTATTCCTTCAGTTTTGATGTCATTCTCCACCAAGCTTTTTATTTGTTGTATTTGAAACCAATCATATTTATGATTCAATTCTTCAGCAGTCTTCAGTTCTATTTTCCCACTTTGTATTTTTAATAATTGATTATATGACAGCCACTTTTCTTCGCCTGCCTTATTTGTTATCTTTATCACTTCAGCTGGCACAATCCATAAAGGTCTTCTCTCATCTCCATATTTCTTATATTTTATCCATGTATTTAATAAATTGCTCCTTATATAATGGTGAGAGAAAAGACCATCCATCCTCTTTTTTCCATAATACAAATATGCATGCCTGCCAAATTTATTTCCGTGGCCTTCCAACACTAAAAGTTTTTTGTTTAACAGCGTTATCCATTCTTTCATCCATACTAAACAAACTGCTTCATGATATAATTTTAAATCTGGTAGTTGAAATCCGCCTCTCTCTTTTGCATCTCTAAGAATTTTCATTTTAATCCTTGGCTTCTTCCTGGCCCACACAAATTCTGAAATTTTCCTACGCCATTTATCAAATTGTTTGGCATCTTTCATAATAGGAATAGTTTGAAACAAATACATTGTCCTTGGTAGAATATTCATTTTTATTGCAGCTATTCTACCCAGCAATGACAAATTAAGCTTGTTCCATTTTAGCATATCTTCATCCATTTTATGCCATAACTTCTCATAATTATTTTTAAACAGATCAATGTTTTTCATTGTTATCTCCACCCCTAGGTACTTTACCTTAGAGGTAACTTCATAGCCCGTTAATCTTTGTAATTCTTGTTGTCTATTCAACTGCATATTCTTACACAAAATTTTTGATTTTTCTCTATTTATAGAAAGTCCCGCCAACTCCCCATATTCTTGTATTTTCATTAACAACAAAGGTGTAACTTGTATGGGGTTTTCATTTATAAACATTATATCATCAGCAAATGTTCTATATTTGTAAGTACATCCTTTTATTTGTAAACCTTCTATATCTTTTTCTTCTTGAATCTGCATCAATAAAATTTCAAGAGTCATTATAAACAACAATGGTGAAAGTGGACAACTTTGTCTAGTACCTTTACTAATTTTCATTTCTTCTGTGAGGTCTGCATTAACACACAACCTTGCCCTTTGTTCAGAGTATATTGCTTTTGTCATTCTTATAAAGCTTTCTCCCAACTCCATCTTTTCCATTACAGCAAACATAACGTCCCAGCTAAAATTGTCAAATGCTTTCTCTGCATCTGCAAAAAATAATGCTACTTCTTTTTCTGGATGTCTTTCATAATATTCTACAATATTTACAAGAGTCCTAATATTGTCTCCTATTTGTCTTTTGGGAAGGAACCCTGCTTGATCTTCCTTTACAAAATTTATCAAACGTTGTTTAAGCCGTTCTGCCAAGATTCATGTAAATATTTTATAGTCATTATTTAATAACGAAATTGGTCTGTAGTTCTTTACATTCGTGGCATCTCTATCTTCTTTAGGTATCAAGGAAATAACAGCTTCTTTCCATGTATTTGGTACATTCCCTTTTATTCTTATTATATTCATCAGCTTCTGCAGTTTTGGTATTAATTCATCCTTAAGAGTTTTAAAATATTTAGCTGTATATCCATCTGGTCCAGGAGCTTTTCCATTTTCCATTGCATTGATTGCTGTTTCAATTTCTATCTCTTCTATTGGATCATTCAAAACTTTTATCATATTTTCAGTTAGAGGTTCTATTTTTAACTTTTGTAAATATTCATCCATCTTCTCTTTCTTTATTTTGACACCTTTAAACAGTTTGGCATAGTACTTAAAAAATTCTCTTTATTCCTTCTTGAGTAACCACTTGTCTTCCATCTACCACAATTCTGTTAATAATTCTGTTTTCTCTCTTTTTCTTCAGTTGCCAAGCCAAATATTTTCCCAGCTTATTTGCTCCCTCAAAGAATTTCTGCTAAAGTCTTTTCAAATTCCATTCCACTTCTTTATTCAACAAATGTCTCAATTGAGTTTGTAATATTGTAATTTCCCTTAAGATTTTCTTTTTCCCTGGTCTTTTTCTCAGCTCCCCTTTCTTTTTCTTTATTTCATTTTGAATGTCCACTAACTGTTTTTCTTTTCTTCTTTTGTCTTTATTATTCAAAGTAATCAACACTCCTCTCATTACTGCTTTATAAGCATCCCAGACCATCTGAAAATCAATATCTTCTTTATCATTCACTTGGAAAAAAGTTTTAGTTTCCTTTTCTAGAAATGTCACTGTTTCTTTATTCTGTAGCAAATCTTCATTCAATCTCCATCTTCTCAATTTCTTGGACAATTTTGTAATCCACATTATTGGGTTATGGTCGCCCTCAATTTTAGGTAAAATCTCTATCTTCCTTGTTATAAGACTTAAGTCTTTAGTTCCCCACAGCATGTCAATTCTAGAGAAAGTTTTATGTCTTGCTGAAAAAAAAGTATAGTCCCGCACTTCAGGATTAAATTTCCTCCATATATCTTCTAAATTTTCTTGTTTAACCAATTCAAAGAAAGATTTTGGCAATTTTTCTTCTTTCCCATCATTTTTCCCCCCCTCCAGATCTGTCCAATGAATTCTTAACTGTTCCATTAAAGTCTCCCATTAGCAATACTTGATCATAAGTCAACTCATCAAATTGTTGTATAATGTCTTTTAAAAAGGCATCCTTTGCACCATTAGGCGCATACAATCCCAATAACAACATTTTTTTCCCATTTAATATTATCTCCACTACTACAAATCTTCCATCCTTGTCTTTAAATACTAATTTTGGCTTCAATTCTTGTTTAATATATAAAACCACTCCCCTTTTCTTCTGTTCAGCTAGTGAGAAAAACTCTACTCCCAATTGTTTATTCCATAAAAATTTATAATCCTTTTGTTTAATATGTACTTCTTGCAAGCAAATTATATTAGTTTTGTTTCTTAATCCAATAAAATGTTGCCCTTCTTTTTTGTGGTGAATTTAGTCCATTAACATTCCAAGACAATAATTTGTAATCCATCATGGTGCAAACTCTATTTTCTTCAAAAAAATCTATGCAACTCCTGTGCATTTGTAATTGTGACTCTTTTCCCCTGGAGTTCAAAGCTCAAGCCTTCAGGTATTATCCATCTAAACCTCGTGCCATTGTCTCTCAATTTTTCTGTCAGCTTTTTATATGTTCTCCTATCATTTATCACTTGCCTTGGCAATTCCTTCATGATTCTCACTTTACTGCCTCCCACTATCAATGTCTTCTCAAAATTTTTATTCATGATCCTTCCCACCATTTCCTTTGTCATATATCTTATAACAACATCTCTTGGTAGGTTGTTTTTCTTGACAAAAAGTGAATTCACTCTGTACATATAGTCATACATATTTTTAGTCTCAACAGGGTCTTCTTCTAGGAATTCTGCAATTATTTTTATTATATATCCCTTCAAATCACCATCCTCCACTTCAGGTACTCCTCTCAGACGTATCTGAGTTTCCATCAATTTACAGTCATGAATTGTCACTTTTTCTTGAATTTTCAACAAGGTGGTATCATATACTTTCATTTTTCCTTCTACCTCCTGCACTTTCTTTGCTGTTTCCCCAGTCTCCTTTTTGATATCTTCCATGTCTTTTTTCATCTCTGCAATAATTTCTTCTCTTGATTCATCTATCATCTTTCTAACTCCTTTCATTATTCTGTCTTCCATGGCATCCAATTGTTCCTGCATTTTCTCTAATGAAAGAGCCCTTTGTCGGGTCTGCTTGGCTTCAGACATTTAGAGAGAAAAAAACAAAAACAAAAATACTAAAAATTTTAATTTCACATATTTCAAATTTAACTGTCAGGTTCAAAAGATTTGGGCTTGCTTTTTATAATAAGCTTTATTTCATCTTCCTCTGAGCTTCCTAGGCCAAGATATGAATTTTTAAAATTTTAAAACCTTCAAAAATGATGAAATTTTTGACCTCACCAATTTTCAATCTGACTATCAGGTTCAAAAGATTAGGACTTGCCCTTTATGGCAAGCCCAATTTCACTGTCATCTGAGCCCCCAAAGTCTTTACAATTTCCAAAATGGCGGCCGCAACTTTTTACTACTTCTTAAAATTTCTCTTTCCTTTTAAAAATTTCCTAGGAGCCCACAGAAAATATGACCAATAGTACTTATCTTCTTACCCTCTTTTCAGTTGATTCCAACAATTTTTAATGTCCTGAATTCTTTTAAAAACAATTTTTTTTAATTTAGCCTCCCAGCAATGGCTACCAATGTTTCTCAATGGTATATATTGCTAGAGTAGGTTTTCTTTCTACTACTTCCTGTTGTTGTTGCCACCAACTCACAAGGAGATCTCACGATACTTGACGTACTTCCTGTCTTGCTCAGATGTGCTGCAGGACTGCTCCAGTATGACGATGTTGCTTTTACTTCCAAATCGCAAGTAGACAAAACAATAAATTCCTTTTCACTTTTTAGCAGTTTTTAACACTGTCCCTTGTATTTATAAAGTCCAAATTTCACCCCTTCCATCTGCTTCTTCCAAGCTCTCTATATTTCCTTTTCCCACCTTTTATTTTTGTCCCTTTAAGCTATAGATAGCTCCGGAATGAAAAAAAATCTTCTGTACCTTTTCTTCCAATTATCCAAGTTTCCACTGGTCTTTCAAAGCTTTAGATGCTTAGCAATGTCCAAGCAGGTTAGGATCCTGACGAGCTTATGTCAAATAAATGACTCTGGGCACTTCTGAAGACGATGACTATGCAACTTCTCCTGAGACCCCTCAAAGCCTCAAAGAAGACCCCCTTCAGGGCTCCCTTTAAGCCAAGGTAAATCTCTTCAAAGTTTTCTGTGCATGTCTTGGACTATTATCTAACTGAGAAAAGTAGGCAGTAGGCATTAATTTGCGTTCCACTACCCCAAACAGAAGTTCCAGCCTGCTCCTGTTATGAGAGACAGCTCAGCTCGACATTTTCCTCCCCCGGAAGTCTATTGTCAGGCATTCCTGACTGCAGAGAGTAACCTATGGTAGCTTTCAAAATATTAAGAAATCTGAGGGATATTTTATTAGAGAAGATTCTTCCTCATGCATACGTCGCAACATTATTGAAGTTCCTCTGACTAAGCACTTTAGAGACAAGGTGGATGACTTGAAGTTTAACATAATATTTAAATACCAACTGCATCACTTTAAGAGGGCTGACACATGCAGAGTTCTGTTACAGATAGAAGCTAAATATGTTCATAGATTCAAAATGTTGGAGCTCAAAGGATTCAATCAGGATTCAGATTTTTCTTGTTATTTTTGAATGAAGACTATATCAGCCAGTATATAATACATTTAGAGAGTAGAATATGGTGCAGTCTCTCAATGGAAATTATACTGTATAAGTGTGTGGTATTGTCACCTTTTTATATTGTCATTTGTTTTGAATTGTATTTGAATGGTACGGTATTATATATTTGAGGAAATAAGTATGCAGTCATTTTAATCTCAACTTTAATTAGCATATCCATCGATAATATGGAGTCAA
Source organism: Heteronotia binoei (assembly GCF_032191835.1). Classification (NCBI taxonomy): domain Eukaryota; kingdom Metazoa; phylum Chordata; class Lepidosauria; order Squamata; family Gekkonidae; genus Heteronotia; species Heteronotia binoei. The sequence goes on from NC_083243.1 coordinate 106,910,878, forward strand.
TATAAGGTATGGTCACTTTAAATGAATGCACAATTGCTTAAGAGTTACACCTGCAGCTAATTTGGGGTTGAAGGTTTATATTCCATTAGTGCAATCATTAAGTTGAATGCGATTTTCTTTGATGTAGATGGGAAAAGTCCTAGTAGCAGCATTCTATGATGTAAATGCATGTGTAAGAATTATAGACCCCATGGTGGTAAGTACTAGACATTTGCCTGACTGAGTATCATATGAGCTATAAATGATGAGTTTTAAATCATATTTTTGTAGGACTATTTTTTTTGTAGAAAATCACATGCTTTGAACTCTATGCAATTTCTTCATATTGAGGAAATGCCATACGTCTGGAATTGGAGCAGAAAAGGTATTCAAGAATCAGCACAGCCAGCACAGTGGCAAGTTCATTGACCAATATTGTTATGAAGCAGATCCTTGATAAAGGACTTTTGTCTGAGATTGACTATATACTGACCAATTATCAGTTGGGTGGTACACTATTATTATTATTATTATTAATGTGGGTTCATGATTTATTGCTTGTGTGACTGAAGTGTAAACAGTTTAAATATGGAGCTTTAATGCTTTTGTGTTGCATATTGTCTTGACAAGATGGGATTGTGAGTTGATATTTATTGAATTTTCAAAAAGTTTTATAAGTTTCAGAAAAAAGACAGGGATAAGGGATTGGGGAATAGAAAACACAATACATTTAGGTATTATTTTACATAAGAATACTTTCAAAAATCATAATTCTACAATAACTTCTTAGCATAAATTGTCCCCTACTATTTTTGTCTCAGCTACACCAAATCCATTTTACATTTTGTAGTATACTCCTTTTGTTAAAATTATCCAATAATTTAACAGTTCCAATAGGGACAGGTTTTGTAATATAAAATACGGGGGGGGGGGGGGGGAAGGAAAAATAAGTTCACATCAGAGAATCTTAAGAGTCTTGGTTATCTAACCAGGCATAGAATTTAATCCAATATTTTCTTGCTTCTTCTTCTAGTCAACAACTAAAATAAGAAGTCCAACTCTGCTGTTTTCAAAACTTTTCCCACTAAATCCATTTAAGTGGGAATTTCCTGAGACTTCCACCTTTGCGCCAAAAGGATCCTAGCTGCTGTGTTAAAGTGCACCCACAAGTGTCTCATCTCTTTAGAATAGTCCTCAGGGAATATGTTCAATAAAAATAGTTTTGGTTTAAAATAAATCTGTGTCTTCGTGATCTTCTGTAGCATTCCATGAACCATTTTCCAGTAGTCTTTCACAATTTCACATGTCCACCACATATGAAAAAAGGAACTGATCTGTTTGGTACATTTCCAACACTTGTTGGACATATTAGTATAAATCTTACACAATTTCTGTGGTGTCAGATACCATCTGTAAAACATCTTATATATATTTTCTTTAATGGTTACTGACCTAGTTAGTTTGATGTTAAATTTCCACAGTCTGTCCCAGTCTTCTATTCCAATATTGTGTCCAAAGTTTTTTGCCCATTGAACCATGCAATCCTTTACAACTTCATCTTGTGTCTTCATTTGAAGTAGATATGCATATAATTTAGAAATTAACTTTTCTTGTGGACTGCGATTTTATATTTATTGAGATGCACAAAAATGTTTAATAGTCATTAAATGTATTTATTTACAGCATTATACAATATTTTTCTTACTGATACATATAGGCACAGTGAGGTGAGGCTGTTTCTCTGTCTGGTTGATCCCCCCCCCCGCCGCCCATGGTCCTTTAAAAAAAAAAAAAGCTACATCTGTTGTGACTCAGCAGCAGCTGAGTACTAAGGAAGTTATCTTTGGGGGTGATCTTTGATGAGTCTCTTCTCATGTGCTTTCAAGGTCAGCAGGTCTGAGATAGGGAGGGAGGTAAGTCATGGGTGTGTGGAAGAGGAAGAGATGGAGGAGCTCTTTGTGGCAGTGGCATCTCTACCCCCATTCTCTGCCTGCCTCTGCCATCTCCTCCTGTCACTGCCAGGCATGGTGTGTCTGTTCCTCACCTCTTGCAAAAAGTTTCTCCAATAGTGGCTGCTAGTCAGCAAGAGTGCGATACAATTTCTGTGGTCTGAAATTACTTCCAGAAAATTATAACCTTTTCACCTCAAGGCATCTATCTATTATCCATCTGTTCCTGGGAATAATTCAAAGTGCTGGTTCTTACCTTTAAGGCACTAAATAGTATAAGGACCATTTCATCTATGCAGTCCACCACTTAAGATCTGCCTCTCAAGATCTTCTATCTATGTCCCCTGATTTTGGAGGCGAAGCTAACGGTGACTAGAGGCAGTGGTTTTTCTTTCTGGAACACCTTCCTCCTGGAGGCTTGCCTGAAGTCTGCTTTACTTTTATTAAGGCACCAGGGGCTTTTAATTAAGGATTTTATCTTACCAGTTATTAATGGTCTGCTTCTTTTTTATGGGTAGTTTTTATGCTGTTTATGTCCAGGGGCTTATTTTAATGACTTATTTTTCATGTTGTGAAGTTATTTTATTTGTAAGCCACTTCAACTGGATTCTGAAGAGGCAACATAGAAAAATCCTAAATAAATAAAGCACATTTCTTCTCCTTACTGCCCCTGAGTACAGACAAATATTTTCTCAATAAAACAGCAATCATGCTCAAAATGCAGTCTTAAACAATCATAGCCTTTGAAGTCCATTGAAGTCAACAGTCTTATAAGATGCAGCTCTCTTTAGAACCATGCTGTCACCATGTTAACAAGAGGACATTTGTGTCTAGTTATGCACATACGAGCAACTCTGACACAAGTAGGACTTAAACACTGGTTTCTATGGGAACTTTTCAGTTTGTGTGTAGACAGTTCTAGGCAAGCTTCAATTGTTTTTTGGGAAGGATGGAAGAAGGTGATACAGATGCTCAGACAGAGGGTAACTTTATTATCCTAACCAAAACAGGCAGTAGAAAAGTAAAAAAAAATGACAATTTCCCTATGCAGCAAAAACAAACAAACAAAAACAATATGTCTAGGCATTTCATTGATTTGGTAATCCAATAAAAGACTCACTTCTCAAGTTTTGTGAGTCCAATTGTAGTTAGTTTAATCCTGAATAAGGTGTTACTCTCACATGACTAGTCCAAGGAAACAAACCAGCTGCAATCAAATATAGGTGTGTCCTGGTTGGGGCACAAAAATGTGGAGAATATATGGGAGCATAAGGTTTGAATAGAGAGAGGGAGTCCCTAGTTGAGGTTAGGAGAAAGCTGTGGACTATAGCACCAGCCTGCCAGGGATCAGATGGAACTGAATGTTAAAAACAAACAACAACAACAAAAACAGAAGTGATGTAAAGTTTGCAGATGGAAAGTAGAATGTGCAAATAAGGTCATACTCTGATTATCCTGAAAAAGGCATTCTGTCATCTCATGTCGGTGGTGGAAGGTTTATTGATGGAAATCAACTTGAAGTGAATGGGGGATCTTGATGACTCCTTGTTCCTGATTAGTTGTAATGATTGGGTTGCAGAGGTGTGAAGATCTTTGTGGAATACCTTCTGGCCTAATGCCATTAACAGTAAAACATTCTTGGATGCTAATGAGGTAATTTGATCAACTCATGTGTGATATTGATGGGCTGGGAGTAGGGAAGCTGCAAAATTCAAACTGAACCTGTTTCAGAGATGAGCTTATCTTGTCTGACACTCATGATCAGACAGAGCTGATCAGGGCTATTTTTCAGATGGCATTGAACAACTTGAACAGCGGTCAAACAGCTTTGCAGTTGGTCAGAAGACAATTCACAGTTGACAGAGTATCAGCTGGGAGATGGCTTGTTTTCCACCGCACCCACAGCTGGAGTCATGGAATCATAGAATCGCAGAGTTGGAAGGGACCATACAGGCCATCTAGTCCAACTCCCTGCTTAATGCAGGATTGGTCTAGAGCATCCCTGACAAGTGCTTGTCCAGCTGCTGCTTAAAGACTACCAGTGAAGTGGAGCTCATCACCTCCCTAGGTAGCTGATTCCACTGTTTTATGTTAAACCAATTTTATTATTTCTGCAACATATTGAAAGATATTCATCTTTCAATGAATTCCAAAATATTAATCAATACATTACAAAATTTCCTCCTCCCCCAACCCTCTTTTTCTTGACCTCCACCAGTGTCTAAATAATTAAAAAGAAAAAAAAAGGTAACATTCACGCTTATAGAATCTTCACTTCCAGTTTACCTCAATACAAATTAAACCAAGATTATGTATTAATTATTATTAAAATTAATCCTCTATTTATGTCCCCCCTCAACCTCCTCTTCTCCAGACTGAACATTTCCAACCCCATCAGCCTTTCCTCATAGGGCTTGGTCTCCAGGCCTCTGATCATCCTCATCACTCTCCTCTGCACCCACTCCATTCTCTCCACATCCTTCTTGAAGTGAGGCCTCCAGAACTGCATACAATACTCCAGATGTGGCCTGACCAATGCAATGCACAGCAGAAGTATGACATCTAGCAATCTGGATGTTATGTCTCTATTGATACACCCCAAGATAGCATTTGCCTTTTTTCTTGCTGCATTATACTGGCTGCTCATATTTAACTTAAGGTCCACCCATACCCCAAGATCATGTTCACACACACTGCTACCCAGAAGTGTATCCCCTACCCAGCATGTGTGTTCCCCAGCTGTAGAACTCGGCACTAATAATAATAATAATAATAATAACTTTTTATTTATATCCCGCCTTCCCCGCATAGCAGGCTCAGGGCGGCTTACAACACATAAATACAGTATACAATAAAACCATAATACATAATGATACATTTAGATAAAACCATCATTTAAAACAGCTTATATTAAATTAAATTAACATTAAGGTGCTATAACACAGATCCTATGAAATTCAGTGGCTAATAACATCTTCAGCGTATCTATCTTATGTCAGGATTAAGTGAAGGCCAATTTAAATAGAATGGTCTTGCAGGCCCTGCGGAACTGGTCCAAGCATCGCAGGGCCTGCACTTCCTCCGGGAGTTGGTTCCACAGTAGAGGAGCTGCAACAGAGAAGGCCCATTCCCAGGTAGTCTTCAATCTGGCCTCCTTTGGCCCAGGGATATTCAACTGGTTCTTTCCAGCTGACCTCAGCACTCGGCGCTCAAGAAAGGGGGCCAGCTGCTTTGCCCGAAGATGAAAAAACACAGACTTGGCAGTGGCCGCTATCTATGCCTCCATTGACAGTGTAGGCTCCAGAAGAACCCCCAAGCTCTTGACCCTGTGGGCCGCTTTCAGCGGCACACCGTCAAAAACTGGAAGAGGGATTTCCCTTCCCAGGGCACTGCGGTCCAAGCAAAGGACCTCTGTCTTCGTTGGATTCAACTTTAACCTGCTCAGCCTGAGCCATCCTGCCACAGCCTGCAATGCTAAGTCCAGATTTTTTGGGACACAGTCAGGCCAACCATCCATTAGTAGATAGAGCTGGGTGTCATCTGCATATTGATGGCACCCAAGCCCAAACCTTCGGACAATCTGGGCAAGGGGGCGCATGTAGATGTTAAATAACATCGGAGAGAGAACTGCTCTCTGAGGGACCCCGCACACTACTGAGCGCCCCTGGGACCGTTCTCTCCCAATTGCCACCCTTTGTCCCCGTTCATCAAGGAAGGAGGAAAGCCACTGCAAGGCCAACCCCCTATCCCTGCGTCGGTGAGCCGGCGGGTCAGTAACTGACGGTCGACCGTGTCGAACACAGCCGACAGATCTAACAGCATCAGCACTCGATCCAGATGCCGCTGGAGGTCATCCACTAAAGCGACCAGCACTTTCTCCGTCCCATAACCTGGACGAAAGCCGGACTGGTGGGAATCTAAGATGGAAGTGTCATCCAGAAAACTCTGCAACTGTAACGCTACTGCCCTCTCAATAACTTTACCTAAAAATGGTAAATTCAAGACCGGTCAATAATTCGCCAATTCGGCCGGATCTGCTGTAATCTTTTTTAAGAGAGGGCAGACCATAACCTCTTTCAAGGATGTTGGAAATCGCCCCTCCAAGAGGGATCTATTTATGATATCCCGTACAGGATATCTAAGCTCCCTCTGGCAAAATGTAATCAGCCAAGAGGGGCATGGGTCCAGGTCGTAAGTTGTTGGGTGTACAGAAGAGAAAATTCTGTCAACTTCCTCCAGGCTAAGTGTGTTGAAGCAATCCAGAACTAAATCAGAAGACAGGCACGGAGCCTCAAGTTCTTGTACTGTATCCAATGTGGCAAGAAAATCCTGGTGGAGCGACGCGATTTTATCTGCAAAAAATTTCGCAAAAGCCTCACAGCCTATTTCTAATTCCCTCTCATTTGGTCTGCCTTGAGGCAGTGTTGTCAAGTTCCCAATTATCTTTTTTTTGCTATTTATACTTTATTAAGTTTTTCATAAAGCATATCACAGACATTCATTCCGTCGAACGAACAGAGGCACTCATCCTACACCTTATGCACTGCCACCATATATTCTCCTAATCTGAACTGCCTGAACTTAATCGAGTTAATTAGATGCCGGCATGCCAATTCCGCAGCCCAAGAGCCCCCGGGCAAACAAGTCCCAGACTTCAAAATGCAGAGCTTTGAGCATTAGATGCTTCTAAAAAAGCGGACCAAATCTCTTCAAATTGTTGTTGTTGACATTGCCGGCGATATGCTATCCTTTCTTGCACAGCCAAAGCATACATTCCCTCGAGCCAAGTAGTAATCGTGCCGGTGAAGCCTTCACGCCACTGCAGCAGGATAAGCCGCTTCGCAATCATTATCGCACGTGCCGCCCATCTTCGCTGCCAATGAGTCAGTGACCAGGTCATCGGGAAATAATTCAGTAATATCTGCATGGCAGAAATAGACTGGTCAATGTTAAGTACCTTTTGCATCCATCGAGCAATCCCATCCCAGAAATTTTTTAACATCGGGCATTTCCACAGCATGTGAGCCAGACCCGCCTCTGAAAGTAGACACCGCCAACAAGCCAAGGATTCAGCCAAATTGTTCTTATAAAGGCGAAGAGGAGTCCAATAAATCCTGAAGAAAAGCTTTTGTTGAATTAAAATCAAACGAAGATCTTTCGAACAATGGCGGAGACCACTACAGATAGCTGCCCATTGAAAAGGATAAATAGGGCAGTTATTTTCCTCACTCCATTGACATCGCAAGTCTTCCATAGAGTATTGCGCGTCTTTTTTCAGACATAAATATAAAACACGGACTGGCTTATTTTGTTCAATTGCATGTTCTAGGGTCTGCAGGAGAGGCGGAGCATCCGGTACTGCCAAGGCGTCTATGCCGAAAGAAGTAGACAATGAATGCTTCAGTTGCTGGAATTGCAGCCATTGGTTAGCTGGTAACCCAAAGACACTTTGTAGATCCTCAAAAGAGAGAAATGTGTCCTCTTTGCTATCTTTAAGCTGATTGAGAGTTAAGAGACCCCTCTGCGCCCACGGCTTCCAAATCACCGGCCATCCCCCTATCTTCACTTCAGGGTTGCCCCATAGGGTCATCCGACTATGGATGTAATTGTCAAATCCGTAAATATCACCCAAATATTGCCATGTTTGTCTTGTCGCCTGAATCAATGGAAGAACCGACTCTCCCTGATAGTATGTTGACCCAAGCACGTTCCATGTCGACAAAGGAGTAAGAACAGCAGTTTCCAAGTTCATCCAGGGAGACTTGACAAGATGATTAAGTGGAGCCCATCGCTGAATGCCAGCCAGCAAATATGCCCGATGGTATAGGCATAAGTTTGGCAAGCCAAATCCACCTCGGTCAAATGGTAACTGTAAACGTGCCCACGACAGCCGAGGGGGTTTCCCCTCCCACAGGAAATTCGCTAATATTGAGTTGATTTTTCGAAACCACTTCTGCGGTATATATTGATGGATACCACGCAACACGTAAAAAAAAACGGGGATAGATGATCATCTTCAGAGCATTTATTTTACCCCAAAGCGACAAGTGGATAGCGGACCATCGCTCTAGCTCCGGCTCTATTTTCCCTATTACTTTATTTAAATTTAACAATATTAGCATCTCAGGCTGTTTAGGAATAAGAATGCCCAAATACATAATAAAAGCCTCCTGAACTGAGAAATGCCCAATCTCTCCCGTCAGTGCCACTTCGCCCCCGATCTGTAAAATTTCTGATTTTTGCCAATTAATTTTATAACCGGACAACCTGCCGAAATAATTTGCCAGTTGAATAATCGCTGATATTGATATTTCCGGCTGCGTAATGGTGAGCATGGCGTCGTCAGCATCTAACAAAATCTTAAATGTCTGTGATTGGTGACACATGCCGTGGATATTGTCATTTAATCGAACCGCCCTAGCAAATGGCTCCAAACAAAGATCAAAGAGAAGAGTGGATAGCGGGCACCCCTGTCTGGTGCCGCACCGCAGATTAATTGATGCCGAAAGATGACCATTCACCCGCACCCTTGACGTAGCAGACTTGTAGATGAGGCACGTCCAATGAAGGAAATCTTTTGGGAAACCCATATATTTCAATACCATCTGCAAGAAAGATCTGTCAACCCGATTGAAGGCCTTCTCTGCGTCTAAGGAAATAAGGAGGGCGACATCATCTTTCTGAGTGTGGATCGCGGCCAAATCCGTGATGAGCCAAATATTATCTGCACCAGAACGTCCTTGGATAAAACCAGTTTGGGAAGGGTCAACCACCGAGGTGATGACCCTTTGAAGACGCTTAGCCAATATTGCTGTCAAGATCTTGTTGTCAATATTTAAAAGTGATATAGGGCAATAACTGGCACAGAGATGTGGGTCTTTCCAAGGCTTAGGAATTAAAGTAATCCAGGCTTCATTAAAATAGCATGATGGCATACCCTGATCAAAAATCGCTTGGTATGTAGCCAACAACTTAGGAGCAAGTTTATCTGCAAACCGGATATACCACATCGGAGAAAACCCATCAGGGCCCGGCGAAGAAATAGTTTTTAGTCCGTGGATCGCCTCCTTCACTTCCTCAAGTCTCAGCGGAGCCCCCAATAGTTCTTTTGCTTCCTCACACAACTGCGGAAGACCCAGGGAACACAAAAAAGATTCCTGAACTGAAGGGTCCACCGGAGTATGTCCTTGATATAAGGTCTGGTAGAATTGATGGAAGCATTCAGCAATCCTGGCAGAAGAGACGAGACGCTTATCATATTGATCCACAATTTGAGCGATCCATCTCTGCTCTTGCAGGGCTTTAAGCTTGGATGCCAAAACCCTACCTTGTCTCTCTCCGGATTCCCATTGCTGTTGTTTGACACGTGCATAAGCAAGTTCAAACTTGTTTGACCTGAGCATGTTGAGTTGAAAATTTATTTGTTGAATCTGCCTAAATTGCGCCTCTGAAGGGCTTTGGAACTGTGCATCCCATAGGGCCCTGAGTCTAGACTCAAGATTCGCCTCAGTGCAGCGTTTTTCCTTTTGTTTTGCAGCAGAATAGGCGATGATTATTCCCCTTATTGTTGTTTTAAAAGCCTCCCATACAGTCAAATAATGTTGAACAGAACCCTCATTAGTGGCGAAAAAGTGTTGAATTTCTGTTTCCATTTGTACACAAAAAGCCTCGTCATTTACTAAAGAGTTATTAAAATACCACGATGGGGACTTATCTATGTGTAGCAAGTTGTCCACTTCCATGAGCACCATGTGATGGTCAGAAAGAGTGGAGGGACAGATTGCCGATGAACGCACACATCGGAGTATGGATTTAGACACCAATAAGTAATCTAATCTTGCGAGGGTCTGGTGGATGTGAAAGCAGAAGGTGTAGGCTTTCAAGTCTTTATGTTGCTCCCTCCATACATCCACCATCCCAAATTCCTTCATCAGGGCCAATACTGCCGACCGTGATCTCAAGGATCGTTCAGTCACACCCATGCGATCCATCTTGCCATCCAGAGTGGTATTGAAATCACCGCCTAAAATAATATTGTCATAGTCCAGGTTCTCAAGTATAGCAGCCACTTTATTAAAAATATGAGGATTGTCATTATTCAAGCCATAAATATTAATCAGGGCCGTCCTCACCCCCTGGGCTTCTCCTAACAGCACAATGTAGCGAACTTGGGAGTCGGGGAACTCTGAGATCTTTGCCCACCTCAACTTGGCCCGAATAATTATGGATACGCCATGAGCATTTCGTTCAAAGCCCGCCAAAAACACCTGGTCACCACGATACTTTACCAACCGACCGGCTTCGTCTTCGAGGATGTGGGTCTCTTGCAGCATGACAATATCAGCAACTCGTATCTCGCGTGTACCAAGGATCATGGCTCTTTTTTGGGGGTCACGAAGGCCACGGACATTGAATGTCAAAACCTTAAATGGCATCCTGCACCTTGGTCTGGGGGGACCCGGCCGGGGGTTGACAGCCAGGCATCAAATAGTAAATAAGAACAGACATGTTACACCCTACAGTGAGACCCACCACAAAATACGCTCCAAACCCCAAGGAGTATATAACCCCCACCCAAACTTTCTGGCTTCCAATTGGTCACGGAGTACTTAGCAGAGCCCGAGCAGCATAAGCCTGCACTTGCTACTTCGCTACATTAGGTGCTAAATCCAAACACAGAGGGAAAAAAAATTAAGGAAAACACACTGGAATCTATATAGCTATACGCATAAATTATGGCCATGTCCAAAACCACTATGTCGCACCCTTGTATGCACATGCCTAATCAAACAATCAATCAATCGAGACCCTGTCCCCAGCCCACCCAACAAAAGCATACCCCCACCCCCCCATCCCACTTGTTAAAATAATTAAAATCAGACACCACACTAAGTACAGCTCAGCCTCAGTATAAACAATATACAGTGCATTGGTGAGTGAGTGCTGTGTAGGTCAGTCCAAACAATAATACATGCATTAATAATAATTAATAATAATTTCTCCAGTGTAGCTGCAGTGATCTATTACGTGCCAATTATCTTAATGCAGTCAAAGTTTATTGGGCAAGGGGGTATAAAAGAGGGACAAAAAGACTCTCTCCAAAAACAAAACAAAACTGGGTATTGAGTCAAGGCGGCACGGGGGAGGCCTCTCAAAAAAGAAAGCATTTATCTATAAGTAATAAATTAGAGGGCAAACAAACCCAGCCTCATAGAAAAGGTAGATTGCATTGGGGTGGAACAGTCTAAGAGGGAAAAGCCAGATCATCAGAACCCCCCTTGCAAACAAAAAAGGGGGGGGAAAGGCTGAGCGAATAGTTGTAGATTAAGGCGACCATCCAGTGTATTCTCTTTCTTCCTCCCTTTCCTTTCTTTTGCAGCAGCAAATATCTATGGCCCAAACATGATTAAGTCTCCATGGACCTTGCATTCCCTCCCTGTGGCCTTGATGAGTTCACAGCAGTTGGCAGGTGTAAAGTTCTCAGGAATTCTTCCGCACTCTGAGGGGAGTAAAATGATTTACGTTTCCCTTGCTGATTCACGACCAAAGTTGCAGGGAACAAGACAAAAGCTTCTAAATTCAGCTGCTTAGCTAGGTCTTTTGTGGTTTTATATGCCTTTCTCCTCTGAATTAAAGATAGAGGGTAATCAGGATATAAGGCGAGATGCGCTGCACTCCCTTGCCAAGTTATTCCACTCCTCATTGAAATCTCCCGAAACAGTTTCAAAACAAAGTCTCGAGTAGTAGCACGGACAAAGGAAATCAAGAGAGTGATTCTTGTTAATCCCTGCTGTCCTGGTCTGGCCATGCGAAGAACATCAGCAATGTCTAGAGCAAAATCCTCAGGGAGTTGGAGTGTCTGCCGAAAAAGGCCAGCCACAAAGGAAATCAGCTCAGAAGGGGACTGAGCCGGCAAGTCTGTCAAGCCCACCAGCCGTAAGTTACGATGACGCGTTTCAGCCTCTTGGGTGTCTAATTTCTCTCACAATGCCTGCACTTCTCCCCCTGTCTCTTTAAGAGCAGCAGCTTGCTGGGCCACTGATTGTTCAACTGAGGCAATTTTGCCTTCTCAAAGCTGAATTTTATTTAAGGCTTCATTTGTGGCCTTTTGCATTTGTTGTAACTGCAAAGTCAGTTGCTTTAGCTGTTGGGTGAGTTGAGTAGGGAGACTCTCTAAAACTTGCAGCTTATCCATACGAGCCAACAGCTGATGCAAATTGCCTGCGAGGGCATCTATCTTTCCCTCTAGTTTCTCCATGGGGGGTCTTCCTGCCGATGAAGGCTCTTCCCCACTCAAGGAATCTTTCTCCTCCACCCCCCTTCTCCCCCGCGTATCTTTCTTTCTTTTCTGCTGAGGTTTAGGAGACATAAATCTTCAGCTAAGCAATTAAGGAGGGGGAGGGAAGCAAAATAGAAACCTTCCACCTTCTTTAACCGGCAAAGTCAGGCAGGGTAAAGCAGGACCTTACAGGCTTCCCCGAAAGCAGCTGCACTGTTTGACTGATGAAAAAAAATAAAAGAAAAGCACTCTTATCTGCTCATATAGCCAGAAGTTGCAACTGCCGCTCGGAGCTCGAGTTACACACGTCTGCTCACAGCATCCCTTGCGACCGAAAGCCAAGTTCCCAATTATCTTAAATAATTGTGCTGGGCACGAATTTGCAGACGCAATCCTAGCTGCAAAGTAGTCTTTCTTTGCGGCTTTGACTGTCATCTCATAAGACTTCATAAACGTTCTATAGGATGTTCTCGTCGCTTCGTCACGAGTATGCTGCCACCGCCTCTCTAGTCGTCTGAGTCCCTGTTTCAGCTGTCGTAGCTCCAAGGTGTACCATGGAGCAAGCCTATTACGGGGACGCAGAGGACGCCGGAGTGCGATCTCATTGATGGCTCTGGATAGCTTGTCATGCCAAGCCTCTACCAGATCATCAAGGGAATCACCAGGGGGCCAGGGATCCCACAGAGCCATTTGGAACTGCTCAGGGTCCATCAGACTCCGTGGGCGAGCCAAAATAGGCTCGCCGCCCATACAGGGTTGGGGCGGCGCATTCACACGGGCCTTGAGGGTCAGGTGATCCGACCATGGCACTGCTTCTACCGCGATGTCGTCCACCAGAATTCTGGACGCAAAGATCAGATCTAACATGTGACTGGCTTGATGCGTGGGAGTGGTAACAAATTGGGAGAGTCCCAGTGTCGCCATGGAAGACACTAGATCCATCGCCCGATTCGAGGCCATGTCGTCAGCATGGACATTGAAGTCACCCAAGACCATAAGCCTTGGGAACTCCAACGCCCAGGGATGGTGAGGCGCTGGCCGGTGCGTTAGGCGGACGGTACACCAGCCAGATTGCCAACCCCTCCCCCACATCCCACGCCAGTTTGGCACATTCTATACCATTGATCTTTGGGTCTGGGAGAGCCCGGAAGGAGTAATCCTCCCGTATGAATAGCACCACCCCTCCCCCCCCCACTTGTCCGTGATTGGTGAAAGACCAAATAACCCGGGGACGTCATTTGGGAGAGAGCCACCGTCTCCCTTGTTATCCTTGTTAAATTGCAACTTGTTCACTTCTGCCCACTTTTCCAGTATGTTCAGATCTTCTGGTATGTTCAGTGATCCTCCCAATTAGGTGTCTTCAACAAAATTAATGAATAACCTGTTAGAGAATTTAGCAGTGTGCAATTCTCTGAAGCTGCTGCTGAAGAATAGGAATGGGAAAAACAGGAATCAGTAGACAAGAGACAAACTGTAGTTACAGTGAATATATTTACCAGTACAGTGTCCAATATTCAAAGTCGTTGCCAAGCCAGGGTCATTCACACTAATCAGTCCAGAACACAGCAGATTATAGCAAATAACAGAGAGTAAACAGAGAATGATCCAACCACAATAACCACAATACACAGTATTCGCTGCCAAAGAGACAGTAAGCAATGCAGTACCCACAGTCCTTACCAGGCAGAAAGATCACTCTTTCTGACCTTCCTTTATACTCAAACCAATCATGCAATCTAAACAGAGATTGCATCATCTTCTGAGTCAGCACAAAGCTTAATTACAGGTGATGTCATTCCACCTTACAACAGTAACAAGATTCACCTGGTGCATGACTCAACAAAGCACTTGTAGAAACTACATCACTAGTATCTAAGATGGAGTCAGTTCACCCATTTTAGAACTGATTCCTAACATAACCCTTCCACACCCTTATCCAGATCATTGATAAAAGTATTGAAAAGTACTGCATCCAAAACCAAGCCCTGGGGCACCTCACCAGACACCTCCCCCCATTCTGATGAAATGTCATTGACAACTACTTTTTAAATGTGATTCTCCAACCAGTTTCCTGTCCACCTAACTATCCTAGAGCCCAGTCCACAGTCCTCTTGTTTACCTATCAGAACATCATGGAAAATTCTATCAAAAGCTTGACTGAAATTTAGGTAAACACCGTCAACAGAATTCCCTGTTCAACAGATGCAATGTATTCAATTCAATGTCTCCGGATGGAACCAAGCTGCTGGAGCTTAAAATCAAAAAGGTGGCAGAGCAGTTTTTAAACTAAATCTTGGGGGAAAGCCGACAGGAGATGGAATGTCTCTGGTTCGGGAGGACTCGTCTCAAAGAGATGAAGGGTTGGCTTCTATTTTTCTACCGAGTAACGGATCAGAGTTGTCCACTGTGATGGTGACAAACAGTATGGACTGTCTGCCAGAGTCTCGAGGCGGCAGGAGAGAGGTGGCGGGCCTAGCTTGCTTGGGAAATTATAAATGTTTGTATGCAAATGCTAGAAGTGTCCGAAGTAAAACTGGTGAATTGGAATGTTTAGTGTTGGGAGAAAACATAGACATTGTGGGAATTTCAGAAACTTGGTGGAATGAGGAGAATCAGTGGGACACGGTGATTCCTGGATATAAGTTATATCGGAAGGATAGGGAGGGAAGGGTTGGAGGTGGGGTGGCTCTGTATGTCAGAGAGGATATACGGTCCAGTAAGACTGAGGTCAGAGAATTAGATTCCCTTTTAGAAATGCTTTGGGTTGAAATAGAGGGCCCAAAAGGAAATTTAACTATGGGAGTTTGTTATCGCCCACCAAATCAAAAGAGAGAGGACGATTATAATATGATGGAGGGATTAAAGATAGCGGCTAAACGTAAAAACTGTGTCGTAATAGGTGATTTTAACTACCCGCAGATTGATTGGGTCAATATGTGTTCTGGTCGAGAGAAAGAGATTGAGTTTCTTGATGCTCTCAATGACTGTGCTATGGAGCAGATGGTCTCAGAACCTACCAGGGGTGGGGCGATCCTGGATCTGGTCCTAAGTAATGCCCAAGACTTGGTGAGAGACGTAAAAGTGATTGCGCCGCTTGGGAACAGTGACCATAATGTTATTGATTTCACCATTTGTATAAATAGGGAGTTGCCCAAAAAGACCGCCACAACCACACTTAACTTTAAAAGGGGTAAATTCTCTGAGATGAGGAGGCATGTGAGGAGGAAACTGAAAGGAAAGGTAAATACGGTCAAAACCCTTGGGGAAGCTTGGAGACTATTTAAAACTATAATCCTAGAAGCTCAGATAAAATACATACCACAAGTTAGGAAAGGCACAAACAGGTATAAGAAGAGGCCAGCATGGTTAACAAACAAAGTAATGGAAGCTGTAAAAGGTAAGAAGGACTCCTTTAAGCGGTGGAAAACCAGTCCAAGTGAGATTAATAAAAGGGAACACAGGCAGTGGCAAATCAAATGCAAGACTGTGATCAGGCAGGCAAAAAGGGACTATGAGGAGCATATTGCAAAAAACATAAAGACCAACAATAAAAATTTCTTCAAATATATTAGAAGTAGGAAACTGTTAGGGAAACTGCTCTCAAAATGAGATTGGGGAATTAGATGGAGAGACAGTTGTCCCAATAGGAATCTTTTATTATCAATGTATACCAGGCTCAACCGTTCAGAGAGTCAATGCTCAATAAAGGACTCTAATTTAGTAAAATCAATTGTGGTTTATTTGAAACAATAGTTCTTTCATTCAAGGTACAAAATCAATCACACATTCACACAGGTCTAAGAAATATAGAGAGATCGATAGGGGAACATAAAGGATGGACATACAGGGTAATACTACCTCTCGCAGACTCCAATGGAAGGCTCCGATGGCGACGAATGAGGAAATGGGGGAAAGGTCCCGAAACTGATCAGGAATCGGGGGTGTTACTACCCAGCGGGAATGGGGGTTTACTGAGTAGAAGGCACACCTGTGGGTAGCTAGTCCACAGGTTATATAGAGTCACCTTAATCCTGAGGGGATGGGAGGTGACTGGGAGTGGTAATGGGAGGTTCTGCTGATGACCAGGAAGGCTGGACATCGGCTGGACCAATGGTGGGTCAGTGGCGACACCTGATTGGGTGTGTGCTTCAACCAATGAACATCACCTTCATCCTGGGCATCCTGGAAACTTCCAGGTTGCGACAGGGCCTGGGGCGGCTCCGTTGGTATCAATGTGGGAATGGCTGGGTGATTGGGAGGAGATGGGATTAACTGGGAAAGGGACAATAGAGAATCAGATATGCACCTAGGTATTCCGGTGTAGACAAAAGGGCTTGGTGGTATCAGGAGAGATCCTTCCTCTTTCTCAACTCTCCGGGGTGAAGACAGTTTGTTTAGGAAATCACTGGGCAATCAGGATTAATAGTGGAGCCATTAATCCATTCATAGACTAGGTGGGTTGCTTGTGGGCTAGGAATGACTCAAGGTGTGTACGTGAGGTTTCCACATCGAAGGAATGAATCCCATCCAGGCAGGAAGATGGCTACATGTGGTGTTAGCAAAACACAGTGGTTTCCATGCTTAGCGCTTCACACCGTTCGCCTGGACAGCTCCGTGGCGGCGTAGCCTCCTCCTTACCATGGCGGGTTTCACGCGATGGCGGGGAAACATTAGAGCGCGGCTGCAGACACTCTGTGCCTGACTCAAGCGCTTATATACTTGTTAATAGGTACACGGGAGTCTTATGTAGTTCCTGGGTAGCGTCACTCGCATTCACTGGTCAGGCGGATGCAAGCTTACTTCTCCAGGCGCCCTGGCAACCATGTTTGTGACAGAGGGGTCATTTTCTCACAGTTCCCCCCCTCGAGACTGACGTCACCGTCTAGTGGCAAAGTCTCGTATGTACAACTGATAACAAAAAAGAAAACGGGGTTTCGGTAAGAGGGCGGTAAGCCCCTGAAGCGTGGGGTGTCTACTAGGGAATACCGGCTACCTGAAAAAAAAGGTTGGAGCCACTATCTTAAAACTACTCAAAAACACAATTTAAAAATGCCAATGGGCCATCAGATCCTTCCTTGGCGTTCATGCTTACAGGGAGGCCTTCTGGGATACATTGTACATATTCGGTATTTCATATAGCATCATTAAAATCCATAAAACACATGGTAAAATTTCATAATACAAAGTATTTGAATCAAAGGTTACTTAAAAGCAGACATCATGTGTGCAGTCTAGACCGGCTAGGCTGCAATAATTGATTAGACAGGCAATAAGCATTTCATATTACCCACGGATTCACAAGGCAAATCATTTTAAAATCACCAGGTTACATTTCATACATATATATATATATATATATATAAAAGAGAAAAACACAAATCTTATCACTATGCTAGTACATAATTCCTCTGTCTGACCTTTGGTCTTCGGGTTTCTTCTTCTCCCCCCCTCGATAACTTTCACGCTGGGGAAAGGGGAGGCTTCCCTTCTCATTTGGCTTGTCTGTAGTCTCCTTCTGGAGGGGAGGAGGCTGGCGGCGCCGAGGAGTCCACGGCGGATATCCCACCCCCCCTTGTATCCAGGCTGCCCATAGTGAAGCCAAGTCGTACATGGAGCATGCCCAACACGGAGGCCTCCGATCCCGCTCGGACCCAGTCGGGGGCCCGTTCACATGGTCTGAGGAGACCCTGTCAGAAGGAGTTTCCTGTACATTTATGTAAATGTCATGGACAAAGGGTTCTGGGAGAGATTTTTGCAAGTTTTTGTCCAAGTTTATACAGTTCTAGTACAATAATAAACTCTTCAGGCAAAACACTTATACACAGCCAGAGTTCCCTATGATTTTGCAGCCCTTTTCAGTTTGTCCCCGGACCGCTCTCTTCAATCTTAAAGTGAGTCCGTTCCCATGCCCTCTAGGTTTGGCAGAGGGTGAAAAGCATACGATGGATGTGCGGACCCATGGGTCAACACCCCGAACCGGGGAGTGTGGCTACAGAAAGGCCTCTCCTGGTGTAGTAGGTTCGGGGAAGTTGACTCAGGGATCGCTTCCCATATTTTAATCGGGAGCCCGTGTGGGCTCCGGAGAACCAGCTTTAAGCGTGGTTCTCTTTTAGGGCCTCTTGGAGTCCCTCCCTGACTGGGAGGGGGGGACTCCCCCTTTATTTGGTAAAAGATAGAACACAAGCAAAAACAAACACATAAAGAAAAACCTTGGTTCCTATTGACACTTAGCCTAAGGGTCCCTGTCTGTCAATCAAGGTTTGGACTGGCAGGGGCGGGTTCTGCGTTGCCTGGTGGCTCCCACTTCCTGTGGGGTTGTGCCCCTAACGTGGTGCCAGTAGTCTATCGGTGGATGTGGGAGATGCAAATGACCCCTTGCAAAGCAGCGTGGGAAATTTTCCCATTCCTCACACTAACCTGACTATTCGGTGGAAACCATGGGGAGGAGGGTTTTGAGTGCGGCCAGTTACTCCGTTGGGTAGGCTTCTCCGAACCTACACTACCAGGAGAGGCCTTCCGCCAGGGAGATGTTTCTTGGTGAAACGCGGAAAGAGCCCGGCATCCCCACGATGGAGATGCTTCTTGAGAAAGCTTGATGAAGCCCTTGTCAAAAAGGGCTAACTTGCTTCTCTGGCTCTTTCTGCCACCATACTCTCTGGTTCGGTCTTGTAATTCTCAACCCCTCTAATTTTTGAAACCAGCCCACCCGAAAAGGGTGGGCACCCTTCTTTTGGTCAAAAATAGATTCATAACATCTTATAAACATGGATACACATGGCTGGTTGGTCGAGATCCCATTTTCCCTCACTCCTCCCGCCCGGGAGATGGCAACGGGTAGACTGACACGTCATGTCTTCTGCTGAGCACTGCCTTCTACAGGCAGACAGGGCGGTTGACAGAGGCGCCAGGCAATGAGGCCATACAGTTCATTAAGCAGACCAAGTGGGAGGCACATATGCAAATACCCTTTTGCCTTGAAATGGGTTTCTTGGGCCATTGTGGGGCACCCCCTTATTCAGAATCGCCCCAAAAGGTTTGCGGTCATACTCCAGCGGTTTTTCTATTATTGGGCACTCCTTTCTCGTGGGGAAAGCCAGAGTCACTGTGACTTAAAGGTGCTTCGGTGCGTTTGGCTCTCCCGGTGGGGGCCGGGTTCAAGCATTCTGCCTGGTCTCGTGTGCGCCTTTACAAACTCAGGGTGCCCCTGCAAGTATGGCACCTGGTGCAGAGTCTGTTCTGGCCCCCTGAGACCCTAGGTGGGCGGAACTTTTAGCTGGAGCTCCGCGCTCCGGAGGGCAAGTGTCAGTGCCTGCCCTCTTTTAACCCTCGGGCTGCTTCGGCGGCCCAACCTTCTCTGGTAAAAGATAGACAAATTTTAATAACACCAGTTCATTACCCACATAGGGTGTTGGAACTCTAAGTCCCAGATGTCCCCAATCTTGTGCTTTGGGTTAGTGCATGCGCATGGTGTGTTTATGCAGATGAACTAAGCCTAAGGCATGTTGGGAATAGGATATTATAAAATATTTTTCAAATATATGGACCTAGGTTCGGTCCGTTCCTTGTGGGAATAGTGGCTTGTGAAAGGGCCATAGTTCGGGTGTACTGGTCCCAAGGTCGCTCTTCACCCGCGTTGCCTCTTTAATCTAAAAGGTAGCTGGCGGACCTAGGGTGCCCGCGGGAGGTGGCTTTTCCTAAGCTCCTCGGTTCGGGTGCCCATGCACAGCCTGAGTCCCTTCCACAGTTATGTGGGTGAGGGCTGCACGCTCAGGCGTCCCAATGGGTCAGAACAGTGGCTGCACCAGGTTCCTGATGCTTTGAGCGTCTGCAACTTCCTCCCCTCTCCGTTCCCTGTGTTACTTCAGGATCACGGAGCGCCGGAAGAGTCACAGAGCTCAAACACTGGACTGCTGGGAGTCTCTCTGGGTCAGAACAGGTTCTGTCCCAGAGTCACTTCGGGCCTTGTAGTGATGGATCACTTGGTGGGACTGTTATCTAGACCATCAAGAAGCGATCCAACACTTGCAAGAATGCCCTGAGTTTGTTCTGCCCAATTTGGGCTTCCTCTCACCCCATCCCCTGGGCCAACGAGCCCACCCTTTACTTGGTAAAAGATAGAACTTCCCATAGGAACAGAGCGGGGCTGAGAGGTACTAACATGCATAATGTAAAGGCTGGCTGTGGGGACTACATTTCCCATCGTCCTCCTTTTCCCATCCCAAAAGTTGGGGCATGTGCAAGAGAGATTCATGCAAATTCCTCAACTCCAAGGCGGCTTGGGAGCGACGGAGCAGTGAAGTTTTCAACCATTAAAAACCTTATTCGGGGGTTAATGAGGAGGGAGGTATTCCAAATCTATAAACCGGATGTATGAATTTAAAATATATATATATATATTGGGCCGAGCCTTCATTGGACTCCTAGTGACCTTTTAGTTACTTGGTGGGATTGAGGCACCAGAGGGGTTGATCGGGCGGCTTTAGCCTGTGACCCGACCGGTCCCCGCTGTTATCAAACATGTGGGGCTGCAGAACCGGGGGTCCCAGTGGGCCTGTTGAACTGAAGCACCCGGTGCAATCCAGCTCAGCGGCCCGAATCCGGGGCTGCCTGGAAGATCTCGCAGGAGAGCTTATGGAGATCCTCCAATGCACACTTCCGTTTCTTCTTTGAAACAGAAAAGTTTTGGAGTGATCGTTGGCACAGTCCACGGTTCGGTTTCGTCGCCTATCTCCCCTCTCCCTTTCCCTTGGGCTTTTCAGCCCTCCCTTACAAGTAAAAGAAAGATCTTGGAAAAGGAATAAGGAACGGGAGCCTTCCCCCCCCCCCCTCGCACGAGTGGGGAGAGGATTCAAGGCGGTTCTTTAGGGCTTTTCAATGACGAGGGGACGATATCTCCACATGGTTTGGAGCTCGTCCACCTTCTTTAGCTGCTTTCTCAGCCAGCACCCTAAGACAATTATTGCAATGCATAGTATAATCTGGAAAACCAAAATGACCACAATAGGGTGCAGGGCTACGTTAAGTATCGCTGACCCAGTAGGGCTCCAGCCAAGGAGCGCGTCAAGGAACGAATGCTTTCCCGTGTCCTTGATTTGTGTTAAAAGCCCGGAGATTTCCTGTCCATCATGTTTAACCACCATGGACGCTGTGTCTCCGCTTCTTTTAATATCTTGCAAGGTCTGTTTTAAAAGGGGATGAGACAGCAGGGATCTAATCGCCCGCAGCCCCATGCCCAGAAAAACTGGTTGAATGAATTTGAACAGACTAGGGGCCAGCAGGATTTCCTCCCTAGTCCATATGGGGACTGTGAATTCTATATCGCATCCCACAATGGAAGATAGGTTGCAGAAACATCTGTTGACATCTGGCAACATGGGTTGGATGAGGAAAGTATTTATGACGAGGTACTCACAATATGTCCTCACGCAAGCACACCCTCTTCCCAAGTACACAAAAGCGGAGGCATTCTCTTGCCTAAGCGCATATTTGCATTCCTGAGGGGAGTCCCTTAAGGGGTTCACGCAGGGGTGGTGAGTTTGTAGAGTCTGCTCATCACAAATAAATCCCAGGTTGTCTTTGTGTACACATGCCTTTAGATCCACAGCTTCCCAACTTCCGTTGTCATTCCTGGCCCATTTATCTGAGTCCAAGGAATACAACACTTCGGTTGGTCCCACTTGCAGCCCTAGTGGCACAACGGGGTGTACATAAAAGAACCTTTGTGCAGTGGGCATCAGGATGAGAAGTCTCAATTCCTGCCTGTCCACTGAGAAAGATGTATTCACCAGAGTCCACCAGTCTTCCAATTCCAGTTGTGGAGTGGGAATTTCTGGTCTAATTAACTGCTTGATTTCCAGGGGGATATTTCCCTCCGTGGCTTGCCTGATCATGCCCATGGTTACTGCTAAATTCATAGCTTGAGCCTGAGTGCATGCCAGTGCCAAAGAAATATTTAATTGTAGTGATTGAGTACCTCTCAACAGCAAGGCAAAATCTCTTTCAATTTGGTTTTCCCAATTTACTAAAATGGAGCTGATGGAATGCTGGACTTCAGAGATGGTGTGGAAAGAGTCATTAATGGGTTTTCCCAGCTGGGAAATATAAGAGGTAGCGTAGGCAAATTTATTTGCGAGGGTTTCTATATTTATAGAATCTAAAACCGCTACTCCTCCAGCAACTGGTGCAACCCAGTCTCCTACAGATCGTTTCAATCTGCGAGGCGTGTTCCCCACCCATAACTGCAGCCAAGCCTCCCAACCCTTTTTACTGGGTTCCAAGTAGGAAGCACATTGTGGCAATTTTTCGATGGTATTTAATCCCGTCAGGCTGACCCTGATCTCCTTTAATACCATCTGTGGCCGAATTAAAACTTGTTCCCTAATATCCCGCTTAATCACATGGGAGCCAATTATGTGAGAGTTGGCACTTAATGTCCTCTCAGCGTCTGGAATGAGAGGGTTGAATTGGAGCTGGGTAAAATTCCCTATTGTGAGGGTGTAGTTTCCTTCCTCCGATGGAAGCTCTGTGTTGAAGGTGCCCAATTTGGTGAATTTCATTCCCATCGCGGGCTCCCGCTGGCATAGAGGGTCTATTACTATAAACCAGTCAGGAGGTCCCTGTGTCCCTAACTCCGAATCAGTAACAATCCAATTTTTATTTGACCATGCAGTTAGCTGGTAGTGATGCGTCTCTCCACTAGGTGTCTGTATTGAGAACGCAAGCGGCTTTTCTATCCTAGAGCCAATTGATAATATAAATTTGAAAGGATTCTTTGCGCTCCATACTGCGGTCGACACAATTGCAATTTCACAGTATGGCCCCATGTCCTCAGTAAACCCTTTAGAGGCTGGAGTAGCGCTAGGAGTTATTGTGGGAGTTGTTGTTAATCTCCGTGGGCCCTTTGGGACATAAACACAATGCATTGGCACTAGAGGTCTCATGGTGTCCTCATGGGAAAAACAGTACAGTTCCTGCGTTAACGTTCTGGTCCCAGCACATAACAAAATCATATTAGGTGGTCTGACCCACTCTTCATCGCAGCTGCGAAAGTCATAGCTGCTTCTGGGGAGTCTGCTGTCATTTTCCCCATAATTAGACTTTATGACTTTGCACAGCATGATTTCCTTGGGGTATAGGCTTGTTTTACATCTCCAATGAGAGAATGGGACTATAGTGGGCAATACTGCTCTATCAGCTGTACATTCCTCCTGCATTAACATCAACACTAAATACATTGCATGCATCATTGTTCTCACAAATCTCACCTTCACATTCTGGTAATCCATATTGTGTACCTGAAAATAAAAGATAAGATTGCGCTGTAGACCCTTCTTGCTATTTCTATAAGCTTGAAGGAGTCAAAGTACTAAGACAAGGTTGGGGAAGAGGGGGAAAGGGAAGGAGCAATTTCACAGGAGAGAAGAAAAGAAAAAAAAAACTGCTGTAGTTCTAAAATTACATGTTTGTGTTCTGAGTTCTTTTCTCCTGCACTCCCCCCCTAGATTACTGTGGACAGGTCTGTCTCAGGAATCTTTTTCCTATACTTGGACTTGTTCAAGTTACACCAAGGGTGAGGAATGTGTCACTTAAGGGGAAATCCACCGGTTCAGGGCAGGGCATGACAGAGATTTGTCGGATTTCGGCTCTTCTCTGCGGCGGCGCCCCTTCAGGTTGCTGGATCTGATTAGGGTTAGCTGGCGCAGTCCCCTTCCATTCCTTGAGTTGGGAACAATGGAAGTACTTTCGCCAGGTTTCTCCGTTCTTTTTCTGAATTTCTACTTGGTAGACTGCCGGGCTGATCCTCAGTGTTATCGGGACTGGACCTAACCATTTGGCTTCCAAGGAGTGCTCGTTTTGCGAGAATCTCCTATATAGCACCAGCTGGCCTGGATCCCACACTCGAGGATTTTTAACCCAGCCTAATCTCTGGTCCATTGCCTGCTGTGTTTTTCCTAGTTGTTTAGCTACCTCCAGGTGGATATTGTGGACCTCCGTGACTAGCGATTGCACCCACGCGTCATTCACAACCACCGGCATCCAGTCAGATGGAAGTTGTGTTTTGAGCCAGAAGGCTTCCGGCAACACCATTTTCCTTCCTGTCATGACTATATGCGGTGTGTGACCATGGACGGCAGTAGTTCCCCTCAGCGCCATCAGGATAATGGGTAGCTTCTCGTCCCAATCCCTGCCTGTGGATTTTACTACTTTCCGTAGGGCTTCCTTGATTGTCCGGTTAGTCCTCTCAATTGCCCCTGATGCCTGGGGGTGCCCGGCAATGTGAAACCGCTGTTCCACCCCCAAGGCCTTGCACAATTCCTTTGTGACCTCCCCGATGAAGTGTGACCCCAAATCCGAGTCCATGACCCTCGGGATTCCCCACCTCGTCCATAGGTGGTTGAATAAAATTTTAGCAGTTGTAGCGGCAGTATTATATTTACAAGGGAAAGCCTCCACCCATTTGCTGAAAGGATCGATCACCGTGAGGCAGTATCGATTTCCTCTTGCTGTGCGGGGAAGGGGGCCGATAAAATCGATTTGTATACGAGCCCAGGGTCCCTCTATTCTTTGGTGCTGGATGGGAGCTTTGGGTCCTGATGTGTCGGCATTAACCATAGCGCACGCAAGGCAATTATTAACCCACTGTGCTACTTCCTGGCGCATGCCCGGCCACCAGCCCGTCTCCTTTACCCGTTCCAAAGTTAGATTTGCACCGCGGTGTCCCTGCTCGTGCACAAACTTGATTAAATCCCCTCTGACTTGCAGGGGCACAATCCAGTGTTGCTCCCCCTGGCTATCTACTGCCCAGTAAATGCCCTCTTTCTGAATGATGGTGTATTTCCCCGTTTCATCCTTCTGGGCTTTGGCAAGCTCCAGGATCTCTGGGTCGTCTTTCTGGAGCTCGCCCAAATCCATCAGGATTTCCCTCCCTTTGCTCTGGTTCCGGGTGGTGACCGGGTGTAAAGGAAAGGTGGGGGGTGAGCGGAAAGGATTGCTGTCTGCGAATGCAGCTTCTTTGGCAATAGCGTCTACTCTATTGTTCCACATCCCTTCCTCTGTATATTGTCTCTGATGTCCCTTAACGTGAGTCACGTAGGTGGAGTCAGTTCGCGCCTCTATTCTCTCCGCTATTTGCAGCCATTTCTGAGAGTGCGCGACCGTTTTCCCCTCGCTATTCAGCCAATTCTGTTTCTTCCGAATGGGCAGCCAGGCCGTGATCGCCTGCACCGTCCAATGAGAATCTGTAAAAATGGCCAGGGGAACATCCAGAGGCTCAAACTGGAGGATTGCTAGCACTGCCTCCACTTCTGCGGCTTGGCTAGAATGAGGGCGGACGGTTCCTTTAAGGACTAGGGAATCCTGCACTCTAATGGCGCCGTAGCCGGTTCGAGCTGAGCCATTTACATGGAAAGAAGATCCATCGCAAAACCAACAAACAAGCTCTTGTTGTCGAGCTTCTGCTAGGGTTATTCCTCCATTAACTGGCCAGGGTATATGTTGTACCACTGGCAGCGGACACTCATGCTCTTCCCCTTCAACTACGAGGCCATAGGGCGAGGGCGGTTCCTTTTGCTCCTTCTGGAAATCTACCCCTCTATTAGTTAGCGCCAGCGTCCACTGGGCAATCCTTTGGTTCGAAACTTGCCCATCTTTAACTTTCCCGGAGAGAATATACTTAAGAGGGGAATGAGTGGTTTGAACTACCACCCTCGCTCCTCCTATTATAAACTCCCAATGGGTTAAACTCCAAACCAGAGCGAGGCAGACCTTCTCGCAGGGGGAGAACTTCTCCTCCACGGAAGAAAGGTTCCTGGAGGCATAAGCCACCACCCGCTGGGATCCCGCTCGTCTCTGGATCAAAGTAGCCCCTAGACTGTGCTCTGAGATAGCCAACTGAATGAAAAACGGCTGGGTAACATCGGGGTGGGCAAGCGCCGGAGCCTTTGCGAGGTCATTTTTGAGCTCTGCAAAAGCCTTTTGCTGCTCCGGTCCCCAGTACCACTGCACATCCTTCTTCAGGAGCTCATAAAGAGGTTGGGCTTTCTCGGAGAACATCTCGATGAAATCTCGGGAAAAGTTAAAGGTGCCTAACAAAGCTCTTAGTGAATGGGGGTCTGTGGGGGCGGGGAGTTTAGAAATCACTTCTACTCTCTGTGAATCCGGTGTTCTCCCTTCTGCTCCTAGTGTGATGCCGAGGTACTTCACCTCGGTCTTTACTAGCTGGGCTTTCTCCCTGCTTGCTTTAAAGCCTGTTTCTTGGATGAGGGTGAGGACCTCCTCAGTGACCTCCCGGACCTTCTCCTCGGTCTCTGCGTGGATCAGCACGTCATCTACATAACTGAGCACGCAATCCTTTGATCCAGGCAGCAGTCGGTCCCACATCTGCACAACATGCGCGTGACAAATGCTTGGGCTAGAATGGAAGCCCTGCGGTGTCCGCTTGAACACGTACTGTTGGCCGCGGAAGGTAAATGCGAATTTATACCAACAGGATTCGTGCAGGCGGATCGAGTGGAACGCGTTGGCCAAGTCCACCACGCTGTAAAATTTAGATCCCGCTGCAATAGCTGCCACAATTTCGTTGTATTTAGCGACCACCGGGGCCACCGGGGGAGTCACTGCATTGAGGGCTCTGAAGTCCACTGTCATCCTCCAAGTTACTCCATCTGCCTTTAGGACCGGCCACAAGGGGGCATTGCAGATGGACTGCATTGGGAGGATGACATCCCACTTCAACAGACCCTCAATTGTTTTCCCTATCCCTGCTTCCGCTTCCGCGGGGTATTTGTACTGACGCTGGGGAGGAGGATCTTTGCCCTCTATGAGAACACAAGCGTTTCTCACAGTCCCACACTCCGCCTTGTCAGTAATCCACACCCCGGGAAACTTTTGAGTCCATAGATCTCCCGTCACTGAACACACAGGGAAGGGAGCCTTTAAAGCGGCACATCGGTGTATAGCATTAATAAAGTCCGGGCCTCCCGGGATGTGCCACAGGAGTCCGTTTGCTAAATCCACAGTTAAATGGTTTTTCTTTAAGAAGGGAGCCCCAATCATTCCATCGTCTTCTCCTGCATTGTTACAGGCTGTCATGGTGGCTTTGAATCTCCCTACAGTGATTGGAATCTTTCTCCAGATGTGTGAGAGGTGGCTTCCTCCCGCGTACCCAGCCAGTTCCAGAGTTCTGTCTGTCTGGGTTCCCTGAGTAACTAGCGTTGGGTGGAGCACGCTAATCGATGCCCCTGTGTCTACTAATAAATTGGCAGATTTAATTTTCCCTGGAGCCCCAATGTCTGCCTCTACCATTGGTCTCCCCCACGTGTCTGGCTTGAGTCTAGCCATCACTCCATCGGGGAGATCAGTGGGCCCCGGGCACCCCTAGCGCAGACCCTGATCCTCGTAGTCGGGTCCGCTGTCAAGCACTTGCTGCTGGACCGTCGCTACTGGTTGTGGATATAATTGGACGGTCGGGTAGGCTGATGGAGGAGGGTTCTGAGTCACTGCAGCTACCGGCTGCAGATATGCCGAAGGCGCCGTGAAATGAGGTTGGGTCTGGGAAAATGGATTCTGGGTCACTGCAGCCTCGGGGTGTTGGTACCCGTGGGGTGCAGTGAAATGAGGCTGAGTTGGTGGAGGCGGGGGAGCAGACGGCTGCGGATTTCCCCACCCCTGCATTATCTGGTGTTGCTTCTCTATCAAGCGTGCAGTTGGTGCTCGATCAAATTCGCTCATATTACACCCCGCATTAGCTAAGAAGCTCCAGACTGCTTTACGCTGAGCCTGCTCTTCGGGTGCCAGGGAATTCCAAAAACGAGCCCGTTCCGCCCTTCGCGAGCTGGGGTTTTTATACCCTCGCCGCTGGTCCTGAGAACCTGGGTATGCTTCTCCAAAAGGACCCCCTGTTACATTAGGCAGTGGCGCCGGATATGGCTGTGCCATTGGTGGGGGTAAGGGAGCCGAAGGGTGTACAGGGGGAGGGGGAGCACCCTGGTGGTAGTTGGGTGTCCCTCCCTCCACTCCCTGTCTTTGCTTGGCATTTTTCCCATTATTTCGTGCCTGAGCATTCCTGTTCTGTCCTCCCAGAGGATTTGTTACCATTGGCTGAGGGTTGTATGGGCTGGGATTCATTTCCCTCTTCTGGTATTGTGAGTGAGGGCCGTTGTTAGCATAGGTAACCGTGTTAACGGCTTCCTTAGCGCGGTCCTTCTTGTTACCCCTTTTATCAGGCCCATATTTACCTATATATCTACTGATATTCTTGAGGTTAGAATGAAGGAGATCCCACTCGGGGTTATGTGCATGGGTGGGTCCTAAGGGGTAAATTCTCTGAGATGAGGAGGCATGTGAGGAGGAAACTGAAAGGAAAGGTAAATACGGTCAAAACCCTTGGGGAAGCTTGGAGACTATTTAAAACTATAATCCTAGAAGCTCAGATAAAATACATACCACAAGTTAGGAAAGGCACAAACAGGTATAAGAAGAGGCCAGCATGGTTAACAAACAAAGTAATGGAAGCTGTAAAAGGTAAGAAGGACTCCTTTAAGCGGTGGAAAACCAGTCCAAGTGAGATTAATAAAAGGGAACACAGGCAGTGGCAAATCAAATGCAAGACTGTGATCAGGCAGGCAAAAAGGGACTATGAGGAGCATATTGCAAAAAACATAAAGACCAACAATAAAAATTTCTTCAAATATATTAGAAGTAGGAAACCAGCCAGGGAAGCAGTGGGGCCCTTGGATGACCATGGGGTAAAAGGATTACTGAAGGAGGATGGGGAAATGGCTGAGAAGCTGAATGCATTTTTTGCCTCCGTCTTCACCGTGGAAGATGAGAAGTGTTTGCCCGCCCCAGAACCACTAATATTGGAAGGGGTGTTGAAAGACCTGAGTCAGATTGAGGTGACAAAAGAGGAGGTCCTACAACTAATAGACAAATTAAAAACTAATAAGTCACCGGGTCCGGATGGCATACATCCGAGAGTTCTGAAAGAACTCAAAGTTGAACTTGTGGATCTTCTAACAAAAATCTGTAATCTTTCATTGAAATCTGCCTCCGTTCCTGAGGACTGGAAGGTAGCAAATGTCACCCCCATCTTTAAAAAGGGTTCCAGAGGAGATCCGGGAAATTACAGGCCAGTCAGTCTGACTTCAATACCAGGAAAGTTGGTAGAAACCATTATCAAGGACAGAATGAGTAGGCACATTGATGAACACGGGTTATTGAGGAAGACTCAGCATGGGTTCTGCAAGGGAAGATCTTGCCTCACTAACCTGCTGCATTTCTTTGAGGGGGTGAACAAACATGTGGACAAAGGAGACCCGATAGATGTTGTTTACCTTGACTTCCAGAAAGCTTTTGATAAAGTTCCTCATCAAAGGCTCCTTAGAAAGCTCGAGAGTCATGGAGTAAAAGGACAGGTCCTCTTGTGGATCAAAAACTGGCTGAGTAATAGGAAGCAGAGAGTGAGTATAAATGGGCAGTCTTTGCAGTGGAGGACGGTAAGCAGTGGGGTGCCGCAGGGCTCGGTACTGGGTCCCATCCTCTTTAACTTGTTCATAAATGATTTAGAGTTGGGAGTGAGCAGTGAAGTGGCCAAATTTGCGGATGACACTAAATTGTTCAGGGTGGTGAGAACCAGAGAGGATTGTGAGGAACTCCAAAGGGATCTGTTGAGGCTGGGTGAGTGGGCGTCAACGTGGCAGATGTGGTTCAATGTGGCCAAGTGCAAAGTAATGCACATTGGGGCTAAGAATCCCAGCTACAAATACAAGTTGATGGGGTGTGAACTGGCAGAGACAGACCAAGAGAGAGATCTTGGGGTCATGGTAGATAATTCACTGAAAATGTCAAGACAGTGTGCGTTTGCAATAAAAAAGGCCAACGCCATGCTGGGAATTATTAGGAAGGGAATTGAAAACAAATCAGCCAGTATCATAATGCCTCTGTATAAATCGATGGTGCGGTCTCATTTGGAGTACTGTGTGCAGTTCTGGTCGCCGCACCTCAAAAAGGATATTATAGCATTGGAGAAAGTTCAGAAAAGGGCAACTAAAATGATTAAAGGGCTGGAACACCTTCCCTATGAAGAAAGGTTGAAACGCTTAGGGCTCTTTAGCTTGGAGAAACGTCGACTGAGGGTTGACATGATAGAAGTTTACAAGATAATGCATGGGATAGAGAAAGTAGAGAAAGAAGTACTTTTCTCCCTTTCTCACAATACAAGAACTCGTGGGCATTCGATGAAATTGCTGAGCAGACAGGTTAAAACGGATAAAAGGAAGTACTTCTTCACCCAAAGGGTGATTAACATGTGGAATTCACTGCCACAGGAGGTGGTGGCGTCCACAAGCATAGCCACCTTCAAGAAGGGGTTAGATAAAAATATGGAGCAGAGGTCCATCAGTGGCTATTAGCCACAGTGTGTGTGTGTGTGTGTGTGTATATATATATATATATTTGGCCGCTGTGTGACACAGAATGTTGGACTGGATGGGCCATTGGCCTGATCTAACATGGCTTCTCTTATGTTCTTATGTTCTTAAAAGATGCAATACATTTTATGATCTCTGCACTGCAGATGAGAGAGAGAGAGAGAGCAAGTTTTCTTTCTCTTCTGTCCCTTACAAGCTGGGTGGTGACAAATATAATGCTTTCAATCTCTGCATTGCAAAAGGGATAGATCATTTCTCTCACCCTCCCCCCCCCCCCGCTCCAAACTGGGCAGAGACAGGTGCAACAATTTTAACCTCTGCATTGCAAACTGGACAGGAGAAACACAGGCTTTCTCTCATTTTCTGTGCAGCCCAAGTAGTAAGACAAGAAAGGAAACCAGCTGAACTTCTCACTTCCCTCCTCGCAATTTGCTGCAAAGGAAAGAGATCAAAGTTTCCAGGACAGGGGATTAGAAGAACCTTACATCAAGCTGATCATCTGGAATTTGACTCCTGATCTCCTGCTCCTTAAAAATATTTACTGGACACAGAGCAAAATTTTCCCCAAAGGAGATCAGAAACCAACTGGGAGTGGGCTTCTAAGGGCTGAAAATAGCCTGCTTTTGAATACCCACACAATCATGTAAACATCACAACAGTCTGACAATTAATTGACTGCCCAATCACTGCCTGATGAACAGGAAGTGAGCCAAATTGGGAGGTGTTTGAGTTGAGGTTATTCAGCCTGATTAAATATTTGGGTAGGTTTATGAAGAAGTTCATATTGTCAAGAATATTCCTGAGTTCTCTCTAGTGTTTAGTTATTGTCCCGAAAACATTGTTCATTAATCATATTCAAGAAAATGCTGCCTTAGAGAATCAGATTACTTTAGAGAATGATTAGGATGATCTCACAAAAAACATAGAAAAGTCATAAATAGGATGTTCTCAGACATTTGTCTCTTCCTTGAATGAAGCCTGATCATGATTTCCTGGTTTGATATCAAAGATGGATTCTCTCTGCACTTCAGGATGCACAAGGACTGAAGATTTATGGCAACATAAAACACAGCTTCTGAAGAAAGGGATTTTTTGGGGTGCACAAGCCTTAGAGTGGGAAGAGGTCTTTTAAACCCAGCTTAAAGTAGGAAATCCAAAGTTTGAACATTCCTGACTAGGGATGGGCATGAACCAAAATTAGTGACAAATCAGGCCATGTTGTAATTTGCAAACCAGGGGTTTGGGAGAATGTGCCTCCTCTTAACAATCTGTCCACAAATCTCTATGAGGTTCATGAGGCTTGTGCAAGCTATGAAGGCATTTAAATATCTTTGGAGCTTACTTCTGGGTTTGGCAGCCTGACAAGAAGTGAGCTCCAAAGGCATTTAAATGCTGTCAAAGCCCACCACCAGCCCATGGCCCAACTCGAGTGAGCTCCAAAGGCAAGTAAATGCCTTTGGAGCCCACCTCAAGGTCAGGCTGACTGTCAGGAAAAAGATCCTGACAAGGTTGCTTGTTCTGGTTGAGTGCTATGCACTCATTCTGATTGGTTTGAATTATCCCAGTATTACTTATTAGACACCAATTGTTTTTATATTTAGCCAAATAACTTTCACCATGTATCCATATATTCAGTTATCTATATGTATTCACTTGTAACTAACCACCATGTATTTTAACAAGTTCATTTTGTAACACTGAACATGTTAAAGTATTAACCTGTTAGTAGAATAGCAAATATGAGAATGAGCCTGCTCAAAAGTGAAAGCATCCTGGAGAACTTTTATCTCGTATCCAGGGAGATGAAGATGAGCAGCAAACAAGGGCTGAGGTCAGACGCACATAAACTGGCGAGATGGGCATGGATGAAAGCCAGATGCATGTTGGATTTTATGCGGTTGTCCAAACATCAGCATCTGGCAATGGTCATTGGCTCGTTTGTGTCCCGAACTGCCACGACTGAGACACAGACTTTTTTTGATAGTACATTAAATCCGGAATAAGAATGCTTCCGACAACTTTCGCACGTACTTTCTATGTTTGAACGCTCCATTGTAGCCGACTTGTCGCAAGCGCACATCCGCTTCCCTGCGTGAGCCCACTCCAAATGATATCATTGCGCCAGCAATTGTTGACTCAGTCTTCCAACCTTCCAAGGTCAGTAAAATATGTACCCAGCTTGCTGGGGCGGGGGAGTGTAATGACCGGGGAAGGAAATGGCAAACCTTCCCGTAAAAGGTCTGCCGTGAAAACTTTGTGAAAGCAGCATCACCCCAGAGTCAAAAACGACTGGTGCTTGCACAGGGGACCTTTCCTAAATGGGGGGGGGGGGTGAGGCAGATCACCCACCTTTGCTGTCTCCCTGCCAGGGAAGGAAGATGACCCACCTTTGCCATCTCCCCACCTACCTTACAGGGTGTCTGTTGTGGGGAGCAGAAGGGAAAGGGGATTGTAAACTGCTCTGAGACTCTGTGTAAAGGGTGGAATATAAATTCAATCTCCTCCTCCTCCTCCTCCTCCCCCTCCTCTGCTGGAATATCTCCAGTAAGGGAAAGTAATTCTTCCCCATAGTTTGAAGTCATAGTAATAGGACTCATTGGGTATGGTGGTTTTTGTTTTTGTGAAAGAGGGACATGTTTAAAACTAGAATACAAGTCTGATGTTGCCTGTTTTTCCTTCTTTGGGTGTGCAACTTCAGAGGTTTCAAAACAATGCACTTTCTACCATTTTCCACAGGACATCATTACAGTCTTTTAGTTCACACTTTTATAGAGGTTCTCCAAACATACAGCATATATTGTTCTTTTCTTAATTTCACCCTACATTGGAGGGGGAATGACGTAGATGATCTAATAGACATTTCCTATCTCTTATTTTTATGATTCAACGACTTTGCAAATTGGTCAAAAAAGCAATCAAGTTGGTCTTCCATGTGCTTTATTGTTAGATGGTGCATTATCCTTCAGGAATATTCTGATTTCTCTCTTGAAATTACACTCCCCATCCTTTTCTTCATTTTTACTTGTTATATCCATACTCGCTCTCAATTGATTCAGTCCTAAAATTCCCTCTTCGAGAACGAAAGTGTAAATGTGGTCATCATTACCAACCTTTTCTAGGCTTCCAATTGCCTTTAGATATGCTGTGTCCATAACAAAAATAACAATACTACTGTTCATTCTCAGCATGGCCCTGCTGTGACCATGATGAAGCATACACACCCATAAAGATATCTTCGAGGTCTTTTCCTTTTTGTAACATGTGAATAACCACAGACAAGCAAGAGCCTATACTGACCAAATGCTACTCTAAATATACTCGTTAGAACCTTGCCCTTTGGCTCATGCCTCTGGCAAGTTCTGACTTGTTAAAATAACTGTGAAATGTTTCCAATTGTATACAAGCTCATTCACCATCAACTTCTATTATCTCTTCTTGCTACCATGAATCTGTTTCTTCTCTTGTGGAAGCAGTTTCCACTCCTTCCTTAAAAAAAAACTCAAATGCCACTTTTTCAGCAGAGCAGTCATTATGGCTTCATTTTTGTGTACTGCACTACTATTTGATTTTTTCCTCACCCATCTTTTGCCAATAGTGGATATTTCAGTCATATTATTTTGTTCAGCTAATATAGATTTGTAAGCTGGGGAGGAAATGGATCACTGTTTTTTATTGAGCCTAAAACATTGATATTAAATAAATGTGCAGGTGAGGACAGAACTTCATATGCTCCAGCCAGCTGTAGGTAACAAAACACAGAGCCTTGGACCCTTCAGAGTGTTTCCATGGAAGAAATGCCCTCTCAAATTTTGCTTCTGAAGAGCAGACACCAAGGAACAGCATTTTAGGGGGATTTTCATTTTTTGCTGCAGCAGGAGGAAGGAGGTGAGAAAACTTCCTTCTATGGCCAGAAATCTTTCCACTCATGGAAATGCTTTACTGAATCCAACTGAGAATAACAAGGATACATGCAGTCCTGTTTGGTGTAGTGGTTAAGTGTGCGGACTCTTCTCTGGGAGAACATGGTTTGATTCCCCACTCCTCCACTTGCAGTTGCTGGAATGGCCATTGGTCAGCCATAGCTCTCACAGAAGTTGTCCTTGAAAGGGAAGTTTCTGTGAGAGTTCTTTCAGCCCCATCCACCTCACAGGGTGTCTGTTGTGGGGGAGGAAGGTAAAGGAGATTGTGAGCCACTCTGACACTCTGAGATTTGGAGTGGAGAGCAAGATATAAATCCAATATCTCCTCCTCCTCATCCTCATCAATCATCTTTCTTCTTCTTCTTCTTCTTCTTCTTCTTCTTCTTCTTCTTCTTCTTCTTCTTCTTCTTCTTCTTCTTCTTCTTCTTCTTCTTCTTCTTCTTCTAATAATAATAATAATAATAATAATAATAATAATAATAATACCTTTTATTTGTATCCCGCCCTCCCCGCAAGGGCAGGCTCAGGGCGGCTCACAACATACGAATATAATACAATAAAATCATACATAGTAATTACACTTATAAATATAAAATCATCATAGATCAGTTTACAAATTGTATTAAAATTAATTTTGGTGCTATAACTTAGATCTTTAATAAATTCAGTGGCTAAAAAACATATCCAGCGGCACTTTCTTGTCTCGGTATTAGGTGAAGGCTATTCTTCTTCTTCTTCTTCTTCTTCTTCTTCTTCTTCTTCTTCTTCTTCTTCTTCTTCTTCTTCTTCTTCTTCTTCTTCTTCTTCTTCTTCTTCTTCTTCTTCTTCTTCTTCTTCTTCTTCTTCTTCTTCTTCTATCCAAGTCAAATAGCCATGCTAGAAGAAAACAGAGCAGCAGCTCTTTTTGTAATTTTTATTGAAAAGCAAAGCTCAAAGACAAAACAACCTGATCATGCTGAAATCCTTGCTATCATACCCCCCTATCTATCTCGCCTCTTCCTAATCCTTACCACTCTTACAGGTATGCCATATTCTCACATAAATAGCAAACTGTAACCAAACCTGGTGGTTCACTGGTGGCCTTTATTTCGCTCAAGCAATGTTTTAGAAGGGTTATATGTCACACAACTAATTACTTTAATTCAACTGGGATTTTCTCTCAACTAAACATTAAACAGAATTGTAGTTTTATTAAGATACTGTGGCAGGTGTTAATTAAGGATCAAAATAATATTGGCTATTGGTAGGTAATTGATAAGTAAAACGGCAAGATCGAACTGCAAGGGCCACAGAGGAGCAAATAAGCTTGCTTGAAGGCAATGTAAAAGGCACTTCAAGTGATGTGAAATATGTCTGTTGTGTTGCAAAAAGCTGGCCCTGCTTCATTGCTTAGAATGTCCCAAAGGACCCCAGGAATGAGACTGTGGTTAGCTAGCTAACAAACTGATGTTACGAAAGGCAGCTTGCTGAAACATGGCTATATGTATTGCACCCCAGGAGCAGATTCCTGGAGAATCCCAAAGAAGTTGTTTACTGAACCAGAAAGCTGCGGTTTAGCTTGCCTTATGACTGCAAATAATGCTGCCATGTAATGCCATGTATGCAAAGTACCAAAAAGGCCCAATCGTGGCCCGCCTGTGTCTTGACATATTTCCAGTTTAGTTGATTCTGCTGATGTATCACTTTAAGCAGTATAAAACCTTGTGTTCTTTCTGTAATCGGGGTCAGACCCATATCTTCTGGCATGAGCCACATGGGCCTGATCCATGCACATATTATTTCAATAAAGAAAAAGCTGTTTTCCTGATCCTGCCTCAGGCCTCATCTGTCTCTGAACCAACCATCGATTGCCTACTGCAGGGGTTTTTCCTGCTACATCTTTTCTGGTGCATGTGACTGGTCTAAAGAGGGGGGGGCTTATCCCCCCACTGACCTCCAGCAACATCTGGATTGAGGTGGCGTGGCGGTGCTGATCTTATTAGATCTGTCGGCTGAGTTCGATATGGTCGACCATCAGCTACTGACCTGTCGCCTCGCCGACGTAGGGGTTAGGGGGTCGGCCTTACAATGGCTCTCCTCCTTCCTCAAGGGACGGGGACAAAGGGTGGCAATCGGGAGTGAGCTATCCCAAAGGCACACACTAGATTGTGGGGTGCCGCAGGGAGCAGTCCTCTCCCCAATGTTATTCAACATCTATATGTGCCCCCTTGCCCAGATTGCCTGGAGGTATGGGCTTGGGTGTCACCAATATGCAGATGACACTCAGCTCTATCTGCTAATGGATGGCCAGCCTGGCTGCGTCCCAGGGAACCTGGACCTGGCTTTGCAGGCTGTGGCAACTTGGCTTAGGCTGAGTGGGCTGAAGTTCAACCCGACGAAGACAGAGGTCCTTTGCGTGGGTCGCGGCGCTCTGGGGAGGGAACACCGGTTTTTGACGGTGTACCGCTGAAAGCGGCACACCGAGTCAAGAGCTTGGGGGTTCTACTGGAGCCTTCATTATCAATGGAGGCCCAGATAGTGGCCACTGCCAAGTTGGCGTTTTTTCATCTGAAGCAGGCATGGCAGTTGGCCCCCTTCCTAGAGCACCAGGACCTAGCAACAGTGATTCATGCAACGGTCACCTCAAGATTGGATTACTGTAATGCCCTCTACATGGGGCTGCCTCTGTGCCAAACCCAGAAGCTGCAGCTGGTGCAGAACGCAGTGGCTAGGTTGTTATTAGGACTCCCGAAGTGGGAGCACATACGGCCGGGCCTGCGTGGACTGCACTGGCTGCCAGTTATATATTGGGTTTATTACAAAGTGCTGGTTATTACCTTTAAAGCCTTATATGGCCGAGGACCTATCTACCTAAGGGAACGTCTCTCCCCATATGAACCCCAGAGAGCACTGAGGTCAGCGGAGAAGAACCAGCTGACTATCCCCGGGCCAAAGGAGGCAAGACTCCAAAATATGCACACACGGGCCTTCTCTATTGCAGCACCATATTTTTGGAACCAGCTCCCGGAAGAAATGCAGGCCCTGCGGAACCTTGAACAGTTCCGCGGGGCCTGCAAGACCATCCTTTTTAAGATGGCCTTTGCCGATTGAATGATCGAAGGATTTGCTTAAAGTGACTTGCCATCATATTCGCTGATAGAATAGCACTAGAAATGTTGATTTTAACTTAGAATGTTTTTAAGATTAATGTTGTTTTAATATCCATTGTATAACTTATTGTATGAAATGCTGTTAGCAGCCCTGAGCCTCCTTCGGCGGGGAGGCTGGGATATAAATAAAATATTATTATTATTATTATTATTATTATTATTATTATTATTATTATTATTATTATTATTATTATTATTATTATTATTATTATTATTATTAGCCCTGGCCAGCTGTAGGTGGTGGCCAGGAGAGACCAGAGTCTCGGTGGGAGCTTCTGGCCACATTTGGCTGACTGTCCTCTGTCTATCCCATCCTCGGCTGGGCTGAGCTGCAAGCCTAATCGGACCTGAAGAGGCGACAGGAACCAGCAGTGGTTAGAAGGCATCTGGCACTTTTAAAAATTAATTAATTTAATTTTAAAGCTTAACCAGATTTTAATTAAATGCTGATAATGTTTAATGTAGTTTTATTTACTTGTATAATTTAACTCTGAACCATGTTGTTAGCCGCCCTGAGCCTGCTCCGGCGGGGAGGGCGGGATACAAATAAAATTTGTTGTTGTTGTTGTTGGAGCATAAGTATGAATCTGGTGCCTTGGGAATAGGACCCCTCTGTTGGAGACCACTTGGCTACTGCCTGTCTCAGAGGGAAGACGGGACTGATCAACCCGTGGCAGCACCCTTTAAAAGCCTGCTGAAAGAAAGGGAAGTGTTTTCCCTGTCAGCAGCATTGGGCTGGTACCTGCCTAGTAGAAGAGCTGGGAAGGAATTTGTGGAATGTGAGAGTGTGCATGGAGTGTGGATGAGACTTGACATTTGCTGAAAGCAGCAGCCGTTACGAAGTGATTTTTGTACCTGTTTGTAGCCTGGTTCCCACTCAGGAGACTGCAATGGGCGGCTAACATGGGGAAGCGGTTGTT
Organism: Heteronotia binoei; assembly: GCF_032191835.1. NCBI lineage: Eukaryota > Metazoa > Chordata > Lepidosauria > Squamata > Gekkonidae > Heteronotia > Heteronotia binoei. The sequence continues at coordinate 106,949,502 of NC_083243.1, forward strand.
TTAGGCTCCTGTCATGTCACCCTCCCTCTTATTTGTGTCCTAGCTGTCTTGTCTGTCTGGGGCCCTGAGCGGGTTGAGAGGCTTGTTGGCCCTATGGAGCTATATGAGCAGCCCCCTCAACTTCCACAAAGATGATTGGGTTTACTGGAGCCCACCAGAAAGGTTTACTAACTTGGTTAGCCCCTGGGTTGACACCCAAGGAAAATTGGCCTGCTGCTGGGAAGCTGCTTTGTGTTCCAACTATAAAATACAATTGTGGAAAGGAACAGACCACACCACGACTGCTTGGGTGTTAAAACGCCAAAGCAAAGCTCCCTGGGGTGTCTGGGGTCCCTTTTTGGGCTTGTTGGTGTTTCCTCAGGCAAAAGGCAAGGGACCATATCCATGTGTGGGAAGTGACCCACCAGAATGCTTGGCAAAAAAATCACAGATTGCACAGAAGGTTGGGAAAATCAGATTGTTCAGGCTGAGCCACACTTGGAAGTTTTCCATTCTTTAAACTGCTACCGGTGTTTTGGTCAGACCTTTTTTGGTGGGATGAAACTCTCAGCCTTGGGTTGCACCCTTGGGACCCTGTGGACATTCAAGCAGTGAGGGAAGTTTATTTAGACACAACTGCAGAATTTGTAGCTGAAGAGGAGCCTGCTATAGCCCCGAGTCACTCTCACTTTGTTTAAACATGGGAAACTCTAAGTCAAAAGATACACCTTTGGATTGTGTGCTAGCCCATTTTGACGGGGTTTCACAGATGATTATGGGCAAGGTGAACAGACCCCTGCCATGCTGAAATTGTTCTGTGAGAGGGCCTACCTTCGGCATAAGCTGGCCCGCTGAAATAGCATGCAGAGTTTTTGCGGTGGTTACCACCCCACTGGGAGACCACCCAGATCAGTTTCCCTATATTGACTCTTGGTATAGTTTGCTTTTGGACTCGCCTTCTTGGCTTAAGCAATGCATGAAAGCAACGAAAACTGTTTTGCTCTTAAAGCTGAGAGCAATACTATGGAAGGCATCTCAAAAAAAAGTCCCTTTGTAATTGGAGAAGCATCTCGCTCTGAACTGCGATCTGTGGCTCAAGGGCCAAAATCAAATTTCAAGCCCAAGCCTGCCTACCCTATCTTATCTCCAGGGGTAGACCTGGCCAAGTTTGACTGGCCTCCACCCTATGTTCCTGCTGCACCTCCTCCTCTAACCAGAGTCGATGAGGAGCCCTAGGAGGACCAGGCCCCTATAGCAGAGCAGCCAATGTGCAGCTGGTCCCTGGCGCCCAGCCACCAGGGGTTAGACATTCTATGATGACAAGCCCAAGTAGCCAACTTGGCCCTTCCTCCTCCTCCGGGGTTGGGGGTTCCTTTGAGCCCTACTACAGTAGGCTCTATGAACAAAAGGTTTCTGAGCCCGGATGGCTGTCAGAGGCCTCGTTCCTACTCCACCCCACATGTGAGGGTTCCCCTGTCCTGCCATAGCCCCAGGCATGCTGTCCAAATAAAAACTCAGGCAGAAGACCTAGATGAAGCCCCAACAAAGCTGTTCCTGCAGTTTCCAACCTTGTCTTCCCTTTCTGGCATGTCAACCTACTCCTCCAATGAATTTCAGACTTTGCCCACCCCTCGTACTCCCTCTGGGGGGACGACCTCCCATCTGCATGCAATCTCCCCTTGTGCCCATGAGATGCCCTTGCATCAAGTCCAGATCCCTCAATTTTTGGGTCAGAATGGAGTGATTGAGGGGGGCCAGAGCTGATATATCTACACCCCTTTTTCATTGGCTGATCTGCTAAATTGGAAGACCCATATTGCCACCTACACTGAAAAGCCGGAGGCTCTTACTAATTTGCTCACTAGTATAATGGGCACCCTCAGCCCTACCTATCCGGATTGCCAACAGCTTCTCCTGACCCTTTTTGCAACAGAGGAACACCAGTGTATATTTAGGGCAGCTAAAAAGAAGGCTGAGGCAAGCACGCCTGCCGACGCAGCAAACCGAGCAGAGTGGTTGGCAGAAAGCTTTTCAGAAACAGACCTAATTGGGATGCAAATAATACAAATCACATGAGATTGCTGAAGGCCTATAGGGACTACTTGCTAGCTGGGATGCAGGAAGCGGCCAAAAAGGCAACTAACATGAGCCAAATAGCTGAAGTCCTCCAAAAGCCAGATGAAGCCCCGGGAGCCTTTCTAGAATGTCTATATGAGGCTTATAGGCTCTACTCGTTCTTTGACGCAGAGCACACCGACAATCAGCGAATTGTGAATTGTGCATTTGTCCGTCACTCAGCCACTGATATAAAAAGCAAATTGCAGAAGCAAGAAGGCTTTGCAGGCATGAATATCACCCAGCTGTTAGAGATAGCCCAGAAAGTGTTTGTAAACCGTGACCAAGAGGGCGGAAGAGAAAAAAATAAAATGAAGGCGGCCCTGCTTGCGGCTGCTATTGGAGAGCGAGGCGGCACAAAGTGTCCTAAAGAGGGAAGGCGGAACCAAGAAAGGCCTCGCTCGGCCCCAGGAGCAATGAAGCCCCCCCAATAAGAGACCCCTGAGTGAACCCCCAGACTCCTAAAGCCAGGAAAGAGGGCGTGGCCGTGGGGGTTCCTGCCAGCCAGGGGTCGAAACACAAATCCCAGGTTTAGTCAGGGGGCATCAATGGAAGACACGGACTTTATTGGGATGGCCGCCACGGGGGCTCAGGACCCTTGGGGAGATTAGGCCAGACTGGGTTCCCTGAAGCTCGGCCCCCAGGAGCCTATGGTCAAAGCCTACCTGGGGGGGGGGGGCAGAATTTATCCTTCATAATTGATACCGGAGCCCAATAATTCATTGTAAATACTTAAATTGCCCCAACCACTAAGCAAGCCATCCCCATAGCTGGAGCCACTGGACAAGATATCCTATCTAAACTGAGAGCAGCCATTTTTTTTGAGGAAGATGGCCAGGCTAGCTTGGAATTCAGAACCCATTTTGGGGCCTCCCAGTGGTCATTTCCTCAGATAACGGGCCCTCGTTTGTCTATAAGGTAGTGCAAGCAGTGTCCAAAATGTGAGAAAGGGAGCAAAGTACTTATTTTTCTACCTTCTCAATCCCATGCATAATTTGGCAACCTCTGTCATGTCACCCCTCAGTTGTTCCTCCAAGCTAAAGAGCCATAACCATTCTTCATAGGGAAAGTGTTCCATCCCTTTAATCCCCTTAATCATTTTATTTGTCCTTTTTTTAAAAAATTGTTTCAATGCTATATCTTTTTTTGAGGTGTGGTGACCAGAACTGTACACAGTATTCCAAACGAGGCCTCACCATCAATTTATAGAGGAGGTTTATGATACTGGCTGATTTGTTTTCAATTTCCCTCTTGATAATCCCCAGCATAGCATTTGCCTTTTTTATTACCATAGCACATTGATTCAACATTTTCAGTGAGTTATCTACCATGACTCCAAGATCTGTCTCCTGGTTAGTTTCTGCCACTTCAGACCCCATCAGTGTATATTTATAATTAGGATTTCTGATTCCAATGTGTATTACTTTGTGCTTGCCCATGTTGAACTTTATTTACCACACTGACCCTCACTCACCCCTCAACAGATCCCTCTAGAATGCCTCACAATCCTTCCTTGTTCTCACCCCCCTGAACAATTTAGTGTCATCTGCAAAATGAACAAGTTTAAAAGAATTGGACCTAGTACTGAGCCCTGTGATTAATTAACCAGTTTTTAATCCACAAGAGGACTTGTCCCCTTACCCCATGACTACTGACTTAGGAGCCTTTAATGAGGAACTTTATCAAATGCTTTCTGGAAGTCTAGGGTAAACAACAACTATTGGGTCACCTCCAAGTGAGGAGGTTTATTCTCCTCAAAGAACTCTAACAGGTTAGTGACACAAGATCTTCCCTTGCGGAATCCATGCTGATTCTTCTTCAATTGCCTCTTACTATACTACCACACATGGTTAGTTCCCTTGTATCTATAGTAAAAATGATATAGATCATGGTCAACTCTGTTGCTTCTAAAAGCTTGGGATACGTTGAATTGCAGATTATAGCAGCACAACTGACCTTATGTAGACTGAATCCAATTGATCTGACCTCATTGCCTTGGGCTTTTCTCTACTGTCTAAATAATATAAATAGGTTGCCATGCTGCATGCTACTCTGTAATATAACTGTCATATATCTTCCAGCCTCCTACAGCTCCTCTTTTGTCTGTAGGATTTATAACAGCTTTCTCTGTTTCTTAAAGTATCACAGTAAATTAATAAGAGAGCCAACAATGTGAAATTTTAGGACAAAGAGTATGAAAACATAAGGGTGGGTGGGGGAAGCTCAATCTGCTTTTTCTAAAACTTGGGCATGAATTTTCTGCTGTTTTCATTTTTCATTTTGTTCTTGTCACATGCATGTACAATATGTTAAATTTATTCTTATGTGTTAGCTAAAATTAATAAAATAAATATATAAGACTGTATAAGCTCCTTCCCAAAGAAACTATTTTACATAATACCTCCCCTCAGGTGGTAGTTATTCACAATCAAAAAAGAAATTACAAAAAGTCAATAAAAATATAGGTACTTCATCAACTGTGCCAAAGCTTGAAATTTCTCAATTATTTATTCATGGCAACTGATTTTTTTTGTCTGAAATAACACAACGAGGTTACATTCTACTTCCATCTATGGACGTAGAAAGGAGAAGATGAAGGCATATATTGTGCATGTTTAAAATACATTCTGAGTTACAATTGCCCTAAAGGTTGTAACGAAATTGAAAGTTGATATGCATGATGTATCTCCCCACCCCCATCTAGTTAGTGAACTAAACGAAATGTTTAAACACACACACTCAAAGTGCCATTAACTGCTTTTGATATTTTACTAAAGAATGCTCAGCTAGTGGTATAGAACTGATGATACGCCAGGAACCAAGCAGGAGATATAGCCTTCATTCTCTTCTACTGGCAAATTTTTCCACCTCCTTTCCTCCCATTGTCAAGTTCATTCTCATCCACAGGAATTCATTATCATCTATATACAGTTTTCCTGGAAAATGAAGTGGTAAAAGGTTGGTAAAATCCCATTTGCTTTGTCTCTAGAGCTAAAAGACATACTTTTCATTAAATCTGTCATTGCACCATTTTAAGCCCCCCCCCCCTGAACTTTTGGAGCTTCTGTTCATACATTAAGTATTTGGGACATTTATTAGTGGCAAGCATGGACCCCAGAACACGTCTGTGGGACCACAGGAAAGGTAGGAGGCATTACAGCACATATGGCAGCATGGTGGGTTGCATCTAGGGAGACTTCAATGGTAGCATGGTCTCCCTTCTTCCTCTACCCACCCTTGACCTAGCCAATCAGGTGAAGTTTTATGTGGCTGGTGGGGGGATCAGCTGCAGCTAGGGATTTACCAGGTTCCATAACCTTCTTAGGCACTTTGCTGAAGAATGTGGCTTGTTAAAAGCCAAAGTTGAGAAGGGCAGGAGTTCCCACTCCTCCAAAAAGGAATTTAAAAAAAGATAGGAAGGAAATGCCAGAGTGAACCTTTAACAATTGGATAAAAGAATACATGGTGTTCATGGAAGCGGTTTAGTCTACCTACCCAGATCACAGTTTTCACCTCACCAAGCACCTCCTGTGAGGGTTTCACATGTAAGGCTGAGCACATCTCACAGAGGTCTGAGAGGAGCAGAGCAGCTCTGATAGCTGAGACAGCTGGAGAAATTGCTGAGAATTTCTGAGTTTTGAAGGACTTCATTCTGAGGTTTGTGGGGCTGCCTAAAATTCTGAGGTGTGATAGCTGGGAACTGCTCTTTGTTTGGTTGACTGGGCTAAGGTTGAAAGAGATTGAGAGTGATTGCTCCTGATTGCTGAGGAGTGCCTCTGTTCCACCCTCTTTGCATTTTAAGCTGCGCCTTGCCAAAGGCGCGAGCCTTTGGCGCGAGCCGAAGGGCAAAAGCTAAAGGGCTCTTGGCCTGTGGCTCTTCGGCTAGGGGCTCTCTAAGGACGAGGAACCCAGATCCCTGATTTCCTTGTTCTCCCAATAAGGTAAGTTCCCAGTAAGGTAAGTTAAGGTAAGGTAAGTTGACCCTCCAGAAGGCGAGCCACAAACAAACAGCATTTAAAGAGGACTGTATATTTAAATATATATATATATATATATATATATATATATATATATATATATATATATATATATATATATATACAGAGAGAGAGAGAGAGAGAGAGAGAGAGAGAAGTCTTGGGTGTGTGCTTGATGCAAGGAGCTCCTGGTCCTCAGGGAATGAGTTCGTACCCTTGAGGCCGAGGTGACTGCCCTGGAGAAGCAGAGACGGTCAGTTAGGCACTTGGGGAAGACTCTCGGGGGCATATTAGATGAGCCCCACTCTGAACGTAGCAGCCCCGTTGCTGCCAGAGAGCGTGAAGGTTGAGAGGGAACAGGGCACCGTGCTGAGGATAAGGGGAATGTGCCCTCAGAAGGGACCTTTTCTTCGGTTGGTGAGCGGAAATCCTTTCACGCCAAGGAACCATCCCTGAGCAGGGGGAGAAGAGGGGGTTTGGTAGTTGGTGATTCGATCCATAGGCAAGTAGACAGCTGGGTGGTGAAACCATGTACTGACCGTATGGTGACTTGCCTGCCTGGTGCGAAGGTAGCGGACATTATGCGTGTAGTAGATAGGCTGATAGACAGTGCTGGGGAGGAGCCTGTGGTCGTGGTGCATGTTGGCACCAACGATGTGGGGAAATGCAGTCGTGAGGTCCTGGAGGAAAAATTTAGGCTGCTAGGTGGGAGACTTAAGGGCAGGAACTCCAAGGTAGCCTTCTCGGAATTGCTACCTGTTCCACGTGCAGGGCAGGAGAGAAAGGCACAAATTAGAAGTCTCAATGTGTGGATGAGACGATGGTGAAAGGAGGAAGGGTTTAAGTTTGTTAGGCACTGGGATGCTTTCTGGAACAAGCGGAAGCTGTACAAAAGAGATGGTCTCCACTTGTCCCCAGATGGAACCAGGCTGCTGGCGCTTAAAATCAAAAAGGTGGCAAAGCAGTTTTTAAACTAAATCTTGGGGGAAAGCCGACAGGAGATGAAATGTCTCTGGTTCGGGAGGACTCGTCTCAAAGAGATGAAGGGTTAGCTGCTATTTTTCTACCGGGTAACGGACCAGAGTTGTCCACTGTGAAGGTGACAAACAGTATGGACTGTCTGCCAGAGTCTCGAGGTGGCAAGAGGATGGTGGCGGGCCTAGCTTGCCTGGGAAATTATAGATGTTTGTATGCAAATGCTAGAAGTGTTCGAAGTAAAATTGGTGAATTGGAATGTTTAGTGTTGGGAGAAAACATAGACATTGTGGGAATTTCAGAAACTTGGTAGAATGAGGAGAATCAGTGGGACACGGTGATACCTGGATATAAGCTATATCGGAAGGATAGGGCGGGAAGGGTTGGAGGTGGGGTGGCTCTGTATGTCAGAGAGGATATACGGTCCAGTAAGACTGAGGTCAGAGAATTAGATTCACTTTTAGAAATGCTTTGGGTTGAAATAGAGGGCCCCAAAGAAAATTTAACTATGGGAGTTGGTTATCGCCCACCAAATCAAAAGAGAGAGGATGATTATAATATGATGGAAGGCTTAAAGATAGCGGCTAAACGTAAAAACTGTGCTGTAATAGGTGATTTTAACTACCTGCAGATTGATTGGGTCAATATGTGTTCTGGTCAAGAGAAAGAGATTGAGTTTCTTGATGCTCTCAATGACTGTGCTATGGAGCAGATGGTCTCAGAACCTACCAGGGGTGGGGCGATCCTGGATTTGGTCCTAAGTAATGCCCAAGACTTGGTGAGATATGTAAAAGTGATTGCGCCACTTGGGAGCAGTGACCATAATGTTATTGATTTCACCGTTTGTATAAATAGGGAGTTGTCCAAAAAGACCGCCACAACCACGTTTAACTTTAAAAGGGGTAAATACACTGAGATGAGGTGGCATGTGAGGAGGAAACTGAAAGGAAAGGTACATACGGTCAAAACCCTTGGGGAAGCTTGGACGCTATGTAAAACTATAATCCTAGAAGTTCAGATAAAATACATACCACAAGTTAGGAAAGGCACAAACAGGCATAAGAAAAGGCCTGCATGGTTAACAAACAAAGTAATGGAAGCTGTAAAAGGTAAGAAGGACTCCTTTAAGCGGTGGAAAACCAGTCCAAGTGAGATTAGTAAAAGGGAACACAGGCTGTGGCAAATCAAATGCAAGACTGTGATCAGGCAGGCAAAAAGGGACTATGAGGAGCATATTGCAAACAACATAAAGACCAACAATAAAAATTTCTTCAAATATATTAGAAGTAGGAAACCAGCCAGGGAAGCAGTGGGGCTCTTGGATGACCATGGGGTAAAAGGATTACTGAAGGAGGATAGGGAAATGGCTGAAAAGCTAAATGAATTTTTTGCCTCCATCTTCACTGTGGAACACGAGAACTTTTTGCCTGCCCCAGAACCTCTAATTTTGGAAGGGGTGTTGAAAGACCTGAGTCAGATTGAGGTGACAAAAGAGGAGGTCCTACAACTGATAGACAAATTCAAAACTAATAAGTCACCGGGTCCAGATGGCATACATCCAAGAGTTCTGAAAGAACTCAAAGTTGAACTTGTGGATCTTCTAACAAAAATCTGTAATCTTTCATTGAAATCTGCCTCCGTTCCTGAGGACTGGAAGGTAGCAAATGTCCCCCCCATCTTTAAAAAGGGTTCCAGAGGAGATCCGGGAAATTACAGGCCAGTCAGTCTGACTTCAATACCGGGAAAGTTGGTAGAAACCATTATCAAGGACAGAATGAGTAGGCACATTGATGAACACGGGTTATTGAGGAAGACTTTTAAATCAACATTTAAATCAACCCTGATCACAATTGGATATTTGTCAAAGAGACTATGATTTGTCTGTAATACGGTCTGAACAAAATGAGATATCTGTTAGAAGGATTTTTTCTTTGTTGTCTGATTTGAAACTCATACATTAACTTGTATTGCAAATAATAGTTTGGTAAAAATGTTTTATAATGGAAGATAAAGATGGCAAAACATATGGAGAATTTTATACTTGCAGGTAGAATGAATTGGATATCTTATTTGGAGGTAGACTTAAAAATTGATATATTTGTATTTTTCTTCCCCCCCCCCATCTTTCCCATTCTGTGTATGCCCTCCCCCCCTTTTTTGTGCTTTTTATTCTCTAGTGAAAACTAATAAAAATTATATAAACATAGAAGTAAAAAATAAATAAATAAATAAAATTTAGCATAGTCATATGTATAATATCTCTAGGAAGAATTATTCCATGACAAGTAATGATATCTGGGCACCACTGAAAAAGTCCACGGGAAAAAATACTCTCTGATATATATTGTCTCACAGTGGCATCAGCTCAGATTTTGCCCAATTAATCAAATATTCAGACAAGTTTCCAAAGGTATTAATCATATTTATTAAGGAAGTGATGGGAGGTTCTAAAATAAATAATAAAAGACAATCTGCATAAGGAATAATTTTAAATTCCAAAGTTATGTACAAAGCCATGGATATTATTATTTTGTCTAATTAATATTATTTTTGTCAAATATTATTTTGTCAAGCCAGAAGTTCCAAACCTAAATAAAAAAATAAAAGAACAGTGAGGGCAGCCCAACTAGTACCCCTCCCAAGAGGGAATGGCACAGAAAATATGCCATTAGTCAGCACCCTGGATCTGGGATACAAATAACAAATTCTAATTCATTCTGTGACAGAATGTGCCTACACTGATCTGCAAGCGTACACTGCCCTGCCCTCCTAGGAGGTTCCCAGTTCCCTGGAGAGACATTTCCTTTTACTTCAGTAGCTGCTGCCATCACCTAATCAATATAAGAATTTCCCACTGATGGGATCAGGAACCACAGCTTTCCTTCCAAGCTCAGAGACCTTGCCTCTATGTCTCCCACTAGTCCAGCATCTGGTAACTTCAGGGAAAGTTTAACACTTTATGTGCCTTTGGGGAAATAGCCAGATGCCAACTGCTTGTTCCCCCTCCCCCAGAGCTCCCTTTTTAAAATAGCATGTCTCCAATGCTATTGTCTCCACATACTCCAAAAAAAGAAAGTAAGGAAAACTAAATTTGGTCAACGTAGCAAGGATAAATTTCCAATATATTTTGTCAAAAGCCTTTTCAGTATCTAGTGAGAGAATGGCAACTTGATCACGTCTCCTACTATTTAAAGCAATCAGTTCAGTAACCCATCCTACAAATTTCATAGCCTTGCCTTCCTCTTATAAATCCTAACTGCTCTAGGCATACAAAAGTTATAACAGCCTTTTGGAGTTTATTAGCAAGAACAGCAGTTCTCAGCATCTACATTAATCAAAGAAATAGGCTGAAATTTGCACATTAAGTATGGTCTTTGCCTGGTTTAGGGATCATGGTGATATAGGCATCATAGAATGACAATGGCAATGAGCTGAACTTAAAAAAATCTTGTTATGCAATTGGTAAAGTTTTGGAATTAAAAAATCTGCAAAGGTTTTATACCATTCAATAGGCAACCCATCTGGCCCTGGAGAGTTGCATTATTCATATTCATCATCACTGCCATTTTTTCACCCATGCACAAAGACTCAGCAAGCATCTGTTACTGAATAATATCTAAACATGGAAGACTAATGCAAGAGAAAAAAATATTCCCAAATCTTTTCTTCTGTAAATTCTTGGTCTTTACTGTACAATTCACACAAAGAATGTTCTCTGGTGAGATACACACTTAAAGGGTATATGGCTGATCCAGGATTGACTGATCCCTGGTGTATACTGCCCAATGGACAGAGATTATACTTTTATTTCTTCTGTGCATCATAATTGTTTCTTGTTTTGACTTCTTTCATATCATAGATTATTGCTGGTGATATAGATGTTGTCATTATTTCTGATTATGACAAGGCCAAACATTTTAAATATAATTTTGTAAACAATATGAGAAATATAGTGTTGATTTTAGGCTTAAGAGGTTGGATATATATGCTTCATATGTTCATATATGTTGATATGGCTTCTGCTGCTGCTGATTTATAAGATGTTGCTTATTTATCTTCTTTTATTTATATCCTGCCCTTTCTGCAAAATGGACTCAGGGTGGCTTCTAGGATTTAAAGCTCAGACAATTAAAATTTCAAGTTCATATTAAAATGGGAATAGAAGTTGCCACTAAAACACACACAAATAGAAGCCTTCTGAGCAGTGTCCTGGGATGATGAGCTCACTAGGCTGAGCTGACATCAGGGGAGGCCAAAGGATGGAGATTTGGATTTCCATTGTCTCCATTGAAAGTCCAGAGGAACAGCTCTGTTTTACAGGTCATGCAAAATTGCAGTAAATCCTGCAGGGCCCTAATCTCAGATGGGAGTGTGTTCCACTAGGCTGGGGCCTAAATAGCCCTGGCTCAAATTGAGGCCAGTCAGACATCCTTTGGGCCAGGGATAGCCAGAAGGTGTTGGTTGCTTGATTGCAAAGCTCTGCAGGGCACGTATGGGAAGAGATGGTCTCTGAAATATGCAGGTCCCTAGCTGCATAGGGCTTTAAAAGTTAACACTAGAACCTTGAATTGGATCCAGTACTCTATAGGCAGCCAATGCAGCTGGTGGAACACTGGCTGAATGTGGGTCCACACTAGGGCTGCCAACCTTTTGGTCTGAGCAGGGGATCACCCAGTTGGGAGGGCACCTTCCTGCCCCGAGACAGCTGCCCAGTGGGGGAAGCCACACCCCCAGGGGCCCCATGGGCACAGGCTGCACCTACCCCGAGCTGCAAATTTGCAGCTTGCAAGACAAGTGCATTCAGTGGGCTCTCTGGGAGACAGTGGGAGCCATTTCCTCCTGCCTTTCAAGCCTCGATCTGGGCTTGGAAAGGCAGCAACGCCAGGCACCTACTCTCCCTGAACTCTCAATAACTGAGGCCAATTAAAGTAAAAATATTTGTTTTATTTGAATGATAAGCAAATAAAATATCACAGTCAACCAAGGCTACAGAAAAAAGGTGAGTTCAGAGATATTTATGTTATATCACAGGGTCATAATTACCATTCAGAGGTAGGAAATTTCTCTGGCTGAATCAAGATGGCCTATGTGCCTGACTCAGTGACAGCAGATTCCATGGAGTCACTCAATGGGAGAAGATCCACATGTTTTATACTTTTTATTGGGAGGGTCTATGGGCTGATCACAGGGATTGTGAAGGTTCCCAGACTTTACAAAAATGTGATTGGTGTTACACTGGGGCCCATTCTGGGGGTATTGACCAAATTGGTGTCTGATATCAAAGACCAATGTTTCCTTGGTAACCAGGGTGATAGATTAAGAAAATGGCCACAGGTAACAGATAGCTACATTTTCCAAGGAAGCTCTACTCCAGGAAAAAGTCATAAGGGAGTTTTACAGCCCATTTGAATTTCACACTTCACAGAGAGAGGAAGTTTGCAGGACAGCAGACTTGGATGCTAAGATGTGCAAGAATGCATGTCCTCTTACTTGGGGTCAGTGGGAGGTGGGGGATGAATGCTCTTAGAGTGAGACTGTCAAGTCTGTCTGTAACGCTGGCTCAGTCAGAGAGCATTCTGGGTAAAACCAAGGTATATTCAATTGCTGCTAGGCTGTATCTTCCCTACCCCCCTTCCTATAGTGAGTGTCCTTGCTTTGAAATGGAAAGATGTGAAAGCCTTATCTTTGCCTTCTCAGGCTCGGCTCACAGAAGGGAATCGGGAGTCTACCACGATCAAGGCCACTCAAGCCTGAGAACGAATTGGTAACATCTATGTGTGAATGTGCCCTGCATAATCCTCCCCCCTTAGGAATCCCTTTGAAGTGTTCCATATATGCCATGCATTTACAGGTTATTCTTTAGTCTTTCAATGTTGGCCTAGCCTCAAGTAACAGTATCAATAAAGTAGTTTCTTTGTATCAACAACGACTCGTTATTGAATCTGCCGACTTGACAGAGACAATAGCTTGCTTTCCTAAAAGCCTTCCAGAATCCATGTCAGGCCTGCTGTTATGACTTTATTTGTGTCTTTCCTTAAGACAGTGTGCTGACTTGAAGCAATGCCTTGGGAATTCTGGGTAATTCAAGAATGGGGTGCCCATATGTCCATATGTATTAGGCCACCCTGATGTGCAGGTCACAACATTGGGATATCAATGGGTCCAGGATAGCAGCTTCATCCAAGAAAGCCTGTTTGATACTTATCCATGGCTTTGTATCTCTGTGTGTACATTGTTTGGAATTGTCTTTAAGATTTTGGAAAAGCAAAATATAGTATTTATAATAAATGAAACATTCAAAAGAATGTGTTCAAATTTGCAGTAGATAGTAAAAACTGAGTAAACTTTCTTGTCCTTTATACTTTTCTGAATTACTGTTAATGATATACTCTAACACCTCCTTTTCATTCTCACCTTGCATTCTAACACAAAGCTTTTAAATGATAACCTCAGGGTTGTTGAGGTGAAATGAAAGGGAGGTAGGACAGATATGCTGTTTTATTACCAACAGAATAGCTATGAATGAATGTTGTATAGAGTTTAAATAAGACATTCAATGAAGCTGTGTTACTAATTGGATTCCTATACATATCCTAGGAGCATGATATTGAAACCTGTTATAGTTCCCAATGGAGGCATGTAAAGACTAAAAAAAAAAAAAAATTGTTCAGCTCTAAAAAAGATCTCTTCAGAATGGGGCAAGCTTGAAAAGTGATGCATTTCTATCCTTGTCAGGGCCTTTTTTGAGAGGAATGTCCAGGAATGCAGGAACAAATGAGTTCCTGCTGTGAAACAATGGTAACATCAGGGGTGTGACCTAATATGTAAATATGTTCCTGCTGGGCTTTTTCTACAAAAAAAGCCTCGATCCTTTTTAACCCTATATGATCTCAACCACAGAACCAAAATTATTGCAAGCGCTGATAGTATGAAAATTAGGGGGGCTTTCTTTTATAGTGTTTGCTACAAAATTTATGTTTGCAGGAAAATATGAGGAAAGTTATAGCTACTGGTTATTGTTCCATGCATATCAGTTTTTTGTGGATATTACTGGCATGGTTGTTTGTTGAGATCTTTTACTATCAGTTGCATTCTTCTTTTATCTTCTATTCTGTCAATCATGTCATATTCCCACTTCTTCCAGCATTTTTCCTGAGCTTTCATCAGTTCACATGATTTGATATGGTTGGTTTGATTTATTCAGTTTATAAACCACCCTGCCCTGGCACACTCTTCCCTATTCCAATTTAAGAACACAGGGAAGTAGTCTGTCTTTAGAATTATCTTACTTCAAGACATACCCTTATTGGAACAGCATATGTAATATTAGAATCACATGAATCCAATCTCTGCCATAAATACATCCATAAGCAAAATCATGAGGCAAAAACAGAGTTCTGTGGATATTTTAACCTACATTTCTAAATGGTGATGTTGGAAAGCATTCATACCAACACACATGTAATGTGAAGATGAGCAGGTCTACAAGACAGAGCGAACATGCAAAGTGGCTCTAAGAAATCCAGGGGGAAATAATCTGCAAAAAATGGATGATATAGAATATGTAAGATTTCACAATTATAATGTAAATGAAACCTTGTGATACATTACACTAAAAGCAGGCTGGGGACAGGAGGAAAATTAAATCTGCAATGATTAAATTAAGTATTAGGCCTGGTCTAAAGTACATCCATACTATGTTCCAAGCAGTGATGTGATGCCTGGCAAAAATATGTGCCGCAATGGTTGAGAGTTACAAATGTTAATCAGCATTGTGTGGAAGAAGGATTTTTTTTTTTTAAATCTTTCTCCAGTACTCCAGAGGGTTTTTGTCCCAGAATCTAGTGCAAGTGTTGTCCCAGAATCTGGTGCAAGTTTCATAAAAGAAGTTGCTGAAATCAGTAAGAGTATGGACATGGAGTATAACACAATATTCTGAATGCCATGGACCAAACTTTCATTTCAGAGAGCTCTGAGAGAGAGCAAATAAGAAGTGCTATAAGGGTGAGGTTTGGCTTTCTAAACAACTGGGGAAGTTGCTGAGAATTTCTGAGTTTGTGTGACTGTGTGATTGCTGAAAATTCTGAGTTTGTGGTTGCTGGGGAACTGCTGTTTGTTTGGTTTGAGTGGGCTGAAGGTGATTGTTGCTGATTGATTAGGAGTGGCTGTGTTCCTGGGGCAGATTGAGGCCCCACCCTCTTTTGCATTATTAAGCTGCGCCTTGCTAGAGGCACGAGCCTTTGGTGTGAGCTGAAGGGCAAGAACTAAAGGGCTCTTGGCCTTTGGCTCTTGGCATGGGGGCTGTGTAAGGACCAGGAACTTAGATCCCTATTTTCCTTGTGTTCCCAATAAGGTAAGTAGACCCTCCAGAGGAGAGCCACATAAACAAACAGGGTTTAAAAAGGGACTGCATATTTTAAAAAAACTATCATGAAGATAGAATGCCAGCAGGGGAGTGGCAGCTTTCCAGTGTTTTGCACTGAGTGTCATATGTATGACTATCTGCCCACAGGACAGAAGTCTTGGGTGTGTGCTCGATACAAGGAGCTTCTTGTATTCAGGGAACGAGTTCGTACCCTTGAGGCCGAGGTGACTGACCTGGAGAAGCAGAGACAGTCAGTTAGGCAGTCAGAGAAGACTCTCGGGGACGTATTAGATGAGCCCCACTCTGAACATGGCAGTTCTGTTTCTGCCAGGAAGCATGAGGGTCGAGAGGGAACAGGGCACCGTGCTGAGGATAAGGGAAATGCGCCATCATAAGGGATCTCTTCTTCAGTTGGTGAGTGGGTATCCTTTCACACCAAGGAACCATCCTTGGGCAGGGAGAGAGGGGGGGTCTTGGTAGTTGGTGATTCGATCCTTAGGCAAGTAGACAGCTGGGGGGCAAAACCGCATACTGACCGTATGGTGACTTGCCTGCCTGGTGTGAAGGTAGCGGACATTACACATGTAGTAGATAGGCTGATAGACAGTGCTGGGGAGGAGCCAGTGGTTGTGGTGCATGTTGGCACCAACGATGTGGGGAAATGCAGTCGTGAGGTCCTGGAGGAAAAATTTAGGCTGCTAGGCAGGAGAATTAAGGCCAGGACCTCCAAGGTAGCCTTCTCATAAGTGCTACCTGTTCCACATGCACGGCTGGAGAGAAAGGCACAAATTAGAAGTCTCAATGTGTGGATGAGACGATGGTGTAGGGAGGAAGGGTTTAAGTTTGTTCAGCACTGGGATGCTTTCTGGAACAAGTGGGAGCTGTATAAAAGAGACGGTCTCCACTTGTCCCCAGATGGAACCAGGCTGCTGGCGCTTAAAATCAAAAAGGTGGCAGAGCAGTTTTTAAACTAAATCTTGGGGCAAAGCCGACAAGAGATGAAATGTCTCTAGTTCGGGAGGACTCATCTCAAAGAGATAAAGGTTAGCTGTTACTTTTCTACCGGGTAATGGATCAGAGTTGTCCACTAAGAAGGTGACAAACAGTATGGACTGTCTGCCAAAGTCTCAAGGCATTAAAAGGAAGGTTGCAGGCCTAGCTTGCCTGGGAAATTATAGATGTTTGTATGCAAATGCTAGAAGTGTTTGAAGTAAAATTGGTGAATTGGAATGTTTAGTTTTGGGATAAAGCATAGACATTGTGGGAATTTCAGAAACTTGGTAGAATGAGGAGAATCAGTGGGACACGGTGATACCTGGATATAAGCTATATCGGAAGGATAGGGCGGGAAGGGTTGGAGGTGGGGTGGCTCTGTATGTCAGAGAGGATATACGGTCCAGTAAGACTGAGGTCAGAGAATTAGATTCACTTTTAGAAATGCTTTGGGTTGAAATAGAGGGCCCCAAAGAAAATTTAACTATGGGAGTTGGTTATCGCCCACCAAATCAAAAGAGAGAGGATGATTATAATATGATGGAAGGCTTAAAGATAGCGGCTAAACGTAAAAACTGTGCTGTAATAGGTGATTTTAACTACCCGCAGATTGATTGGGTCAATATGTGTTCTGGTCAAGAGAAAGAGATTGAGTTTCTTGATGCTCTCAATGACTGTGCTATGGAGCAGATGGTCTCAGAACCTACCAGGGGTGGGGAAATCCTGGATTTGGTCCTAAGTCATGCCCAAGACTTGGTGAGAGATGTAAAAGTGATCGCACCACTTGGGAGCAGTGACCATAACGTTATTGATTTCACCATTTGTAAAAATAGGGATTTGCCCCAAAAGACCAGCACAACCATGTTTAACTTTAAAAGGGGTAAATTCTCTGAGATGAGGAGGCATGTGAAGAGGAAACTGAAAGGAAAGGTAAATACAGTCAAAACCCTTGGAGAAGCTTGGAGGCTATTTAAAACTACAATCCTAGAAGCTCAAATAAAATATATACCACAAGTTAGGAAAGGCACAAACAGGTATAAGAAAAGGCCTGCATGGTTAACAAACAAAGTAATGGAAGCTGTAAAAGGTAAGAAGGACTCCGTTAAGCAATGGAAAGCTAGTCCAAGTGAGTTTAATAAAAGGGAACACAGGCCATGGCAAATCAAATGCAAGACTGTGATCAGGCAGGCAAAAAGGGACTATGAGGAGCATATTGCAAACAACATAAAGACCAACAATAAAAATTTCTTCAAATATATTAGAAGCAGGAAACCAGCCAGGGAGGTAATGGGGCCCTTGGATGACCAAGGGGTCAAAGGATTACTGAAGGAGGATAGGGAAATGGCTGAGAAGCTGAATGCATTTTTTGCCTCCATCGTCACTGTGGAAGATGAGAAGTGTTTGCCTGCTCCAGAACCACTTTTATTGGAAGGGGTGTTGAAAGACCTGAGTCAGATTGAGGTGACAAGAGAGGAGGTCCTACTGATAGACAAATTAAAAACTAATAAGTCACCAGGTCCAGATGGCATACATCAAAGAGTTCTGAAAGAACTCAAAATTAAACTTGTGGATCTTCTGACAAAAATATGTAATCGTACATTGAAATCTGCCTCCGTTCCTGAGGACTGGAAGGTAGCTAATGTCACCCCCATCTTTAAAAAGGGTTCCAGAGGAGATCCGGGAAATTACAGGCCAGTCAGTCTGACTTCAATACTGGGAAAGTTGGTAGAAACCATTATCAAGGAAAGAATGAGTTGGTACATTGATGAACATGAGTTATTGAGGAAGACTCAGCATGGGTTCTGTAATAGAAGATCTTGCCTTACTAACCTGTTACATTTCTTTGAGGGGGTGAACAAACATGTGGTCAAAGGAGACCCGATAGATATTGTTTACCTTGACTTTCAGAAAGCTTTTGATAAAGTTCCTCATCAAAGGCTCCTTGGTAAGCTCGAGAGCCATGGAGTAAAAGGGCAGGTCCTCTTGTGGATCAAAAACTGGCTAATTAATAGGAAGCAGAGAGTGAGTATAAATGGGCAGACTTCGCAGTGGAGGACAGTAAGCAGTGGAGTGCCACAGGGCTCAGTACTGGGTCCCGTGCTCTTTAACTTGTTCATAAAAACTTTTGAAAATCCCTGGGCCAAAGGAGGCTAAGTTAAAAACAACTAGGGAGCAGGCCTTCTCAATAATGGCACCTCAATGGTGGAACCAGCTGCCAGAGGAGGTGCGGGCCCTGCAGGATTTTAACCAGTTCCATAGGGCTTGTAATACCACCCTCTTTCAACTAGCCTTTTAAGTTGAACTTAGCAGTAACATCAAGCCATCTTTATATATACTGAGTTTGTAGCACTCTTAAGTTTTACTGGATTTTAAACTATTTATGTAATTTAATTAATGTATGAACAGTTTTAT
The DNA here is from genome assembly GCF_032191835.1 of Heteronotia binoei. Classification (NCBI taxonomy): domain Eukaryota; kingdom Metazoa; phylum Chordata; class Lepidosauria; order Squamata; family Gekkonidae; genus Heteronotia; species Heteronotia binoei. The sequence continues at coordinate 106,968,318 of NC_083243.1, forward strand.
ATTGTTATTGTTTGATTTTATTGTTGTTGTATCATGGTATGTACCATATCCTGTAAGCCACCCTGAGGCTGCCTCGGCGGGAAGGGCGGTGTATAAATAAAAATTTATTATTATTATTATTATAAATGATTTGGAGTTGAGAGTAAACAGTGAAGAGGCCAAGTTTGCAGATGACACTAAATTATTCAGAGTGGTGAGAACAAGGGAGGATTGTGAGGAACTCCAAAGGGATCTGTTGAGGCTGGGTGAGTGGGCGTCAACGTGGCAGATGAGGTTCAGTGTGGCCAAGTGCAAAGTAATGCACATTGGAGCCAAGAATCCTAGCTACAAATACAAGTTGATGGGGTGTGAACTGGCAGAGACTGACCAAGAGAGAGATCTTGGGGTCGTGGTAGATAACACACTGAAAATGTCAAGACAGTGTGCGATTGCAATAAAAAAGGCCAACGCCATGCTGGGAATTATTAGGAAGGGAATTGAAAACAAATCAGCCAGTATCATAATGCCCCTGTATAAATTGATGGTGCGGTCTCATTTGGAATACTGTGTGCAATTCTGGTCACCGCCCCTCAAAAAGGATATTATAGCATTGGAAAAAGTGCAGGAAAGGGCAACTAGAATGATTAAAGGTTTGGAACACTTTCCCTATGAAGAAAGGTTAAAACGCTTGGGGCTCTTTAGCTTGAAGAAAAGTCGACTGCGAGGTGACATGATAGAGGTTTACAAGATTATGCATGGGATGGAGAAGGTAGAGAAAGAAGTACTTTTCTCCCCTTCTCACAATACAAGAACTTGTGGGCATTCAATGAAATTGCTGAGCAGTCAGGTTAGAATGGATAAAAGGAGGTACTTCTTCACCCAAAGGGTGATTAACATGTGGAATTCACTGCCACAGGAGGTGGTAGCAGCTACGAGCATAGCCAGCTTCAAGAGGGGCTTAGATAAAAATATGGAACAGAGGTCTTATACACATATTTATACACAAATTTATATACACATAAATTTTGGCCACTGTGTGACGCAGAGTGTTGGACTGGATGGGCCATTGGTCCAACATGGCTTCTCTTATGTTCTTAAGAAATGTAAGTCCATTATTACACATGCAAAAAAAATTTTTGAGGGGCAGATTGCTAAAAGCATTGAAACAAACCTAAACATTTTAAATATATATTTCGGTAGTGCATAGACATCTTTAAAAGAAACTTAGATAGATTAATGAAAGATAGGTGAATCAGTGGCTACTCACCATGGTAACTAAGGGGAAACTCCACATTTAGAAGCAGTAAACCTCTGAATTCCAGAGCTAGGAGGCAACATCAGCCAAAGAAGCAGCTGTGGCTTTGGATGTTAAAGTAAGATGGATGCTAAAGTAAGATGGGGAGATGGCAGAGAAACTCAATGAATCTTTTGCTTCTGTGTTCACCATGGAAAATATGGAGCATGTACCCGTGCCACATTGCCCTGTAGAGCAGAATGGCAAGCTGCAATACTGCAGTCCAAGCTCTGCACATGACCTGATTTTGATCCCAGCAGAAGCTGTGTTCAGGTAGTCACCTCAAGGTCAACTCAGCCTTCCATCCTTCCGAGGTCAGTAAAATGAGTAACCAGCTTGCTGGGGGTACAGACTGGGGAAGACAATGGCAAACCACCCCATTAATTGTCTGCCAAGAAAACATTGTGATGTGACATCATCCCATGGTTCAGTAACGACTTGGTGTTTGCACACGGGACTACCTTTACCTTTATCCATGCCACAGCCACTATTCTCAGGAAGGGAGTCTGAAGGACTGAATTACGAAGAGAAATGAAGTTCTAGACCTTTTGGGAAATTAAAAACTGATTAAGTACCCAGGTCCTGATGGCATGCACCAGAGACTTCTTAGGGAACTCAAATGTGGGATAGTTGATCTACTAACCAATTTATTTAACTTATTACTGAATTCAGCAGCTGTACCAGAAGACTGGAGAGTAGCAAATGTTACACCATTTTTAAGTGGGGATCCAGAGAGGAACCTGGAAATTACAGGCCCATCAGCCTAACATCTGTCATATGCAAATTAGTAGAAACTGTAATCAAAGATAGAAGCATTAAGCACACAGAGGAATGTAGCCCGTGGAAGGAAACTCTGCATGGCTTCTGTAAAAGGAAGTCCTGCCTCACCAACATTTTGGAGTTCTTTGAGAAAGTTAACAAGCATGTAGACAATGGTGACCCAGCAGACATTATGTACTTATGCATTCGAAAGGCTTTTGATAAGGTACTGCACCAAAGACTCCTGAGTAAAAGTAACAGTAATGGGATAAGAGAATGGATACTCTTATAGATTAAAAACTGCTTAAATAACAAGAAGCAAAGAGTAGGAATCAATGGACAGCTTTCAGAATGGGGGGGGGGGGAATAAGCAGATGGGTCCCACAAGGATTGGTATTAGGGCTGGTTCTATTTAAATTCGTCATAAATTATCTGGGACTAGGGGTGAATTGTGTGGTGCCCAAATTTACACATGACACACAATTATTCAGGATGGTTAAAACCAAAACTGACTATGAAGAGCTCCAAGAGGATCTCCACAAATTGGGTGAGTGGACAACAATGTAGCAAATGAAGTTCCATGTTGGTAGATGTAAAGTGATGCACACTGGGACAAAAAAAATCCCAACTTCAAGTATAAGCTATTGGGGTCTGAATTTGCTGAGACTGAATAAGTTCTTGGAGTTGTATCAGGCCACTCATGAAAGTGTCGACCTTGTGTGCTGCAGCTGAGAAAAAAGCAAACTCTATGTTAGGGATTATTAGGAAAGGGATCTATGGTGTGGTCTCATTTGGAAGTCACCATGATTTGCTGGTCACTATATCTCAGAAAGGACATCAGAGAGCTGAAAATAATTAGAGAGCAATTCTGAGTACCTGTAATTATACACCTCCAGCTGAAGAAAGGCCTGCATCACAGTCCCCTTGGCAACTGCAGTCATCCATACAATACTTACTTTACATCATTCCTTATTAAGGAAAGGCTGAAGAGTCTGGGACCAATTTCCCACTCACCTTACGCCGCTCTCACATTCATCTTCTTAGTGGGGCTTACTTCCAATTTCACATATCTGCCCTGGGGCTGCAGAAAGCATCAGTATTTTTGCACAGTAAACAGAAACTGAAATCAGAAGGAAGCCCCACTGAGAAGACGAATGTGAGAATGGCATAAGGTGAGTGGGAAATCAGTCTGGAACTTTTCAGTTAAGAAAAGGGAAGACTAAGAAGGGACAAGATAGAGGTTTATAAAATTATGCATGGGGTGGAGGGATTTAACAAAGAGAACTTTTCCATCATCTCCCAAAATACTAGAACTCAAGGACATCCAATTTACTGATGGGGAGTAAATTCAGGATGGGTAAAAGGAAATATCGCTTTACACAGAGAATGCTTAAAATATGGAATCTGCTGTGAAAAAATGTAGTGATGGCCAGGGGGCACAGACAGCTTTAAAAGGGGATTAGATAGATTAAAGGAGGATTGGTTTATCAGAAGCTACTAGCTAAGGTGACTGAGAGGAAACCCCACATTCAGAGGCACTAAACTTCTGAATCCCAGAGCCAAGAGGCAACATCAAGGGAATGTCTCAGCCCCTATGCCCTGTTGTTGGCTATCCAAAGATACTGGTTGGCCATTGTGTGAGACAAGATGCTGGACAAGATGGACCTCTTCAGATGGTCTGATCCAGCAAGGCTCCTCTTCTTTTCTTAACTGTAAACTGACCCAAGTGACTGAGGAGAGAATTTGCTCAGTCCTGGAATTCCTGAACTTTCATGCTGACTTCATAGGGGAATGGTTTTGATGGAAAGCACCTATTGGTACAATCTGGTGCACAGTCAAAGATATGGATTTAAGTTTGAGGCAGTAAGATCATGACTAGATTGCTTTGGTGCAGCATTGGCATAATGACTATTCAGAGTAAATGAACCATAGAATAAAAACATTTGTATGGTTGGTTTGTATGAAATAAAGTTGTCAAAGACATCAATACATCTTTCCTTATTAAGGAAAGGCTGAAGAGTCTGTGAGAGCCAGTTTGGTGTAGTGGTTAAGTGTGTGGACTCTTATCTGGGAGAACTGAGTTTGATTCCCCACTCCTCCACTTGCACCTGCTGGAATGGCCTTGGGTCAGCCATAGCTCTGGCAGAGGTTGTCCTTGAAAGGGCAGCTGCTGTGAGAGCTCTCTTAGCCCCACCCACCTCACAGGGTGTCTGTTGTGGGGGAGGAAGGTAAAGGAGATTGTGAGCCACTCTGAGACTCTTTGGAGTCGAGGGTGGGATATAAATCCAATATCTTCTTCTTCTTCTTCTTCTTCAATAAAGTTGTCAAAGACATCAGTGAAGAAAGGGAAAACTTTGGAAAGGGCCTCATAGTTTATGTTTATGTTTTAAAGAAATACAAATGCTGATCACTATATTATTTAAAAGGATTTGGGGACTGGGTTCTCAGAGAGGTCTGCTTTCAGACATCATTCAAGTCTTCCCTACTGGCTCCCTTTCTCCCCTTGCAAGTAGGCAAGTGGAAACTAAAGTATAACAAAGTAAAAGGTAAATATGATTATATATTCATAATAAGTGTGCTTTTCCCTAATCCCCATCAAGAATTGGTCAGAACCATAGACCTCTGATCAGAGGATTTTCAATTTAAGTGTCTATAATTTGTGTGTGTGTGTGTGTGGGGGGATTCTTCACAGTTTCTTTTTAAAAAACTCTAATCCATTGTTTCTTTGCTTCATATGCAGCTGAATAGAACACTTGTGGCTGGGAATGATGTAAAGTAAGTATTGTATGGATGGCTGCAGTTGCCAAGGGGACTGTGATGCAGGCCTTTCTTCAGCTGGAGGTGTATAATTGCAGGTACTCAGAATAGATATAAATCCTTATCCTGCTTTCAGTGTTACTCAGTGATCCACCTCTTTCTTTAGAAAGAAAGAAGAGAAAATTATTTTTAAAATGCAAAGAAGATTCACGTGGGAGGGCCTACATGATGAATGTTTGGGCATGTACCTTATTTTTTTTAAAAAATATATATATTTCATGTGAAAGGCTGAATGTCAGTTTAAAAGAACACCTTTAAACTCTTACTATCACCTTTTGTCTACACACTAGCCATATTCCCATAACTGGATTGTGTGATACTGCACTGTGACACTCTCTACTTGTGAATACATGGAAAGAAGTAGGGCTATATATTTCAAACATTTTCTTAATTTTAGATCTGGAATTCATGTAGGGCACTGTTTTGATTATCCTATTTTTTTTTTTGAAGTGTTGTTACTGGTACAGGAATTTTTTTTGGCTCCCTAAAATTCCTTTCTCATCCCCCCCCACCCATCCTGAGGCAGGAGGGAGGGAGGAAAAGACAGGAGGTTGGCATCTATGCTGGCATCATCCAACTGAAGGGTTCTTCCCATCAGTGGCATCAGAGCCCACCCCCTCAGCCAGAAAATGGTGGGCAGGCTGTCAGGCTCCTGGACTACTGCTATGCTTGGCTATCATACCACTGTGGGGCTTTTTATTTTATTTTTAATCAGTAATTTTCTAGCTTAGGGGGTGGGCTTTGCCACCCTTGATGCCAGTGGTAGGGAGGAGTCTCCAGCAGGGACAAAACCAGCATGGAAAGTCCATGGCCAGTTCAGTGCTCTTCCTTTTAAAATTTAGAAAGCCCTGGGGAGAGGCCAGGTCTCTGACCAACTAACAACTGTTTTGCAGCCTGGCTTCCCCTCTCTCCTTCCCTACTCCTGCACCTCCTTGAAAGCCCAATATGCTCCCAAAATTCCAAGTAATACATTTTTATTATTCCTGGAATTTTGCAAGTGTCTTTATGGTTTTCCCTGAGTCAAACTGAAACAGTTAATTCAGGAATTAATTTTAGTTCAAGTATATCTGAATGCATACCCCTGGAAAGAAGTAAAAAGAGGAGCCCAGTGACAACTGAAAGACTAACAAAATTTATTCAAGGTAACAAAAGCTTTTGTGAGTCAGAGCTCACTTCATCAGCTACATGAAGCATTCATTTGTCAGACAAGTACAAAGTAAAAAACCCTGCAAATAACAAAAAGGTTGAGAGGAGAGATGTCGCTGAAAGTAGTAGTTCCATTATAACAGCTGCCCCCCCCCCCTTATGTATGGATGGAAAGAATGGAATATATGAAGTTGCCATATACAGGGCCACACAAATTGTCCACCTATCTTATTCTTGTCTACTTGGTATGTTAGCAGCTCCCCGGATTTTTAGGTAAAGAAGTCACTCTCTTCCAGAGATCTTTTTATTTGGAGATGCCAGGGATTCAACCTGGGACTTTAGGCAGGCAAGCCATGGCTCGACCGCTGAGCCATGTTGTACTGTGTTACATATCTCTCAAGCTGAAGCATTGCTCAACACTCAATGACAATTTATTATGGTAAGAAATGCAAGTGTACACATGGGAATCAGGAATCCTGATTGCCCCCCAAGTCGTAATGAAGAGTCAGACACAAGGTATTGGTAAAACTAAGGGACACTTTATTAAATATGAATAGAAAGAATGGCAAGGGCAACTAAAACTGCAGCCTGGTCAGGGCCAGGGGTCTCAACAGACCGTGGGTGAGAGACCCAGTCCCCCAGTTGGAGCTGTGTGTCACAGCTCCTGCCAGGCCGGCCCAGCGAGGAGGCACGCCCCAGAGGGCCCAACCACCAGACGCATGTCCCAATAGAAGGAACCCTCTAGTCGAGCCTCCAGGACGGTCTGCATTCTCCCACCCCAGGTCTTCAAACCCAAAGGCTGATCCTGCAAGACCGCTAACACCCCAAAAGGGGGATGCTTTCCGGTCCTCCCATAGCTGCATAGCACCATAAACCCAGTAAAACCTGCCCACTATAGTGACCAACCTATTTAAAGGCACCTTCCCATAGCCAAATCCACAATCCTCTGATTTGCTATGCAGGGTAGGCGAAAAAACACCCCATCCATTAGCCAATCAGTTGGGGAGTAAAAAATTCCTACCCGGCCCCCCAACTATGAGGCGACCAGCACTTGCCTACATAACAAACAGGGCGGGCGGGAGGGCTGAGCTTCACCGAGGGACTGAAGCACTGGGGGCGGAGGTCTGGCCATTACTACAACCAAGCCCCGCTCCCTCAGAAGTGTGCCTAAACAGGCTGTAAAAGTCCTCCCTTACCCTCCAGGGAGGCAAATTGATTTCCCGCAGCCTAGCCATGATGCCGCTGGCTGCAGGAAATTTAAAAGGCATGGTTTCCTGCTATATAGTACTTGTACATGCCCTCAGGACAGAAAATGAACACTAATGATGAAGCTTGCTTGTGCTTCCCCATGGCCAAAGGAAATTCAGTATCTGTGGAACATTGTGTGAAAAGGGCTTAGCTATTTTGGAGCAAAGCTTTAGCCCTCTGGAATTTCCCCCTCATACAATCTTCTAGTTAAACTACTTACCAAATGAAGCTTTAAAAAAATTATTGGGGAAGAGAAAATGAATCCTCTCACAGAAACACTGTTCAAAAGAACTGAAATGCACTTTCTTGTCTTATGTGCTACATTTTACATGTAAGTAGGGTGTGCCTTCATTACCATCAGATATTGACAAGAAGACATACATTATCAATGTTATCATTATGATTTCCCCATACTTTAAGTTTAAAAGGCTCATGTTTGCTACAAAACAACATGTAGCATCTAGAAACTAGAATGCCAGCTCCTGGCTACCTGGCAAAACTGGTTTTTTTTGTTACCAAGCAACTAGCAGGAAGCATGTCAGACACCAAGACAGGTCTAAATCAATAAGGATGTGTCAGCAGCGGTGATATTAGTTTAGGCAAAATAGACGGGGAAACAAAGGGAAAGTGACCTGAGTTTTGCTTGCTCCTAAGCATATGCCATTTAACTAAGGAATGTTGATCTGAATGAAATTGCGGGTGGGGGTGTTAGAATGCTATACAGAGGAAAGATTCTCTCCCTGCTTGGTTTTAATTCTGTTATAAATAGAGTAAATCAAATCTATCCTTTCTATTGAAAGTAACATTGCTTGGGGGGCTTCAAGGTTCTAATAAAAAAATGAGTTCTTTGGCTTTCTGTGATATGAGTACTCATACAATTACTGAAATGGAATGGTAGATATTCTGTAGGCAACTAGCTTTGGCTTTTGATGGGAGCTCTATGGCCCAGTAATTTTTTAAACTGAAGCCTTTCCCAACAATGCAGGAGAAGACTCTTGTGCCTTTCTATTAATACTGATGAGTGTAGGACTTTAAAGTAAGTTCAAACACTTTAAAAAAGCTTTATTGCAATATACTGTGTCCATATTCTTGGTTTTACTTCTAAATTGTATGTATGTATGTTTGTGTGTGTGTGTGTGTGTGTATGTATTTAGGAAATTTATATTCCTCCCTATCCTGTGAACAGGTTCAGGGCGGATTACAACATAATCAGACAATAAAAACAATAGGATTAAAACTAATAAAAGCAGCACATTAAAACAATTAAACTCTTCATTACATATGAAGTTGAAGTTGCCTTTTACTGAATCAGACCCTCAGTCCATCAAAGTCAGTATTGTCTACTTAGACTGGCAGCGGTTCTCCAGAGTCTCAAGCTGAGGTTTTTCACGCCTGCTTGCCTGGACCCTTTTTAGTTGAAGGTGCCAGGGATTGAACCTGGGACCTTCTAGCTTAGAAAGTAGATGCTCTACCACTGAGCCACCATCCCTCCCAGAGCAGGAAACCAAGTAATTCACAACAGTGCAATTTCTAGCTGACCAGTAAGTCAAATGATTTCATGTTACAAGTGGGCTGTCAGATGGTGTACTCCAGCACACTTTCGATAGTCTACAGCATGCTTTTGCAAGGGAGGCCAGGTTGATGTAGTTCGGACATCGCTGCCTCAGCCAAGGGCCTGGTGGAACAGCTCTGTCTTGCAAGCCCTGCAAAAAAGGCAGTAAATCTGGCTCTAACCTCCAATGGGAGCATGTTCCACCAGGCCAGGGTCAGGGCAGAAGAGGCCCTGGCTCTAGTTGAGGCTAGATGGACATCCCTAAGGTCAGGGACAACCAGCAGATGTTAGTTCCTTGAGTGTAGAGCCCTCTGGGACACATATGGGGAGAGGTGGTCCCTCACATATGTTGGTCCCAGGCCACACATGGTTTTAAAGGTCAATACCAAAACCTTGAAGCAAATCTGGTACTCAGTAGGTAGCCAGTGAAATTGGCATAGTGCCAGTCAGATACATGCCTGCACAGGCAATGCCATCAACAGACATGCTGCTGCATTTTGCACCAGCTGGAGTTTCTGGATTAGCGCCAAGGGAAAGCCGGCATAGAGTGAGTTACAGTAGTCCAATCTGGAAGTGACCATGGCATGGATCACTGTAGCTAAATCCTGAGGGGAGAGGTAGGGTGTCAGCTGCCTGATCTGCCGAAGATAATAAAAGGCCAACCTGGCAACTATTGCAACCTGGGCCTCCATAGAAAGTGATGCATCCTGGATCACTCCTAGGCTTTTTGCCTTCTGGGCTAGCACAAGATGTGTGCTGTCCAGGGCTGGTAGCCCAATATCCTGTGCTAATCCACCCCAGGCTTGCTCAGGTACAGGACCTCTATCTTAGTTGGATTAAACTTCAGTTGGCTCTGCTGCAGCCATCCAGACACGGCCCCCAGTGTCTTGATCAGATGAACTGGGGTGGAGTCTGGACAACCACGCATCAATGAACAGAGCTGGGTGTCATCTGTAAAAAGCCAAATATGGAGAGAATCATAGAAAACAAGCAACAAAACAAACGAAAATCCGTGAAAAATAACAAATACAAGTAATAATCAAATTTAAATGAGAATTCATATGAAATGTTCATTAATTCATAACAACAGGTCTAAATGACCACAAAAATTCTTAATATATCTTCACTGTGTGCTCAAGCATTTCAGATAAATTAACAAAGACAAAGTGCTGGTGCAATATTAATGTCCTCAATAATTCCAAATCATATGTAAACATCCTGAAGAAACCCTCTACATGGCTAGCCGACAATAATCTCACATTTCAATGAAGCCTCATCTTCATCAAGGAGGGATGTTTGGACCATCCATCAACAGTTTCAATACAGGTTTTTTACAGAGTGTCCAGCACAATGTCATCAGAGGTGGAGAAAACTCTCCAAAGGATACTTGCTTGCCAAGCACCACCCTCTGTCCCAGACTTTGGAGAAAGGAAGAAAACCACTGCAAGGCTACCCTCTGAACTCTTACATTGGTGAGGCAGTGGGCCATGAGATCATAGTTGACTGTGTCAAATGCTGCTGTCAGATCTAAAAGAAATAGCAGCACTGACCCACCTTGATCCACGTGCCTCTGGAGGTCATCTGTGAGGGTGACTTGTACAGTCTCTGTCCCATTGTCTGGGCAGAAACTGAACTGGAATGGATCAAGGATACATGCATCTCCTAGGAAAGTCTGGAGTTGTTCATCACCAATTTCTCAACCACCTTGCCCAGGAATGGAAGGTTGGACGCTGGGTAGTAGTTGGTCAGGACCATAAGGTCCAGTGCTCATTTTTTTCAACAGCAGACCAATCACTGCCTCCTGCAGGCCCTCTCTTCTTATTTCAGAAGCTGTCTCTGTCTGATTGTTTCCTCTCTTTACCCCATTTCTGCCAATCAACACAGTTCATAGTTGTGCCCTCCTAGTGTTCCCACCTGTCCTGCTGTCTCCTATGCCAGGGACAGTCTCCTCTGTCCATTAGTTCATGCTCTAAATCTTCAAAAACTTTATCACCCAAGTCTCACCTGAAGATTCTTCTACATGTACCCCCCCCCCCCAAATATATTTATACAAATAGTTGAATCCATGTGAATGGTTCACATTGCAGTTTTCCAATTGGCACATATCATATGCTTTACACAAGTCACCTTCTACCACATTATCCAAACTATCATAATCTATAACTAAGATGCCTGTACATCAAAACATGTCTGGCAAACCTCAGGACTGGTGAGATGTGATAGGTAGGGAGAGTACATGGCATATTGAATGTTTCAGGTATCCTAATTCCATGTATGTATCACTGGAAGATAAAAAAAAATGATAAATATTAATATTTGTCCCCCACCCACAAACATACATATACATTCAGTGGCAATTTTCCTAGTCTTGACCAAGAAAAGTAAGATCTTACAAAATGCTCTAAAATCCTGTCAAGTAATATACAGGATTTGGAGTGTTTCAAAGTAGAAATGAAACAAAACCCTACAGGCACTGGGCAACCACCAAAACCTACTACACTAGCCATCCAGCCTTGTTTATTTTCATTCAGAACAGTCTGCCAGGAATAATTAATACTGGTTCCATAATCTTTAAGAGTAATGTGTGAGTCCACATAAACCAAAAGTCCTAAGCACAGCTGATGTCATTATTTTTCTTTCTCATATCTCCTTCCTATCCCTGAAAAAGAGGAGTTGATTGTTTTTGCCTGTTTGTTATTCTCAGCAATAACTTCTGCAATTTAAGGACTTACAAGGTCCAACATACAAAAGATTTGGCTGATATATATTATTCAATGCATTCTTGCACACTGAAGAAATAGGTGATCTAGTATAATCCTGCTCCATAGCATTCTTCATCTTCTGTTGGTGTAAAACATTAAAAACCATCTTTACCATGTGTTAATTGGTATAAATGGGGTTAATCTTTGTAAAGCAGAGATTATCTTACTTTAGGCTGACATACAAGTAAAGACTTAATTAGACACAAAAAGAGTGAGAAACACAGAGAAATTTGCATATAGAGAAAGTAGCAGCCTTTTCTATTTCCACTGTGCAGTGTACAATAAAGTTGGCTTCTTTCCTCTTCTGGAGAACAGGTTAATGAATTAGCCATAGCTAATTACTCAATTGATAGCCAACCCTTGTCCAAGGACATCATAACAACGTAACTCCCTAAAATTGGCTCAGGCAGGAAAAAACCCTCAAGCTCTCAAAAAAAAGCTCTCAAGTAATAATTATAATGTTACAAATTAAAACCAAATAAAAGTGAAATGCCCAAATGCCCACCCACAAAAGATGCCTACTATTCAAGCCCCATCAAAAGCCTTGACAAATAAACAATCCTTGCTTTGCTTTCTGAAGGCCTTCAATGACAGGGCTTCCCTCACCTCTTTGGGGCACCCATTCCAGAGACTGGGAGCCTTGATGGAAAAGGCCTGGGGTCTGACTGATGCTTGGTAGGTGTTGGAACTCAGTCCTAAAATAGCTGACTGACTCCATCTTAGTAATAGTAAATGTTGTTTCTGCAATGTCATGCTGAATCATGCTGCATCATGGCCCAGCTGTTACCTGTTACTGAGGTAAGGTGGAATGACCTCACCTGTAATTAGGCTTTGTGCTGACTCACAGAGCTGATGCAACCTCTGGTGAGCTTGCATGATTGGTATGGGTATTTAGGGAAGCTCAGTGAGCTTGCTCTGTCTGCCTGTAAGGATTGTGGGTACTGTGAGACTCACCGTCCGGGTGGCAGCGAACACTGCTTGTGTTGATGCTATGCTACTGTGCTTGGATCATGCTGTGTATACTTACTGGTGTATACTGTTATCTACTGAAGTGTGTACTGATTACTGTGTATGACCTTGGCCTGGCAATGACTCTGAATATTGGATACTGTCCTGGTAAATATATTCTACCATTGCATACAGTTGTCTCTCTTGTCTATTAATTCCTGTGTTTGCCTGTCCCTCTCCTTCAGTGTCTTCTGCTGTGTGCAAATTCTCTAACATTAGGCCACCCTTAGTGGGAAGACAGCCTGCAGGTGGAAACCTGAAGACTGTAGTTGGCACACATAATATAAGGGAGGAGATGGTTCTTCAGGCCCCAGTCCAGTTCTAACTTCAAAACCATTACCTTGAGTTGACCTCAGAAATAAACTGACAGCCAATGTAGCTATTTTAGAAACAGCAACATATGTTCCCATCAGCTAACCCCGGACAGCAATCAGGTTGCCACATTCTAAACCAGCTGTGTTTTCTAAGTTGTCTTATAGAGCGCTTCATTATTGAGTGAAGATCATAATCTTGGGTTTTCCACATCTCAATACACCATTAGTACCAAATTAACTCTCTATGACAGGATTCTTGCTATATTGATCAGACATTTATGCATGGACAACTTAGGGGAAAAGTGCTTGCATGGTAATCAAAGGAGGGAGTGATAATAACTTCATTATATCAAATACCCCTGAAAACAAATGTATATACTATTCTGAATGATTGATTTAGACTGTTGTTGTTCAGTTGCACAGTTGAGTCCAGCTCTTTGTGACCCCATGGACTACATCACACCCTTCTATCTCCCACTGTCCTCCTAAGTCTCTAAAATTCATGTTTGCTGCAATGGTAACACAATTGATTTGGTCTGTAGGTGGAGTTAATAGCACGGATCCATGTACATTTGTCTTTTAATACTATAGAAGCAGTCCTCCACTGTGGGGCATGTTCCTCTGGGTTCCTTGAAACACATTGACACAACACAAGGGGAAATTTTTAGCACCAGACAAAGAAAACTCCGCAACAGAGGACTACCTTCACAGTGCCTATAGAGAGGCATATGCAGAAGAAAGGGAAAGGATCTAAGCCACTATTTGTTCATCATTATTCTTAAATGCTTTGATAGTTTCTCCCTGACTTTGCAGCATTGGCAGTTCTCTTGGGGAACTGGCCTGGAACCCTTTAACTGTTCTACAGATGCTCAGCAGGCATTTCAAGCTCTGAATGCTAGGTTTGCTACAGGTCTGGTGCTCATGTACCCTTATTCAAACCTCTCCTTCATCATGGAAGTGGGTGCCTTAGACACTGCTCTAGGAACCATTCTGTACCAAAAACACTCCTTACAGACTGCTACCCCCATGAGCCTTCTATTTCGGGCAGCTCATGCAGAATGGAATTATGCAATGTGGGAGTAGGAACTGCTGGCAATCAAGGTGATATTTGAGACCTAAAGGCACCACCTGGAAGGAGCATTGCACCACAGCTTGGAGCATTTATAGTCCACCTGAAATCTGAACAAGTGACAGATTTGGTGGTCGCCAGGGGTTTTTATGTAGAAAAAGCCCAACAGGAACTAATTTGCATATTAAGTCATACCCCTGATGTCACCATTGTTTCACATAGGGTTTTTTTTTGTAGTAAAACCCTGCAGGAGCTTATTTGCATATTAGGCCACATCCCATGACACCAAGCCAGCCAGAACTGCATTCCTGTATGCTCAAAAAAAAGCCCCGGTGTTCACTGTTTTTCTCCTTGCTAAGCAGGCCTAAGAATGGTATTTTCTATTATGCCCTAATTAATGATTACATGAGGATGCGATTAAAAAAGGAAATTCAGTCAGTCAGTTTATTAATAAAGTCATTGACCAGAACATGTAAGTCATTTAGAACAACCCTAAAAGTACCTTATAAAAAGTCCCACCAAGAATCTACATATTAAGATTTGATGACTTGAGGGTTATAACAACAAGAAAAGAATAGAACAGATTATTATTTAACCCTTTAAACCTTTTAAAAAGTCACTTTAAAATTTGCCCACCCCCCAGTCAGAATGATGAGACAGACACAGGTTTGGCATTAAAGGGCCACTTTATTCAGTTTAACCCACAATTCAGTTTAACATAAATGGCAAGGGCAAACTGATGGGTCAGGTCAAGCCAGGGGACATTAGCTTGTCCACCCCATTGACCTGGTTTTGGGCGAGCACCCAGCCCCAGATATGAGCCAATCTGATGGCTCATACCTGGCCGGCGATGCCCAACAGATCCCCACCTGAAGGAGCTCCACCCTCCCCATACCATACCCTCCCCTTGAAGAGAAGTGGCAGGAGCCTTTGTCATCTCAAGCCTCGGTGGACCTGCCACTCGATGACAGCCCACTTGCTAATGCCCAGCTGTGAACCCACTGTTGTCTGTCTGGCTTGATGGGTTGCCCAAAAAAATCATACTGTGGCCACAGATGAGGATCCTTCTCCTCTCAGCACCTGTGAAAGAAACACAGTTAGACTCTTCTCAAACATACAAATTAACTGTAACATTGTAACAAAACTGGGGAGGGCTATCAAAATTGGGGGGAGGCTTCTGCTCATGGCAAAGCCAGAGGCCGCACATATGCCCCAAATGCCCCCAACCTCCATCATCCTACCTGGCGGATGGCTTCCCCCCATATTCCAAGGTGGCCACTGTGGAGGTGGTACCAATTCTGAAGGAATGTGTGCTTAATTTCACACCCCCTAGGCTCAGCCTTGCTAATGCTTGACCAGTAATGGTCTGGAAAAGAAGAAGATGATATTGGATTTATATCCTGCCCTCCACTCTGAAGAGTCTCAGAGCGGCTCACAATCTCCTTTACAATCTCCCCCACAACAGACACCCTGTGAGGTGGGTGGGACTGGAGCGGGCTCTCACAGCAGCTGCCCTTTCAAGGACAACCTCTGCCAAGCTATGGCTGACCCAAGACCATGCTAGCAGGTGCAAGTGGAGGAGTGGGGAATCAAACCCAGTTCTCCCAGATAAGAGTCCGCACACTTAACCACTACACCAAACTGGCTCTCCAAGGGATTGTTATTGAAATAAAATGAAATAATGTTTTAAAAAACACACATAAGCAGAATTTAAACTAACACACACACACAAGAACACCAGAAAAAAGGTTTTAGCAGAGCAGATAGGGGGTAAGATCTGTGGGGGTGGAAGATTTCATAGCTAACTGTCTGGAGAGTTGAAGTCCAGAGGCAGAGGGGTAAGATGACCAACATCTTGGCTGTGTGGTTAGATCCAGGAACACACAACTCTGAGCATGGGCAAAGCTGGGTATATTTGTACCCTAAAATGTATTCTGAAGGTATGCTAATATGGCTGAGCTAATTCTACAATAGCATGATGAGTTTAGGAGGTTCAAAACAAAAGCAATGTTTGAGTTTTCCCAAGTGTTAGACAAAAAGGAGGATATTTCCTAATATGTGTGAGAAGGTATTCTATAGAGTGGCAACTTAGTGGAACTGCACAGTTAATGATTTCTTGATAGCCTGACCTAAATGGAGGAAATGCAGATTTAAACAAATATTTAGAGGAACTGCTTTTCAGGAGTAAAGTGATTACTTGTAGGCGGGATGTACAAGAAATCCCATACAATAACAGGAAGGGAAGTGGTAATGTAAATGTACACAAACATTGGAAGAATTGTGTTCTTCCAAACATTGGAAGAATTGTGTATAGCAGGATTGAGGCAGGAAAACAGTTTACAAGCATGATCCATTCATACTAAGGCAGATGTACTAGAGGAATGATCCTTTGTCTATAATAATAATATAATATAATAATAAATTTTATTTCTATCCCGCCCTCCCCACCTCAGCAGGCTCAGGGCGGCTAACAACATTTTATAAAAACATACAATAATAATAATAAAACCTTTAAGTTTAACAATATAAAACATCAACAATAAACTTAATAACATTAAAAACCAGTTCAATAAATACAGTTATTCTGCGGTATAGTTCTTCAACCGCGTTGGCGGCTCCTTAATTTCTGATCTTCCTAACAGTCCGGGTGTGCAAATTTGAAAAGGACGGTCTTGCAGGCCCTGCGGAACTGCTCAAGGTTCCGCAGGGCCCGCACCTCCTCGGGGAGTCGGTTCCACAGAGTAGGAGCCGCAATCGAGAATGCCCGTGCTCTGGTGCTCTGATATTTAATCTCCTTCGGCCCGGGGATGGTCATTAGATTTTTCCCGACTGACCTCAGTGCTCTCTGGGGTTCGTATGGGGAAAGACGGTCCCTCAGGTAGGCAGGTCCTCGGCCATATAAGGCTTTAAAGGTAACGACCAACACTTTGTACTGGACTCGGTATACAATCGGCAGCCAGTGCAGTTCACGCAGCCCCGGCTGTATATGCTCCCGTTTTGGGAGTCCCAGCAACAGCCTGGCTGCCGCGTTCTGCACTAGCTGCAGTCTCCGAGTCCGGCACAGAGGTAGCCCCAAGTAGAGGGCATTACAGTAGTCTAGTCTTGAGGTGACCGTTGCGTGGATCACTGTTGCGAGGTCCCGGCGCTCGAGGAAAGGGGCCAACTGCCTTGCCCGCTTCAGATGGAAGAATGCTGACTTGGCAGTGGCTGCTATCTGGGCCTCCATTGATAGTGAAGGCTCCAGTAAAACACCCAGGCTCTTTACCTGGCGCGCTGCTTTCAATAGCGCACCATCGAAGGCCGGGAAAGCTATTTCCCTTTCCAGAGCGCCGCGACCCACGCAAAGGACCTCTGTCTTCGCTGGGTTCAGTTTCAGCCCACTCAGCCTGAGCCATGTCGCAACAGCCTGTAAAGCCCAGTCGAGATTCCCTGGTGCGGAGTCGGGCCAGCCGTCCATTAGTAGATAGAGCTGGGTGTCATCTGCACATTGATGGCAACCCAGCCCAAACCGCCGGGCAATCTGGGCGAGGGGGCGCATATAGATGTTGAACAACATCGGGGAGAGAACTGCTCCCTGAGGCACCCCGCAATCCAGTGTGCGCCTCCGGGACCGTTCCCCCCCAATAGCCACCCTCTGTCCCCGACCTAGGAGAAAGGAGGAAAGCCATTGCAAGGCCGACCCCTCAACCCCAATGTCGGCGAGGCGGCAACTTCTGTGACAATAAGTAGCTTCTTAGCCCGTTAGAAACGGCAACCTTTGGATTATTGCAATTGCCAATCCTTTGTTTTCCCAGAGATGGAAGACTTGGGGTTGGGGGGTGCAGAGAGGAATGAAGGAACCAGCTTGTACTTTTGAACCTGTGTCTCTCTCAGGTCCAGCAACAGCTCCTGGAAAGCCCATCTTTAGTGTCAAATCTGACTTTCTGGGGGCACTGCTGTGGAGATCCATAGATCTTTCTGGATGTCAGGGTGTCTCTGCTCTCACAGAAAGACCACCCCAGGCTGGAGGGCAGGTGCTCTGGCAACAATACTATGGAACTCGGAGGGATGAAATGGGAACTGAAGCAAATTTGGTGTGAAGTTCACAATGAAGTCTCAAGAGCATCTTATAGGACATTTATGAGATGGTGGTGAAGACTGCTAAAAAGATTTTTCTGTGGTCTCTATCACATCTGCTACCTCTCACCCAGTTCAATTATTTAGGGTAATTGGTCTTTTACATCCCTCTCAGAGAGGATCCAGAATAACAGTAATTTAACTGTAAACTGAGAGGTATTTGTGAGCTTTCTTGCAGATAAAGTCTTCTTGCCCTGTCAGCCAACACCTTCCAGCCAACACTGACACAGAATATGAACTGAAGGTCCCTTGGCCATCTTTGGATTCAGTCTTTGACACCTTCAGCCACCTCTCCCAAGCTGATGTTGACAGGATTCTGGGCGCTGTTAGGCTGACCACTTGCCTCCAACATCTGTGCCCCTCTCAGTAGTAAGGAGTCCAGTAGCGAGGGGCTATGCTTGGATTCAGAGACTTTTCCAGTGGGGCTGAAGGATTCAGTGGTTACCCAACTCATGAAAAAATCAAATTCAGACCCTATGGATCTGATTAGTTACTGCCCAGGTTCTAATCATCCATTTCTGGGCAAGGTAATTGAGAGAGCAGTAGAGCAGCTCCAGAACTTCTTGGTTGACATATTGGCATTGGCACTCCAATCTGGCTCCCACCCCAGCCACAGGATGGAGATAGTGTTGGTGATCTTCACAGGCAGCTGGATCAATGTGGGTTGGCACTGCTGATACTGCTTAAACTTAAAAAGCATTTGACATAATCACTACCTATTGACTCACTGCCTCACTGACATTGGGATTCAAGGGGTAGCCCTACAATGGCTTGCCTCATTCCTTCATGTCTGGGGACAGAGGGTGACATTGGGGGTGAGTGTCCCTGGGACACCTGCTGGAATGCAGGGTCCCTCAGGGGGCACTTCTATCACCAATGTTATTTAACATATACATGCACTGCCTTGCCCAGCTAGTGTGAAGTTTTGGGCTTGAGTGTCATCACTATGCCAATGACACCCAGCTGTTTCTGTTGATGGGTGGCATGTCAGATGCCATCCCTTTTAACTGAAGGTCTGGAGGCTTTCATTGGGGTGAAGAAGAAGAAGACTGCAGATTTATACCCCACCCTTCTCTCTTAATCAGAGATTCAGAGTGTCTTACAATCTCCTATATCTTCTTCCCCCACAACAGACACCCTGTAAGGTGGGTGGGGCTGAGAAGGCACTCACAGCAGTTGCCCTTTCAAGGACAACTCCTGCAATAGCTATGGCTAACCCACAACCATTCCAGCAGCTGTAAGTGGAGGAGTGGGGAATCAAAGTCAGTTCTCCTAGATAAGAGACCACACACTTAACCACTACACCAAACTGACTCTCTGGGTGGTTAAAGCAGAGCTGACTGAAACTGAATCTGGCTAAGACAGAGGTTCTGTGATGGTGAGGGGAGCCAAGAACAAGTTGGCATCTCCCAGCCCTTGATGGTGTACCCAGGACCGGCCCATGGGTCCCTGGTGCCCTAGGCAGGTGCCCTCTGCCACCCCCAAGTCACAGGGCCCCCTGCCTCCCCCCCCTTCCTTTCCCATTTGCCCCCCGACACCCCAGGCAAGCACTTAGTTTGCCTTCCTTCCCCCCCCCCATGCTGCCACCACTGCGGTTGCCGTTGCAGCCACTATCCCCCTCTGGCCCACTGCCGCCACCCCCCATGCCCTCCAGCTAGTCACCAAGCTCTACTCACTATCCCTTCTTCCCTCGCCACTTGCAAAACTAAGGCCTGTCGGCTACTCACATCCCACGCCTGCGCGTTGACTCAACAAAATGCGCAGGCGCGGTCTGTGAGTAGCCGACAGGTCTTAGTTTTGCGAGTGGTGTGGGAGGGAGGGAGAGATAGTAGAGCTCGGTGACCAGCCAGAGGGCACGGGGTGTGTGGCAGTGGGCTGGAGGGGAATAGTGGCTGCAGCCATGGCAGCAGCAGCAGCAGTGTGGGGGGGGGGGAGGAAGGCAAACTAAGTGCTTGCCTGGGGTGCTAGGGGGGCCCGATTTGCCGCCCCCATCTCCTGGCATCCTAGGCAACTGCTTAGTTTCCCTAGTAGCAGGGCTGGCCCTGGGTGTACCCTTATCACCAGCCCCAGTCACCAAGAGCTTGGGTGTGACTCTGAATGCCTCCTTGTCTATGGAGACCCAGGTCATGAAGGTTGCCAAGCTGACATTTCTCCAACTCCAACAGGCAACTGGCTCCCTACTGTCTTACCATGGTAATAGTATCCTCCAGAATAAATTACTGTGATTTACTTTACATGGGCCTACCCTTGTGCCTGACCCAGATGCTTCAACTGATCCAGAATGTGGCAACTCAGGTCCTAACAAGGACCCCTCAGATGGCACACATACACCTGTGCTGTGTGAACTGCACTGGCTTCTGGTGGAGTATCAGATCTGGTTCAAGGTCTTGGTTTTAACCTTTGAGGCCCTTAGCAGTCAAGGACCCACATATCTTTGGTATCACCTCTCTCAGTTTGCCCTGGGAAGATCGGTATGCCCCAGAAAGCAGCCTAACAAGTCCAACATAAAACAAATAAATGAAATACTTTCAGTAGCTGAAAATGAGCTATGGTTAAATTGTAGAGGACAAGCCAAAGGTCTCAAATTCAATCCCATTTACTGGATTGGAGGTTCTGGAAAGAAATTTGTCTGCCCTGGAGAGCCCCTACCAAATGTTGATACAATTGGTCCAATATTCAGGCTAGGTATGAGGAAGCTTTGTGTATACATTATTCATTGTTCTTGCCTTTGCAAGTTTATTAAAAAGTGATCCTTATTTTGAAAATAAGTTTCCCTAAATGCTCTTAGGAAAAATTACAGATTTTACTTGGAAATACATGAAAATCAAAGTTGTTCTGTAATTATTTGGCCTTGAAAGAAAATAAGGGAAACTGTAATATAAGACTGAAGGAGTTATCAACTGTGCAACAGGGTTTTGGGGTTTTTTTTTTTTTAAATAAATCCTACTAATTTCCAGTAGGATTTCATTTGCATGTCATCCATCCTGATTGGCCTCTGTAATCCTGAAATTGGAATGGTATTACTTTGATTGAAGTATATCAGATGACCAAATTCAAAGGGTTAACTCTAGGACTGTAGGTTTTCATTAGACTTTCATCTGTAATTTGTAGTTTTACCTCTTAAACAAACCCTTATAATTCTATGTTATCACTCCTCTAAGTTCTCACAGTACATGACAGTATCTGCACTCAAGCAGGCAATGATCTTAAATTAATGACATAGAGCCAGTTGTCTCCTTTTCATTCCCTCCAGGGATCATTTTCTGTGCTCAGATAGATTTGCAAGGTTAGCCAATTGCAATGTCTTTGAGACTAAATGTATTATTAAAATATTTTGCATAGTGTATCTGGAATGTATCAAAATGGTGGAAGGAAGGCATGTGCTTTAGGGTAAGTTTGTCAACTGCTTGGAGAAAAAAAAAATATCCTGTCACTTTATGAGAAACTTACTTGGATGTTATTTACCAGGTAATGTTATTTATCACAATACCCTAAAAAGCTTCAGCTGCCCAGTTTCACACTTTAAGCCACTGTTAAAGGGACAACACTTGAATTCAAATCTGCTGGCAAACCTAGCAAAGGGATAATATATTTAGATCTTGTCAGTCTTTCTCTCTTCCTTTTTTCTGTATACACATACACATACATAATCACTATTATTATGTTTAATATACATGGAAGAATGGAAAAGAGACTTCAGTTGAAGCAAATTATGAGAAGGATGGCTTGCAATATTTAACAAGGCATCATTTAATCATGGCTGAACAAAAATGAGTATGACCCTGGCTTGCATAAAATTGGCCCATGTGTTGGCTTTATCCTTCCCCTTCCCTTCTTATACACAGTGCAATAAAGAAAGGGTGATTTAAGACCATCAGGTAAGTTCAGTGGTGAACGCACTCAAAGAAACCTCCTTATATTGAATTATACCATTGGTCTTTCAAGGTCAGTGTTGTATGCTCTCTGTCTGTGGCTCTCCAGGGTCCCAGGCAGAGATCTATCACATCACTTACTACCTGACATTTTCAGCTATAAATACTGGTCTGGGACTGATTTCCAGACCTTCTACATGCAAAGCAGATCTTTACCACTGAGCCATGGTCCTGCACACATTGTATTTATATGCCACAGGTAACCACCATCAGTCTAAAGCCAACCTTTCTTCAATTGTACCAAGAAAAGAAGTGTGGAAGAGGGAGAAGCCATGGGCATGCGAGTCGTACACAGCCAAATCCATGTAAATTAAGAGAGAGAGAATATGAAAGAGAAAGATCCTGCAAAGGGATCATTCAATGCAATTGAATATGTGTAGAATGGGCTATAAATATATTTCTTGAGCAATCAAGACCTTGGTGGGGAGGGTGGGATATAAATGAAAATAAACAAATAAATAAATACCTTGAAGCACAAGGCACTTAAGCTTCCTCAGTAGCAAATGTCTGATGGCACTGCAGAGAAGAAGAATCATGGGGAAATGGATAAACTTCTGAGATTCTCTGCCTATACAAGCAAGGGTGGAGTTTCATCACTGTACATCTGATTCTATAGCCATTTAAATCATTTCTTGTGTCTTAACATATAAATATGAACAGAACTCTGAGCATACAAGACTTTGTCTCTATAGTGTCTTTCCTATGGTTTCCAGCAAGAAAAAAATGGATGGATGAGGGAGACTGAGTCCCTATACTCATATGGGCCACTCAGGATAATGCTTTAGTATCTTTATATTTTCCTGTGGGAGACACATCCAACATGGGTGTATATGGAGGTGAACTTCATCTTGTTCTAGGGGACCATGGTCAAGTGACAAGACTGTTCACCTTCAATTATACTTAACACAATGTAGCAGCTCCTTAAGACACCCATGCACATGTAAACCCAATTGGTATAAAAGCTTTCACACACACACACACACACAAAATTATACCCCCCCCCCCTCTTTTTCCTTGCAGGAAAGAAACCACAGGAATTTGGTCTCTGATATAATCAGGGCTTCATATGGAATTTCTAAAAAATACACTGGGGGGAAGCCTTTACTATATCTGATTACTGGCCCAGTTACCAGTTTTATACTTATCCATGTGTTTCATCTTGATTGATAGGTAACATTTAGAGCAAACTTTTCTCCAGAAATCTGTGGTCCTCCTTGCTTGCAGATAGAACTGTTTATCATTACATTCTGAGCATTCATTCTTTATTGACTCAGAAGATGTTGATGTCAGCGTAGTTAGTTTTTTAAACCCCCCCCCCCATTTCCTTTTCAGCTAAACAGAGACATGCCAGCTCATTTTGAGTTGCCCACCAGGCAACTATAAGTCAGAAATGACTTTTGATTGCTGCTCACCTGTGCCAATGGCAAGACCTCCAAATCCTATTACCAATCCCTTAAGATTACCCCAGCAAAATCCATTTCTGATTCAAAAATTATTTATTGGGCTAGATGTGCTTTCTTTCAGGTGGGTCGGCAAACAAAGAAAAGATTTATCTGTTTGCTCTAGTCTGGTGAACCTCTAAAGGAAAATAAATTCTCACAAATTGAAGTTCATCTTTTAAAACATACTCATACAAGCACATACGCAAACACCCCTCTACCCTAACAATTATTTATAGAAATCAAATTTCAATTTAAACTACTAAATCCTCATCTTTTCTTCACTTTCTGAAATCAACGTTACAATAAAACTTAATATGAAGTTCGGCCCCCACCCAGCTGAGCAGCCGACCGGCCGCTTTAGGCTGGGGGCCGTCCATTGCTTCCCCAGAAGGAGAAGACAGTGGACTCTTCCATCCTGCAGGCAGGGGCGGCCTTTAAGGCCGGCCCTGCCTCCTGTGGCGCAGTTTAGACCCGTGCTCTTGGCCAATCAGCCGCACATCAGCTGTGCGGTCTGCGGGCCCTGAGCGCGTTGGGGTTTTTCAGCGTGTTTTTTGCACGCCAATGTTGCCAAGCCGCAGCCCAGCTGATTCCCCCCCCCCGTGGGGGCCAGATTCAGCCGTTCTTCAGACGAGCGGTGGGTGCGAAAGAGGCGCGCTGGTGAGGTTGACGGATCAGCGGCTGCTGGTTCAGATGGCTTCGGAGAGGCTGTGGCTCTGGGGTGGACCCCTGCTCGGTATGCAGAGGGCCCTGGGCGCGGTCCCTGGCATCTCAAGTCAAAAGGGACCAGGCATTGGGTGTTATGGCAGGGACTCTGGGGTGTCGCCGCCAGTCTGAAGGGGGAGCCTTCAATCTAATGCATTTTAACCTGGTTAGTTAGGACTGGCCTGCTTTCATCAGACTTTGGGGGCTGGGCAGGGTTACTCCTGGTTACCACCAAGGAAGCATAGGATGACTATGCGGTGGCAGGCATTAGCAAACCAGTCGTATAGGGCTTCCCACCCCCTTTAGCTTACATTAGGCCTTACCCAGGCGGCCAAAATAAGTCCTGGTAATGATATTGTGAAAAGGGTTCGAGCTGGAGGGTCCGGGCCGGCCTGATTCCCCCAGGTCCCAGAAGCTGAGCAGGATTGTCCCTGGTTACTATTTGTATGTGAGACTACCAAGGAAGTTCAGGGTCAGAGCCCCCCCCCCGCCCCGTTTGCACCTTACTTATTGTTGTGCTTGCGGGGCATTTATTAGGGGCTGGGGCCATTTTTGCGGTGGGCTTAGCATATATAGGGGGCTTGAGATAGGACTCAGGGCTGCCCTATGTGGGCAGTGGCCCATCCACATAGTCAACATGGCTCTGTGGCGTAGCATCTGCTTGTTAAGCAGAGGGTTGGCCCTGACAGGATAGCCAAAAGCCTGATCTTGTCAGATCTCAGAAGCTAGGCAGGATTGACTATGTCAAGCACTTAGAGGGGTGACCTCCTTGGAACACCAGGGTTGGGGGGGGCAGAGGCTGGTTTTATTCAGCCACCTCTCTGAATATCCTCCATGCCCCCTATGGGCATTAGTCCCCAAAGGTTGCCGTGACCTCCAGATGCATAAACACTCTTATACTTAAATCCCTGGCATCTCCAAAAAAGGGTCCATGCAAATAGCTACTACCAGTCGGGATGGACATTGCTGAGTTTGTTGGACCAAGGGTCTGATTCAGTATATGTCAGATTCACATGTTCATAGGTTTAGGGCCTTAGGTTATGACACCAAATCAGTTTAGCGTTGCTCCTCCCTTTCTTGGCACTTGGGGTCAGGGGGAGTAGGGTAGGCCGGTAGCATTAGCTGGGCCTTTGGTGGTGGTGAGCGTGCTGCCGGGGGGGGGGGGTGGCAGAAAACCACCACCCCTTTTTTGCCTCCTGCATGGGCTACGCAATGGTAGGTAAGTGGGGATTCCTCCTCTCCCTTCGGTCCCTTATAGCGCAGTGGCTTTTCATGCGCTACCTTTCGGGGAGCCTGCCATGCCACTGGGTGATTATCTTACAGGGCTAGGGTGAGAGATTAAAGGGGAATACGTAGACGTTTGTAGCCTTTTACACAGGGAATTGGAAAAGAAGTCCTCAGGGGAGCGAGACGAGAAGGACAAGGAGAACTTGAAGTGGAAAAGGTGAATAGGTCATGGTTGAATTGGCTATCGGGATTCTTCATTTATGCAAGGGTTATTGCCAGGGCCCAGTCGTGGAGGGTCACCCTCTCCCCCTCTTTCAGCGTTGCAATATTATTTATCGTGCGTAGGATGATTTTCGGGGGAGGGCGTGGCTGCAGTACAATGAGCAATTCCGTATGCAAGCGGCCGGTAATCCTGTCCTCTCGTGGGACCGGATTGGTCAGCGGCTCTGGTTGCTCATCTGGTTCAGAAGACTGTCTTTCTGTTAGCACCCGCACTGCTGCGGGGCAGTCCGTCAGTCTCAGGGGCTTTGCTGGGAGATTACCTCCCAAAGTTTGTGTGGTGGAAAGGCCTGCGGGTGCAGGCTCGAATGTCCGTTGTGGGGGTGGTCCCCATGCCTTTACGGCCAGTAATGGATCCAAGCCATAAGGGGCCAACAAGTGGCCTGGGAGCGGGCCCATCTGGCATCCTAAAAAAGGGGCCGAGCCCCATTCAGGTGAGGGTTCTTAGAGAGTGGTTGCAGGTTTATATGTGCGTAGATGGGAGAGGTTATTTTGGGGACGAGTTTACAGGAGGATTTAGAATTCCTTACCAAGGTCCTCGTACCCCGTTTTCTTGCTCAAATTTGCGGTCAGTGCGTGGCTTGGAGCGCGTCATTATGGCTAAGTTTAGAAGGCAGGGCACTGAAGGGCGAGTCCTTGGTCCTTTCGCGGCCCCTCCAGTGCCACATTTGCGGGTGTCATCTTTGGGTGTTCCCTAAGAAGGCCACGTGTGAGTTTCGTCTTCTGTTGGAACTCAGTCCTAAAATGGCTGACTGACTCCATCTTAGTAATAGTAAATGTTGTTTCTGCAATGTCATGCTGAGTCATGCTGCATCATGGCCCAGCTGTTACCTGTTACTGAGGTAAGATGGAATGACCTCACCTGTAATTAGGCTTTGTGCTGACTCACAGAGCTGATGCAACCTCTGGTGAGCTTGCATGATTGGTACGTGTATTTAGGGAAGCTCAGTGAGCTTGCTCTGTCTGCCTGTAAGGATTGTGGGTACTGTGAAACTCACCGTCCGGGTGGCAGCAAACACTGCTGGTGTTGGATCCTATGCTACTGTGCTTGGATCGTGCTGTGTATACTTACTGGTGTATACTGTTATCTCCTGAAGTATGTACTGATTACTGTGTATGACCTTGGCCTGGCAATGACTCTGAATATTGGATGCTATCCTGGTAAATATATTCTACCATTGCATACAGTTGTATCTCTTGTCTATTAATTCCTGTGTTTGCCTGTCACTCTCCTTCAGCTCTTCTGCTGCGTGCAAAATTCTCTAACACATCATTTATCCTACCTCAGGGGGCGGCCAGTCAATGTTGCTATCCTGGCTGAGTCGTGTTATCGGGGTAATGTTCATGTTGGTTAACGGTGTTTTAATGGCTGGCAGCGAGTCGGGTGTTTTCTTGGCCAAGGTGAAGATGGAGGGGCCAGCTACAGTTTTGACTCTTTGGGGATTAAGCTGGATATGGTGTGCCAACAATCCCAGTTGCCGCTAGATAAGTGGAAAATCGGCTGGAGTGTGTGTCGTCGGTGTAGGCTAAGCATGAGGTTACCCTTCTCGAGCGCCAGCAGCTCATGGGCCACCTGATCTTTGAAGGCAAAGTGGTGGCCCGGGGTGGGCCTTTCTGATTCAATTTTGCAGCAGCATGGCGGCCCTGCGTTTACCACATCACCATACCTGTGTGACTGGGGGTATGAGCAGTGACCTTATGCTTGGGAGACCTTTTGGAGGGATTTTAATGGCATTTCCTTCTGGAGAGGTATTATACAGTGGAGGCTGAGTGCAAATTGTTTGGAATGCTGCTTGCTCCACTGGCTTTGGGTGTATTTTCGGGGGTTTTGGGCTGCCAAATGTTGGCCAAGGGAGTGGTTGGGCTCTGAGTCATGTTGTAAGTTGGCTTTTGGAGTTATTTCCCATAGTGGGAAATATATTTCTTGGGGCCTCTCCCTGGCCAATCACAAGGTGCATTTTGGGTGTCACAACATGGCGGTTGTCCATGTCATCAGCAAGCCTGCCTCTAGGTCCCCACCAGTCATGAAGTGGTCTGGGTGATTATACTGCACTGTCTTAAGTTGAATGTTTAGTTTGGCTAAGCCCGTGCCAGGCATTAGTAATGGAGTGGCGGATGCCCTGTCCCGCTAACAGACAGTTCGCGTTCGTCAATCTAATTCTGGACTTCTTCCCGTGCGCATCTCAATGGAATTGTGGCAATTCACCACGCCATAGCTTCTAGCTCGAAAGGGTTGTATGTTGGGCAGCCATGGCATTTCTGTTTTTCTGGGAAAGGGCCGGGCTCATGGAGGCTTGGATGGCTCCAGTGGAGCGCCTGCTGCAGTTTTGTGTTGGCAGAAGTGGTGGGGGCCTTTCGGTGTAATCCATTAAGGCCAGCTCACAGTGGTGGCCTTCCTCAGCAAGGCCCGGGGGTATCCGGAGGTGACCAATAGTCTTTTGTATTGTGAAAATGTTGGAAGGTTGATTATGGGATTTGGGGTGACTGGCAGACCGTTGATAGTCGATTTCCAATCTATCCTCTGTGGGCTATATGCCACCTGGGCCCTGGTTTGTGCCTCTGTTTTTAATTAGCGCTATTTCATGCAGCCTCCTTGACAGCCTTTTTTTGGGGGAGGTTGCCGGTGTCTGAGCTAGTGGCGTTCTCCCGCACTGACTCGTTGGCTTGGACACTCCAGGTGGGGGATGTTAAACTCTTGAGGGCCAGGTTTCTTTGCTGGTTCGTCAAGTTAAGATAGATCACAGGCAAAGGGTTTGCTCGGTCACTTCAGGACCCTGCTTGGAAGAGGAGTTGTGTCCGGTGACGGCCTTGAGCAATTTTTGAGTTGAGTGGGTCGGCGGAGGGTCCATTGTTGTCATAATGACTCCACCCCCCCCCTTGACTAAATTTCAATTTTGGTCCACCACAAGTTGGGATTTGGAAAACTTGGGCCTGAGTGGCGTAAAATTCAGTACTCATTCCTTTGGATCGGGGCAGCATTAGTAGCTGCTGCTATGGTTACGAGGGTGATGCCATTCGTCGGGTGGGATGGTGGAGATCTGGTGATTATTGGACCTACATACAGCAGTTCTGTTTGTAGGGTGATTTCCTGTTTTCACCTTATATAGCTTAAGTTTGTACTGTTGGGATGTGTCCTAATGGTTTTTCTTTCCAGGTGCTGTGGGTGGCGTGGAAAGGAGGAGGATCCTCATTGGTGGCCACAGTATCATATTTTCGGCAGCACATCATGCTCGGAGGGCACCGGTCGCTTCTCAGTGAGGCTTGTGTGCGTGGGCTGTCATTGAGTTGCGGGGCCTGTGGGGCATGAGGTGGTTAGGGCTTATTCCACTTCTCTCTTTGGTGAAAAGTGGGGGCTTCCCCACCACATTTGTGGTGATTCACTTGGGGGAGAATGATTTGGGCTTACTCAGGGGTAAGGCCCTTTCATTTCAGGCCCGAGATGGTATCACTGTGATTGGTAATAGGTGTCCAGGCACCTCATCCTGTGGTTGGACATGCCGCTGCGCTGGCAGTGGCGGGCGGCTGGGACCCAGCAGGTTTGAGTGGGCTCGGAAGAAGGCTAACTGGGCCTGGCGGATAGCCCTGGAGAGAGGGTTGGGTTTTGTGTGCCGCATCCATTCATAAAGGCCTGTTGCGTGGATTTGCACAGGCCGGAGGGGGTCCATTTTTCGTTAAAGGGCACAAGGCCTTTTGGCCGAGTTAAGGCAAGGGCTAGAACATGTTCCTGGTAGGTGGGGGACAGCTGCCTAAGCTGGGGCTTGGCTCTGTCTGTGGCTGCTTATTGTTGGGAACATGTTGTGTGGGGTATCGGTGAGCTCCCGCGGCAATGCACCATTTGGGTGAATTGCATCCCTGGGGTGACCGTTAAGCTGTATGGCCCAAGGTTGGCTCCAGGGAGCCTTGGGATCCCGTCACTTCGAATTGTCCACATCCCAGGCTGTACGGCTTGGATATGGTGGAGCGCAGGTGAAGAGGATCTTGTGCCTGGCCGGTCGGGTTTGAGCCATTGGGTTGGCTCTCACCTGGGGCCTGGGGCTCACCCAGTTCCAGGTTAAGGAGATGGTCTGGGTTGACCCCTGGCTTAACCTGTCCCCACTGTTTTTCCCCTTGCCATTTAAAGTTAATAAAGTGGCCCTTTAATCCATATTTTGTTGTCTGTCTCATTATTCCGACTGGGGTGGCAATTTGGCCCCCACCCAGCCGAGCGGCTGATCGGCTGATCGGCCGCTTTAGGCTGGGGGCCATCCATTGCCTCCCCAGAAGGAGGAGACAGTGGACTCTTCTATCCTGCAGGCAGGGGCGTGGGCGGCCTTTTAAGGCCGGCCCCGCCTCCTGTGGCAGTTTAGACCCACGCTCTCGGCCCGCCCGCCCGTCATACAGTGCAGGCATTAGGCTGGTCGCCTTATTAGGGGCCAGGTAGGAATTTTTCACCTTCAAACATATTGGCCTGTTTGGGGTGTGTTTTTGCCTGCCTTGTACTGTGGTTGATGGGCACTGGCAATTGGTTGGGCGGTGCTGTTAGATAAGTTGGTCACTGGCTGTTTATTGTTGGGAACATGTTGTGTGGGGTATCGGTGAGCTCCCACGGCAATGCACCATTTGGGTGAATGGTGTCCCTGGGGTGACCATTAAGCTGTACGGCCCAAGGTTGGCTCCAGGGAGCCTTGGGATCCCGTCACTTGGAATTGTCCACACCCCAGGCTGAATGGCTTGGGGATGGTGGAGCGCAGGTGAACGGGATCTTGTGCCTGGCTGGCTGGGTTTGAGCCATTGGGTTGGCTCCCACCTGGGGCCTGGGGCTCGTCCAGTTCCAGGTTAAGGAGGTGGTCTGGTTTGACCCCTGGCTTAACCTGTCCCCACTGTTTTCCCCCTTGCAGTTTAAAGTTAATAAAGTGGCCCTTTAATCCATATTTTGTTGTCTGTCTCGTTATTCTAACTGGGGTGGCAATTCCATGACACCTGTTCACACATATCTGATTGCCTTGGGTGCTATTTTGGCTTCTGAAAATGTTAAGAAAGGAGTTGCTAAGTCTTTGACATGTTTTCTACTCTCAGAATGCACCGCAAAACTCAATCTGACCTGAATTTGTTATGAGCCTTTTAGTCTCTATCTTATCAATGCTAGCGTTAATTTTCTCAAGCAAAACACAGGCAGTAAGAAATAGCACTAGATAATGTTCCCAGCAGTTGTTGTTTTTTGCGTGCTCTGCTACTATTTAATATGAGCAAGCCTACAGTATTTTTTTAATTACTAACACTGAACACAGAGGTTTTCAAACCTGTAATTCCAGAAAGCATTTGCCATTTCCCCAGATTTTCTTTCAGATTAATGTTCCAGTATCTATAGTTTTAAAATTAAGTGCACACTGAAATATCTAAAATAATTTCCCTTTGTTATTTTAGCTAGTTCAGGATTTCTAAACTGATGGTGAAGGATGATCAACTAAGGGATGTGTTTTTCTGCATGTGTTCTTTTTTCTGTTCTTTCCCTATTTGAACCTCTTTCAAAGATATAATGATGTCAAACAGCACAAAGATAATGGCATATTTATGGCACTTACTAATCACTCATCTGTTTGAGTTGATATATTTCATATGCTTCTAGACACATGTTCACACAGATATAACCATGTGAGCACATGTGACCATGGGAAAAGCTTGTTTTAGTTCCCAGCGGCTTTAGAATAAGCTTACAAAAGTTTTGACCTGTAACTGAAAAGGTCACTTTGGAGGCATTTGTGGTAGCTTGACAAAATTCAAATCAAGGACCACTATGGGGAGGGGTCTGGAGCCCAAATCAGTTGGGGAGAGTCTTGAAGCTGAAGTGCTACTTTCCACATCCTCTTCCTCTCCCCTGCAACACCAATGAATAACATCCATAGGTGAGGGGGTGGCATTCAGAAGCAGAGCCCCAGTCCCTGTAGGAAGCTGTAGGATGTCAAAAGAAGTTCTTGCAACAAATTGATATGTCATTATTGTGTAGGATGAGATTTCAATATTGTTCTTGTACCCACGACCATTTACCATTGTCACCAGATCCATCACACATACATGTTCTCCCTTGAGCATTTTCCCAGTGTTGCTTTTAGTTCCTGGATCTGTTCTAGAGTAAGTTTCGGACTGTTTGCTCACTACTGATTTATAACATAGCCTAACTCTATCAGCTAGGCAAATTCAAATTTTGTACTAGGTAATTCTGAACGTCATTTACATTACTTATTGAAAGATAAATCTTACATAAGAAAAATTGTGTAGGAGGTGGTCCCAGGAGATAGGAGATGGAGACATCTAAGAATCAGTGTGGGCTGAGAGGAGAAGAAAATGTATAGTGAACAAGTAGACAGTTGGGAGAAAATCAGAAAAGACAACTCTGCTAGCTTTAGCTGACAACCTCTGTCTGAGTGTACACAAAGGCCAAGACTCTGTGTTGCTCTTATAAGATTTATCTTTGGACTTCAATACAGTGAACTGTGCCATCTTATTGAGGTGCCTGGAGGCAGAAGCAAGTAGCAGGTGATATGCATTAAACTGGTTCAAATAATTCCCTATGGATTGGACTCAAAGGATTGCTGTTACAAGACAGTTGTCATCAGTGTGGGATTCTAAAAAGCACAATTCTATATCCAATGATTTTCAATCTCTATGTAAAGCCCATGGGACAAATCATTCATAGCTTTGGAGCTGGTTGTCATCAATACTCAGCTCTATATATCCTTATCCACATCTCCTGGTCATGCAGTATAGATCCTGAATCACTACCTGGTCACAGTGATTAACCAACTAAAGGTGAACAGATTGAAATAAATCCCTGCAAAGACAGGGGTAATGCTGTTTGCAAAGGAGGAGGTCTTAAAGAACATTGTCTTCCCCAATTTAAATGGAGTCCAATTGACCCTGGCTGACTTATAAGACAGCCCTTTACCTTGGTATAATTGACCTGGCCACCTGGATCCACATTATAATAACAGTGAGACTAGATGGTAGCCACTGCATTGTACTGCATTATAATCTCCCCTCAAAATCAACACAGAAACTCTAACTGGTCCAGAATGCTGCTGCTCGGTTATTACCAGAAGCTAGATGGAACATGCATATTACTCCTATTCTGCAGATGTTCCATTGGCTGCCCATATGTTACTGGGCTCAGTTTAAGGCATTGGTTATGGCATACAAAGCCGTTCATGGCCATGGCCACTCTGATTTGTGGGACTGCCTCTCTCCCTATGTTCCACCATGACAACTTCACTTAAGTCAGCAGGACCTTCTGCAGATGCCAACCTGCAAATGGGCAAAATCAATTTTCTTCATTGTGGCTTCTACCTTGTGGGAGAGTCTGCTCAAGGAGGTCAGGAAAGCTCCCAATTTCCTGGCCTTCCTCAAACTATGCAAAACTGAACTTTTCAATCTGACTTTTCTGCGCAGGTAACAGGGTTGCACACTGCACAAAATGGTTTTACAAACTTGCTTGGATAAATTATTAAAGACTGATTGATACTGTTGTGTTTAGCTTTTTGTAAGTAGGATCCAATTTATGTAATTTATGTACCGCTTAATGCGTCATGCAAATACTTATGCTATGCTTCAGTTCTTTCAGGTGGTTCCAGGTTTCTAAAATTCTAATGCATTGATTACTGAATATCCCATTTTTTGTTACTGTACTGGCTCATTATATGTAATCCACCTTGATTCCCTGTGAGAAAGGTGGACTATAAATAACACAAAACAAAAAAATAAATGAGGTGAGAAGGGGCAGGAGCCTAAAAATGAGAGATCTGAGACAAAAATTTGATATAAGGAGGGTCAGATAGAAAGAAGGTCCTGCAAGAGAGCTTACAGAGTTTGGCTATGGGTAATAAGAAAATTCAAGGAATTTATCTAAAGGAGAAAACAGCAGCTCAGCTCTAGACATTGATTAACCTTTCTGATCTTTACCTGCTGTTTTCTATCCATTTATGATATAGTAAGAGCTACACAGAATTTAGATGTTGGGCATCTTTGCTATGGCTAATAAGTTAAATAACTCATTCAATTACTTTCCTGAATCCATTTTTCCGTGATTACTCAGGAGATTTTCTCTTACACTGACCAGTGAGGCTTGCTTTTGAATTTGGAAATGTCAATCATTTTTTGTAGTTCACAAAAATCACATGTAAATGTGCCCAGAGCTGTTAGAAAGTCATCAACAAGTGAGTATAGTTTAGAGGTTAGAATGTCATACTAGACTTGGAGAGACCCAGATTCAAGTCCACATTTGCTATAAAATGTAGAAGAGAACCATTT
Organism: Heteronotia binoei; assembly: GCF_032191835.1. NCBI lineage: Eukaryota > Metazoa > Chordata > Lepidosauria > Squamata > Gekkonidae > Heteronotia > Heteronotia binoei. Next base: position 107,002,244 of record NC_083243.1, read on the forward strand.
ATATTGCCCTGAGTTCTTTGGAGCAGTGGTTCTCAAACTTTTAGAAGTGTGTTTTAAAAACACTTGTAAATTTTACTGTGAGTTTTGGTAACCTCTTGTAAAATAACTCCATGCTACATAATGTCACATCTGTTTACACTATGCACATTCCATTTTATATATATAAATAAATACATAGTGTTACAAAGCAAGAGGATGCATTTTTATGGTCATGCAGAGTCAATCCAAAATTTGCTAGAGAGCCTCCCAGAGCTTCCTCTCCCTATAACTTAAGCTTATTGCTGTCATTGCAGTTCACCAACAAGAGCGTCATGGCACACTTTTGAGTTTCAGCTCAGTGACAACCACTGTCTTAGAAGAAGGATAGCATTAAAAAGTACTTTAAAAATTAACAAAAAATGGCAGCTGGAAAAATAGAAAAGTACAATGTAGGCTTTAAATATAGCACTGATCTTGATACTCTAGCTGGAGGGATATCTGTTTGCTTTACTTAGCCTTTAATTTATAACTCCACATAAATGTTTTCCAACAAAACAAGATCTTGCTAATGAGAAGCAAGGTGAATTTGGTTCATTCCAAATGACTCACTTATTGCAGCTCAGTAAAAAAGAGGGATACACACTCAAAATCTTCTTGTTAAAGGTATGAAATCAAAAGATGTTTCAATTGCTCAGAGTTTTATCAGTGTGTTAACAAATGTTCATTACCTAATGATGTTCAGATCACTATCAAGGGCAAAAAAAAGGAAAAAGAAATCAAGATTATTATAAATGTAGATAGTTTAAGCCACTTGAGACAGTGAACAATTGTAATGTCATTGTGAGATATGAATGAGAGACACTACAAGAGCTCAACATTTGGCAGTGAGTATTCAATTTCTACTTTTTTCTACTTTTAATTAAGAAAGTGTATTGCTAGAGAGCAAAGTCAGGATTGGGTTTAGCAGCATCTGATAGGTACTGTCCAAGAGAAAATCTAACTACCATTTATTAGTGTGCACTTTTAAAATACTGCTGAATGTGTGCTCCAGAATAAAGACACATCAGGTTATGTTAAACTATGTTTTCTAATATATGATCACCATATTAAGCATTCACTTCAAGTGCAGCCTAGAGGTGCAGCCCAGCTGGTTGCCAACATTTCTGAGTGACATCATTCTGCCTCCCCACTCCATTCTACTTTTGTGTATCCTAGACTTCACAGAATGTCAGGGCCGGATTAACCATTAGGTAAAGTAGGCACTGGCCTATAGACCCCCATGCTTTTAGGGGCCCCCGGCCAGCTTCCCCCTCTGTTTCCCCCCCTACTTGCAGCCCTCCCAGCCTGCATGCACAGCCAGCAACTGAGCTGCTCTTTGCCCAACTTGCCTCTTATGGCTGATGCTGGCATCATTGCCAAGTTTACCTCTCTCTGCCTCTCCCCTGCAGCTTTGTCAAAGGGGCTTTTCAGAAGGTGCTTGCAGGCTGCAGAGGGGGCCGCAGGTGGTGGGGTGGGCACTTCAACTGAGATAATTCCCTAGATTTTGACTGCCTAGTGGCCTCCACAGGGTTTAATCCAGCCCTGCAGAATGCTGTCAGAGCCAACCCTCATCTCCTCCTCCAGCTTTCAAGAGAGTGAACCATCTTAAAGAAAATTATGTAAAACAATAACAGTTAAAAAAATCAGTGGAGGCATTCTTTTCTCTTCTGGGACTCTAACGCAATTAGCCAGGCCTTTCAAAGTTGTCCATGGAAACTATATAATGGAGCCAGTTTAATATCTGGGGAGACAGACCACCACAGAGTGGGTGCCACAACAGACAGCAGTCACATTCTAATTATGTAAATTTATTTATTTCTGTAAATTTATAGTCCGCCCTTTCCCATAATGGGCTCAGGGCAGATTCCAACATGTTAAACCAATTAAAAACCAACAATACAACAATCAGTAAATAAACAATAGAACAATAAAACAAATTAAGAGATTAAAACAGTTAAGCCATTAACTCAGAATTAATTTAAGGCAGCATGGATGTTGTGGACACATAAATTCATAGCTTGGTTGTCTAGAAGATGTCAACTATATCGGCCCAAGTTTTTAGCAGTCCATATGGCAGTCAGTGTTGGGAGGCCAGTTAGGTGGTGTAACAAAATAAGGATGCACGCCTGCCTCAGCCAAAGTTCTGGTGGAACAAATAACTGTGGATCAAGATTTATATAAAGTAAACAAGCATATGGAAGAAGGAACTCTTGGAGTTTCATAGGATCTGGTCTTTACAGGGCTTTAATCTAGTGGCAACCAATTCTTGGTACAGATCAAGTATAGATTATGATTGAAAGAGAGTCTTCAGTGATGCTGACAGATGACATAGTCCAAACTGGACCATCACTCATATGGATTCCAACCCTGAAGTCATTCCTGCCCTCAGACATGTGAGTGGAGGGAAATGTACTTTCAGTGAAGTCACAGGAAAATGGGCAGGCAGTCCAATGTGTAGTCAACCCGTTTGTCCACATTTTTATTATAGCTGGTATGCACCATTTTGCAGCACTGTCATGGCTCTCCCAGATTTAACTTCAGTGAATCCCACTATTGCAGTTAGACAGATGCAAAGATGACCAGCATCTGTTCCAACTCTATGAATCAAGCATTTGTATTTACAGTACAAAAGCATACTGGTTATGCCAGAGACATTGAATAGACTCCAATTTATTTTATTTTATTTTTTTAAAACCTGACTATTGAAAATCAGAAAACGTACTGTTTTAACAATGTGAAATTTCCTCCAGATAGAAATAACTGAAATAACCAAGGGCTTTCATGCTTTTCTCATAGTTCCATGATTTTAAAGTAGCAGACAACAAAAGACTGAAGGAACCTTTCCCATGCCCCTTAAAGAGGTGGTGGTTCGCCCTCTCCTCAAAAATCCATCTTTGGACATGACCGTATTGGCAAACTACTGGCTGGCAAACTACTGGTCGGTACCCTTTTTGGGTAAAGTCATTAAAAGGGCAGTGGCAGCACAGTTACAGGGGTTTTTGGATGATGCTTCCATGCTAGACCCATTTCAGTCTGGCTTCCATCTGGGTCATGGGAGGAGACGGTACTGGTCACTCTCATGGGTGATCTTTTGAGACATCTGGATCGGGGTGGTTCGGCAGTGCTGTTGTTGTTAGAACTGCCAGCTGCATTTGACACAGTCGACCATCAGCTACTGTCCCACCACCTTGACAATGTGGGGATTCAGGGGTCTGCCCTTCAATGACTTACATCTTTTCTCCAAGGCCAGGGACAAAGTATAGCAATAGGAGAGCAATCATCCCAGAGACACTAACTTGGATGCGGTGTGCCTCAGGGGGCGGTTCTCTCCCTGTTGTTGTTTAACATCTATATATGCCCCTTTGCCCAGATTGTCTGAAGATATGGACTGGGTTGTCACCAGTCTGCAGATGACACCCAGCTTTATCTATTGATGGGAGGCTGGTTCAGTTGTGTCCCAGAAAATTTGGACCAGGCATTGCAAGCCATAGTGAAATGGCTCAGGCAGAGTCGACTGGAATTGAATCCAGTGAAGACAGAGGACCTGTGCCTTAGTCACAGTGGCCTGGGTAGAGAGATCCCTTTGTCAGCCTTTGATGGGATGCCACTGGTGCCAGCATCTAGGGTCAAGAGCTTAGGGGTGCTCCTGGAGCTTTCGTTAACAATGGAGGCCCAGGTAGCAGCCACTGCCAAATCTGCATTTTTTTCATCTTAGGCGGATAAGGCAGTTGGTTCCATACCTGGAGTGTAACAACTTGGCAACAGTGATCCATGAGACGGTCACCTCGAGAATAGACTACTGTAATGCCCTCTATATGGGGCTGCCCTTGACTCAACTCCGGAGGCTACAACAGGTGCAAAACACAATGGCCAGATTGTTATTGGAGCTACCTGTATGGGAGCACATCCAACCTGCACTGGAAACATTACACTGGTTGCCTGTGGCATTCCAAATTCGTTTCAAGGTGCTGGTCATAAACTTTAAAGCCCTATATGGCCTGGCATCTGTCTACCTTGGGGACCACCTCTCCCCATACGTGCCCCAGATAGCACTATGTTCAGGGTCCCAAAATCTTCTTCAGATTCCTGGACTGAAGGAAGTTCAATTGTCCACCACTAGAGCCAGAGCATTTTTGACAATAGTCCCTGCTCTGTGGAATGCCCTCCCCCAAAACATCAGGGCCCTGTGGCACCTGCCACAGTTCTGCCAGACCTGTAAGACCAAACTCTTTAAGCTTGCCTTCAACAGTTAAGGGGAAGTAGCAAATGTCCCACAGCACTGACAATCCCACTGGATAAATATAGATATTCAGAAACATTGACGTGCATCTTTGATTTTATGGTTAAAATGTGTGCATTGATTTTATCGCATATTGTTTTTAATATTCTATGTGGTTTTTAACTGTTGTTAGCCACCCTGAGCCTGTTAGGGGAGGGCAGGATATAAATTTGATTAAATAAATAAATATAAGCCTACTAAAAAGAAACAATTACTACTTATTTTCTCTTCCAAGAACATAAACACCACTAAGTAATATCTCCTGCTCATTACTTCTCTCCTAGGAGTTAAACTGAGAATTGTTTATGGGAGGAGAGTATATACCTTGAATGGATTTTTAGCAGATTTATATAGCTGAAGTCATTAACAGAATTTGTCCCAACATTTCTAGTTCCACTTAAATGAGTATGAACTAGTCTACAAAAGATCAATGAACTGTTCATTTCCTAGAGGCCATTTACTTAAATAGCCTTCTGAATGTGGGGGAAAAGAATATTGGTTTGTTTGTTTAAACAGCAGGAATTGTCCTATTCTTCTTCCTCCAAGGTTCAACTCATGATCTGAAAGCAGTCCCCCCACTTGCATTATTTATCAATAAAAAGAGAGTGCCTTACTAAAGCAAACGATTTGGTACACTGTAGTATATTGAAACTTTTAAACACACTTGTAATATAACAGCCCTAGAATGTAATTTATTGTTGTTTTTATTAGAGTAGCTGATAATGTATCATCTTTATTTTGATCAATACCTTCGTAGACTTGCATTGTTGTAAATGGAAGCCATGGGCCCTTCTATGGAACTTTGGATTGCTGTTTATAGATACAAGCCTGTCCCTTCTATCAGTAGCAGGCTGCAATCCTTAATGCACTTACTTACCAGGAAGTAAAACCCATTGAACCCTGTGGGACTTCCTTTTGTGTAGACATGCTTAGGATTGCACTGATAGTTTTGTTAATCCATTTTGTTAAAGCAAGTGTGCAATATGATAAATAGCCTAGCATTCTGATCCTAAGCACATGCACCCATATACAGAGTTATACCAAGTTATATACTACGTTAACATTATTGGCATACTATCATCTATTAGGATGCTGCACTGCCATAGCTATTGGAACATATACTTCTAATATACCTCACTGATGTTCATTGAATCTTGGTACTATATATGTCTGTGTTATCTAGTGTTCCCTCTAAGCTGAGTTAGTGTGAGCTAACTCACATTTTTTTTTAGCCTCTGACTCACACATTTTTGTCTTAGCTCAGCAAGGATGGACCCAGAGCAAACCAATTTATGCAGTAGCTTGCAATTTTAATGCTAGTAGCTCATGAAGCAGAATTTTTGCTCACAAGACTCAATAGCTTAGAGGGAGCATTGGTGTTATCTATCCTGTTCTCAAGAAAGTTTAGGACCGTTGAGAAGCTGAGGGCCCCAAATCACCCATGGGTCCTATTTGTGGTCCTGTATGGGTGGGAAGAGCCAGTGAGGATGATAGTGGCCATAGCCACCCACCTCCAGCAAAAAGGGGTGGGCTGTGTGGGCAACTGGGGGCCAGGTGGCAACAAGGGCATGAAAATTAGGCCTACCCCCTCCCAGGATGGCCTGTGAGGGTGTCTGAACTGGGCCAGGGGGAGGGGAAGAGGGAGGGGTCACTGGAAGGAAAAATGTGTCACAACACCTGGCCAGCTCACCTGACCGTGTAGGATCATTTGCCCACCCATCCCTCCCTGAGTGTGGATGCTTTAAATGAAGAACACATGCTGGAGTTTGCAGGTTGTCATCACTAAGGGGGAGGGTGCCACGATGGCTGATCTATCCACTCAGGGAGGCATTCAACTGCCTAAGTGAGGCCTTGAAGAGTGTTTTCATTCCCGATTATGGCTGTTGCCTACCCCTCAGGATTCTGATCAACTGACCTTCTAGATGCTTGACATACTGAAGCAGCTGTTGCTGGAACAGGCCCCTTACACCACTTGGGCAGCACACTGAAGGTTGGGGTGCTGGCTAGGAGGTGGCTACATTGGAGTATGATGAGGGTCTCAAAAAATGGGCATCCCAGAATGAGAAAGCCCCCTGGGATTTGTTGCATGATAAGAAAGGGTTGCTGCTGGTGGGCACTAACATAAAAGGGAAACTGATTTATTCAAATCAGGCAAGTAGGTCTCCCAATGAGACCTGGCCCACAGGGTATGTTGGAAGTTTAATCAAGGGCATTGCCAGAGGGCCTGCTGTAAGTCTGACCACAGAGAACCAGTTTGATGTAGTGGTAAAGTGTGTGGACTCTTATCTGGAAGAACCAGGTTTGATTCCCCACTCCTCCACTTGCACCTGCTGGAATGGCCTTGGGTTAGCCATTAGCTCTGACAGATGTTGTCCTTGAAAGGGCAGCTGCTGTGAGAGCCCTCTCAGCCCCACCCACCTCACAGGGTGTCTGTTGTGGGGGAAGAAGATATAGGAGATTGTAAGCCGCTCTGAATGATTCAGGGTTTTAAAGAGGCATACCAGGCAAGAATTCCTCCCCCACTTTCATGGCAGTGGACACATTGCTGGGACCCAGGCAGCTGAAGGGGATTGCGGGGCACCTCTCCACCACTTGGAGGCTGCCTTCCATTGCCACCACTTCTTTCACCTGCCTGCAACTCTGGCAGGCCTGGTGCTAGGGCCTCGGGCACCTCAGGCTAGCACCTGTCCTGGGCCCCCCAACTGTGCCTGCCCTGTCGCTGCACCTCCATCCAGAGGAAGAGCAGGTGCAGTGGTGTGGAAGGAGTTGTGGGCAGGCTCTGTCCAAGATGGGCCTGCGCAGTGCACTCTCACAGACACAGAGCACCTCTAAGTGTGCACTGCAAAAGCGTTCTCCTCCAAGTCATGCTCAGAGAAGCTGCACTGTTGCCTCACCTGGCTGTGTTCACCTTGAGGGCAAGAGCAGCTGGGCAGGGCATGTTCTCTGAGTTGGGCTTTCCTTGCAAGGGAAGGCTGGCTTGGAGAAGCTGCACCTATGACCCTCTGGGTGCCTTCGCCTTGAAGGCATATACAAACAACAAAAACAATCTCTGTGATATGAATAAACTACCAAACTTTTTAATACTTTAAAAAAATGTTTATATACTTTTAAATATAAAACTGCTTCATACTTAATATGTTTAACACAAAAATTCACATTGACAACCATAAAAAACAATTAAATCCTTATAAACAGAGCCCATAGTGATTAATTGATACAGCATACAAATAACTAGTTAATAATATAATAGATGTGTTTCGTGTTTCCCATGTCATCAGTATTATGATACCTTACACTTGTGTTGTATATTACAAGGGAGTAAGCCAGTTCCTTTCACTAGAAGCATAGTGTGGCCACAAAACTCTTCATACAAATTGGATACAGACACTGAGGCTTCATAAATACAAATAACAAAACTTGAAAATACAAATAACAAAACTCTAATACAGGTTGTTTATGAACTAATATGATACATTTCAAAGACCCAGAGGTGAAATCAAAACTTTATCTCCAAACAATTTAGCTGCTACAGGGAGCATACACTCTTAACACTCACCCATTGTTGCAATATATTTCTTTTCATGTGGAGCAAGCCACTTAGATATCTGGTTCTAAACCTTCTGTAATGTACTGAGTGACGAGACGTGTTGAAGACAACATACTTTATTGGTGAGAACATCACAAGAGAGGGAAACGCGGGCCGGGTCCCAATTATATATATGCCCCAGAACAACCCTCCATCTGGCCTGGTCCAATCCTGGACAGTTAAACTTCCCGCCACAGATCTTGATTGGTGGAGCATATTAGCCAGGGACCAGTGGGTTTCCACTGGTCGCCTCTGTAGCTTTCGCTGCGTTGTACATGCAGACATGGATACAAGACATAACACTCCTCCCCCACTAGTTCAGGACACAAAGTCTTTCAATTTTTGTTTTTTTGTTTTTTACATGTCAGACTTGATACAAACTCGTGCTAGGTCTACTTCAATAGAGAAAATGCAAGCCCAACTAGATGCAATGGAAGCTAGGATAATGAAGGGGGTGAAAGAAATGATAACTGTCTCTAAAAAAGAAATAAGAAAGGATATTGAAAACTCAAAGAAATAATTAAAAAAAGAAATAAAGAATCTCAGAAATGAAACTGTGGTAATAACAAAGAAAGTACAAGAAGTGGAAGAGAGAGTGAAAACACATGACTCCAGCTTGTTAAAATTACAAGAAAAAGTGACAATTCATGACTGCAAACTGATGGAAACTCAGATCCGTCTGAGAGGTGTACCTGAAGATGAAGACTCAGACTTGAAAAAATACATAATAAAAATAATAGCAGAATTTTTGAAGGAAGATCCTGAAGGGAGTAGAAATATGTATGACTATATGTATAGAGTAAATTCACTCTATGCAAAAAAGAATAATCTGCCAAGAGATGTGGTAATAAGATTTATGACAAAAGAAATGGTGGGAAAGATCATGAATAAAAACTTTGAAAAAATCATTGACAGTGGGAGGCAGTAGAGTAAGAATTATGAAACAACTGCCAAACAAGTGCTAACTGACAGAAAGGCATATAAAAAATTGACAGAAAAACTACGTGACAATGGAATGAGGTATAGATGGATAGTACCTGAAGGTATGAGCTTTGAACTTCAAGGAAAAAGGATTACAATCACAAATACACAGAAACTGCGTAGATTTTATGAAGAAAATAAGGAATTTGCACCATGATGGATTACAAATTGATATCTTGGAATGTAAATGGACTAAATTCACCACAAAAAAGAAAGGCAACGTTTCCTTGGATAAAAAAAAAAAATGTAATATAGTATGTTTGCAAGAAGTGCACATTAGACAAAAGGATTACAATTTTTTATGGAATAAACAATTGGGACTAGAATTTTCTACATTGGCTGAACAGAAGAAGAGAGGATTAGTCTTTTATATTAAACAAGAATTAGACCCGAAATTGGTATTTAAAGATAAAGATGGAAGATATATAGTGGTAGAAATTACTTTGAATGCCAAAAAAAGTTGTTGTTGGGACTTTATGCTCCAAATGGTGCTAAAGACATTTTCTTTAAAAATATTACACAACATCTTGATGAAATGACCTATGAGCAAATTTTATTGATGGGGGACTTTAATGGAACAATTCAGAATATGATAGATAGATCTGGGAAGGAAAAAAAATGATAAAGAAGGGAAATTGCCAAAGTCTTTTTTTGAACTGGTTAAACAGCAGAGTTTGGAAGATATATGGAGGAAGTTTAATCCTGAAGTACGGGACTATACCTTTTTTTCAGCCAGACATAGCTCTTTTTCTAGAATTGTCATGTTGTGGGGTACTAAAGATTTGGGACTTATAACAAAGAAAATAGAGATATTACCTAAAATAGGAGCTGATCATAACCCAATAATGTGGATTACAAAATTGTCAAAAAAGTCAAGAAGATGGAGATTAAATGAAGATTTACTACAAAATACAGCAATAGTGACATCTCTAGAAAATGAAACCAAAGCGTACTTCCAAGTAAATGACAGAGAGGATATAGAATTTCAGACAGTATGGGATGCCTACAAGGCAGTAATGAGAGGATTATTAATAACATTGAATAATAAAGACAAGAGAGCAAAAGATAAACAGATGTTGGACATTCAAAATGAAATTAAGAAAAAAAAAGGTGAATTAAGGAAAAGGCAAGGAAAAAAGAAAATATAATGGAGATTACAATATTGCAAGCACAAATGAGACATCTGTTAAATAAAGAATTGGAATGGAATTTGAAAAAATTAAAACAGAAATCTTTTGAGGGAGCGAATAAACCTGGAAAACATTTGGCCTGGCAATTGAAGAAAAAGAGAGAAAGTAAAATTATTAATAATATCGTGGCTGATGGAAGAGAGATGGTAGATCAAGAAGGAATAAAGAGAGAATTTTTAAAATATTATGCTAAACTATTTAAGGGTGTTAAAGTAAAGAAGAAAAAGTTGGAAGCGTATTTGCAGAAGATTAACATAGCACCTTTAACTGATTATATGGAAAAAGTTTTGAATGATCCAATTGAAAAAATAGAAATTGAAGTAGCGATTAATGCAATGAAAATTGGAAAGGCTCCTGGACCAGATGGATTTATGGCAAAAAAATTTAAAACGTTTAAAGAAGAATTAATACCGAAACTTCAAAAATTAATGAATGTGATAAGAATAAATGGGAAAATACCAAATACATGGAAGAAAGCAGTAATTTTGTTGATTCTAAAGGAAGATAGAGATGTCAGTAATGTAAAGAATTATAGACCAATCTCATTATTAAATAATGATTATAAGATATACACAAGAATCTTAGCAGAACAGCTTAAACAATATTTAATAAACTTTATAAAGGAAGACCAAGCCGGTTTTCTCCCTAAAAATCAAATAAGAGACAATATTAGAACTATTGTAAATATTGTAGAATACTATGAAAGACATCCAGAGAAGGAACTTGCATTATTCTTTGAGGACGCAGAGAAAGCTTTTGATAATTTGAATTGGGACTTTATGTTTGCAGTAATGGAGAAAATAAAGTTGGGGGAAAACTTTATAAGAATGATAAAGGCAATTTATACTGAACAACGTGCAAGGTTATGTATAAATGCAGATCTTACAGAAGAAATGATAATCAGCAAAGGTACAAGGCAAGGTTGGCCGCTTTCACCATTGCTGTTAATAATGACTCTTGAAATCTTATTGATGCAAATACAAGATGATGAAGAAATTGAAGGAGCGAGAATTAAAGGATTTTCCTATAAATATAGAGCATTTGCAGATGATATAATGTTTATAAATGAAAATCCTATGCAAGTAACACCTTTGTTGTTAGCCAAAATACAAGGCTTTGGAGAACTGGCGGGACTTTATGTTAATAAAGAAAAGTCAAAAATTTTGTGTAAAAACATGCAAGTAAGTAAACAAAAGGAATTGCAGAGATTAACGGGATGTGAAGCTACCCCTAAAGTAAAATATTTGGGTGTGGAAATAACAATGAAGAATATTGATTTGTTTAAAAACAATTATGAAAAGTTATGGTGTAAAATGGACGAAGATATGATAAAATGGAACAAGCTTAATCTGCAACTGCTTGGTAGAATAGCTGCAATTAAGATGAACATTTTGCCGAGAATAATGCATTTGTTTCAAACTATTCCGATTGTGAAAGACAGTAAACAATTTAATAAATGGCAAAGAACGATTTCAGAATTTGTATGGGCCAGGAAAAAACCAAGGATTAAAATGAAAGTTTTAACAGATGCTAAAGAAAGAGGAGGATTTCAACTACCAGATTTTAGATTATATCATGAAGCAGTTTGTCTAGTGTGGATAAAAGATTGAGTGACACTGTTGAATAAAAAACTTTTAACGTTGGAAGGTCATGGAAATAAATTCGGCTGGCACGTTTATATGTACTATGGAAAGAAAACGTCGGATGGTTTTTTTTCCTCACCATTATGTAAGAAATAATCTACTAAATATTTGGATGAAGTAAAAGAAATATGGCGATGAGAGAAAACCACTATGGATAGTGCCAGCAGAAGTAATAACAATAACAACTGAGACAGGAGAGGAAAAAGGGATGTCATATAATCAATTACTAAAAATACAAAGCGGTAAAATAGAATTGAAAACTGCTGAAGAGTTGAATAGTAAATATGATTGGCTTCAAATGCAACAAATAAAAAGTTTGGTGGAAAGCGATGTTAAAGCTGAAGGAATAAGATGAGAACAAACAGAAATGGGAAAAGTTCTGCTTGGAGAAAATGAAAAATTAATTTCGAAAATCTATAAGTTACTTTTAAAATGGTCTACGGAAGATGAAGTAGTGAAATCTCAAATGATTAAGTGGGCAATTAATGTAAATAAAGAAATACAGAAGGACACATGGGGATATTTGTGGAAGAACTCTATGAAACTCTCAACGTATCAGAGTATTAAAGAAAACTGTTTTAAGATGATTTACAGATGGTATATGACTCCTAAAAAGTTGGCAAAGATGAACAATAAGATGCCAAATAGATGTTGGAAATTTAAAAAACATGAAGGTTCTTTCTACCATATGTGGTGGACTTGTGAATGAGCGAAAAAGTATTGGCAGATGATTCAACAAGAGATTTCTAAGATCTTGGGATACGAATTTAATAAAGTTGCAGAGACTTTTCTGTTGGGATTACAAATGGAAAAATTTTTAAAAGAAGATAGAACTTTAATTTGGTACTTGCTCTCAGCTGCTAGGACATTGTATGCGCAGTTGTGGAAGCAAGAAAAAATACCAGAGAAATGGGATTGGATTGTAAAAGTTATGGCATGGAGTGAAATGGACAAGTTGACAAGAACCTTAAGAGACTATGATTTAGAAGTATTTAAGATGGAGTGGAAAAAGTTCAGAAGATACATAGAAAAAGAGTGGAAAATAAAAGGACATTGGACAATTTTTGATAATGACTAAGTACAAGAGGGAGGAGGACATTAATTTTGGTTCTTATTAATTAAGGGTACCTTTAATATTAAGATTTTAAGTATATAACACCAGCGGGGGTCAAGTAAATGGGGGAGGGGTGGGTAGAAAGTAATATATGGGACAGATTTTAAAAAAGTAATTATTAATGAAGTAAGAAATTTAAATTTATGACCATATGTTACTAATAAAATTGTTTGAAAACGAAAAAGCACCGGTCAAATTCCATTAGATATTAATTAGTCCCAAAGAAGCTTTGGCTCATGATGAATTTAAGTCGATTTAACGACTCCAGATATCCTCTGTAGATGTTGGAATGCGATTCTTCTCCAGAGACTCTTCAAAACCAAAAAGAAACCCCGATGGGATTCCTCGTCAGCCAAAGTAAATCTCCTCAGAATTTTATAAGCATGTCTTGGCCACCTTCTTGTCTAGAAGATGTGGACAGCAGGCATTAAAACACCTTATCTGCCCAAAACAGAGGGTCTGGTCTGCTCCTCACTGAGAAGCACATCAATCCTCCTTGAATCCAAAACCGGAAGCCAAGATTTATAAAATTATGCATAGGGTTGACAAAGAGACATTTTTCTCCCTCTCCCAAAATACTACAACTCGAAGGCATCCAATGAAACTGATGGGCAGTAGGTTCAGGACAAACAAAATGAAATGCTGCTTTACACATAGAGTGATTAATATGAGGAATTCACTGCCAGGGGATGTAGTGATGACCACTTGAGTAAACAGGTTTGCACCCCCATTCGGAATAAAGAGGCAGACAAGAATGTTGGGAAAAACGGGCCACTTTATTAACTACAACTCAACATGGCAAGTTAACAGTAATAGGATGAGCCCTGAGGTCTTCTCCTGACCCCGCAAAGTCCTATGAAAGGGTGAGCCACCCTGCCCCCAGCCCTAGCCATACTAATGTTGCTAGAACCGGGCTGGCAGACCACACATGCCTTTCCCTTACCCCCGCCCCGATCACCAGAAGGAGGCGACCAAGGGGAGGCATGAAATCCGATCCGTATTCCATGACATTGAGCCATAAAGCCCATCTGCCTTTCCTACGGATCGCCTGCACAACACAGATGCTAGGCCTGGGTGCTCACCAGCAAGATCTAAACCCCTTGCTCATTCCGCCAAGTGACCAAATTACCAACCTCCCTAACTGCCACACCACTACTTGCAGTACAAGGTAGGCAAAAAACACCCCACCAGTGGCCAATCAGGTGAGAGTGAAAAAATTCCTACCTGGCCCCTAATAAGGCGACCGGTGGAAACCTGTACTACTGCAGGGTGGGTGGGTGGGCCAAAAGCTCCCTGGAACTGCTCAGGGATAGCCGGGTGAGGCTGTTTATAGCCCAGCCCCACCCAACAAGAACACCCGGATGCCCGGGAACAAGGCCTCTGCATCCTGCCGGGGCTGCAAAAAGCGGCCCCGGGGCATGCAGCTGCTTTCGAGGCGCAGCCGGGGTGGGGCCGAATTGCACCCCCATTCGGAATAAAGAGGCAGACAAGAATGTTGGGGAAAACGGGCCACTTTATTAACTGCAACTCAACATGGCAAGGTAACAGTAATAGGATGAGCCCTGAGGTCTTCTCCTGATCCCGCCAAGTCCTATGAAAGGGTGAGCCACCCTGCCCCCAGCCCTAGCCATACTAATGTGGCTAGAACCGGGCCGGCAGACCCTTACCCCCACTCCGATCACCCGAAGGAGGCGACCAAGGGGAGGCATGAAATCCGATCCGTATTCCATTACATTGAGCCATAAAGCCCATCTGCCTTTCCTACAGATCGCCTGCACAACACAGGTGCTAGGCCTGGGTGCTCACCGGCAAGGTCTAAACCCCTTGCTCATTCCACCACCGCCAATGCCAAGCCACTCCTTAGGCATTCGCAACCCCCGGGAGGCCTAGAGCCTCCCCAAGACCTTGCCGCAAGTCGCTAAGGAAGGCCCGATTTCCCACATCGGACAGATGAACACCATCTGGCCGGTAAAACTCTACCCTATCCACCCTAATTCCAGGGTGGGGAAGGAAGGTACCCAGACCCCCTTCCAAGGCCAACCACAGGGCCCTATTCGCTTTCCTTCTGGCTCGCTCGATCCCAGCAGGATCCCAAGCGGCACGCCAGACTCTCCAAGGCAGTATAGCAGACCAGACAATCCGAACCCCGGGCCACCTCCGCACGATGGCCCGCAGATCCGCAACCACCTGCAAAGACAGGGTCTTCCCCTTCATCAGGCCCAGGTCATTCCCACCGAGGTGGATGACCAATATATGGGGCAGGGGACAGGCCCTTCCACAAAACAGCAACGGCAGCAGCCCAGACCATCTGAGCCCCCGTCGCCCCAGCCACTTGACCATAGTCCACTCGCTCAGCCCCAACTGTGAGCCGACCGATTATCTTCTGGCAAAGTGGGCTGCCCAGAAAATCATGCTGTGCCTGCATACGAGGATCCGCAGCCTCCCATGATGAGCCACAGTACCTGGAATAAAAAACACAGTCAAACAACTGAATATCAACAGAACAACACAATTCCCATTAGGGAAACAACAATGGACGCACATAGATCCAATATGCCACCAATCTCCACCGTCCCACACGTTGGATGGCCGGTCCCGGATATCCCATTGCTGCAGCCGTTGATGCAGCCCCAATCCAGAAGGAATGGGTTCCAAACTTAAATCCACCCAATCCTAGCTTACCTAGTGCATGTGCAGTCACTGTCCAAAATTGGTACGTAGTGACGGCCCCCCCCCAACATGGCAGAAAAACGGCCCCTGCGCGGTCCCTCGAACCCTTGCATATTCCTATAAAACCTGTACTGGACATAAGCCCGGCTCTTGACAGGGACCGAGTTTAATCGTGGTGCCCTTCTGCCTCTGATCCGTTTTGGATTGGCAAACACGCAGCAGAGCATGCCCATCCTTAAATGTGACATCACCACGCTGCAAGGCCCTATCGGACTGGTCACTGCGTGACAACTGCACTAGCTCGCCAACCCGTAGGATGGCAAAAAATGCTGTGAGTTCCGCTGCATGAAACAGCACGACCTCATAATCAGAACTGCACACGTCGGGCCAAACCCTGCCCAAACCTTTAAGTATAGAAGGAGAGATGGGCTGCCTGGCATCCGCCCTTGCCCCGCGCTCTCTGGACCAACCCTCCAGCATCTTTGTCACCCTAAAGTCATTCCTGGCAGCCGGGTAACCTTGCGCCTTACTGATGAACGCCAAGGCAGCCAACTGACCCCAGATGGATTTAACCGACATACCCCTGGTTTTTTGCTGCATGCAAAATTGCATCAGATGTGCAACCAGGATGGGCCAAATATCTCCCAGCCCCACGGCCTTTCTGAATACCTTGAACTGGGAGGCGACACGATCATAAGCCCTCCAGGTACTTGGGGCCAATGCTAAGAGGATTGCCCTACCGGCTTCTGCCTGCCAAGCTGCCACAGGTCGGGAGGCATCTGGAATGGGTGGGGATCAGCTTCCAGGGCCAACTGGTGAAAGTGCTCCATCTGTCGGCAAGACAGGGCGTCTGCCATCCCATTATTAACTCCAGGCACGTGTTTAGCTAAGAACAGAATATTTAAACAGAGGCAACGCAAGGTAAAAACCCTAACCAGGTTCATAACTGGTTTAGACTTAGAAGACAAAAAATTAACCACGTGTACAACTGACAAGGTCACACCAAAAATGCACGACCTGGTTGGCTAACTGCTCACCCCATATGCAGACCACCACCACAATCAGAAAAAAATTCCCCAAAAGTCAAATTTTTACAAATACCACTGACGAGCCAGTCCTGCGGCCATTGCTCTGCACACCACTGCCGCCGGAACAAAATACCAAAACTGGAGGACCCAGCAGCGTTCGAAGAAATCTGAAGGTCGGCTTCAATCTTCATATCCTCCCACCAAAAAGAAACCCCGTTAAATGCCTCCAGGAAGTTCTCCCACACTTCCAAATCACTACGCATACATGACATTATGCGAGCTCTGTGGTGAGGTAAGCGCAGGGACCCCATGGCTTCACAAAGGTGCCGAAGGAATGCCCTGCCTGGGGCAACCACTCTACAGGCAAAGTTAAGATGCCCCACCAGTTGTTGCAACTCCAGGAGTGAAACTTTCTGTTTCACCTTTAAAGCTACTAGGCTCGCCCTAAGCTGCTGGATCTTCTCCACTGGTAGCCTGGACGCTTGTTGAATAGTGTCCAACTCGATACCCAAAAATGTAATTCGAGTTGACGGGCCCTCCGTCTTTTCGTGTGCCAAAGGCACGCCAAGCTTGCCCACCAGCTCCATAAAAAGGTCCAACAGCATAGCACAATGCCCCAAACTGGCCGCTCCCACAAACAGGAGGTGATCCAGATAATGAACGATCTCTCCTCGGCCAGACCTATCTTTCAGCAGCCACTCCAAAAATGAATTAAAGCGTTCAAAGGCCACACAGGAAACCGAGCATCCCATAGGTAATGCTCTATCCATGTAAAAATTCCCTTCAAACTGAAAACCCAGGAGCTCAAAATCCGCAGGGTGCACCGGTAACAGCCGAAATGCAGACTTGATGTCGCATTTCACCATTTCAGCTCCTAACCCGCACCCCCGTACAACCCTGACCGCTTGGTCAAATGATGTATATTGGACCGAACAAAGGTGTTCAGGGATTCCATTGTTCACCGACCCCCCCTGGGATAAGACAAATTGTGAATCAACCTATTTTCACCAGCTGCCTTTTTGGGAACCACTCCCAATGGGGAGACCCTCAAACAAGGAACTGGAGGGGCCTTAAAAGGTCCAATAACTCACCCCTCAGCACATTCCTTTGCGATTTTATCTCTAACAACCTGTTCCATACCCACAATGGAATGCAAGTTGGATGCCATAGCGAGAGTCCTAGGCCCCGTAAATGGGATCCGAAAACCAAATGAAAATCCCTCCAACAAATAAGCTCTATCCACAACCCTGGGATAATTCCCCAGGAATCGCCTAAGAACCTTCAGCTGAATGGGGCTGGGACCCTTTACCAGTAGCTTGTAAATTACCCCCGCTCCCGGGGCGCTTGGGCCCTCCTTTCTGCTTGGCTTTACTGCATGCTGAAAACACATGCGGGCCCCCGCACAACGGGCATTCGTGCCTAAATTTACATGTTTTCCGAGAACAAACTCCCTGCGACGTGTACTCCCAACATAACAGCCGGGGTTGAACCGGCCAACCCGCCGTAGAGCGGGCTATGGAGGTACCAGTCTGCTTGTGAACTAAATGCCCACTATCTGCCCTATCGCCCAAATTGGGCTTAGCCGGGGCCATCAACTGCAGCCACAGCTGCTGGTTAATTTGGTTCCATGGCAACATCGGGTTAATCGCCGCCCTCATTCGGAAATTCTCATCATATTGTAACCAGGCCAATCCCGCAAAGTCAGTATAGGCCCTGTATATGATGTCACAATACTGGAATAAAGGGGCTGCCCTACTTGGCTGCGCCCTTGCTATTACTCCAGCATAAATAAGAAAACCCGGCAACCAATTGGCCCAGGTCCTGTCAACCTTCCTATGCCGCAGTTTTTCTTTCTCCTTCTCATCCATTTCATCTTTACTCTTTTTCTCTAACTCCCTATACAAGTGGCTGAATACTTCGACGTATTCACCTCTCAAGATTTTTTCCCTAGTAGCGGGAGTGAGATGGTCCCCCAACGGCATTGCTGAATCCCCAAAGGGGATAGACAAAAAGGGGACCGACCCATACGTGTTGTGGGGGTAACCCCACGGATTGCAAGGTACGCTGGGCCATCCAAATGGTTGAACAACCGGCATTTGGCCTCCCCATGGCAAGACCCCTGCTGCTACTGTTGTTGATGGGGACTGATGAACAGCCTCAGCCGCCCCAGCTGCTGTGGGCACCTGACACCAACCCGCCTGCATGCCCTGTATGCGCCCAAACGGGAAACTGCCCGACACCCATGATGGTCCTGGTTGAGCCGGGAACACCCACTGACTACCTTGCTCAACCTGCGTGGTCACCTGCCCGGGCCCCCCGGGCCCTTGCGATACACTTGGACCCCATACTCCCCAAGGCCAGGTTACATGCTGATGAGATGGTGCCGTCATACCTTCTCCAGCCGCCGGTGTCACCACAACCGCCAAAGGCTACACTGTCTGCTGCCTGTCCTCGACATCTTCCTGCTCCCCGACTTCTTCACTTGGCACCACCTCCTTGGCCGTGCTGGCCTCTTGGCTACGGTCAGGCATCGACCTAGAGGCCATCCGTTCCTGTAAAGCAGAAAGTCTAGACAGCAACTCCCTTTCAAACGTGAGGGTCCCTGACCGCCCAGTAGTGCTGTGGCATCCCGGCCAAACCAACTGCGACCCAGACACCCCCTGGTCACTTTCCATTGTGCAAAACCTATCCAAAATGGCCTGCCTCATTACTATGCTGTCCAGCTGATCCTCCGCAGGGGGGGTCTGGATTCTTATGCTTCTTAGCAGCCTTGGCTGGCTGCTTGCCCTTAGAAGGGCCCTGCCCCTTCTTGGGACCCATTCCCTATGACTCACAGTCCCCTGCAAACTCTCTCCACCAAGACAGAGGGGGTAGAGGGTGGGCTGTGTAATCCCCTCAACGAGGAAGGGGAGGGGTGAAGGGGGGGCAGAACTCCAACAAAAAGGCCCACACCTCCTTGGCAGCCACCCCTCCACGCCAACAAAGGTGGACCCTGCCCTAAAGCAGAGCCAATAAGGCCAGATAAGCCAGGCCACACAGAGCAGGCCCCACCACACCCACTGACCACAGCAAGCAAAAGGAGACAGCTCCCCACTGAACCCAACAAATACTGGGGGGGTGAGAGAAAGAAAAGGGGGGAGAAGCCAGATGCTCCAAAAACTGCCCCCCAAAGGTGGACCCCGCCGCCAAAGCAGAGCCAATAAGGGGCCAAAGGAGGCAGCTCCCCACTGAACCAACAAATAGTGGGGGGGGGGTGAGAAAGGAAGGGAGGAGAAGCCAGGCACTCTAAAATCCGCCCCCCTGCCCAAGCCTCTAAGGCCACACACAATCCCTGTCCAGGCCCATCATCTGCAGGCCAACCAAAAGCCGACAGGCTCAAAAATGCAGCCTGATCGCTCCCCTGACATCCCGCTTCGTGCCGCCACCGTCTGCTGACTGCTCAGCCTTCCAGCCCAGACTCAGCCACACACACGCCGATCGCGGTCACAGGCAGCTGAACGCACCTCTGACCGCTCCCAAAAGCTCCCTGGAACTGCGCAGGGAGAGGCGGGATGAGGCTATTTATAGCCCCAGCCCCGCCCAACAAGAACACCTGGATGCCCGGGAACAAGGCCTCTGCATCCTACCAGGGCTGCAAAAAGCAGCCCCGTGGTGCGCAGCCACTTTCGCGGCGCGGCCGGGGCTGAATTAAAACGATTCATGGACGATGAATCTATCAATGGCTACTAGCCATGGTAACTAGGGGAACTTCCACATTCAGAGGCATTAATGCTCTGAATCCCAGAGCCAGGAGGCAACATCAGGGGAAGGCTTCAGCCTCTATGCCTTGTTGTTGGTCATCCAGAAGAATTGGTTGGCCACTGTGTGAAACAGGATGCTGGACTAGATGGACCATTGGTCTGATCCAGCAGAACTCTTCTTATGTACTTATGCTGTCCTTTATGAAATGCACATCTCTGGTACCTGGCATTATGTTTTATGGCACACATGTTTCCTTAATCTCAGGCACATTTGACATCAAAGTCCAGCCACAGTTTTGGTTACATTCCAGATAAGTCTGAGTTGGTTGCACTATGAGTTATGATGAGATCATTTAAAGCAAACATTACACATATTCTTAAATCTAGTGCAAAAGCACAGAAAATGAAAGTTGTCCCCAAATAAAAGTAGAGGTAGGTACAAAGGACAGACCATGTTTGAGTAAGAAAACATAAGACAAAAGGGTCAAGTATAAACATTTTTCATACTGCTCTTTACAAACAGGATATTGAATATCACTAAAAATTTACAATTTACACAGAGTTTGGCTCCAAACTTTACTGCAGACATTAAAGGATAATTGGAGTCTTAATGCTAGATTATTTCACTCGAAAAGTAGAATATATTGTGAAAAATCAATGATAAAGTCACTAAAGTAGCAACTGCTTAATTACTGATTGCTTGAACAGATTTCCACAAATACAAGTGACCTTTTCAAAGATTTGTTTTAAAGTTTTTTAAAAAGGAAATTGTCCTTATTCTTTAGTCTACCTTTATCTCTCTACCATACTAACATAATCTTTGAATGCTAATAATAATAATAATAATAATAAGTTTTTATTTATACCCCGCCCTCCCCGTCAAGGCAGGCTCAGGGCGGCTATAGGGATCAAGTACCGGCAGCATATGCCTACTGTAGACAGTTTTGAATACTAAGAAATTTGTTGGAGAATTTCTTCAAGTTATCAAAGAAGATAACACAAAAAAGTTACTGTGTAGTTTTAAATATTTCTGGATGTAATAAACACATTTTTACACATATCTAAAAATCTGTTCTCTGAGTGGTCACCTTTATTACTTAAGAGAATTATATCTTTCCTTTAGGATCCTCTTATCTTTAAGAAAGATCTAAATGGACAACCTCCTCCTGTCCTAAAAGACTCCAGCCGTTTTCCCACTTACCTTACCTCGGAGCGACGTCCCTCTTCGCCGCGCTACGTCTGTGCGGATTTCGCACAAACTGCTGCGCAGCACCAGGAAGAGCCGCGTAGTCCCGGGGCTTTTGCGTCGCAAATGTAAACTGCTTTTTGGCGGTTTACATTTGTGACACAAAAGCCCCGGGACTACGTGGCTCTTTCTGGTGCTGCGCAGCAGTTTGTGCGAAATCCGCGCAGACGCAGCGCAGTGAAGAGGGACGTCGCTCCGGGGTAAGGTAAGTGGGAAAACGGCCTCCATAAACCATGGTGTCCTGATAAAGTAATTTCATGCATGCACTGAACTTTCCATTTAAAGGGCAGAATATGTGTGTTAAAACATTGGGGAACTGGTTTGTAGAAGAGTATGTGCATTGCCCTGGATATAATCCTACACAAGGCAAGGTGTCAAAGACAAATCAATGTGCTGCTTTAAAAAACATTAAAACAGTTTTGTAACTTGTCATGTTGGCTTCCCCTTTGTGATATAATATAGCAGATTTTTAAAATGGGTTCTTCCGTTCAGTCTTATAGGATCTAGCTGAGTCATGATCATGGTATTGAAGCTAACACATTTCCACTTTATTGAGCTAGTAGCCTGTATTTGTGTGCTGATTAAAAACTTCTCAAGTAATGCCTTCTGTGCCCTTGACTCCAGATGGCAGCCAGAGAGCTTGCTTGTTAAGAGACTGCCATCCTTCAGGTGGTGACTGAAGATCTCCTGGGATTACAGCTGATCTCCAGGCAACAAAGATCAGTCCACCTAGAGAAAATGGCTATTTTGAAAGGTGGACTCAATGGAATTATACCCCACAGAAGTCCTTCCCCTCCCCAAACCCTGCTATCCCCAGACTCCATCCCCAAAATCGCCAAATATTTCCCATCCTGGAGCTGGCAACCCAATTGTTTCTGGGGTGCCCTTCCCCTTGAGGCATGCCTGGCTGTCCTTTAGGCACCAAGAAAAAACATGTTCTTGTACTAGGCTTTTCACTGAGGGATCCAATATTTTTAGCTACTGACACTGTTTTATGATTTTTTAAAAAATCATCTGAACATTGTTTCTTGCTGCTTTGTGCTCTTATGTTGTTTTTATGATTTGACTGTATTGATTTTTACTTTGTGATCTACCTCAGGTAGATCAGTAGGGAAATGGCATATACCTTTTCTAAACAAATAGATGTATCTCAGTAGAAAAGGAACTCTGCACTTAGGAAACAAATACAACAGCCCGGTCATAGAAGCTGGTGTTTGCTGATGCTAACACATGACAGTCACCATCAGAGGAAAAAGCTTAAAAGGGTAAACTGATGCTGGGAAGGGTACTGGTTCTAGTAGGTCCAGATACTTCTTCAGTTAGCAGAGTGCACGGCTTTAACACAGTAGGTATTTGTATTGCGTTTACACAGACCATGTGATTGCAAAGTTACATTACACAGAGTCACCATTTTTAGTTGAAACTAAACAATATCTGCTTTATTACAGAAATACATGTCAGTGCAGGTTAAGAGAAAGAGATAGATCCTAAGCTATCTATCTGGCAGACGGAGATGGATGCAGAGAGGAGCATCCTGATTCCCCATCTTGTGTGCATGGAGGAAGAGAGGATGGGAATTGCTTTTCCCTAGGAGAAGCTCATCTGGATCTCAAAGGGAGACTGTAAATAGGAAGGAGCTTAGTGGTGGGGTCCTAACCAGCATCTTCAGGTGCACTGGAAGCATCTCAAATTGGGCTAGTTCAAAACAGAATGGCCAAATCCTGGTCAGACGCTTCCATGCAAGTCACCCATTTCCTTGTAGGAGGAGCTTTGGCTAGATCATATGACTGTTGTGTACCATCCCTTGGCGCAGTTTGGGTTTCTTTTTTTCCATACATTTTTAGTGGTCATGTGCATATGTGCTCATACGCTCTGGGCAGGTTTTTTTTTTAAAAGTGCCTAGAGTGGATTGATGCGTTTATACCACCAACCCACCTCACTTGTGTGCTACCACGTTCAGATGCCTGGAAAGGTGGATGGTGTGCTGCAGATGAATTTGCTACCACTTCCCAAGTGGTAGCTCTTTGAGCTGCCTCAGAGACGCTGGAAGATGCGGTGAGTATGGAAGCCAGATGAGCAGCAAAGGGGAGCATTTGAACTTGATTTTTTAATCTGTCAGTGAGCCATCCCTGTGTCAGCTAAAATTGCCCATCTGGACCTAGCCAGTGTGTCCCTTCCTTCCCTGCCTACTGTGTGGTCATCACTTGCTTCTGGAGGTCTGAAACACAGGGCAGGGCATCATATCAGGTACTTTCAACAACTGAGAAATGGTTACAGGTGAGAAATGGACCCAACTGTGAATCACTTCTAGACCAGTTTTGGTACAGGTTTTGTTCTTTTGCAGAGTATCACTAGTAGAATACAATGTATTTGCTACAGAACTTTCCAGCACTTCCAGTCCAGCAGCTGGTCATGATCTAAATATGCTGTTGCCCTTGGCTATTAAGAATCCATAATTTAGGTGGGAGCTTTCTCTAGCTTAGGCTTTTCTAATTAACTTCTTGACTCAGCAGGAATAAAGCTGTGGGTAATTTTGCACTGGTAAACATCACTGATATTAGAAATCTCTGTTGGCATTCTTCTGTCTGATCATCCAGCTTCATGTTGACTTGCTGTGGTTCCATCCTCTCTTAATTTGCTGCAGTGACAGGCACGTTCCCTTAGCAGGGGTATTATTTCATCTCATGACTCCTTCCTAGTTCACATTTGCAGGCTCTTCTTTCCAATTTTCTTTCATTAGCCTCTCATTGAAGATCCTGAAAGGAAACAGCTACCCTAGGGATATCTTGTTACCGTACCTGTTCTTCTTTGTTACACACCAGCATGCCCAGGTTCCTGTGGAGACTTCTGTCTGCTTATCAGGAAATGTACAACATTGGCAAGGTATAGGAGCCATTTGCAAAACATAGGCTCTTGTCATAGTGGAGGGTAGTCATTGAGAGTTAGAAGAATCAAGGCTGAAAACAATAAAAGATTGTGTTGGCCAGAGGAACAACTTTAACCAAAGGGCTTGAAGCCAGTGATAAAAAAAAGTTCAAATGAAAGAATGAAGTACCAAATGCACTAAAAGTCTCTCTCTCTCTCTCTCTCTCTCTCTCTCATCTGCAGCGAGGATGTATTGTACAACATTTTATTTTCCCCAGACAGTAGAGATCCCTCAGAAGCTGAGGGAATTAATGCAACTTGCAATTTACAACCTCTTTTCATATAAGCAATTTAGCCAAGCTCCTGGTATCATGAAGCACTTAAGCAATAGGAAATCTAGAGGGGATTTTAAAATCCACAGTAAAGATAATACAATGGGCCTGCATAAAAACAAATTATTATTAATTCTATGGGCACTGCTAAAAACTCTGCACTTAACACAACTCTGTGCTTCTGCTTCTGTTTCATTGCCATTTCTCAGTCCACTATGAACTCATTCTTAATGCATACCTGGAATGTGGAATCCAGAATACTTTATGCAATAAATCCTACATTTATGTAAGAGCCACTATGTCACAATATAGGAGCCTATAGGACCTAGACCAGGCTATACACCACATCTTTGCATGATTTATGGCTCTGGCCTTCTGAAATCTGAAGGAACACCTACTGTGCCATGAGAATATCACAAACAAAGTAAGACACCTCTCTTAAATAGGAATTAGGATTTGGAATTGTACCCATCGGCTCCCTTCTATTAAGTAAGGAAGAAGTGTAGCTCCATCCTGTGAATAGTTAGGTTGGTCTGAAGCAACAGAACAAAGTTTGAGTCCAGTGGCACCTTTAAGACCAGCAAAGTTTAATTCTGGGTATAAGCTTTCATGTACATTAAGAAGTATACATGCACACAAAAGCTTATACCCAGAATTAAACTTTGTTGGTCTTAAAGGTGCTACTGCACTAAACTTTGTTCTGCAGCTCCATCAAAATATGACTACTCATGTATCACACTCAATACAAAAAAAGAAAGAAAGAAGAAGAACCTATCTGGAATTTCCAAGGGAAAACTTAGTCCATGCAAATATATTAAAAAATCCATATCTATTTCCAGTCTAACTTATTTGGATTATCCTTTCAGTTATTGACTGGAAAAAGTTAACTCTTGCTGACCTCAATAACATATGAAGAGAAGGGAATAGTAATCTGAGGATGTTTCGGGGCGTGTTTTGAACAGAAAGCAGAGGGTATAAATTTTGTAATAAATAGATAAATAAATAAATGATATTCCCATTCCATAAACTGAGAAACTAAATTTAAATTGCATAGTTGGCCATATGAATCTTGCATTTTCAACATGCTTATACAAAAATTTGTAGGTATGTGGGTTTATGGTTCATTTTTATTCTTCTGTAACTTATGTGTGATGCTTTGGTTCTAGTTCTCATGTTGTTCACAGAACTTTTAATTTAGAGATAATGGCCTCTTTACTTTGTTCTGTGTAACAAAAGGATACAGCTTAGCATTGTTACAAAGGAGTCTGAGTTATCCCTGGCCCCCTGATGTGTTTATTGCCACCATTGTAAATAAACCTTAGAAGAATAAAGTGACACCCTATCCTCATCAAGCCGCATTCCAAAGTGACAGGTGCCCCGCCCCCACACCCGCCCCACCTCCACACCCACAAATAAATGCAAGATGTTTCCTATGGGAACTGAGGCAAAATGTCATGATAGGGTCTTGACCTCCTGATTGGTAAATGAATGCCGGATGTTTCCTAATGTAGTGGGATTTGTACTTTTTGGGGAGGGTGAGCTGATCCACTTTAAGAAAAACTTTTTTTTTTTTGCTGCCCATTCTAATACATTAATTGTAAACATCCAGCATTTTCTTATGCCCTTTTCCACATTAAATCCTAACATTTACTAGCATCTTCAGTGCCTGTTCTCAGTGGATTAAGAAAGCACCCTTTTGTTCTTTGCCAGCACACACAGCAAGATCGCCCAAAGGACTAGTTATTCCAGCGTGCAGGTATGGACAATATGAATCAGCTAACAAAGAAAATTTTAGATGTGCAGGAAAAGAGCATAGCAAAAAACTCCTTTTTATGCTTAAGATTTTCTTTGCATCCCTCCTCACACACACACCCCCTCATCCACTATTTTCCCCGCCCTTCTGAGAAAAAAGGCTTACTTCTCCCCAGTGTGCAGGCAGGCACAATGTAAAACACCTAACAGCATTTTAGATGTGTCTGTTTGTTTCCCTCACACTTCAATGCAAAGAAATGTCGTTGTACACTATATTTGAAATGTTGCAGGCAACCCCTGGTGCAAAGAACATTTTAAAATTTCCAGTTCTTTTGGTCAGTGATTTAAATAGCTTTTCCATCTATTTTATATATTATATAGTGGGGATGAGATCCCCACTCTAGAAGAGACTGTTAGAGCCATCAAGCAACTGAAAAGTGGCAAGGCAGCAAGAGTTGATGGAATTCCACCAGAGATCTGGAAGCATGGGGGCACAGTACTACATAGCTCACTTCACAAAGTACTTGTCACCTGCTGGGAACAAGGCAAATTGCCACAGGACTTTCGCGATGCAATCATCATCACCCTATACAAGAACAAAGGGGAAAAGTCAGACTGCTCCAACTACCGGGGGATAACCCTGCTCTCCATCGCAGGCAAAATCCTTGCCAGAATACTCCTGAACAGACTGGTGCCCGCCATTGCAGAAGAACTCCTCCCAGAGAGCCAGTGCGGCTTCAGAGCTAACAGGAGCATCACCGACATGGTATTTGTTCTCAGGCAGCTCCAAGAGAAATGCAGGGAACAGAACAAGGCTCTGTATGTGACTTTTGTCGACCTTACCAAAGCTTTCGATACCGTTAGCAGGAAAGGCCTGTGGCAAATCTTGGAATGTTTAGGATGTCCCCCAAGGTTCCTCAGCATGATCATCCAGCTACACAAAGACCAGCGAGGCCAAGTCAGACACTGCAACGACCTCTCGGAGACCTTCCCAATAGGCACAGGTGTAAAGCAAGGCTGCGTTCTCGCGCCAACTCTCTTTACGATCTTCTTTAGCATGATGCTTCAAAGAGCTGCAGTAGATCTAGATGATGACAATGGTGTCTACATCCGCTATCGCACCGATGGCAGCCTGTTCAACTTGAGGCGACTAAAGGCCCACTCCAAGACAATGGAAAAACTCATCCGAAAACTACTGTTTGCTGATGATGCTGCACTCGTCTCCCACTCGGTATCAGCTCTGCAGCATATGACGTCCTGCTTTGCAGAGGCTGCCAAGCTATTCGGCCTAGAAGTTAGTCTGAAGAAGACAGAAGTTCTCCACCAGCCTGCACCCCAGGAAGATTATCACCCTCCCTGCATCACTGTGGGTGAATCAGTTCTGAAGACAGTCCAGCAGTTCAGCTACCTGGGGTGCATCATCTCCTCAGATGCTAAGATCGACAAGGAGATTGACAACAGGCTGGCAAAGGCAAACCGTGCCTTTGGCCGACTGCACAAAAGAGTGTGGAGCAACAAGCATCTGAAAAAAGGCACAAAGATCAATGTTTACAAAGCGGTTGTGATGACAACCCTCATCTACGGCTCCGAATCGTGGGTTTTATACCGTCATCACCTGCGACTCCTTGAGCGCTTTCATCAGTGCTGCCTTCGCACCATCCTCAACATCCACTGGAGTGACTTTGTGACCAACACTGAAGTTCTCAGGCGGGCGGAGGTTACCAGCATCAAGGCACTGCTATTGAAGACGCAGCTGCGCTGGGCAGGGCATATTTCTAGGATGGAAAACCATCGCCTTCCCAAGATTGCTCTGTATGGCGAACTTTCCACTGGCCATCGAAATAGAGGGGCACCAAAGAAGAGGTACAAGGACTCCTTGAAGAAATCCCTTGGCACCTGTCACATCAACCATCACCAGTGGTCTGACCTAGCCTCAGATCGCAAAGCATGGAGGCACACCATCCACCAGGCTGTTTCTTCTTTTGAGAACGCACGCATAGCTGGTCTTGAGGACAAAAGGAGATTGAGGAAGAATCGCACTGCTACAGCACCAACCCTAAATCAGACTTTTCCCTGCAGCCACTGTGGCCGGACCTGCCTGTCCCGCATGGTCTTGTCAGCCACCAGCGAGCCTGCAGCAGACGTGGACTATTGCACCCTTCTTAAATCTTCGTTCGCGAAGCCAAGCCGAGATATATTGCTAATTGTGAGACAAAAGTATTTGAGCCGCAAACGGTCCTAAAAGGGCAAGTGCTCTAGTCCAGTGGTTTTATGGGTGAGAAGTGCAGAAATGTATATCTCTCAGACGTAGGAGGGTATTTTGGTCTGTGTTTTAAATAGCTTTTCCATCTATTTTATATATTGCTAATTGTGAGACAAAAGTATTTGACCCGCAAACAGTCCTAAAAGGTCAAGTGCTCTAGTCCAGTGGTTTTATGGGTGAGAAGTGCAGAAATGTATATCTCTCAGACGCAGGAGGGTATTCACCTGTGAGACAACCATCAACAAGAATCTTAACAAATTATGGATATTATTAAAGCTGACACAGTTTAGACTGGACAAGATAAACAGAGAGAACTGAGGAAATTAGGTTCTCACGCAATACATTTCCAGAGTCAGCATGCCATAGCTGTTTATGGTTGTTTTCGAACTGTAGGGACAACTCCAGGATGAAAATGTTTTCGGTGCCCATTATAAAACAAACGAATGTAGAAGACTTAAGAAAATGCAAAGCAGGACAGAAGTGACAGAGATATGCAATGCAGATTATTTTAAATATAAACAAAGATAGGATTTTCTGACATGTATAGAAACAGTCTAAATGTACCATGTGAGTACTTATGTAGTGATTCAATCCTTTCTGACAGTTCCACACTTCTAAAATCCTATTGCACGGGTTACAGAATGCCCCGTTCAGCATCCTCCACCTGTTAGCATTCCAAGGAGCTGTCTGGGGGTTACTTGGGCAATGAGCAGGCCCGGCAGTAGGAGGTTGCCTAGGGGTTCTAAAAGAAAAAGAAGAGTTTATCATTGGTGCTTTAGGGAGAAGAGGAGGTTGTGGGTCACGGCCAGCCTAGGAACTGATCTCCTTGATGAACCAAGGGTGCAGACAGAGGAGCGAATTCCACATTTTAATCACTCTCTGTGTAAAATAGTATTTCCTTTTGTCCACCCTGAATATACTATCAGCATCGTTGTATTGAGTTCTAGTATTTTGAAAGGGAGAAAAAGTTCTGTTTGTCAACTCTCTCCACCCCATGCATAATTTTATAAACCTCTATCTTGACCCCCTCCCCTCACTTAGCCATCTCTTTTCTAAACTGAAAAGTCACTCATCAGCCTTTCCTCATAGGGAAGGTGCTCCAACCCCCCCCCCCACCACCACCACCCCAATCAACTTTGTTGCCCTTCTCTGTACTTTTTCTAGCTCTGCAATGTCCTTTTGGAGATATGGTGACCAGAATTGTACACACTATTCCAAACAAGGCTGCGATATAGATCTATACAGGGGCATTACAATATCGGCTGTTTTATTTTCAATCCCGTTTCCAAGAATACCTACCACAGACTTTGCCTTTTTCATTGCTGCAGCACACCGGGTTGACACTTTCACCGAACTATCCACGACACACTTGGGATTTTCCCCCTCTCAGTCACAGCAAGTTCTATCCCTATTAGCTTATAAGCGAAGTGGGGATTTTTTTTTTGTCCCACTGTGCCATCACCTTACACTTACCAGCACCGAACTTCATTTGCCACACACCTCACCCCTAGTTCCTAATCATTTATGAATAAATGAAATCGTCTTGCCCACGTACCAATCCTTATCGGACCCCACAGCTTACTTCCCTCCATTGTGAGAATTGTCCACCAATTCCTACTCTTTACTACCTATCATTTAACCAGTTTTTTAATCAGAAAGAGAACCCATCCTCTTATCCCATGACTGCTAAGTTTACTCAGGAATCTCTGGCAAGTCTTTCTCAATGAACTCTAAAAGGTTGGTGAGGCAGGACTTCCCTTTGCAGAAGCCATGCAGGTGAAGATTAAAAAAAAAAACAAACAAAACTGGCATGATTGTGATCTGAGGGTGGAAAAATGTTTTTGTTTCAAACAATTTTATTAGTAACATATGGCAATAAATTTCAATATCTTACATCATTAATAATTACTTTTTATCTATCCCATATATTACTTTCTACCCACTCCTCCCCTGTTACTTGACACCCGCCGGTGTTCTATACTTAAAATCTTAATATTAAAGGTACCCTTAATTAATAAGAACCAAAATTAATATCCTCCTCCCTCTTGTACTTAGTCATTATCAAAAATTGCCCAATGACCTTTTATTTTCCACTCTTTTTCTACGTATCTTCTGAACTTTTTCCACTGCATCTTAAATACTTTAAATCACAGTCTCTTAAGGTTCATGTTAACTTGCCCATTTCACCTCAGTGTTATAACTTTTACAATCCAATCCCATTTCTCTGGTATTTTTTCTTGCTTCCACAACTGCGCATACAGCGTCCTAACTTTTTCCACTGCATCTTAAATACTTTAAATCACAGTCTCTTAAGGTTCATGTTAACTTGCCCATTTCACCTCAGTGTCATAACTTTTACAATCCAACCTCATTTCTCTGGTATTTTTTCATGCTTCCACAACTACGCATATAATGTCCTAACAGCTGAAAGCAAGTACCAAATTATAGTTCTATTTTCTTTTGGAAATTCTTCCCTTTGTAATCCCAACAGAAAAGTCTCTGCAACTTTCTTCAATTCGTATCCCAAGATCCTAGAAATTTCTTGTTGAATCATCCGCCAATGCTTTTTTGCTCTTTCACAAGTCCACCACATACGGTAGAAAGAACCTTCATGTTTTTTACATTTCCAACATCGGTCTGGCATCTTATTATTCATCTTTGCCAATGTCACCCAGTGAGTTGCATTTGAACCCAAGTCTCCTGGGTTCTTGTTTAACACTTAACCCGCTAGAGCCAGTGGAGTATTTTACTTACTTTACTGTAGCCCCCCCCTTTTTTTTTGCTGAGACTGAAGGCAGCTTACACAAATGTAAAAACAATGTACTCAACTAGGATAGGCATTAGAGGGGCACACTAGGATCCGGAACCATCAAGTTCAGATCCTGACTCTGCCACGCAAGATTGCTGGTGACTTTGAGCCTATCATGCTTTCTTGCCTTTGCCTACCTCACAAGATTGCTGTTGCAAAGATAAAATGGAAAAGGGGGGGGGGCATTTGATAAGCTGCTTGGTATCATGATTAGGGAGGGAAACAGGATGTAAAAACTAAGCGCTACACCATGGTGGTTTCCATGAAATGTGTGGGCTGGACAGCGGTAAGAGATCTCAGAGGCTACTGTTACACGGCTAACCCTACCGGCTTCCAAGCTCTGACAAAATTGGGCTAGTCAATTATATTCGGGCTTCCCATGAAACATTTACATGCAGATAATTAGAGAAATAAGAGCCCCAGCGGTGCAGAGTGGTAAAGCTGCAGCACTGCAGTTCTAACCTCTGTTAACGACCTGGTTTCACGGTTAAAACAATTTTATTTGGTAACATATGGTAACAAATTATATGTCCTGCATCATTCATAACTTCTTTTATCTTCTTCTATATTACTTTCTACCCACCCCTCCCCCCATTACTTGACCCCCGCCGGTGCTATTTACTTAAAGTACTAATGTTTAAAGGTACCCTTAACTAATAAAAATGAAAATTAATATTCTTTTTTCTAAGACGTCATCATTATCAAAAATCGTTCAATGTCCTTTTATTTTCCACTCTTTTTCTACGTATCTTCTGAACTTTTTCCACTCCATTTTAAAAATTTCTAAATCATAGTCTCTTAAAATTCTTGTTAATTTGTCCATTTCACTCTGTGTCATAACTTTTACAATCCAACCCCATTTCTCTGGTATTTTTTCATGCTTCCACAACTACGCATATAATGTCCTAGCGGCTGAAAGCAAGTACCGGATTAAAGTTCTATCTTCTTTTGGAAATTTTTCCATTTGTAATCCCTACAAAAAAGTCTCTGCAACTTTGTTAAATTCGTATCCCAAAATCTTAGAAATTTCTTGTTGAATCATCCACCAATACTTTTTTTTTTGCTCTTTCACAAGTCCACCACATATGGTAGAAAGAACCTTCATGTTTTTTACATTTCCAACATCTGTCTGGCATCTTATTATTCATCTTTGCCAATTTTCTTAGGAGTCATATACCACCTGTACATCATCTTAAAACAATTTTCTTTAATACTCTGACACGTTGAGAGTTTCATAAAGTTCTTCCACAAATATTCCCAAGTTTCCATATGTATTTCTTTATTTACATTAATTGCCCACTTAATCATTTGAGATGTCACTACTTCATCTACTTCATTTTAACAGTAACTTATAGATTTTCAAAATTAATTTTTCATTGTCTCCAAGCAGAACTTTTTCCATTTCTGTTTGTTCTCATCTTATTCCTTCAGTTTTAACATCGCTTTCCACCAAACTTTTTATTTGTTGCATTTGAAACAATCATATTTATTATTCAACTCTTCAGCAGTTTTCAATTCTATTTTACAGCTTTGTATTTTTAGTAATTGGTTATATGACACCCTTTTTTCCTCTCCCATCTCCGCTGTTATCCTTATTACTTCTGCTGGCACTGATGATAGAGAAATGTTACAACTGTTCCTTTGTCATAGATTGTTATTTGATCATGTTTTGCGCGCTTCAGTTTTAATACAAAGGCACACAAATCGGGGCCCTCGGCGGTAGTTTCTAAAGCATCCGTGCAATTCGATGTTTTGATTATGCGTGTCTTAGACGGTCACTGTATATAATCGAATAAAATATAATACGCGATCACGATGTATAACGTTAGACAACCTTGTTACTCTGACTTTTGACGCGCTAAGCTGTAATACGCTCATCGCTAGCGATACCGCAACCCCGAGATAGGCCTCCTTCTGCGAATTCAGCTCCATGGCCCATCACCAATAGGGGAGTTTCCATTGTTCAAACCCACGATTCGGAGCCGTAGATGAGGGTTGTCATCACAACCGCTTTGTAAACATTGATCTTTGTGCCTTTTTTCAGATGCTTGTTGCTCCACACTCTTTTGTGCAGTCGGCCAAAGGCACGGTTTGCCTTTGCCAGCCTGTTGTCAATCTCCTTGTCGATCTTAGCATCTGAGGAGATGATGCACCCCAGGTAGCTGAACTGCTGGACTGTCTTCAGAACTGATTCACCCACAGTGATGCAGGGAGGGTGATAATCTTCCTGGGGTGCAGGCTGGTGGAGAACTTCTGTCTTCTTCAGACTAACTTCTAGGCCGAATAGCTTGGCAGCCTCTGCAAAGCAGGACGTCATATGCTGCAGAGCTGATACCGAGTGGGAGACGAGTGCAGCATCATCAGCAAACAGTAGTTTTCGGATGAGTTTTTCCATTGTCTTGGAGTGGGCCTTTAGTCGCCTCAAGTTGAACAGGCTGCCATCGGTGCGATAGCGGATGTAGACACCATCGTCATCATCTAGATCTACTGCAGCTCTTTGAAGCATCATGCTAAAGAAGATCGTAAAGAGAGTTGGCGCGAGAACGCAGCCTTGCTTTACACCTGTGCCTATTGGGAAGGTCTCCGAGAGGTCGTTGCAGTGTCTGACTTGGCCTCGCTGGTCTTTGTGTAGCTGGATGATCATGCTGAGGAACCTTGGGGGACATCCTAAACATTCCAAGATTTGCCACAGGCCTTTCCTGCTAACGGTATCGAAAGCTTTGGTAAGGTCGACAAAAGTCACATACAGAGCCTTGTTCTGTTCCCTGCATTTCTCTTGGAGCTGCCTGAGAACAAATACCATGTCGGTGGTGCTCCTGTTAGCTCTGAAGCCGCACTGGCTCTCTGGGAGGAGTTCTTCTGCAATGGCGGGCACCAGTCTGTTCAGGAGTATTCTGGCAAGGATTTTGCCTGCGATGGAGAGCAGGGTTATCCCCCGGTAGTTGGAGCAGTCTGACTTTTCCCCTTTGTTCTTGTATAGGGTGATGATGATTGCATCGCGAAAGTCCTGTGGCAATTTGCCTTGTTCCCAGCAGGTGACAAGTACTTTGTGAAGTGAGCTATGTAGTACTGTGCCCCCATGCTTCCAGATCTCTGGTGGAATTCCATCAACTCTTGCTGCCTTGCCACTATATATAAAATAGATGGAAAAGCTATTTAAATCACTGACCAAAAGAACTGGAAATTTTAAAATGTTCTTTGCACCAGGGGTTGCCTGCAACATTTCAAATATAGTGTACAACGACATTTCTTTGCATTGAAGTGTGAGGGAAACAAAGAGACACATCTAAAATGCTTTTAGGTGTTTTACATTGTGCCTGCCTGCACACTGGGGAGAAGTAAGCCTTTTTTTCTCAGAAGGGCGGGGAAAATAGTGGATGAGGGGGTGTGTGTGTGAGGAGGGATGCAAAGGAAATCTTAAGCATAAAAAGGAGTTTTTTGCTATGCTCTTTTCCTGCACATCTAAAATTTTCTTTGTTAGCTGATTCATATTGTCCATACCTGCACGCTGGAATGACTAGTCCTTTGGGCAATCTTGCTGTGTGTGCTGGCAAAGAACAAAAGGGTGCTTTCTTAATCCACTGAGAACAAGCACTGAAGATGCTAGTAAATGTTAGGATTTAATGTGGAAAAGGGCATAAGAAAATGCTGGATGTTTACAATTAATGTATTAGAATGGGCAGCAAAAAAAAAAGTTTTTCTTAAAGTGGGTCAGCTCACCCTCCCCAAAAAGTACAAATCCCACTACATTAGGAAACACCCGGCATTCATTTACCGATCAGGTCAAGACCCTATCATGACATTTTGCCTCAGTTCCCATAGGAAACATCTTGCATTTATTTGTGGGTGTGGAGGTGGGGCGGGGGTGGGGGCGGGGCACCTGTCACTTTGGAATGCGGCTTGATGAGGATAGGGTGTCACTTTATTCTTCTAACCTTGGCTCCATCTGGGAGTTTTCTATCTGAAGCTAAAGGAGATGGCTATGTAGACCCACCACCAGTGGTAATCATATTTTGTTATTTAGGAACCCTTAAAAAAAGCACCATTGCGGTCATGTGGGAGCCCCTTCTCTGTTGGTACATGGATCTGAATGCTGCAACTCTGTGGACAGACCTGGTTGCATAGGCTGTACCTTGCTTATGGGGAAGGAGAAATGGAATAAACAGGTAAGAAACCTCAGCATACTCTATATGGTGGTCCTCACATAGATACCAAAGCTGTATGGTATTACTCTATAAAACAGGGTGCCAATCTCATTTGTTATGAGGGCCGGATCTGAAAAAAAATAAGACAAAAAAACTACACCCTTGTTGGGCCAGGTAATGTGTGTCATGAAATGTCATGCCAAGTAGAAGAGATATAAACTTTATAAATGGCAGAGACAAACACAAAGATTTTTTAAAAAAATAAAATGTGCTTAAATTAGCACTCTTGCAATATTTTGTTTATTTAACAGTCTCTGTTAACTGACACTTCTTGCTCTGGATTATTGCATCAAAGTATGGAGACAATGTCTGTGCTGTGACAATCTTGAGTATACTGTTCAGGTGTTGTTCAGGTATGTATCTGTAAGTTGCAAACCTACTTTTGATTTATTAACATTCATTACAGAAACTTCATGGTCAATGTTTTGAGCCTAAGATCCAGAGGAAAACAGGAAATGGCTGGGCATTCCAAGCTTTTGTACATTAGTTGTTTCATGTGCTTGTCAAGAACATGTGAAGGCACCATGACACAGACTGAGGGCTATGTGATTGTCTACAAAACTATAGTATTCCCCAGAGAAATAACTACAACTTCTATGAGGTGGCGCAAGAACAGAAAGACAACAATTTATAGTGGTCAGTATCAGCCTACTTATATGGGAAACCTAGGTTAATATCCCCAGTCTACAAAGGAAATGTGCTGGGTGGGGGTGAACTTGGTCTGGACACACACAGCCTAATCCACCTCACTGGCTTGTTGTTATTCCTCATCAAAATCTGTTCCTCATCTGTTGGTTCTGGTCTGGCCTTCTAAGAACAATAGAAAACAACTCCACACCATCCTCTATATGACAGAGGTGTATTTCTAAGTCCATTGAAATCCAGTCAAAATTTTCATTAAATCTCAGCCATTTCCCCCTTCTTTCTACAGTCCCCAACATGCTTTTTTTGTTTGTTTGTTTATGCAGGTCTCATAATTCCCAGTATTACTCTTTTTGGTGGTCAGAGTAGAAAAAACAAGTTGGATTCACCCCAGTTGTTTTGGAAGAATGTAACTCTGCTTAGGATGGCAATTAAACCTTTCATTTGCTTAATTGTTTTATTAGTGATGGGTCTGATTTTTGCAAATAAGGCATTTTAAAATGGAACATTGCACTATCACAATGCCATTTTCTTTCAGTTGGAGCTCCCTGTATTTTTATATTGGTGATTTGTTTGCAAGTTAATATAAGCAATATTTTGAGTGCCTTTGCATTTGCACAGTTGAGCATTTAGCAGGGCAGCTGGCCAGATAATCAGTTTTGGTGCAAGCTCAAAATTTACATCTTTTAACGTAAGCAACATTTCAAATGTATGCACTGCTTTTGTATCAGAACAGTCAGGGGCATTTGTCATGCTGCCACATGCTCAGAACTTACTGGATTGAACTAGAGCAGCGGTAGCCAACGGTAGCTTTCCAGATTTTTTTTGCCTACAACTCCCATCAGCCCCAGCCATTGGCCATGCTGGCTGGGGCTGATGGGAGATGTAGGCAAAGAACATCTGGAGAGCTACCATTGGCCATTCCTGAACTAGAGCTTATCATGATTGCCTCAGTCTCTCTTCTTCCTTGTCACTTGCTCAAAGACAGTGAACAGCCTAGAGACATGCATTACCCATCCCAGTGAGGGTTTTCAAGGATTCCCAATCCCCTTGTGGGGACCCCCCCCCATCCCTCCCCTTGGGGGTACCAGGCTCTGCCACCACCCAAGGATTTCTTGTCTCCCCAGAACTTCTCTAGATTCCTTGAGCAATATAGTGGTGGAATGGGCCTGCTCCAGCTTGCAGGTCCTGCTCTACCCTGTCCTCTAGGGTTGTCAGCCTTCAGGTGGGGCCTGAAGATCTCCCACTTTTACAACTGATCTCCAGCTGGCAGAGATCAGCTGCCCTGGAGAAAATGCCTGTTTTGAAGGGTGGGCTCTATGGCATCCTGAGCCCCCTTCCTCTTCCTTCCCAAATCCTGCCATCTCCTGGATCTACCCCCAAAGTCTCCAGATATTTTCCAACCCAGATATGGCAACCCCACTCCAAGGTTTTTCCAGCACCTGAAGAGGCTTTTCTTTTTCTCATGGGAAAGCTGTCACCACACCTGACCTTTATACGGAATTGCTCACTGGGAGGGTCAAGACTCCCAGCTTCCCTTCCAAGTTCCAAGGCCTTGCCTCTGTATCTCCTGCTGCCCAATGCCTGTACAGTTTACAGTACTGTGCACCCCTGGAGGAATAGCCACTTGCCAACTGCCTGCCTTCCCCCTGATAATCCAAGTGTGTCCAAGATGGTAGTGGTCTGTGTGGTACAGAGAATCACTACCAGCATCAAAAGTTATAAAGCATTTATTTTTAAAAAATGTTCACAAGCATATTTCTAACACAGCACAACATTGAGCAAGGGATTCAAAAGAAATGGGTAAAATGAAATTCCTCTGCCCCACTCTCTATACATGCCCTATCAGGTTCTTTAGCTTAGGAAGTTACTGATCCTTATAGATTTCCATTTCCTTGACGTTTCCTTCAGCTCTCCAGGACAACACATAGTTAAATGGCTGCCTCCTTCAGACCTCAGTTAAGAGTTCTGTCTGCTCTTATGGACTCAGCACCAAAGAGAGCTCCTCTTTGGAGGGAGATGAGATATGTGCACTTTGGGCTTGGGGTCCAGATGTGTGCATGTAAATGTGCCTTTTAAAACCAGGGTTGGGGATGGCTGTGTTGGGCCAAATTCCCTGTCTGAATGCAGTTCCAGTGTGTTTTCTTTGAAGGTGGCTGACCCTCATTCACAATACAACTCAGGTGGCAGTGGGAGAAGATGCAAGATATATACAGTCCAATTTAGAAAACTGGATTAATAAAAGCATATTTGGGAGTGTGCAGCCACAAAGGACAAGGCTAGATAGTAGAAAAAGAAGACACAGTGCTGCCCTTTTCCCAGCAGGATTATGCCAACCAAGGGAAATAATTCTTTCATAAATGATTTCCCCTCTCTTCCGCTTTTAGGTGGATTGGACAGATGAGAGGCAGATACAGCCATGGGGAGGTTGTGCTGAAAAAAAGCTTGCAAACCAAATTCATAAATAAGATTTCCAGTAATCTTACAGATGTAGAGATGTGCCACTGATTGGGGGGGCATGTATTGAGGATCATATTGGCATGTATTTTAACTCCGTTTCAGAGATGGATGACCTCTATACAAACAATATTCTAGCTGCTGCCCTCTTTTGTTCAGGGTTTTATATCCCTGATAATTTGTTTTGCTGGTTTATTTACATATTTTAAATAAAGGTTCACAATCCATTTGTGTGAATAATTCATAATTAATTGAGTTGCTAATTTTGCCTTTTGCAAGAGCACCCTGGAATGCATGGCATTAAAGGTACCATTGAACTGGGGTCTGATTAACTGATTACTAGGTTTTGCCTTTTTCAGGATCCTCTTGCCATTGTGAGCAAAACACCTACATATTATACTGGGGAGAAAAACTGAGAGAGAAAAAATACAAAACAAGAGTCCTTATTAGATCTATTTATTTAATTTTGGCAGTCTATGAACAGGCCAGATTGATATATTTGGATTTGGGGGCTGTCTATTAAACAAAGGTACTGTAGGAGACATCTCTCTCATATTAACAAACTTCTCAAAATAAATTGTGACCTTCATTACTACAATCAGTGGCCATCAATAGTCTGCAGCCCAGAACACTTTCCCTAGAAGATGTTACATGAGATCATAGGTCTCATCCAGATGACAGCTTCTCTTCTTTTTTTTATTGAGGTCCATTGAGCACACATAGGAAATGTCATGGATAAAGGTAGCTCTATTCACTCCTGGGAAACCCTTGTGCTTGCTGTGAGGAGTCAGCTGTGTTCCAGTTTCTGAGGCACAGAAAATCATGGTGTTGTGAGATTGTTTGGGGATATATTTTCTTTGTGATTCTTTTGTTTGATATTTGTATGATTTTTGCAGACATGTTGATAGTGGAGGGGCTCTGGCTCAGTGAAAGAGCCACATGCTTTGCATGCAGAAGGTTCCAGCTTCAATTCCCAGCATCTCCAGTTAAAAGGACCAGACAGTAGATGATGTGAAAGATCTCAGCCTAAGACCTTAGAGAGCTGCCACCAGTCTGAGTAGACAGTACTGACCTTGATGGACCAATGGTCTGATTCAGTATAAGAAAGTGATAATACATCAATGGTAAAGGGTTCAACTAAGATGTAGAGTTGCTATCAAATTTTGTAGTTTCCTCATTTCTCCTGTGGCACAGTCTGAGGTGCTTCAAGGTACCAGTTATTGGGGGGGGGGGGGGAGAGGGAGAGAGAGAATATTGGTTCAGTTTCAAAACATGTAGTATGGCAGTGATCTCTAACATGGCACTCACCAGAATTTTTTGGCATCTGCTTCTTTCTTCCTCAAAGCACCTGTTTGTCAAAACAACAACAAACAATTTTAGCTTTCATTGACCTCACTAGAGCAGGATATACTTCAAAAGAGCCCTTGGGACAACCTCCTAGCTAGAGCTCCAGGTTCTGCTGTTGTTCAGTGGAACAACAAATTGTGATGTGGGTGGATCGGCATAATGCAACAATATGACTTTGCTTCTGGTTGATTGATTTGGGAAATTCAGAGATCATCACATGATGTAGTGCTGTTACTTCTGGTACATGTCAAGAAGCAACATTAAAGTGTTGTTTATGCTGGTTACTGGAATTTCTGCCCCTCTAAAGCCCAGGAGACATCACCTTTGTGTCTGTAGGGAGTATCCATTCTGAAACATCTGCCTCTATCATATGAGGGTGATGGTTTGGAATCTCTCTGCATTTTTTTGATTGGCCCGACATCCCAGGGCAGCTGTTTTTTATTGGCTTGCTCCTCACGGCAGCTGTTTCATGTTAGTGCTCACTACCTGCTTTCAAAATTCCCCAAACATTGACAGGCTCAACAAGGCTGGATACCACTGTTGTGGGGGAATAAGGAGTGTTCCTTTTTTTGAAAAATATAGAGGGGATAATAGATAAATGGGAGAACTGAAAAATAGGGTTTCACAGACCCTAGATGGCACACTTATCCATAGAAAAATGTTTTGTATGTCCACATTACTTTTGGGACAATTCGCCATGCCTTATTGCTTGGATGAGAGCTGCCTTTGTACTTTATAACTTATGTGTAAGTTATGGCTGCTGTAGTGCTATTTATTTCATTAGTAAAATATTAATATGCCACTTTTCTTCTCAATGGGAATTAGAGAACCAAAGCATCTCACAGTACAAATATACAGTGTAAACAAAGAAATAGGAGACAGGAGTGGGTAGAAAGGCTTCTTTATAGTAGCACTCCTCTCTCTTTCTCAACTGATCTTTCTCCCAGCTCCAGGATATAACCTGCAATCCAATCCAGCTCCAGAATATAACCTATATTCAGTGCATATTACATAAAGAGAATGAATAAAAAGAGACCTCAGAATATATGGTATAGTCTACAACTTCATGCTTCCACAACCCTATTTTTGCCACATTATATAGTTCTAACACTTACCAAAAATTATGCAATACCATAAAATTCAGTTCAGAAACACATTTTTAAGAAAGGTTGAAGTGAAGACCACAGGTCAAACTTGATAGGGCATTTTGGCAGTGTTTGGGTAGCTGATGAACATCTGCACTGGGGAAATTTACAGATTAAAGTCCCAGTTCACTGGTTCCAGATGCTGCCAAATGTATTTTGGCTGAAAAATTCACAAGAGAATCCGTAGGATGCAAGCTGAGAGGGAAATTACTACCTTTTTTTACAGCCAAGAAGGTTTCAGTACAGACGCTGCAAATATGGAAGAACCCAGAGGAGATAACTCTGAGGAACACAAGTGTTCATTACCATAAGTAATTAACACTGGCTGAGTTTGATAGTGTGGGAGCCAATGATTGTTGAGTAGCCTGCCGCTAGAGGTAGTGACCATGCAAGACCCACAGGAAAGAAGCAATGAGTTTCTACACATAATAATTGTTCATTTAAATCCATGTGCTATCCATCAACAGGTACTGAAAGAGTTTGTGCAAAGTACAGACTACTATAGCTTAGGTATCCGGGAACCTTTAATTAATACCTTAAGATTCTGTGATGAGGTAAAGATCAGGAAAGTTTAATGAACATGTCCAGCTGTGCTGAAAGGCTTTCTAGAACAAGTTAAATATTCTGTCCCAGTTACATTTCTATCCTCATTTCCCAGCGGCTATTTCTGCCATGGCAGGTACCAAGACTTTGCGAAGTGTATTTTTTTTTAATATCATGTTTATCCAATGACAAAATGATCCTTGACTAGAGATCCATCAACAGAAGAGATCCATCAACAGAAGAGGCTGATGGTTATGAATCTTCCTCACTTTCCACTCTTCCCAGTAACTACCAGCAAAGTAGATTCCCAGTGTCACAAGACCTTGATAGGGTAATGACCAAGAGGGATGCATCATGCATCCCTCTTGCTGACTGTACTGGTGGCAACATGTTGACATTTTAGGTGGCATAGGGAAACCAGTGTTAGTAGGTTGAGGGACGCCAAGCTGGTTATCACCAGGCTTCATGGTGACTGATGGCGACACAAACATTAGAGCAGTGGCACCAGGCCTGTAGCTACAGTGGGGCCCCAGGGGTCCAGGCCCCACCGATCAAACCCCTGTGTAACTTTTGGTGTATCCAGTTTGATGTAGTGGTTAAGTGTGCGGACTCTTATCTGGGAGAACCGAGTTTGATTCCCCACTCCTCCACTTACAGCTGCTGGAATGGCCTTGGGTTAGCCATAGCTATTACAGGAGTTGTCCTTGAAAGGGCAGCTGCTATGAGAGCCCTCTCAGCCCCACACACCATACAGGGTCTCTGTTGAGAAGGGAGAAGGTATAGGAGATTGTAAGCCACTCTGAGTCTCTGATTCAGATAGAAGGGCGAGGTATAAATCTGCAGTCTTCTTCTTCTTTCTGGCCCCACCAGTTGGTCCCTTTCCTTTCTCCTCCCCCTGCCTTGCCATCCTGCCTGATAAAAAGCATAGGGGAAGATGAGCATAATTTTGTGATAATAAAAAGGATAATATGGCATTTTTAAAAGAGGCATTCACAGAATATTCTGAGAGCTGACACCGAGAGCCTGCCCCCCCTAAACAAAAAATCCTGCCTGTAGCCCCACCAAATATTAAATCCTGGCTACAGCCCTGAGTGTAGCATTGGGCATCAGGCATTTACTGTGGGCATCAGGCATTTACTGTGCAGCCTTCTCAAGAGGCTCAGAAAGCCAGCCCAATTCTTGACTCATTGTGAATAAGACTTAGATTCTGAATGGATATGTGATTGTATCATTGGTTTGTGTCCTGGTACCTGATGAAGTGAGACATGAAATGGCTGGTCTCAGATAGCAACCTATTATCATATTTCTCAGGACATCAGGAAAGACTTTTTGTGGTCCACAAGAGTCTTTAAGAGAGACAGAGTCTCTATATGAAATATTATATTCCAGACCATGGACCCAGTGTAACTTTATATACATCAAAACTTTTTCATTTGAAAAAACTGGTTACCCCAGCAGAGAGGGGAATTTGCTCCTCAAGTCAGACATCTTTTTGATACTATTAAGCTATAATGTTTGACTTTTGTACTCATTGTTTATCTTGAGGAAATAGCACAAATATATTTTGATTGAGTATTTATAAATCTTTATTACATCAGTTTAGTAATTGTGGCCATGAGCTTCGTAGCTTTAGTTGTTGGTTCAATGTGACAGCTTCCTCTCAAGGTTTTGGGTCTGGGTTTTACAGAGAATCCCAGACTAGACAGAGGGACTTGTGATTTCCAGAATCTCCTTCAGAAATGCCAGTGTCTCACAGGTCACTACTCATGTAGTGTGAAGGCTTCCTATCAGCTGCATAAGAAGCAGGCACTGACAGGCATGCCAGACCACTGCCTGATCTGCAAGATCAGCACTCACTGGAACTCCACCTAGACCATGCTTGAGTATTTGGTGGAGC
The DNA here is from genome assembly GCF_032191835.1 of Heteronotia binoei. Classification (NCBI taxonomy): domain Eukaryota; kingdom Metazoa; phylum Chordata; class Lepidosauria; order Squamata; family Gekkonidae; genus Heteronotia; species Heteronotia binoei. The sequence continues at coordinate 107,045,996 of NC_083243.1, forward strand.
AGAAGAGAGCCCTGGGGGGTGGAGCGTCGCGGTTCAATGGCGGACGCAAATTGAGATAGCTCCGACCACCTCCTTCCCCAATCCGATCGTCTACTATCCTAACAAACTCCGATGTCAGCGAAAACTAAAGGAAAGCCTGCGCGTTCAAAACAAAAACAAATATCCAAAGCTAAAACTCCGGTTTCAGCTTTTTTCTCACCAGAAAACCTGAATAAGGTGAATGACCTGCCCGTACGATCTCCTACCGCTCTGAATATGGCGCCTGGCCCAGCTACCCCACAGGCGAGCGACCCAGATAACGTCACTCATGAAGAAGAGGGGCCAATTAGCAAAAAGGACTTAGATCTTTTGCGTTTAGATATCCATAAATATTTTAACGAGGCTATCATAGAGCACATTAAGCCTTTGAAGGAAAAGATCAGTGAGCTTTCTGAAGATCTTACCACAATGGCCAGCATAGCCGAAAAATCAGCGGAACTAGGCTTATCTCTTAAAGGGGAAATCACCGCAATGAAAGATCATGAAAATAAAATACAGAGCAGATTAATTGTCCTTGAAAATAAATGGCGGGCTTTGAACCTAAAGCTTTGTGGCTTTGAAGAAGGCATTGAGGAGAAATCTGATTTATTGCTTTTCATTGCGGACTGGCTCCAAAAAGAACTGTCACCGCCAACAAACATGGCAGCCAGCATTGTTAGAATACAACGATTAGGTCCCAAGACTCCATCACGTCATAACTTCACTAGAGACATTCTAGTGCAACTTTCAAACTCTAGAATTAAAGACCTAATTCTGCAGAGAGCAAGGCAAGGAGATGATTTAACCTACAACGGGAAGCGGATCTTGGTCCTTCTAGACCTATCACCAGAAACACTAGAAAAGAGAAGAAAACTGAAGATCATCACAAACAAGCTTCATGCAAGCAATGTAAGATTTAGGTGGAGCCCGACTTCCGACATCTTGTCATTCAAAAACGGCGCGCTCCATAAAGCTTATGATGCACAGACAGGAATCGCTCTACTAAACGCTCTGTCTATAAAGATCTCGATGGAGGAGGAAGAAGGTCTGCGGAAGAACTTTGTAATGCCCGAAGAGAGAACGCCGAACGAGGAAGTACTTTGAATAAATAGAGATGTTAAAGATAAAGACGTTATATAAAATTGTTCAAGTCTTCAAAAACTGATTTTATTATTGTTCCAATGTCTTTAAGTTTCAAATTTTACACTACAATGCCTGCTATTAGTTAAATGGCATATTAAGCACCGAATAAGCTGTACATGGTTAAAGTGCTAGTTGCATTGAAAAGGGGTTTATGAATTTATATTTTATAGGACATCTTTCCAATTCTTAAAATATTTAATATAATGAAATCTGGATAACTTATAGTATTTTTTTAAAAAAATGTTAGGAAGTATCCACAGCACTTAAACTACCCATTTCAATGACTTTTTCACATATCCTATAGTTTTTAAATGGAAAGACGTTATATGAATTCGTTTAAACCTACAGGAGTTGATTTAACTATAGTGTCAGTGACTTAGAGTCACAAAGGTCTGCAGTACAATGTTTACTCTTAGTTAAATGGTGTATTAGACAGTTGATAAGCTATTCAGAACTAAAGTGTGAGTTGCTTTGAATAGGGGTTTCTGAATTTATATATATTTTTAAGGCTTATTTTTTTTATACTTAAAATACTTAACATAATGACTTTTAGACAACTTATAGTATATATGAATTTACTTTACTATAACAAATGTAATACCCAATTGCTATTTTTTTAGATAAACCGTTGTATTTATTCTATTAATTACATGTTAGTAGAAATATTAGAGTCTAGATAGTAAAAACTTTAGGACACTGGAAAAGCTATAGTATCAATGGAATTTATTTTTTATAATCCTTAGAATTTTTATTTATTTATTTATTTATTTTAAAAAACACTAGGCGAATAGGAGGGTTATCATACTTCATTACTGTTTGTCTTAAATTTTGTTACTCTGTTATTAATCTAGTATAATGTATTTTGACAACTTATTATATATATGAATTCATTTCTCTTAAGATGCATCTTCAATTTTAATGACTCTCACTTTCATGAGTTTTTAGGTAATGTATTGTACATATCCAATCAACTATATAGTCATAGGGATATCAGTGATTAACTAATAATGATTTTTTAAAAAAAGGTTGGAACATGCATGGAATTAATGAATTTTTCTTGTTATAAGCCTTAAGTGATCACTAGGAACTAGGCAAGCAGGCTGCTAGCTATATTTCATTATTGCTTGTTTATTTTTCACCTAGACCGCATTGATGGCAAGTGTTTAGAACTACAATAAGTGACAAGTTGAGAGTGTTGAAACACTAGTGTTATTAAGTGAGTTTAGATTGGATATTCTTTTATTAAAACCATAATGGGGAAGGGGGGGTTCAGAGTTTGAGTGAGTTGACTGTTGTTTTCGCCCTCTTAGATAGGGTGCAGAAGTTTCTGTAAAAGGGGGAACTTAAGGTTTTTTCCCTAGTTTCCTAGTTACTAGGAGGCTTTGAAACTTTACCCAAGTTAGGGTAGTTGGTGAGTGATAAAAGGTTCTTTTTTTTTTTGGGTGTCACCTTTGCTCTATTTATTTTAGTAAGTGTGGAAGTCTGAAGTAGTGCACATTGTCCTAATTAGCCTATTTTTCGGTCTCTAAAGAGCTTCTTTGGAAGTGATTTATTTAATCACTATTGAACGCAATCTTTGGCCTTTACTATGTCTAAACCTTTAAAACTTTTAACTTGGAACTGCAGGGGTTTCAAAAACCCCATAAAACGTGCACGTATTTCTAATTTCTTGACTCAGGAGCGCCCTCATGTGGTTTGTCTCCAGGAGACCCATGTGAAAAAACCTCTCCATTTGGTTTACGATCAAAATGGTTCAACCAAACATTTCATGCTCCAGGGACGTCAAAAGCCAGAGGTGTGGCAATTTTAATTTCTAAATTTACCGATTTCAGTCTGCAAGACACAAAACTAGACCCTGCAGGTCAATATATTTTCGTTAGGGGCATTTTAAATAATAAACCAATAACTATTGCTTCTATTTACTCCCCTAACAGTGGCCAGTTGCCTTTCCTGAAGGAGGTTCTTTCTGAGCTGATGGACTTCAAAAACGGAGAAATTATCATTGGAGGTGATTTAAACTACATAGTGGATCCAAAACTGGATAGGTCAAATAGCAAAGCGGGGAAAAAAGATCATAACAAAACAACAGGCTTAAGCAAATTATTGTATACTTTCAATTTGGTAGATATCTGGAAGTCAGTGAATCAGAAAATGCGAGACTACACCTATTACTCCCACATACATAACTCTTACTCCAGAATCGATTTTATTTTGACCTCCCCAGCTCTTCTTGCCTATGCAGGCAATGTAAACATCGGGTCCAGGAACATCTCTGATCACTCCTGGGTGTCGGGAGAGTTAGCAATGCAGGAAGCAGATAACAAAGGCCCAACCTGGTCCTTAAATAAACTACTCTTGACTAGAGAAAGTATCTGTGAAACCATATTATAGCAGCGCCCGCCTCACGGCCTCACTGGACCTCTTTATTTCAGTCTCTTCGGGGTATTTTACTTGTTTATTTGATGGGACCACAGCAGCTTTGTTTGTTCTTCCCACAAAATATAGGCTCTTGAGAACTTTAACTTAACCCACAGATTTATTGTAACACAAAGTTCTTAACTTGGGGATATGGGAGATATTTACACAGGCTAATACGTTGTTCAGTTGTTTCAGGCTTCACATTCACTTTATCTTTTCTTGAGTCTCTCACAGTTACACAGTTCACAGTTTCCCTTTAACTTGCTCTCTCCACCTCTAGCCAAGGTCTGGCCTCTTGGGATTGATGTGTCTAGTCTCACCCCTCGACTGGAGTCTCTCCTCTCAGCCCTCTTGGTGTCTCAGACCCACATCCACTCCCTCAACCACCTCACTAGATCTTCAGAGTTGTCTCTAGGTGTTTGTGACCGTTCAGGTCTTAACTGACTCACACACACAGCCCTCTTGGCTGGTTTTGTCGAGCTTTCAGTCTCTGGAAGACTTCCCCGTCTCCGCCTCAAGCTCCTTCACAGGATCAGCTGCCCTCTCAGCCTCTCTGGCAGGCTCGAACTGACCCTTTCAGTCTCTGTCAGGTCCCCACTGACAGACTTCTCTGACAGGCCTCCACTCTGTCAGACATCAACTGACTGACTGCCTCAGCAGTTTCTCTCACTCAACTTCTTTTTCTCTCCCTGAGAGTTCTGAGCACTCAGCCCCCACCCTCAGGTCACCTGACGCAGGCCCTGTGCGTCTTCAGTTTATGGTTAACCCATTGCTTTCCGTCACACATATCTAAACAGATTCAAGAGTACTTTCAATACAATAATGACTGTGGAGTCTCCCAACAAGTAGTGTGGGACACATTTAAGGCAGTAATAAGGGGAAACCTTATTTCAGTGGCGGCAACTTGCCACAAAAATAGAGGTAAGGCTATACTAGAACTTAAATCTAACATAGCTGAGTTAGAAAAACGACACATGAGATTCGGGGGGGAAAAATCTCTGAAAAAACTCTCAATGGAGAGACACAAATTAGAACGGCTTGAAACCTCAGATATTCAAAAAAAGTTGTTGTACCTAAAGCAGAAATATGTAACTAGGACTACGAAGTCTTTAAGGCTGTTGAAATTTAGACTTCACCAAAACAGGGCAAACTCGCTGATTCATGGGGACGCATTTAAGGCAGTAATAAGGGGCAACCTTATTTCAGTGGCGGCAACTTGCCACAAAAATAGAGGTAAGGCTATACTAGAACTTAAATCTAACATAGCTGAGTTAGAAAAACGACACATGAGATTCGGGGGGAAAAAAACTCTGAAAAAACTCACAATGGAGAGACACAAATTAGAACTGCTTGAAACCTCAGATATTCAAAAAAAGTTGTTGTACCTAAAGCAGAAATATGTAACTAGGACTACGAAGTCTTTAAGGCTGTTGAAATTTAGACTTCACCAAAACAGGGCAAACTCGCTGATTCATGGGGACGCATTTAAGGCAGTAATAAGGGGCAACCTTATTTCAGTGGCGGCAACTTGCCACAAAAATAGAGGTAAGACTATACTAGAACTTAAATCTAACATAGCTGAGTTAGAAAAACGACACATGAGATTCGGGGGGAAAAAAACTCTGAAAAAACTCACAATGGAGAGACACAAATTAGAACTGCTTGAAACCTCAGATATTCAAAAAAAGTTGTTGTACCTAAAGCAGAAATATGTAACTAGGACTACGAAGTCTTTAAGGCTGTTGAAATTTAGACTTCACCAAAACAGGGCAAACTCGCTGATTCATGGGGACGCATTTAAGGCAGTAATAAGGGGCAACCTTATTTCAGTGGCGGCAACTTGCCACAAAAATAGAGGTAAGACTATACTAGAACTTAAATCTAACATAGCTGAGTTAGAAAAACGACACATGAGATTCGGGGGGAAAAAAACTCTGAAAAAACTCTCAATGGAGAGACACAAATTAGAACTGCTTGAAACCTCAGATATTCAAAAAAAGTTGTTGTACCTAAAGCAGAAATATGTAACTAGGACTACAAAGTCTTTAAGGCTGTTGAAATTTAGACTTCACCAAAACAGGGCAAACTCGCTGATTCATGCCATAAGGTCATCCCAAGGTACTGCACACGTCACTCCTCAAGGAATTACGAAGGTCTTCCAGGACTATTACTCCTCTTTATATACATCATCTACTGTGGAAGACTTAGACTGTAAAGAGTACCTGAGGGATATTAAATTCGATAGGAAACTATCGGGAAATGATGTAGAATTCATGGATAGGCCTATTTCAGAAACAGAAGTTATAGAAGCTATTTCTTCAATTAAAAATAATAAGGCAGCGGGAAATGATGGTTTCCCCATCGAATTTTATAAAAAATTTAGTTCTAACCTAGTGGCCCCTCTAACTAAAATGTGTAACTTAGCAATGGAAAAAGGTGAAATTCCTGAATCATGGAGAGATTCTAAAAAAGTAGTAATTCATAAGGAAGGCAAGGACAAGCTAAGTCCCAAATCTTACAGACCAATCTCACTTTTGAACCATGATTTTAAAATTTTTTCAACTGTTCTAGCCCGTAGATTAAACAAAATTATTAATTCTTATGTTCACGTGGACCAGGCGGGTTTTATCCCTGGTCGAAATATCTCTGACAATATTCGAAGAATGCTAAATTTGATACATTTTGGTAAATCTTCTAAAGAAACCTCCCTTATTCTTTCTTTGGACGCGGAAAAGGCCTTCGATATGTTGGAAATCTCTTATTTGAAAGCGGTATTAAATCATATGGGTTTTGGTCAAAACTTTTTGAACTCAATAGCTGCCATCTACGAGTCTCCCAAAGCCCAAATAAGTATTAACAACTATAGGTCTGACATAATAAACTTATCAAGGGGTACGCATCAGGGGTGTCCCCTTTCCCCGATCCTATTTGCTCTCTCACTCGAACCACTAGCACACCTAGTGCGCTCAGACCCTGAAATCGAGGGCATAGAGGTGAAGGGCAAGTCTCATAAGATTAGTCTATTCACAGACGATACAGTAATCTACTTAAGCAATCCACTTAAATCGTTAGCCAATTTAATGAACGTAATATAATTGTTTGGAAAGTACTCGGGCTTTACTATAAACATGTCTAAATCAGAAATTTACCCAATCAATGTAACTCCAGAAGTATATAAAAAAATTTTGTCCATTTTTCCCTTTAAGTGGGTCACTAAGACTTGGCGCCATCTGGGAATACAGATCCCTATAGAGCGATCTAACTTATTCGATGTAAATTTTAAACAGTTATTTAACATGATTAAAGCAAAATTAATCACATGGGCTAAATTACAATTTAATTTTATGGAAAAAATTGACCTGTTAAAAACTTTTGTTTTACCCAAATTTCTTTTTTTATTTCAAAATCTCCCAATACCTATCCCAAAAAGTGGCATGAAAGCTTGGCAGGGAAGTTTCTCTACTTTTTTATGGCAGGGCAAAAAGCCAAGGATCTCTTACCAACTACTTGCTAAACCAAGTGATAAAGGCGGAGTGGGTGCACCAATCCTAGAGAAATACTATGTGGCGGCCCAACTGCGTAATGTCTTGATGTATGCCCAAAAGCATTGTTACCTGCCATGGCTTCAGATCGAGTCAGCAAGTGTTTTCCCTCTATGTCTCAATGAAATTATATGGAACAGTGAGACAGATAGGAAAACAACTTCAATATCCAACCCTTATTTGCGTTTAACATTAGAGATTTGGGATAAATTTAGATCTCTTGTGGTCCAGCCATCCACGCCAGTAATGGCCTTTTTGGGTCAGCCCTGGTTCCCCCCTGGATTACCCAAGGGAAGTTTTCGGATATGGAGGCAGGAAAAAATTCTCAGGATTGCAGACATCAGTTCAAAAGGGAAATTGTACATGCCCAACTTGAGTTGAAATACAAAATAGACATACCCTGGTATGAATATCATCAGCTACATGATGCACTAAGTAAAGTGGTCCCTGTGATGCAACCCATTAACCAGCTGAACACTTTTGAACAGTTAATCCACAAAGAAAGTTCAGATCTGAGAGGTGTGATTTCTAAATTATATGTTTTATTAAATCAAAAGAACTGGTCGCAGCATACATCTCAGCAAAATGCTTGGGACAAAGATTGTGAGTCACATTTTACAGAGGAACAATGGAGCTCAATTTGGACATCACCTCTATGTAAATCAAAGTGCACGAACTTTAAACTGCAGCAATATAAACTTCTCTCTAGATGGTATTTGACTCCCCAGGTTCTAAGTCATGCGAAACAGAACATTAGCTCCATTTGTTGGAAGGGGTGTGGAGCACCCGGCTCCTTTTTGCACTGCTGGTGGTCATGTAAAAAAATTCAAATCTTTTGGAATATTTTAGTAACTAAAATTGAAGCTATTGTCAAGGAAACTATTCCACGTACCCCGGAATCTATACTCCTTAATTTGTGGCCGAGAAACAGTTTTTCCAAACTCAAATCTGAACTTATTTCTCTATTACTCTTGGCTGGTAAATTACTTCTAGCTAGATTTTGGAAGGTCGCTAAAGTACCATCACTAACTCTTTGGTTCCAGAAGGTTTGGGAGTTAGTAATTCAAGACAAAATTGCATCCCAACTTATTCTCAGTGATAACCCTAATATAGGGGAGAAATTTGTTGAAAAGTGGTTTCCCTTTTTAGATTTTGTGAACACTAATTCATGTAAAAAAAGTAAGATGCCAAAAAAAACCCTGAATTTTATTTTATATTAAGAAGCATGTGGTCAGTCTGAGGGAGGGTGCGTAATTTCTTTTCCTTTTTTATTATTTATGTTTATACTGCTTAAATTGTAAACATAAGTATTTATTTCCTGTACCTTAGTGTCGGGTCTTCGGTACCCCTCCCGGTCTCCCGGTGTCACCGTTGCCCCTCCCGTGCACTCTAGGGCATTCCCCGGAGGTCTCAGAAACAGGGTGGTGGGCACTGGGTTACTTCACCGCAGGCCCCCCGTTCCCTTCTGGCTGTGCTGTGGCTCCTGTCCCTCTCTCTCGCGAAGCAGCCTCTTTGTGCATCAGCCAGATTCCTCAGCGACCTCCTCCCTCCCTCCTTTTATGCTTCCCAACCCAACCTTCCCCCTCCCCCGGTCCTGCCCCTCTCTGGCTCCTCCCCCCTTCAAAGCCCCAGACGCCCGGGAGAGGCGAGCCAGGACTGGGCTGACTGGGCGTGCCTCGGGCGTCCTAGCCCTCGGCTGTGTGCTTCAATGGGGCGTCTCGCTGCGACGAGACGAACGGCTCTCCTCCTCCTGGCTCGGTGCTGGGCTCAGCTTCTCCCTCTTGCTCCCCGGCGTCTTGCCCTGGCCAGACTTCTCGGAGTCGGGCTCGGAGAGGTGGGGAAGGCTCTTGGGGTGACAACGAGGGCTTGGAACGGCTGGCAGGTGACAGGGGGTCTCCTCCGCGCAGTCCCCGCCCGGGCTGGGCGGGACACTTAGTTATGTCTTTATATGTTGTACGGTCTTTATTTTATAAAAATAAAAAAAAATTAAGTTTTTAAAAAAAGAAGAGAGCCCTGATTGCCTTCATCTCTGAGATCAAGATGAAGATCGGTCGGGAGAAGAACCAGCTCAACCAGGACACGTGATTAATTATCTCTCAGATTGGAGATCCTTAAGCCCTTTAAGGACTACATGCAGTTTTTCTCATCTGACACAGCAACGCTGGTTCTGGACATTCACATGATCCAAACAGTTTATGAGAAGATGGCTGCTTTCTGTAATCAGACTAAGGATGTGCAAACTTGTTTTCAGCATTATGCATGCTGGTAAAAAAGCTGTAAAAAGACATTGAGTTCCACCTTCAGCCTCTCACCCAGCAGAAGGTCTACATGTTGAAAACAATGTGTGACCAGTGCATCAAGGGCAGGATCACTGATCAGGCTCACCAGCTCAGTTACTGGAGAGATGAGCTTTTCTGGTGTGTTGAGTACATGCAGGCCAAAAGGGGCATATTTGCATGAGCTGAGGGGGAAGGTCTAGGCACCCCTGTGGTGACTACCAAGATAACCTTGGAGATAAGGCTCAATGTACAGCATAGTTCCAGTAATATACAGTTGCTGCTAATTGCTGCACCAATGAGGAGACAGTGCTGAGTCACTCTGCACTCCTCACCTGATTACATCATCCATCTGGCCAGAACCAGTTCACATCTGCCAGATCATCCTCAGTCATCTATTTGACAGTAGCTGTCAGATCAGTAAGCAATGCCTCATGCCTTACCAGCATCTATCCTATGCCAACAAACTTGGTGTCTCGAGCTTTAAAAAAGCCTACTAGATCCCCACAGATAATTCTCTATAATGGAGCAAAAAAAGAAAAAAAAGAAATCAGATTCCTGAATAAAACTCAGATCTGAATACTATACCAGTATTGGGATCCCAAAAAAATTGGCAATACCAATATTTATCAGGTCCAGTATACCAAAATCTGAAAAATACTGGGTGGGGGAGGTTATGCACATCCCTAGAAAGTACACTATAACTAACTTGAAGAATCACAGAACAAAGTTTGCATTCAGCAGCACCTTTTAGACCAACAAAACTTTTTTTAAAGAATAAACTTTTATGTGTAGGCACATTTCTTCAGATACTAGGACTGATTATAGAATTAATTGCATTATTGATTGCTGATCATTTCATATGTGTTTGCATGTGCAAAACCAAGTTCCATTATCATACTATAAACTATTACATTTTCTCAGACTGAAAGTTAACTTAAAAAATCATTAAATGTGCTTTAGTGTGACAATTGCAAGTTTGCATTTGGATATAATGGAAGATGGTGAGTAATTATTTAAGGGGGAGGGAATCCTTCAAAATCCACTCACTCCCTGTCCTAAAAGATTGATTCAATACTGATTTGGTTATTCTGATCTTATTCCTGGCATTTCTGTGATTAAACTTGATATATTTAACTAAGCAATGACAAATTAAAAGCACAGTGGAAATCTTAGTGTGGGTGTGGACAGATGAGTAATCTTAATTAGTAATATAATATGCCCATCATTTTGTACTGTAAATGAACTTTTATATTATGAATTGTGTGGAGATAAAGACTTGATGTGTGGTATATTGGTGATGCATTAGCTAGAGATAAAAGTAAAGTGATCAGGGAAAGTCTTCTGGTAAACCACTCTGGAATAATTGGTCTGAAGGTGTAGCTTCCAATATACTACTTTAGTTCAACACTCATTTTCTGGATAGTAGACAAAGACCTGACTATCCATATTATGCCAAATAGCTAATATGGATTAATGCAGTTATACTTGCATTAGAGAAGGAACCTGTCACCAGGCCTGACATTTATAAATTCATTCAAAATAAAATAGTGTGCTCTTACCTGTATGCACATAAACACACACTGATAACATAAGTTGATGGGAAATGTATTCAAGTTGACATCCCAGTAGGCTTCAAACTTCAAGGAATTCTTCTTCAGGGAAGATCTATAACATGTAAGAAAACTCAATGAATATTGTCCAAAGTAGCATTCATAATTTAAGATATGGATTAAAATTACTAACCTCTAAACAGCAAAGAGACTAAAATGGATGTTAACAGTTGATTCAGTGGGTTAATGAAAAGGTATTTACCCAACAGCATTAGGCAGTGAAGGGGGCTGTGCATTTACAGAATTCACAGAGGAAACTGATCCCTAGAGCTGGTGACACTACTGAATAAATACCTTTAATAAGTGTTCAAAAATTAAAGGAGACAAAGTTGTTTTTTCTTTTTGTTTATGTTCCAACAATGTTGCCATCTTCAATAGAAATTTGTTGTCATTTGATATATCATTCAGGAAATTTGCAGTTTTCGTTGGTTTCTGAGGAATTTCACAGCATATTTTTATCCTGGTTAATCTTTCAATGGTGCAGTAGTGAGTTGCTTTTTATTTGTATTTTAATCATACATGCAAGTTGAATGCTGCTGTAAGAATAATGTGCTAAAAATAGTTTGATTCCTAAGATCTCTTATATGAGTGAAAGGCATCTCCATGAGCCTCCCAAAGGTTTTATTTTCCCCTTCCTAGTAGATTCTCTTGCAACACTCCCGACAACTCTCTGAAAGCTGCTTCTGACGGTCAGGAGACCTATTTTCAAGGTAAAGATAGGAAGATTCAGCAAATCCTCACATAGATAGAAAAAGACTTCCAATCATGTACTGAAATATTCATTTATGTTATTAAACAGAGTAGTAAAGGATGGGGCATTCCTTTCACGCCAGAAGTGGAGAGGCATTCTGATAGTTTGTAAATTTGTACTTAATTTAAGTTTTAAAAACCCCACTCTTTCTTAAAGCACTGTAAGAATTTTCCTTTGCTTAGACCCATCCTTTTATTCTAATTTTAGGGTGAATTTCTTCCTTTACACTTCAAGTTAAGTGCAATGTTCTTCTTAATTATATTTTACATCGAGAAAAATCATAATGACATGCTGCAATCCTAAAGACACATTTCTGGGATTAAGCCCTATTGAATAACATGGGATTGCTTCCCAGTAGATCTGATTGGGGTTGCTACTGTCTTAAATTTTGACCTTAAATTATTCCATTGTATTCCAGAACATGTATAATGGAACCCAATCCATAATTTGAACCAACTTTTTGTTCCTCTTTTTGGAATGCTTTCTTGTTGTAGGTTCCTTCAGTCTAACAGCTAACTTGTTTTTAAAAGCCACAATGCAACAGCTTGGCAGGGGGTTGTCAGCCTCTCTTCCAGTTTCTAACAAAAGTTATGATGTGGATAAGTAAAGTTCAGTCTGCTTATCTTTTGAGTTAAACAAATTTACACTGCCTACAATACAGTTTCTTCCAGTACTTCCATGCCCTCTTCTTTATGCACCCCTGCCAACTAATTACCATGCTGTCAAACTGAGCAACAGACCTTTACACTATTTTTAATGGAGTCTGCACTGAAGATGAAGTTGTACATCTTCTACAACAATTGTGGAAGAATAGAGCTGGAAATTTTGCAGAAATTTCCTGCATATCTCTCTCACCCACATCACATCTCTCACACAAAGAAGGAAGAAAGGGAAAATCATATTTCAATGTGTTCTGTCTGCAAGGAACATTTTCAGTGTCTGTACGTGGGGAAGCTTTCTCCTCCGATATGTCATTTGATAGGAAGTGTCTTGAGACTGAGGGTTACAGTTCCTTATTTATTCCAGTTGAATGAAGGTGGGTTAGAGGCAGAGATAGATGGTATCACACAGTGTTTCTAAAAAGTTTATCTTTTTTCCTTTATTTGCATGATATTTTGGGGAAAGAGTTATCCCTGGGGGCATGATCTTTGAGAATTTTGTGGGGGAGGCAGTTACAAGTGAGAACGTCTTTTTGACTGAACCAACTTAGCACTTACCTAACTGATGTAATCAGCTCAGTCATAAAACAAAATTAAAGATAGCCATATGAATGTTTCAATGAATAGAATAAACTGAAGCCAAGACAAAGCACCTATGACATTAGTTTTAACACACATCAGCACTCAATAGCTGCAACATCAGGTTGTGACTTGAATGCTTGATCAAATATCATAGATGGAATGTCTATGGTGCCTTCCATTATTTTGAACCAATTTTTTGCAGTAAAATTTTTTGCAGTTCACACAGAACCAATTTTTTGCAGTTCACACAGTCTCCAGCGATATATTTATTTATTTGTATTGTCTTTTCATTCTGGCCTTCTAAGGAATTCAGGAAAGGATACATGGTTCTTTCCCACTCCACCTCACCCAAACTCTCTTTTATTTTTACAACCATGTGACTCACAACTGTGATGTGAGAGAAATTAGGCTAAGAAGGACTGCCTGGTCCAAAGTTCTGCCTCCTTTATATATTGGAAATAACTTCATATTATAGTGCAGTGAAATAGAATAGCTTAACAGTAAAACATCTCAATATAAAATTGGTATGATTCTTAGGACAATGAAATGGCTGGGCAAATAGTTGTTACAACGCAAGTGGAGGAAAATGCAAAGCAAATGCCTGCCTAGGTCTCCAACAAAAGAATCCTAAGCAGAGTTACAACCATCTAAGCACATTGACTTCAGTTGACTTGGGAAAGGTATAACTCTGTTTTCGCTCAGTATTTTTGCTCTTTAAATAACTTCAGAATTCTCACTTTCATTCATAAATACATAGTTCTCCAAAAGAGCAAAGTATGTAGCTTCCAGTGCAGCCAATCCAAGACTTATTTTTTCAGAATTAAAAAGAAAATTAAAAGAAACCTAACCCCAGGATACCAGCCATAGAACTAACAGTAGAGATGTGTGTGTGCATGTGCACTTGTGTTGCTTTATAATGTTAAATCCCTGGAAATTTTAATTCATCTGGACTTTCCAAGTTTTGTCTCTTCCATAATACAGATCTCACTGTCTCTTACTTGACATATGAAATAGTTTTGAAATGGCAACAAGTGCCACAGAGCAGTTTTTCAGGTGGTGATTAACCTATTAAAAAAAGGGTCACCAGTTTTCCTTTACATCACAGCTGTAATATGAATATACAATTTAACATGGAAGCAATGGATCCCCTAACACACCCGAGCTGGTTATGGTAAAAAATAAATGTTGCTATTTTAAGGACCCCAGAAGGAATTGAATACTTGCTTATAACTACAACATTTGAATATATTCCACAAGGGAACAGCTTCAGAATTTCTTAGAAAGATACCATAAATTAGCTGCGTCTTTGCATTCCTTTGTGTCTAAGCCTTATAAATGCAGATTTCATCCCCAAGTAATTTTAGTCAAAGTGTGATTGGGATTAGGTCCATTTAAATTATGGAGGAAAGACACTCTTTTTTGGTGGCATAAGGTGACACAATGTAGTTGCAGCACTCATTACATGGTTACAAGTCAAGTCAATCTTTATTGCATTAGCAACAAAATGCCATAGCAACCAACAACCAGACAAAAAAATAAAATAAAACATTCAATACAACAATAGAATTATACAAATCATGATAAAATTTAGGCTGAATTATCAATAAAATTTATCCAATGACATCCTAAGGAAAAAAATTCACAGTAGTAAAAAGGAGAGTAGTTAATATATCTCTTTATTCATTTTTTATCTATAATGGCAGCCATAAACTTTGTCACTTGGAAACTAATGTATTTATCTCTATCTGACAATAAGAATACTAATTTTTCTTGGCCCAACCTTCCAAGAAGGTGAGATAAAATGGTGCACAAAAACCTACTTTGTTTTGCCTAATGTTTTACACAATAAAATATGACATGAGATAGGTCTTTAATAGACATTTGATCATAGGGGCAAACTCTTTTCTCATAAGGTATCCGCTTAAAACAACCTTCATTGGCCAATAATGGTAAGATATCAAAACGAGTTCTAGTAAAAGCTTTTCGACACTTGAAATTAATTAGATTAACAAAATTTGGAGAAGATACCAGAGGTGAGGGTGATAACTATCTATAAATCACAGAAATTCTCAATCTGCCTAATAGTCCCATGTCAGCCTGAATACACTGATCCAACAATCTTTGCTTAACAAGAGATTTGGAATTGTAAAAACCAAGGGATCTCAGATAATCAACCGAGAAGCCAAGGTTGGCCACTATTCTCAAAACAAAACTGCGCCAAGACCTAGCCTTCATTTCCCCATATGCCAAAGTAAGTAATTCGGAAGCCATATGAAAAATAATCTTCAACCAAAAATTGATAGTTATTTTATGAACTAAGGTTGTTATCTGAGATAAAGATAATTCTATTATAGTCATTACAGAAGGTGTTGAAGGTGGAACAGCAAGAAGCCTGTGTGTAAATTTATTTTGGGAAATTTCTAAAGTATGAAGTTTTCCAGAAGCCCATACTGGCGCTCCATATAGAAGCCAGGGTAATAACTGCATTTTGTAGATTTCTACAGCTGGATGTATCAAGCATCCACCTCTTCTCCTATAAAATCGCAATAGCCCCACAGCAGCTTTTTCAAGATTACGCTTAGCGTAGTCAATATGAGAGGCCCAAGAGGCTGATTGATGGAACAGCACACCTAAATATTTAAAAAAGGGAACCTGTTCTAGTGGTTTCTCATCCATTTTCCACTTACAGTAATGGGATCTTTTAGCAAAGACCACAATCTTGTTTTTATCATAGTTTACATGTTTGTCTTTGTCTTTGCAATATTGGTTAAAATGTCTCAATAATCTTCTAAGGCCAATTTGGGTATGAGAAATTAACAAGGTGTCATCTGCATAAAGTAGGGTAGAAATAAATTTCCCTCCTACTTTAACTGGGAAAAACTGTGAACCTGCTAGATAGTTTATTATATCATTCAGGTATAAATTAAAAAGAAGTGGGGCCAAAATGCATACCTGTTGGACTCCTTTTGTTGTTTTAACTGGGTTGGACAATTGACCATGAGGGCCATGTAAAATCTTCATACTTGTATCAGAATAAAAACCTTTAATACGTTCAAGCAGCCTATGGTCAATATTCATATTACTCAGTTTTGTCCATAGGTGGTTCCTTGAGATTGAATCAAATGCAGTTTTAAGATCCACAAATGCCACATACAATTTTTTGAAAGGACGAGTTGTATATTTACTAATAAGATGTTGCAGTAATAGACAGTGGTCAAGAGTGGAGTGATCATGTCTGAATCCTATTTGATGTGGTACTATCAAATTATTCTCAGATACCCATATTTCCAATTTAGATAGAAGATGTCTAGCATACAATTTCCCGACCACATCCAACAAGCTTATTGGCCTATAGTTTGCAGGGTTGGTACGATCATCTTTCTTATAAATTGGGACCACAATAGAGGAGATCCATTCTTTAAGAAATCTGCCAGTCCTGTCAATGTTAGTGAAGAGAGTGGCTAAAACAGGTGCCCCCCAGTCTTGAAAAGTCTTAAGCATATCTGGTAGAATATAATTTTCACCTGGGGCTTTATTACTCTTCATTGAGGAAATTAGGGATTTTATTTCACACACAGTTACAGGAGGCCACTCAGGCAAACTAGTCAATAAGGAAGTGGATGGATAATTAATTGGAATGCTGTCATGGGGTTGATCATTGAATACCTTTAAAAAGTGTTCTTCCCAGTGTTGTTTGGAAATATAAGAATCTGATTCAAACCAAACCCTCCCTCCCAAGGCTGCAAGAATTCTCCAGAACTTTGACATGTCTCTCTTGTTTAGGGTCAAGGCAAGTTCCTGCCACGATTCTCTTACTGAAGTTAATTTTTCCTTTTAATTAAACATTTATAATTATTTTGAAGATAAAAAAAAAGATTTAGGTAGAAAATTTACTTCCTTTTGTTTATATGCCCTAAGAGAATGCCTGAGCTGTTTTTTCATGTCAATACACTCTCTATCAAACCATCTATTGTTAATTTGCTGCCTCCCACTTGATAATTTGCCACTCTTGACTAAGAAAGGTTTTAACAATTCAATTAGCTCCCCATAGAATGACAAAATAATCTCAGGATCCTTTGTTCCCAATATTTTTTCTTTGATTTCCAAAAGTGAGTCACTATGAAAGACCTGCTGTAATTCATTCTGGAGGACATCTGTCCATCTCAATAGAATATTAGTTGTAATTTCAATTTGAGGGAACTTTGCCTCACAGGTACATACTGGATTCCGAACTGAAATATAAAATATTAGAGGTTGATGGTCACTCTCCAGGAGTGACCAAACTTCAAAATGTAACATTTTACTGCAAAAAGATGGGGAAATCAATAGATAATCAATCACACTAGCTCCCTTACGGCTAAAATAAATAAATTCTTCATATTTGTCCCCTTCAAAGTTACCATTTGATATGATAAGGCCTAATTTATCAATCAAACGAATGAAATTCAATCCATGTCTATTGACAACAAGGTCTTTTGTCTTCCTTGTACCATTATAAAATTCACCATCAAAACTATTGCCAATATGGGCATTAAAATCACCTAATAAAATCAGTTGTGCCTTGGGATAAGTATCTTCAAGGTCACATATATAATTTTCCAAGTTTAGCCAGCAATTCTCATAGCAGTAAAGTGAAGAATAAGGAGGAATATAAACATTTACTGCCAAAATAGTCTGTTCCTTAAATTTCAAAAGGCAAGCCATTGCTAGAGATGTCAAAGAAGGGAGAGATGTCACATCACAATTCAGTGAAGTTGAAATCAAACATACCAGACCACCACTAGGGCGACCTTTAGTAACCGAAGCTGTGGCATTAAGTGAGCAGGTAAGAAACCCATTTAGCATCAGTTTTGATGTTAACCAGAACTCTTGGAGAAAGTTTATATCATATGCTCTTATAAATTGCAGAAACATAGGTGCCTGAATTTTGTTGAACCAGCATGCCACATTCCATGAAATACACTTTAAATAATGTTCACTCTGGGTTTCAAATTGTCAATTTAACTTCTCTATTTTATGCAATTCTTTTGAATCCCCTAAAATTGACCTATTCCTATGTATATGAGTGGACACTAATTTAGAAGCCTCTACAGGGCCAACAGGAAGAGTGCCAGTTGTGCCAATCTTATGTTCCTCTAAATAACAGTTGAAATGTTCTCTAATTAAAGGGTCAGACTTAATTTGGTGTTGGGGGGAAATATAATCTATATTCAGAGTCAACAGATCACCTAATCTATATTCAGAGTCAACAGAAAGGGAACATCAATTAATTTGTCAGGTTCTGCTGCTAATTGCACCTGATCTGGTACTTCTAAATGGGCAGGAATGACAGTTGGAGAAAGTGGTACAAGTTTCTGAGGATGATCATCTAATTCCAATAATCTATTCCTCAAATTCTCAAGCCTATCAGTAATTGACTTTTTCTCTAATGCTGGAAACGCCCTGTATGAATTAATTAAATCTGACTCCAGGCCATGTGTTGTTGGTGAATCACCTAGTCTAGATTCCATATGATCAGAAGGATCATTCAAGTTGATTAGATCACACTCCATACAACTATCAGAGCCTTGAGATTTATCCTTGGGTAAGAGCTCAATCTTTTCAACTCGAGACACTGTCCCAAAAAGGGGTGTGTGTAAGGTATTGTTAAAAACTCTAGAAGGGAAAATACTCCAAGAGTTCAGCAAGTTTTTCCTTTGCATAATCAGAGTTGGGATAGTTGGTTCATCAAATGATAACAATAGTCTTCTTGATCTAAATGAGCTATTTAAAATTTCAAATGATCTCAAATTAATACCTGGCCCTTTAATCCTTATCTGCGCTTTTAAGAACTGGACTATAGCAAATTTAGATTTTAATGGAGGGGCCCAACGATTCAATAGAACAGTGAGGCAAATTGTCATGGCTGGGGCCGGGTCAGGCAAAGTCCAGGGGCAGTCCGAGGTCTGCAGCCAGTAAGCAGGAGGGTCCGAGGCGCCAAATCCAAATCACTGTACAAGTATCGCAGGTCCGAGGTCCAGAAGCCGAGGTCAGGGAGTCCAGAAGTCACAAGACAAAGTCAGGGAGTCCAGAAACCAAAGTCAAGCCGGAGTGGATGCTAGAACGTCAGGGAGATGACTAGTTGCTTCCACAAAGCCTCCTCCCAAAGCCTACAGCTATATAGCCCTCTGCTGGCTGTTGCCCATTTGGGCTAATTGCTGGCTCAGAGAGGCAGCCAGGATCCTGTTGCAACTCAAGCATCCTTGCTCTTAGAAGGGCCAGAATCCTCTCAAAACTCAGGGCTCAGGGAGCATCTTGCTTGTGAGCGTGCCGCCCTCCTCCGATCCCTGAGGTACTGACGGAGGCGGTCACGCACATGCGCCACCCGAGAGGGCGAGGCAGGGGGGCTGGGATCTTCTCCAGCAGGAGGCAGGGGCACTGGTGTAGGTGGCAGGGGCACAGTTTCTTCTGCAGGCTCCACTTCCTCTGCAGGGTCCCCAGCACCCATGACACTATCCCCCCCCAGGGCCCCCCTCTGTCGAGGGGCCTGGGAGGTCAGGGTGGTCATTGTGGAACCATTGCTCCAAGTCCGGGGCATGAAGATTGTCCATGGGCTCCCAAGACCGGTCTTCTGGGCCGTATCCCTCCCAGTCCACAAGGTACTGGAGGCCTCCACGATGGTACCGGAAGTCCAGGATCTGGTGCACCTCGTATTCCTCTTCATCATCCACCAACACCGGTGGTGGCGGCGGTGGGCAAGGAAGCCGAGCTCTGTCAGGGGGTGCAGCTGGAACAAGGAGGGAGTGATGGAACACAGGGTGAATGCAGAGGTGGGGTGGCAACTGGAGCCTGAAGGCGACGGGGTTTATTTGTTCTATGGCGAGGTAGGATCCAATGAACCACGCATCCAGCTTGTGAGACCGACCAGGCCGGTGCAGGTAGTGAGTTGAGAGCCACACCTGATCCCCCGGCTGGATTGGGGGGCCTTCCTGCCTCTTCCGGTCCGCAGCCAGTTTATAGGCTTCCTTGGCCCGCTGTAGCTGCTCTCGGAGCAAGTCTTGGATGGTGCGGAGTTCTTGCAGGTAGGCTTCGATGGCGAGGACATTCGTGGGTGGCATCCGTAGGTTGCAGCAAACAGGGTCATTTGGGTGGAGGAATGGACCGCGTTGTTGTATGCAAATTCCGCTCGAGGCAACAGAGTGGTCCAGTCGACCTGCTGGTAGCAGGTGTAACAGCGGAGATATTGCTCTAGCGTGGCATTGGTGCGCTCTGTCTGACCATCTGTCTGTGGATGGTAGGCTGAAGACAGGTGCACTCGAGTCCCCAGGCTGGAATGGAGGGCTTGCCAGAACCGAGAGGAGAACTGGGGGCCCCGGTCTGAGATCAGGTGGGCTGGGAGTCCGTGCAGACGAAAGATGTGTTGCAGGTAGAGCTGGGCTGTCTCCTGAGCTGTAGGAAGTTTCAGGCACGGAATGAAGTGGGCCATCTTGGTAAATAGGTCGACGACCACCAAGATGCAAGTCTGACCCTTGGATCGTGGAAGTTCCGTGATGAAGTCCATCGAGATGGTATCCCAGGGTCCTGAGGGTGTGGGCAAGGGCTGTAACAACCCTGAGGATTTGGCCGGGACGTCTTTGGCCCATCGGCAGACGTCGCAGGAGCTGACATAACGGGCAACATCGGAGCGAACTCGTGGCCACCAGAATTCTTGCATCAGCAAGTGGGTGGTCTTATGCTGTCCAAAGTGCCCGGCGGGTAACGCGTCGTGGGTCAGGCGTAGCACTTCTGCCCGCAAGAGCCCGGGCGGCACATAGAGGCGTTCATGGTGTAGCAAGAGGCCGCCTCGAGTCGTGAACTCACCTGCCGAGTCATCTTGGCGTGCCCGGAGGTGTTGCTGGACCCAGGGAACGTTGGCCTTGCTAGCACGAATGTCCTCCATGAGTGTGGGTGAAGTGGAGGTGGCTGCAAACACTGAGGGCGGCAGGATGGGAGCAGCGGGCGTGGTCTCAGTTGAAGCAGGGGCGTATTCCGGTTTCCGGGAGAGCGTGTCTGCTTTCCGGTTCTGGGTATGGGGGATGTAGGAGATCCGGAAGTCAAAGTGGGAGAAGAAGAGGGACCACCGGATCTGGCGGTGGTTGAGACGGCGAGTGGTCTGGAGGTGCTCTAAGTTCCGGTGGTCAGTGAGCACTTGAACAGGGTGGCGAGCCCCTTCAAGGTAATGACTCCAAACCTCAAAAGCCACCTTGATCGCGAGCAACTCCCTCTCCCAGATGGTATAGTTCCTCTCTGCAGCAGTAAGCTGGCGCGAGTAATAGGCGCAGGGCTGGAGTGGCTGAGACGGCTCCTTGCGCTGGGACAGCACTGCTCCCAGGGCCACGTTGGAGGCATCAGCTTCCACCGTAAAGGGAAGCTGGGGGTCAGGGTATCTCAGGAGTGGCTCGGTGGCAAAGCGGGTCTTCAGAGTGAAGAAGGCGTTATCGGCCTCTGTGGACCAGCAGAAGGGTTCTTTGAGGCGGAGTAGTTGAGTCAGGGGTGTGGTCAGGGATGCATAGGCCGGGATGAATTGCCGATAGTAGTTGGCAAAACCAAGGAATCGCTGCAGGTCTTTGCGATTCTGAGGAGCCTGCCGGGTCAGGACCACTTCCACTTTTTTCGGGTCCATGAGGATCCCCTGCAGTGACACAATGTGACCGAGGAACTCGACAAAGCGCAGGTCGAAGTCGCACTTCTCCAGCTTGGCGTAGAGGCCATGGGTTCGTAGGCGCTGCAGGACCTGGCGGACGTGCTCGGCATGCTGGGCAGGATCGCTGGAGTAAGCTAGGTTGTCATCTAGGTATATGATTGCGAAGCGGTCGAGCAGGTCCCGGAAGATGTCATTCATGAACCTCCTGAAGACAGCAGGGGCGTTGTTCAATCCGAAGGGCATCACCAGGTGCTCGTACTGCCCGTATCGGGTCCCAAACGTGGTTTTCCACTCGTCTCCGGGCCGTATGCGCACCAAATTGTACGCTCCACGGAGGTCCAGCTTGGTGTAGATTTGGGCCCCCTTTAAGTGATCCAAGAGTTCAGGGATCAGTGGTAGAGGGTACCGGTCGCAGATGGTGATCTTGTTCAGGGCCCGGTAATCATTGCACAGCCGGAGCTCCCCACTTTTCTTCTTCACGAAGAGGACTGGAGCAGACAGGGGAGAGGTCGAGGGTCGGATGAATCCACGTTTCAGGTTCTTGTCCAGGAAGTCTCACAGAGCTGCCAACTCAGGCTCTGACATAGGGTACAGACGCCCCACTGGGAGTTGTGCCCCAGGTACCAAGTCAATGGCACAGTCATAGGGCCGGTGAGGGGGAAGCTGATCAGCTCCTGTCTCTTCGAAGACATCGACGAAATCCGCATACTTCTGAGGGAACTGAGGACCACCACTCGGGATGCCGGCTGCTAGAGTGGTGGGAGGAGTCAGATGAGGACATGGGTCTCGGAAACATAGTTCCTGCTGGGCCCAGTCCACGATGGGGTTGTGCAGATGCAGCCAGGAAAGGCCCAGAATCAGCGGGAAGCGAGGCATGCGGGCAACAGTAAACTGCAGCTGTTCTTGGTGCTGCTGGATGTGGAAGGTGATGGGACAGGTCTCCTGGGTGACGGGGCCAGAACGGAGGAGGCGCCCATCAATAGCCTCCACCAGCGTCGGAATCTCTTTTGTCTGCACCGGGATCTGGTGCTTCTTTATGAAGGCGGCATCTATGAAACAGTGGGCCGCTCCCGAGTCCAGCATGGCATACACGAACAGCCAGCGTTCGTCAGGCAGACGGACTTTGACTGGTAGCAGGAACGGCCCCGGGGTATCCGCCCGCTGTTCGGAGGACCCAGCTAGTCGTCCCAGTCTGGGGGGTCCACTTATGCCTGGGGCTGCCCTTTTGGCAGCGGTGGCAGTGAAGGTCCGGGTATCCGATGCTTAGCGGGGCAGCCAGAGGCATAGTGGCCTGCTGTGCCGTAGTAGAAGCACAGATTCTGCATGTGGCGTCTGGTCTTTTCCTCTGGGGTCAGGCGGGGTCGAGCAGCTCCAAGCCGCATAGGCTCATCCTCGGTGCTGGTACTAGCTGGGGATGGGCGAGGAGCCAAGTGGCACGGTGCAGGGAGCTGGCGCCCTCCGGTCTTGGCTTGGCGGCGACTTTCCAGGCGGCCATCGATGCGGAGGCAGAGGGTGATAAGTTGTTGGAGCGTGGGTGGTTGCTCTACCCTGGCCAGTTCATCCAGGACTTCCTCTGCCAACCCCTCGGTAAACTGGTCCATCTGGGCAGCCTCATTCCACGCCAAGTCTTGGGCCAAGAGCTTGAATTCGGTGGCATATTGAGCCACCGAGGAGTTGCCTTGTTTCAGCGCCCTGATCTTCCGGTTGGCTGTGGCTGCTTCGACTGGGTTTGAGAAGGCAGCGGACAGGTGGGCCTCAAACCCCTGGTAATCAGTCAGTAGGGGAGAGGACGCAACCAGCAAGGGTGTGGCCCATTTGGCTGCCTGCCCCTTTAATAGACTGATGATGAAACACATCTTCGTTTTGTCATTGAGGAAGTCCCGTGCTCTCAGTTCGAAGTACAGCCAACACTGTGCTAGGAAAGCAGGAAATTCTTCCACGGCACCCCCAAATCTGTCAGGTGGGGGAACTGGGCACTTGGCTGGAGCACTGGCCGCAGGTTGTTGCTGCAAGTGCACCACTGCCTGTGTTAGCTGCTGTACCTGGGCTTGGAGCGCAGCCTGTAGTCCTGTGGTTTCACTTGCTTCACCATCCATCCTGTGGAGTGGGTGTTTGTCGGGTGGAAGCAATCTGTCATGGCTGGGGCCGGGTCAGGCAAAGTCCAGGGGCAGTCCGAGGTCTGTAGCCAGTAAGCAGGAGGGTCCGAGGCGCCAAATCCGAATCACTGTACAAGTATCGCAGGTCAGGGAGTCCAGAATTCACAAGCCAAAGTCAGGGAGTCCAGAAACCAAAGTCAAGCCAGAGTGGATGCTAGAACATCAGGGAGATGACTAGTTGCTTCCACAAAGCCTCCTCCCAAAGCCTACAGCTATATAGCCCTCTGCTGGCTGTTGCCCATTTGGGCTAATTGCTGGCTCAGAGAGGCAGCCAGGATCCTGTTGCAACTCAAGCATCCTTGCTCTTAGAAGGGCCAGAATCCTCTCAAAACTCAGGGCTCAGGGAGCGTCTTGCTTGTGAGCGTGCCGCCCTCCTCCGATCCCTGAGGTCCTGACGGAGGCGGTCATGCACACACGCCACCCGAGAGGGCGAGGCAGGGGGGCTGGGATCTTCTCCAGCAGGAGGCAGGGGCACTGGTGCAGGTGGCAGGGGCACAGTTTCTTTTGCAGGGTCCCCAGCACCCATGACACAAATCTGATGGGCCTGCAACACCAGTTGACTATTATTTAATACCTTTGCAGGTTGAACTTGCTGCTCATTTAAGGTACAATGTGATGGTGCTAGTAGCTTGTCTCTTACAAGCTTATTGTGACTAGATTTTACTACCTCAATAAGCTGGTCTAACTTAGTAATAATTAATTTCAGCTGTCCAAAAACAAAATCCACTGTTTTTGCTGTCCTCCACTTGCACCTGCTAGCATGGCCTTGGGTCAGCCATAGCTCTGGCAGAGGTTGTCCTTGAAAGAGCAGCTGCTGTGAAAGCCCTCTCCAGCCCCACCCACCTCACAGGGTGTCTGTTGTGGAGGAGGAAGGTAAAGAAGATTGTGAGCCACTCTGAGATTCAGACTGGAGGGCGGGATATAAATTCAATTAAATCATCTTTTTAAGCAGCAATTTAGCATGCAGATAGTAAAAGAGTTAACAACAGATGTGAGAACTAAGTTTGAGTCCAGTGGCACCTTTAAGACCAACAAAGTTCTGGGTGTGAGAACTGAGTGATTTAGCTTGTGTAGTGAGATAAGAACTCAATATCTCTGTTAAACCCTAACGGTTCCATTGTCCTGAGTGTTGTAATACCTTGTAATTCAGCGTTTGTGGGCTCCCATGGCAATTCAGTGAAAACAACTTGGCAACCAAACAGATGCAGTAAACTTCAGCTACTTCAGCTGCTTTCAAGAATCAAATCAGAGATCCAGAACTCATTTAGGATCTTCCAGGGTTCAGTGATTTTCAGTGATCTTTCAAATCCACATCCACAGCACAAAATCCACAGCACACAATCCACATCCACAGCACACAATAAAATGCTTCAGCCAAAGTCCCAGCACTCTCTATCAGGACTCCTTGGCTGGGGATAGAACTTGCTGGTGTGGCTGATTGTAGCTTGTAGCTTGTAAACAGTAGGAAAGTCTGGCAGAAACTGCACCAAGAAGAACTCAGGGAAGCGAAGCCAAATCAAAGTAAGACAGTCCTTTTTGTCCTTTACTCACATTGTTTCACCTTCTAAGCCTTCTAAGCCGCAATTCCTTTAGGGTTACCGGCGTAGTTAATTTCCTTCCACCTCTTCTCCCTTTTTTCAGTCAGCAGCCAAATATGAGTTTTAAAAGCAAATTCTTCATGCATGAGATAACGTGGTATTTCATCCTAACTAGCTTGCTGCACCAAACAATTCTCAAGGCTACAGCCCACAGAGAAACTTCTGAACTCAATGAAAGTTTTAAAAATTCCTTTCAGCAGCTAGACAAACATATCAACATGTGAATGATAAGCTAAATAATGGTACACCAAGGAGTGCCAGAGCAAAATTAAAAGTTTATCCAAGAATAAACCTCAAAAAACCATTAAAAACCTCGGAGCTCCCAACTAAGCGTCTGTGTCTGTCAGCAGCTGGAAGTCCTCCCTCATTACGTGGTTTTGCAATGGCAGAAGGAGGAGGAGGAGGTTTGGATTTATACCTCGCCCTTCACTTCGAGTCTCAGAGTAGCTTCCCTTCCTCTCCTCACAAGAGAAACCCTGTGAAGTAGGTGGGGCTGAGAGAGCTTTGAGAGAGCTGCTCTTGTAGTGGTCATGCAGTCTCCTAGCCTTGAAATGTGCAGTGCAAAGTTGACTCAGACTTGAAGGGTCAGACTGACCCTCTGATGCTGGTGCTTTTAAATCCTTTACAACCTTCTTAAGGCAAACATACAGAATCCGGCCCCTTCCCGCCGACTTTTGGCGGCTTTAGGGCGGGGGCCGAGTTTGCCTCCCCGGATGGAGCGAGGCAACGGCCCCTCTGCATCCGGGGATGTGCTGGGCGTGGTCTGGGGGCTTTATAAGCCCGGCCACGCCCGGCTCCACGCAGTTTGGCTTGCCGTTTTGGAGAGGAGTGTCCGTCTCCCTCCATCTCTTCTTCTGCGCGGCGAGCCGGGCGTGGCTTCGGCGAGGTGAGGCAATCTTCGTCGTCAGGGCTCTTTGGTGCTGTGAGCCTTTGCCTGGCCGTTGGATCGGCCGGGTAGCGGTGCGATCGGGTGGCGCTGCCTGAGGCCGCGGCTGCAGCGGTTCTGTGCGAGCAGCAGGCTTTTCGGCCTTGGTCCCCCCCCCCTTCCGCATCTCCTCCCCGGGCCTGTGCAACAGGCCGGGTAGCGGTGCAGTTGGGTGGCACGGCTTGGGCGGCCTTCCCCATTTCCCCCTGGGCCTGTGCAGCAGGCCCGGCAGAGGCGCAGGCAGGCGGCGTGGCCTTGGTTTGCTGGGTTCCCTCCCCCATCTCCCCCCGAGCCTGTGTAGCAGGCCCGGCGGCAGTTCAGTCAGGCGGCGCGGCCTCCGGCCGCGGCTGCGGCAGTCCAGGGCGAGGCTTAGCAGGGAGGGAGCGGTCCTTTAACCTTAGCTGCCAATTGTTTCCCCTTCCTTACCCCCTCCTAGGCCTGGTTTGCAGGCGTTGGGGGATTTACGGGAGGGTTTGCCTGGGAGGAGCGGCTGCCCATCAGGCCTGGGTACCTGGTGGGCCTACCCCCGCCTTTTTACTCAACCCTAATTGGACGGCATAGCAGTTTTGGGGAAGTAAAAAGGGGCTGTTATTGGGTTCTTTGTGCTCGCCATGGCACCAAAGAAGGGGCAGGGTAAGCCCAAGGGCAAGCAGCCCTTGGGACCTGCTCAAAAAAGGCCTGCTCTGGGGGGCCCCCCGGGTGAGGAGGAGGAGGCTCGCACCAGGCAGGCCATAGTGGACAGGTTGGATGCTCTGGAGCGCCAACATGGGTTGGTTCCTGGGTTGACTGGTCCGGCACGGGGGCGCAAGGCGGCGCGAACCTCTACCAGGGCCTTCGAACAAGAGGTCCTGGCTCGGCTTTCTTCCTTGCAGGATATGGCGGACCTGCCTGGTCCTTTTGGCATGTTCAATCAGGAGCGTCCCAACAACACCTCGGACTCTGAGGCTGAAGGTAATGCGGAGGAGGGACGTGCTCGCCCGAGTGGTGCCGGCGGTGCTACGCCAATTGTGGTTGTGATTGGCGTCGAGGATCCCGACGGTAAGTGGGGTCAGCCTGGCAACATGGCGGCATGGCCTTGGGGCAGGTGGAGTCGCATTTATCCTGCCTCACCGGCCATTCACTCGCCCGGGTTCTGCTCCGGGGTAACTGTAGGGGCTTTAGGCTCTTTGGGAGCAACTGGCGGCTTGGGCTCTTTCGGTCAGGGACAAATTTTGCCGTGGGGATCAACCTATGTGTCAGCTGCAGCTGCCACTCCCTCTACAACTCAGGGGGCTGCGAGTCCGCAGTCCTCCGGTGGGTCCCTGCCCTGGGGGCACCAGTAGGGCAACCAGTTGCCCGCTGGTTGGCCGGTTCCTCAGTGGGGGGGCTGGAGTTTGCCATCGAGTACTTTGGGGTCAGTTCCCTTTCATTTCTGCCCTTTTGGCGACACGGCCATGCCATTAGGTGATCACCTGACGGTGGCCACCAGGGAGAAAATTCTCCGGGGGGAGTATGTCGACATCTTTGGCCTTCTTTACCGGGAACACGAAAAGAAGGACAAAGACGATTTGGATGATAAGGACAAGGAAAAGATTAAACGGCGTAAGGTAGAAAGGAACTGGGCCAATTGGTTGCCAGGGTTCCTGATTTATGCGGGGGTTATAGCGCGTGCACAGCCTTTACGGGCTGCACCGCTATTGCAGTATTGTGACATTATATACAAAGCCTACACGGACTTCTCTGGTGCAGCGTGGCTGCAGTACGATGAGGAGTTCCGAATGAGGGCGGCTTTGAACCCCGCCATCCCCTGGGACCAGATCCACCAGCAGCTATGGCTGCAGCTTATTTCGCCTGCCAAGCCCAATTCTGGGGATAGGTCCAATAGTGGTCACCTGGTAAATAAGCAGGCAAGCACCTCGGGTCCCCGCGTATCCGCGGGGCAGTTGGTTCAACCCCGGTTTCTCTGTTGGGAGTACACGTCCCAGGGCGTGTGCAGTAGAAAATCGTGCAAATACAAGCACGAATGCCCATTATGTGGAGGTTCCCATGCACTGTCGTCGTGCAACAAGTCTAAACCCCGAGCCGGGGGTAAGCGGTCAGGAGGGGGCGGGAATACCCAGGCTGCTAACAAAGGGTCCCAGCCCCATCAAGGTGAAGGTTCTTAGGAGACTCTTGGCCTCTTACCCCAGAGTGCGGGATCGGGTTTACTTGTTGGAGGGTTTTCTTTTTGGTTTTCGCATTCCATTTCAGGGGCCTAGAGGCCCCTGTATGGCCAAAAATTTACAATCAATTAAGGGTATGGAACAGGTGGTTAGAGAAAAGATCGGGAAGGAGTGTAAGGAGGGCCGGGTTTTAGGTCCTTTTGACTCACCCCCGGTCCCCAACCTGCGGGTATCTCCCATTGGGGTAGTGCCCAAGAAAGCCCCAGGTGAGTTTCGCATGATTCACCACCTTTCCTATCCAAAAGGGGGGTCTGTGAATGATGCTATTCCAGACTCCCTTTGTACGGTCCGGTACACCTCCTTCGACCAGGCCGTCGGGGTCGTTCGGAGTTGCAGGGTGGGGGCTGAAATGGCGAAATGCGACATCAAGTCTGCATTTCGCCTGTTTCCTGTGCACCCTCAGGATTTTGAGCTCCTCGGCTTCATGTTCGAGGGGAGGTTTTACATGGATCGGGCCCTACCTATGGGTTGTGCTATCTCTTGTTCTGCTTTTGAACGTTTTAGCACTTTCCTGGAATGGGCTCTGCGCGAGCGGTCCAGCTCCACCAAGACGGTTCATTATTTGGACAATTTTTTGTTCACAGGCCGGCGGGGGTCTGGGCAATGTGCCCGGCTTCTGCACGCCTTTTTGCATCTGGCTGAGGAGCTGGGCGTTCCGCTCGTGCACGAGAAAACAGAGGGTCCAGCTTCAATTTTGACTTTTTGGGGCATTGAGCTGGACTCTGTTCAGCAGGCTTCTAGGTTGCCTGCTGAAAAAATTAATAAGCTAAGGCAGTTGTTGGCAGCAGCAAAAGGTTGTCCCTGTTGGAGCTCCAGCAAATTATAGGACACCTCAACTTTGCCTGCAAGGTTGTGGCCCCTGGGAGAGCATTTCTACGACATCTTTGTGATGCTATGGCCAAGTTACGCATGCCCCATCAACAGGTTAGGATTAACCGGGGAATGAGGCAGGACCTGGAGGTCTGGGACCATTTTTTGTCCAACTTTAATGGGGTGTCTTTTTGGCACAATGAGATGAGGATCGAGGCTGAGCTCCAGATCGCATTGGACGCCGCTGGGTCCAATGGTTTCGGAGTTTATTTCCAGGGGAACTGGTGCGCTGAGAGTTGGCCCGCGAAGTGGCTGGCCAGCGATCTTTGCCTTAATCTGACCTTTTTGGAGTTTTTTCCTATAGTTGTTGCAGTTCGGTTATGGGGTGAGGACTTGGCCAACCACATTGTTCATTTTTGGTGCGACAATTTGGACGTCGTTCATGTGATTAACACCTTGTCGTCCAAATCGGTTCCTGTTATGTGCCTGGTTAGGGCATTTGTTTTGCATTGCTTACATTTGAATATTCTATTCCTTGCTAAGCACGTGCCCAGTGTGTGCAACGGAGTCGCGGATGCTCTGTCTCATCGGCAGATGGAGCGATTTCGACTACTCGCACCAGAGGCCGACCTCCTGCTGGCTCGGATGCCTCCAGAGATGTGGCTTGGAGAGTCGAGGCCAACCGGGCAATGATGCTAGCTTTGGCGCCCTCTACCCGTAAGGCCTACGATCGCTCTGTTGAGCAGTTCCAGGCCTTTAGGGAGCAGGTAGGGTTGGCCAACCGTTGGCCTATACCAGTGCCCCACCTTATGCAGTTCTGTGTATTCCTGAAAGGTAAGGGGCTGGTGGTTAAGACCATTAGGGCCAAGTTAGCAGCCCTTGCGTTTACTTGCAAAATAAGGGGTTTACCCGACGATTCTGATGATTTTAGACTGCGCAAAATGTTGGAGGGTTGGGCCCACGAGCAAGGGCCATGGCCCGACACCCGTCAACCCTTTTAAGGTGGTATGGTCTTCAGTCTGTTTTTCAGATTTGAAGCTATATTATTTCAGGCAGCTGCGTTGACTGCCTTTTTTGGGGCGCTCAGGGTCAGCGAGCTTGTTGTCAGCTCACGGAAGGATTGTTCTGGGCAGGTCCTGCAGTCTGGTGACTTAAAAGTTCAAGGGGACCACGTAGCCATAAAGATACACAAGTCCAAGACCGAACAGAGGCAGCGAGGTACGTGTATCACCTTGGGTTCATGTCAGGATCCGGAAATCTGTCCGGTGGTGGCCCTGAAAGACTACATCGCTGTTCGTGGTGACGATGTGGGTCCTTTATTTCAGCATGAGGATGGGTCGCCATTGACCAAATTTCAATTTTGGTCCATAACCAGCTGGGCCTTGGTGAAGCACGGCCTCGGTGGTCTTCAGTTTGGGACCCATTCCTTTCATATCGGAGCAGCATCTACTGCCGCTGCCATGGGGTACCCGGGACCTGCCATTCAGCACGTGGGGCGGTGGAAGTCGGTGGCATACAAGAGTTATGTTCGCCCTATTCCCCATTGCCGGCATTAGTTTGTTATTTCCTCTGTTGGTTACATTGTTCTTTACTTTTCAGGTGCTGTGGCGTGGGGCGAGAGACGGAGGATCCTGATCGCCAGCCACAGCATGATATTTTGGGCTTCCCACCAGGCATGGCATTCACCCATTGGTTCGCAGCTCGGCCTCAGCGAATGGGCAGTCTTCGAGTGGCAGGGGCGCAGGGCCTGCGTTGGGACGGCCTACTGCCTCTTTTGTTTCAGGGGAGGAACGGTCCTCTGCCTCATATTCTTGTGATTCATCTTGGGGGGAACAATCTTGGCATGGTGCAGGGGAGGGCCCTGTCACTCCAAGCGATCGCAGACCTCAGGGTGATACGGAGCAGGTGGCCCGAGGTGCTAATTCTTTGGTCTGCCATCCTTCCCCGCCGGGTGTGGCGAGCTGCTTGGAACCCCGCCGGGGTCGAGAGAGCTCGTTGTAAGGCCAACAGGGTGATTGGGAAGGTGCTCTGTGGTGGCCTTGGCGTGTATTTGCCACACCCGGCTATAAGGTCGGACAGGGCGGACCTGTATCGGCAGGATGGCATCCACCTGTCCACAGTAGGCAACAGGGCTTTCTTACTTGACCCCTGAATCCCCACGTTGGCAAGGCAGCTAGTCAGTAGCTGATGGTCAACCGTAGCAAAGGCAGCTGACATATCTGATAATAACAGCACTGCTGAGCCGCCCCGATGATGGTCAGTGCCTCCTCTCAAGAACTCAGTACTGAATAGTCAGACTAAGATATGACTTCTTTCACATGTTGGGCCTTTCATAATTTGAGAGATGGTCAGGGCTTTTTTTTGAGCAGGAATGCACAGGAACGCAGTTCCAGCTGGCTTGGTGTCAGGGGGTGTGACCTAACATACAAATGAGTTCATGCTGGGCTTTTTCTACTGAAAAGTCCTGCGTTAAACAATGGTGACATCAGGGGTATGGCCTAATATGCAAATGAGTTTCTGCTGGGCTTTTTCTACCAAAAAAGCCCTGGAGAGGACCATGGCAGTCAAAGCACTGGTATGGAGCACTCAGCATAAATGTTGAAATCCCTCATTATGAACAGCCTAGATATCTCCAGAACCACATCTGAGAGAAGCTCTGTCAGTTCAGACAGGGTGCCCACTGGGAAACTAGGCATCCAGTAAATGAGCTGTATGCCTAATTTATTCTTAGACTCCAATATAAGGAGTATATGATCCCTGCTGGCTATAGTTTGTTCTGGGAATAAGCAAAAGTTGATTCCTAGAGAGATCTGATATCACTTCTACGTTCCCACTGGGAGTATCAGTCCTCTCTAGGAATCCCTGAAGCTCTATGGCAGGAGTGGCCAAACTGTGGCTCAGAGCCACATGTGGCTCTTTCACACATATTGTGGGGCTCTCAAAGCCCTCCCCACCCCATCAGCCAGCTTGGAGAAGTCATTTGTCTCTTTAAATAATTTCCCCAAGCTTAGGCTCCAAGCCGGCAGCTTGGAGAATGCTTATAAAGTTGCTTTCTTTCCACCTTTCTCCCCCCCCACACACACACCTTCCTTCCTTCCCAAATGTTGTCCACATCTTCAAGAAGGGGAAAAATGGAGGATCTGTCAGCTTGATGTCTATACCTGGAAAAGTTGTAGAACAAATCATCAAACAGTCAGTCCTGGAACATTTAGAAAGGATGGCTGTGATTACTAGCATCCAGCATGGGTTTCTCAAAAACAAGTCATGTCAGACTAACCTGATCTCCTTTTTTGAGAAAGTTACTACGTTGCTGGATCAGGGGGATGCTGTAGACATTGTTTATCTTGATTTCAGTAAGGCTTTTGATAAGGTTCCACATACTGTTCTTGTTGAGAAGTTGGTAAAATACGTTACTGGTAGGTGGATCTGTAACTGGTTGACAGATTGCACCCAAAGAGTGCTTATGAATGGTTCCTCATCCTCTTGGAGAAGAGTGACAAGTGGAGCACCTCAAAGATCTGCCTGGGACCTGTCTTGTTCAACACCTTTATAAATGATTTGGATGAAGGAATAGAGGGAATGCTTATTAAATTTGCAGATGATACTAAATTGAGAGGGGTTGCCAATACAGTACAAGTCAGAGGCAGGATAAAGGATGATCTTGACAGGCTGAAAAACTTGGATAAAACAAATAAAATGAATTTTAACAGGGATAAATATAAAGTTCTACATTTAGGTAGAAAAAACTAAATGCATAATTATAGGATGGGGGAGACTTGTCTTAGCAGTAGTATGTGTGAAAAGGATCTAGGGGTCTTAACGGACCACATGCTGAACTTGAGTCAACAGTGTGATGTGGTGGCTAAAAAGGCAAATGCAATTTTGGGCTCAATCAATAGAAGTATACTGTCCAGATCACGTGAAGTGATGGTATTGCTTTACTCTGCTCTGGTAAGACCTCACCCGAAGTATTTTGTTCAGTTTTGGGCACCATATTTTAAGAAGGATATAGACAAGCTGGAATGGGTTCAGAGGAGGGTGACGAAGATGGTGAGGGGTCTGGAGACCAATTCCTATGAAGAGAGATTGAAGGAGCTGGAGATGTTTAGGCTGGAGAGGAGGCAGCTGAGAGGTGATATGATCACCATCTTCAAATACTTAAAGAGCTGTCATATAGAGGATGGTGTGGAATTGTTTTCTGTGGCCCCAGAAGGTAGGACCAGAACAAATGAGTTCAAATTAAATCCAAAGAGTTTCTGGCTCAACGTTAGGAAGAACTTCCTGAGCATTAGAGCGGTTCCTCAGTGGAACAGGCTTCCTCAGGAGGTGGTGGGTTCTCCTTCCTTGAAGGTTTTTTAAACAGAGGATAAATGCCCATCTGACAGCAATGAAGATCCTATGAATTTAGGGTGCGGTATTTGTGAATTTCCTGCATTGTGCAGGGAGTTGGACTAGATGACCCTGGAGGTCCCTTCCAACTCTATGATTCTATGAAGCTCTGCAGACAGAACTCCCATGTTTCAATGCAACATCATTGAGGGGATTAGTTCTGTGATTGGAATGGATTTTTCAAAAGGTGACTTGAAGTGTGAGGGCCAAACTGCAAGTGATAATGCACATCATCCTCTATATGACAGCCCTTCAAGTACTTGAAGATGGTGATCATATCACCTCTCAGCCGCTTCCTCTCCAGGCTAAACGTGGCTAGCTCCTTCAACCTTTCTTCATAGAACTTGGTCTCCAGACCCCTCACCATCTTCATCACCCTCCTCTGGACCCATTCCAGTTTGTCTATATCCTTCTTAAGATGTGGTGCCCAAAACTGAACACAATACTCCAGGTGAGGTCTTACCAGAGCAGAGTGAAGCAATACCATCACTTCACGTGATCTGGACACTATACTTCTGTTGAAACAGCCCAAAATTGCATTGCCTTTTTAGCCACCACATCACACTGTTGACTCATGTTCATCATGTGGTCCACTAAGACACCTAGATCTTTTTCGCACATATTACTGCTAAGACAAGTCTCCCCCATCTTATAACCATCTATTGGATTTTTCCTACCTGAATGCAGAACTTTACATTTATCCCTGTTAAAATTCATGGGGGACTCTTGCCTTGGTAGTAGTACGTGCAAAAAGGATCTAGGGGTCTTTGTGGACCATACACTGAACATGAGTCAGCAGTGTGATGAGGTAGCTAAAAAGGCAAATTCAATTTTAGACTGTATCAATAGAAGTATAGTGTACAGATCACATGAAAAGATGGTATCACTTTACTCTGCTCTGGTGAGACCTCACCTAGAGTATTGTGTTCAGTTTTGAGAACCACATTTGGAGACAAACTGGAACATGTCCAGAGGAGGGCAACAAAGATGGTGAGGGGCCTGGAGACCAAGTCCTATGAAAAAAGATTGAAGGAGCTGGGTATATTTAGTCTAGAGAGGAAGCAACTGAGAGGTGATATGATCACCATCTTCAAGTACTTGAAGGGCTGTCATATAGAGGATGGTGTGGAATTGTTTTCTGTGGCCCCAGAAGGTAGGATCAGAACCAATGGGTTGAAATTAAATTAAAAGAGTTTCCTGCTCAACATTAGGAAGAACTTCCTGACTGTTAGAGCGATTCCTCAGTGGAACAGGCTTCCTCGGAAGGTAGTGGGCTCTCCTTCCTTGGAGGTTTTTAAACAGAGGCTAGATGGACATCTGGCAGCAATGTTGATTCTGTGAACTTCTTTCCTTCCGACATATGGCAACCCTACACTGCCGTTCTGTCTCAGAGTTTGTCTCAGCTCACTGAGAAATGGCATTTTAAAAACCCATATTCT
Organism: Heteronotia binoei; assembly: GCF_032191835.1. Taxonomy (NCBI): domain Eukaryota; kingdom Metazoa; phylum Chordata; class Lepidosauria; order Squamata; family Gekkonidae; genus Heteronotia; species Heteronotia binoei. Next base: position 107,081,178 of record NC_083243.1, read on the forward strand.
CCTCATGGAAAGAGGAAGATGTGAGATTGATCCCTCAATTCATTCACTGCCACTGAAAGCAAACACATATACAAGCTGTTTTATCTAACTTTTTATGCACCTTCTTATTCTTCTGCTAATATCTCCACCTCCACACTGGATATTCTGCCATACAGAAAGAAAAGCATAGATTGTTCCTTTTCTTTCTCCCACAACTTGTCTGCAAAGACCTGAATCCTAATTAATGTGGACATTAATTAAATATCTCATAATTCTTCCGACAGATAGATGCATATGGGGATTCATAAAAGCTATATCCAGCTAGTGAGTAGTTTCCAAACAATAATACTCACTCTTTACTTTTGTTTCTGCCCTGAAACATTCATGACCTTTAAAAGTGTTGTATATGTGGATCACTATCACCTCGCCTCATCATTGTGTGGAACCCACTATTTTATAAAAAGGTATATTGGTTTAAATTCTTGTAAATTCTTTATCCCTTTTTCCAGGGCTATTTTTATTGAAGTGGACTGAACATTTGTGAAGAAAGTGTCCTTGTCTTGCTTTTCCATGGAGCAATGACAACATGGGATATCACTGCATTTGTCAAAACCTGATCTAATGAATGCTGACTTAGTATCTAATGCCTGGGTAGAATATCAGACTATGCCTACAGGCCCAATCCCTCAGCAGGAACAGGAACAACAACAAAATAACTATGGTTTTCCCCTGATACCTAACTACTACTTTTATTTATATTATGGATTAAGGTACTAGAAGGCTAAATTTGGCCATTTTAAAAAACTTTTTCCCTGCATGAATTGTAGGCCTCCCATTTACCTAGCCAGGGCAGGGAATTATTCTCCCCCAGACATGTGAGAACTGATGAAGATTTCTGTCTGTCTGCTTTATATTTTTTGGTTATTTTCCCATTTTTTTGTGGGGGGAAATATTAGAAAGGTTTGTCAAATCTTGATATTGCCTTGGCACTTCTGGACAATGTTCTAGGCTGCCTCCTCTAGTCTCTGTGGTCTTTACCTTACAAACTATAAAAACTACAGGAAGTTCCTCAAGTATCACTATGTGGAGACCATTTTTTCCTCCCACTCCTCAATCATATGGGGGTGGGAATTTGGTAGTTAGGTATCAGCAAAATTCTCACAGGGGGGTTAAACAATGGAGCCCATTGGCAGGGAGGGGGAAGCAGGGGAGAAGATAGGGTTGCCAAGTCCAATTCAAGAAATATCTGGGGACTTTGGGGGTGGAGCCAGGAGACATTGGGGGCGGAGCCAGGAGCAAGGGTGTGACAAGCATACTCCAAGGGAGTTCTGGCCATCCAAGGGAGTTCTGGCCATCACATTTAAAGGGACAGCACACCTTTTAGAATGCCTTCCTTCCATAGAAAATAATGAAGGATAGGGGCACCTTCTTTTGGGGCTCATAGAATTGGACCCCCTGGTCCAAACCTTTTGAAACTTGGGAGGTATTTTGGGGAGAGGCACTAGATGCTATACAGAAAATTTGGACCTCTACCTCAAAAAACAGCCCCCCCGGAGCCCCTGACACCCGCGGATCAATTCCCCATCATTCCCTATGGGAATAGTTCCTGGAGGTGCATAATGGCTGTGGGGGTGGAGCTTCCCCCGCTGGCCTGCTGGCTGGGGGAGGGGGAAAGCCTGTAAAACCAGGGGATCCCCCGCTGGGACCTGGGGATTGGGAAGCCTAAGGAAAGATCACAATAAAATGTAGAGGTTCTGCAGCTCTGGTCCTGTGAGCTCCTGCCCAAAATGAGGCTGTGAGAATTGAGTAAAAAACTCTGGTCCTGTGAGCTCCTGCCCTGTGAGAACTGAATAAAAAACTGAATGAGGCCTGTGAGAACTGGATAAAAAATGAACCATGCTGCTTGATTGAAGCTGGTAACCGAAGCTTTGAGCAAGGCAGAACTCATAAATGCATTTCAGCAACTTCCCCTCTCCACAGCATAGCTGCAGCAAGATGAGAACACTGCTAAGTACACACAGATTTGCATAGAACTCCATGACTTCAATAATGGATTTGTACAAATGTATTTGGGGAAGGTAAGTTCTTCTTCAGGGCTTTCACAGCCATGAAGATGATGCTGGACTGATGAAAATATAAATATCCTGAATAGTTCTGCAGACTTGGATAGGCTTTTAATGAATCTCTGTAGCAGATATCTGATTCAGGATGAATGGAAGTAATTAACAGATTGGAGATCCGCAAGCAACAGGCAATTGGATTATCTGAAGATAATTTGTTTCCGCAGACTTTAAAAAAATACTATCTGCCCATCTGCAATATTTCATTCTTTTTTAATTCAGTGGAAGACTGTCCTTAAAGCTTGGTTTACCCATATTATGATTTAATGATTAGATCATTGCTAGAAGAAAGCTACTAAGTTGGAGGAGGGAATTTTGTTATAAAGTGGAGTTTTTCTTCAATTTCTTATCCATGGTAATGCAGAGAACATATACTGACAAGCAGGAGGACAATAGAACCAAAAAGGCTTGACACAGCAGTAAAGAGAACTGAAAATGGATAACAGTGCAGTTCTTAGCAGATTTACCCCTCTTCTAAGCCCATTTAGTGCTTAGATTGGTCTAAAAGTAACTTAAATTAGGAGCTTTCACCTTGAAGTTCTTTTAGTGCCAACATGTTTAAAATATAAGCATACAGAAATACTAGCAGAATCAATTTGATGTGAAAACAAATACATTTTAAAATTGGTGTCCTTATGTTTATTCACTTTCTCAGAATGCAGAGCTTTCTATTCTGAGATGAGTTCTGTGGAAAAAGCAAAACTATGCAGTTAATGGTTAAAACAGGAACATTCCTGTTGGTTAGAGATAGTAGCCTTGTTCACATATTATGGTGAACACATGTACAATCTGCATGTAGGTTCATTTACCTATTTGTAAAAAAGAGTCAACACATGTTCACTTTACAAATGAAACTGGTGAACAGTACCTGAATATATGTCATGTGAGAATTATTCAATACATGCATAAAGAAAAATCAGGTATTTGGATTGTATGTATGTTGCTATTCACTGTAACTTGTGAAGAGGGTTACTGACACCAGTAATGCTCAAGCACCAGATCACTATATAGTTGTCTTTAAAAAAAACCCCACCTTTTTATCTTGTACAGTTAACATAACATAAACATCATAAAATTTTAACATAGCTACATTTAAGAACAGGAGCAATATGGTACACATTAAAATACCTATATAAATCTATGATGATGCTTATAGACTATATTTTGTAGGGATCATCATAATTTGTTATCCCCTTCAATAAATTTAAAAAATGGGAACCAATGATCTAAAAAAAAACCCAAAACAACAGAGTGATATTCTGAGTTCTCTGATATTTGATCTGAGAGCTGAGACTTTTTCCATGGTAAAATATTCCCATAGTTTGCCTAGCAATTGGTTTATAGTAGGATTTTAAAATTATTTTTTCCCATAAATATACAACTACCACCTTTGTACTTACTAATAAGATTGAAATTAACTCTTTCTGCAATTTGGATATAAATTTATCTTCCTATAATTGTAGTAAAATGAATTTTGGATGTGAGTGCTTAAATATGGTAATGCTCCCATTCAATTCAATGTGCAGGGAATTTTTGGATGGATTCTGCCATCATTTATCTCATGAACATGAATTTGAAATAAACCATCACAGCACCTCACTCAAGTCATATTGCTATTTTTTCTTTACATTTAATTAAATGCTGCTGTAATCACCATTGCAAAATGTTAGCAGTTTTAAAAAAATATTTTCTATCTTCAATACTTTATCTGGGTAGATTCAAGTTCTGTCTTGCTGGCATAAACAATTCAAGAATTGTTCCTGATGATTTGCAAAAATAGGAGAATATGTGCCTCTGGCCAAATTATTTTTAAAAAATCTTTTAGAAATTAATGCTAATGTAAGGTATATTTTCCCCTTTTTCCTTAGGAACTGTTTTAATGACCCTGTCATCCGGTAATCCATAGTAGATGACTGTAGAGCCATGTACATGGTTTCTCCCTGTGCTAAGTTTAACAATCTATTCATCCAGAACAGGCAGGAAATTCAGCAGAACATTTGCATGGTGTTTCAGTTATTGCACTTCAAGTGATTGCAGAAGAGAAAGCTTTTCAAGCGTATTCTGTTTATTTCAACTGAAGTAGGGGCTTCTAAATTTACATAGAGCCTTTAATGATATGCACTTAAACTGGCTCTTCGTTATTTCATCTGCAATACTTAGTTTATAAACCTTGGTAGTTTGTAATTCCCTGGTCATATTCAAACTTACCATGGGTTCTTCACAAAGCTTCTTATCAGCTCATGGCCATAGAAGAAGCTCTCCCAAACACTGATTACTGACGGCTCATGATGCCTCTCAAGCCACTGACAATAGATGACAATAGATGGACAGAAGCACAACTGCAAATAAAGGAGAAACTGGATGAACTTGCAAATCTTATTTCGAGGTAGGGAACAGTGTGAAAGTTCAGACACAATGTACACTGAATATAAAAGAATGCCTATATAACTAGTGAGCAGCCTCCAGGAAACCATGAAATGCATGAAGACTTCCATTAAAAAGTGCAAGTCCAAGCAAGTTGAACAGAGCCCTGCCACTGACAAAACACTTTGTTAAGGTGGAAAGAAAGTGAATATGAAAGTTATATTGCTGAAACATTTAGATAAACAATACGAATGCCTTTAAATAAATCAGAACAGGGAGCTAGCCAGAGCGGTGGTGAGTATCACAGTGGTGAAATGATTGTTTAAGGAGAAAAATGAGGTTGCAGAAAACCTGAATATTTTGTGTCAGTTTTATTGAGGAAAATGCTGGCAGTTAACCACTACAGAGATGTTGCTTTTTTTTTTTTTAATAGGCGTCATTGGAAATTAAAGTCTAGGGATAGCAGATCAATGAAAAAAATCTTTTTAGGGGGTCACACATGAAAGTTTTTAAGTAGCTCAAGTGAAACTGTTGACCTTGCAACAACAAATAAGGCTTATTGCTAAAATTGACCTTTCCAGAGGATTGGGAGGTAGCAAATGTAACAGCAAATTTTTAAAAGGAATCCAGAAGAGATCCAGGAAATTATAGGTCTGCTAGCCTAATATCTCTTCTGGATAAACTGGTGAAGATTAAGATTAGAAATATCAAACACATTGAGAAACAAATTCTAATGAAAAAGAATCAACATTAACATTTAGTGTTCTTTGAAAGGGTTATCCAACATTTGTACAAGGACAACTGGGTAGACACAGAATTGGACTTGCAAAAAGTTTTTAATAAAGTCCCTTACCAATGGCCCCTGAATAAATTTACAGTCATGGGATAAGGGGATGGATTCTGTAGTGGGTCAGAAACTAGTAAAGCAATTGCAAATAAAGAACAGAAGTAAATGGATAGTAGATACAATGAGAGTATTGTAATTTGATACCTGACACACCCAATGAGACCTGTGTTTTTTGTACCCTTATATCTAAGGGCAGAAGTGTCAATGGACACATCTATTGTTATATTGGCAGGATTGATTGTCTCTTTCTGTCTCCCTTCCTCCTTTACCTTCCTCTCACATTAATCTGAAAACTAATGGAAGGGGGAGTGGGAATCCCATCCTCTCCACTCAGTCATCAGGCCAGTCACCAGCTAGACTGCCTGGCTGAAACACCATCTAGCCACCTGGTTCTTGCAGCATCTCCTCTGTCTCATAACCTTTCTAGTGGTATGGGGGGGAAGGGTGATTCTTCTTTGGCTGATCCAAGTGGTGTGGTGATGGCAGCAGCAGTTCCTTTATGTCCACTGTCATCCACCTGCAGCACCACTGCCTCTGTAGCATAGCATGATGGCAAGGGCTTGTATTCCTCCTTCTCCCACCTGCCTCCATTGTTGATGACTCAGCAATACTGGAGGGCTGAATTAAGCAGCTTCTTGTTTTTCTTCCTTGCTTTTCTTTTCCTTGTGCACTCCCCTGTCAGGAAACTGCTATGTGTGCTCGCTCATACAACTATTCTCTTATTATTTTGTTTTGCAACTCTCTTCTTCTAGTTTTAAGATTGTTCTGAAAATTTCAGACTCCCTCCAGGCTTGTGGAAATATCTCTTTTGTGCCTCCAAGTACCCAGTCCAAACAGTTAAGTATCCATGGAAGAGGTTATGTTGACTATATTATATATTGATGACAATGGCATGTGAACTGATGGAGGCCAAGGGATAAAGAACTTAGGGACATGGTAGACATCTTGATGAATAGGTTTACTTTATGCGCGGCAGTGGTAAAAATGGCTAATTCTGTGTTAAGGATTAGGGATGAGAATGAACCAGGGGAAATGGTGGTTCATTTCACTTTGTGACTCATTTTATTTCTGACCTGGTTCATGTTTCATTGGTTTGTTTGGTTTGGGAGATGTAAAACTCATTGGAAGTCTTCAGCAGGTTCTCCTGCACCTGCCCTCCAAGTTTGGGGAAGATTGGATTTGGAGCATCCAAGTTATAGCTTCCCCCCCACACACACACACACACAAGCAGGTACCCCTAGGAAAGCTTAGCTTCAGCTCTCATAACAACTCTTCATGCTGCAGAATGGGAGCTCTGTGACTGGCTCCTGGAGTTGCCAATCAAGCTGCTATTGGTGTTCCTAGGCTCCCAAAAGTCCACTCCCAGCATTGCTTGGAATTGATTGAATCAGCACCAGGCCACCTGGTAAAACAAACTGCAAAAATGAACCAAACAAAGCACAAAGGTTTGGACTGGTTTGGATCAAACTATGAATCGGCCCGATTCATGCACAGATCACAATTTGTGGTTCACTTCATGCCCATGCCCATTAAGGATTATTTGGGAAAAAGCTGAAAACCCTATTGTTAACAGTCATTCTCAAGTGTTGCAAACTGAGGGCTATGGCTTCCTTGACTGGGTCAATTCACCTCATGTTGGGTCTTCCTCTTTTCCTGATGCCTTCAACTTTTTCTAGCATTATTTTGTTTTAACATGTTTTATTAAGTTTTACAGGGAAAATTGGGGAATTGGGGGAAAGGATCAGGGATAGGGTATAGAAAGTAAAATAGTAGATTACAGTTATTACTACATTAAAGAACAAAAGAAAGTATAGCTCATTATACCTGCAAGTATTCAAAATTAGTACATAGATATTACCTTTAAATTCTACAAATGTTTATGACCTTTTGATATTATTATAAAATCCTATTATTTTACATAATATTTAATGGCAAATTCCAAGTTCTTATCTAGAATGTTTATTATACAAAACCAAATCTGTGTATCTTTAATCTACAAAAAACAACAAAAGATAGAAGGAAGAGAGGAGGGAAAAAATAGATGCTGGTCTTCAGTACAAGCTTATCAACCAAGAGGTTTCCGTATAGAGCAACAGCAGCTGCATTTCTTTCTCTAAGTTACAGACAAAGGAATCTCAATGCTAATTAAAATAAAACAAACTTCTCATTAAACATGAAAGGATTCTAAGTTAGAAAGGTACAGTTATAATGCACATGTCCTATTAGCTAATGTATATAACTTTAGGCACTTACTTGAAAAGTTAGCTCTCTTTAATGAGCAAAGAGAGTGTGTTTTCTAAAAAAAAAAAAAAAGTAAGAAAGGAAAAAAAACCCCATGGAATGCTATTTTTGTAGCTGCACTCATCTCCAGCAACAAAGAACAGAACAAAGGGCAGTGTCCATTCCCAATTGCTCCCACAGCTTCACACTAAACAGAGAAGGAAACCCTTGATCTAAAGGGAGGATTAATCTCAATCACCACAGATTGCACTCACTAACTTCCCTGGAAAACAAAGAAAAAACAATTAGTGGATTAATTCTTTGGCAAACATCTCAATGCATGGGGATGAGCAAAAGGGCACCTCTTCATCAGCCATTCAAAAAAGAGCAAAAATGTTCAAGGTATGTACACATTTTCCTTATATTCCCTTTCACATGCCTTCTTATGTGTGTGTGCATATCTTTGTTTATATATGTATGTATAATTCTAGCTATAATACTCCAAATCCTAATTAAACAACTTAACTTTTTATCCTTACATTAGAGTGAATTTTACAGGTGATTAAAGTCATTAAACCTCTTTATTTTTAGTAACAATTGCTAAACCTTCATTATGACTTAAGACTCACAGAAAATCACATCACGCCAAAACAAATTTCCCATTCAATTAAAAAAAATAAAAACCAAATAGTCCTGCTTTGGGTTTTGAAGAGTCCCTTAAAAATCAGAATTCCAAAAATTAAGTCCCAAAGTATTATGCCCATTAAAGAACAGTCTTATAGTCTCTTTTTCTTAAAAGCCTTCCATGTTTTAATTCTCTTGGATCTTACCACAGTCCTGCAGATTTTGCTTGAATCCACAGAGTTCTCTCTTCTAGTCCTGACTGATTTCACAACAAGCTTGCAAGCCATATCAATGTCTCTTTTCTGTTTCTTTATCTCAGTGATTTGTGCTTTCTCTTTCAGCCACAAAAGGTTATGAACCTCTTCCATTTCACCTTTGCACAATACATTCTCAAACACTTGTATATCAGCCTCTTCCAACTCATAAATTGTCTTTTGTACACCTTGAGATGTCAAATCCTGTATATTATCCGTTTTGCCACATTAGTCAAGAAGCATTTGTATACTGTCTGTTATAAGTTCTGTTAAAGAGCCAATTTCCTGTTGAATAGAGAAAATGGTGGCCATAAAGTTCTTTTGAGCATTCACTTCAGTTTGGGATGCCATCTTCCCCTTGATATAAAACAATTCAATAACAAAACAATTAAGACCAGGAATCCAACCTAAAGTCTCAATTAGCAAATTCTTCCAAATTTCAAATTGAAATTAGATCAGTCCAGATAGCTCACAAGATAAGTTTGTCACATGAAAATAGTCACATCAAGCCTTTCCTCATAATATATTACATTGCATTGTAAGTCCAAATGCTGTGTTGTTTAATTTTGTACCAAATCAATCCAAATATAAATATTCACTCCAGTTTCTTTTATTTAAAATAATAACAGTTGTTGCAAGTAATGGAGAATATTGCCCCCCTAGTCGGAAGAACGAGACAACACGGTATATTGGATAATAAACAGGGCAACTTTATTGAACTGAATAGCCTGGGGCAAAAACTAACTGCTACTGGACAGGCCAAGGGAAACACCCCAGACCCTTCCCTGTCCGGATGGGCGAGCCACCCAGCCCCCAGCAGCAGCCCGTTTAAACTGGCTGCTGCCAGGCCAGCGCAGGCTGGGTATACCCCAAACGGCACAGCCGCCCACCCAGGAACAGCCTGCCAGAAGAGGGGACCCTATAGCGGGCAAGACAGCAGAGAGCCGTACAGCCCCGCTGCCGTCCGATCCCACTACTTCCCTTAAAACCGGGAAAACCGTGGGTGCTCACCGAAAACCTGTAAACCTACTTAAACTCCCGCCAATAAAGTTACCGAACCTAAACCCAACCTCAAAGCAAATAGTACAAGGTAGGCGAAAAACATCCCAGCAATGGCCAATCAGTTGGGATGAAAAAATTCCTACCTGGCCCCAAAAACACGGCGACCAGAGAAGCATGTACTATTGTAGGGCAGGAGGGTGGGCCAAAACCGCAGCGAAGTGCATACCTCAGGGCGTGGCTGGGCTTATAAAGCCCCCAAACCACGCCCTGCAACCTTCCCGGATGGACGGGGACCATTTGCCTCGGCTCCATCCGGGAAGGCAAACGCGGCCCCCGCCCTATGCCGCTGGACGTCGGCGTGGGCGGGAAGGGCCGGATTGCCCCCCCCCCAGTCGGAAGAACGAGACAACATGGTATATTGGATAATAAACAGGGCAACGTTATTGAACTGAACAGCCTGGGGCAAAAACTAACTGCTACCGGACAGGCCAAGGGAAACACCCCAGACCCTTCCCTGTCCGGATGGGCGAGCCACCCAGCCGCCAGCAGCAGCCCGTTTAAACTGGCTGCTGTCAGGCCAGCGCAGGCCGGGTATACCCCAAACGGCACGGCCGCCCATCCAGGAATGGCCTGCCAGAAGAGGGGACCCTATAGCGGGCCAGACAGCAGAGAGCCATACAGCCCCGCTGCCCTCCAATCCCGCTACTTCCCTTAAAACCGGGAAAACCGTGGGTGCTCACCGAAAACCTGTAAACCTACTTAAACTCCCGCCACCACAATGCCAAGCCTCAGCTTAGGCACTTGGGCCCACCAGTTGGCCTAAAGCCAGCCGAAGCCCCAGCTGCAGTTCACTCAAAAATGCCCTGTTGCCAGACAGGTGGACACCGTCCTGCCGATATAGGTCTGCCCAATCCGACCTTATAGCCGGGTGGGGCAGGTACAAGCCAAGGCCCCCACAAAGCGCCTTCCTAATTGCTCTGTTGGCCTTGCGCCTGGCTCTCTCAACCCCCACGGGGTCCCAAGCAGCTCTCCACACCCGGCGAGGAAGGATGGCGGACCACAGTATGAGCACCTCGGGCCACCTGCTCCGAATCACCTTGAGGTCTTCGCTCACCTGAAGTGACAGGGCCCTCCCCTGCACCAGGCCCAGATCATTACCCCCAAGATGAATAATCAAAATATGGGGCAGAGGACCATTCCTCCCCCGAAACAGAAGTGGCAGGAGCCCGTCCCAGCAAATGCCCCGACGTCCCTGCCACTCGACGACTGCCCACTCACTGAGGCCCAACTGCGATCCGATATGTGAGCGCCAGGCCTGGTGGGCAGCCCAAAATATCATGCTGTGGCCGGTGACCAATTTCCTCTGTCTCTCGCCCTGTGCCACAGCAACTAAAAAAAAAGAACAAAGTAACCAGCATTATAAACTAACCCCAGACTAACACCTGCTGGGTAACATTGGTTGAACATAACCCTTGTACGCCGAGGACCTCCACCGCCCAACCTTTTGAATGGCCAGTGTCGGGTACCCCATGGCAGCTGCTGTAGATGCTGCCCCAATACGAAATGAATGAGTCCCGAACCGGACACCAGTGAGGCCAAGCTTATCCAAGGCCCGGCTGGTGATGGACCAAAATTGAAACTTGGTCAACGGAGACCCATCTCCGTGCTGGAAAAAAAAGCCAACATCGTCACCCCGGACAGCGATATAATTCTTCAGAGCCAGAACCGGGCAAATTTCCTGATCAAGGCACGAACCCAAGGTGATCATCGTGCCGCTCTGACTCTGATCGGTCTTGGACCTGCACACCCTAATGGAAACGCAATCCCCAACAATTTTTACATCGCCCAAATGAAGTGCGCGCCCAGAACGGTCCTTCTGCGAGCCGACCACCAGTTCGCTGACCCTGAGTGCGCCAAAAAAGGCGGACATAGCAGCCGCCTGAAACAATAATGCCTCGAACTCGAAAAAACAAACTGTAGGCCATACCCTCTTCAAAACCGCAGGTGAAAAGGGGTGCCAGGTCTCAGGCGGTGGCCCTTGTTCGCGAGACCATCCTTCCAACATCTTACGCAACCTGAAATCGGCCGAGGCGTCCACCAAACCCCTTATTTTGCTGGTGAATGCTAGGGCCGCCAACTTAGCCCTGATGGTCTTAACCACAAGCCCCTTATCTTTCAAGTCCACGCAGAACTGCATAAGATGGGCTGCTGGAATCAGCCACAGATCGGCCAATCCTACCTGCTCCCTAAAAGCCAGGAACTGCTCAACAGAGTGATCATAAGCCTTCCGGGTAGAAGGTGCCAGAGCTAGCCTCATTGCCCAGTCAGCCTCGACCCTCCAAGCCGCCACATCTCTGGGGGCATCCAAGCCAGCAGGAGACAGAGCGTCCGCAACTCCGTTGCACACACCGGGCACGTGCTTAGCGAGGAACAAAATATTTAAACATAAACAACACAAAGTAAAGGCCCTAACCAGGCGCATAACCGGAACTGATTTAGACGTAAGGGTGTTAATCACCTGAACCACAGCCATATTGTCACACCAAAAGTGCACAACGTGGTTGGCTAAATCCCCGCGCCATAACTGGACTGCGACCACTATTGGAAAAAATTCCAAAAAGGTCAAGTTACGACACAGATTCGTATCCAGCCACTCAGCGGGCTAACTCTCCATGCACCAGTGTCCGCGGAAGTAGACACCGAAACCAATCGAGCTGGCGGCGTCCAATGTGATCTGAAGATCTGCCTAAATCTTCATATCTTTGCGCCAAAAGGAGACCCCGTTGAAGTCGGAAAGGAATTGTTCCTAGACCTCAAGGTCTTCCCTCATTCCCCGGCTGATCCTCACCCAATGATGGGGCAAACGCAATGCACCCATGGCATCGCACAGGCGTCGTAAAAATGCCCTCCCTGCAGCCACCACTTTGCACGCAAAGTTAAGGTGGCCCACAATCTGCTGAAGTTCAAGAAGCGAAATCTTACGCTTACCTTTCACCCCAGCCAGCTTCTGCCGTAAGCTATCAATCTTTGCAGCTGGCAACCGATAGGCCTGCCGAACTGTATCCAATTTGATGCCCAAAAAAGTCAAAACAAGGGCAGGGCCCTCAGTCTTTTCATGGGCCAGCGGGACACCCAGGTCATCAGCTAATTGCAAAAAGGAATGAAGAAGCCGGGCACACAATCCCGACCCCCGGGGGCTCATGAAAAAAAATCGTCCAGATAATGAACGGTATTGGCAGAGCCAACCCGCTCATGCAGGGCCCATTCCAAAAAAGTGCTAAAGCGTTCAAACGCTGAACAAGAAATAGCACACCTCATGGGCAAAGCCCGGTCCATGTAAAACTTCCCTTCGAACATAAATCCTAGGAGTTCGAAATCGTCCGGGTGAACCGGCAACAGGCGAAATGCGGACTTAATGTCGCATTTCGCCATTTTGGCCCCAATCCCGCAAGTCTGGATGATCTTGACCGCCTGATCGAAGGATGTATACTGGACCGTACACAGGAAGTCTGGAATGGTGTTGTTCACTGACCCTCCCTTAGGATAAGAAAGGTGGTGAATCAGCCGCAATTCCCCCGGCGCCTTCTTAGGCACCACCCCCAAAGGGGATAACCGCAAGTTGGGGACTGGGGGCGAGTCAAAAGGGCCCAAAACCTGGCCCTCCCTACACTCTTTACCGATATTTTCCCTGACAACTTGTTCCATCCCCTTAATAGACCGCAGATTCTTGGCCATACAGGGTCCTCGCGGACCCTGAAATGGAATACGAAAACCAAAAAGAAAACCCTCCAGCAAATATGCCCTATCTCTTAATCTGGGATAACCAGCTAACAGCTTCTTAAGAACCTTCACCTTGATGGGGCTGGAACCCCTTGTTAGCAACATGGACACTCCCCCCGCCACCAGTCCGCTTAGGCCCGGCTCGAGGCTTGGACCTATTGCACACAGACAGTGCATGCGAGCCTCCGCATAACGGACACTCGTGCTTGTATTTACATGTCTTCCGATTACAAACCCCCTGGGATGTGTACTCCCAACACAGAAGCTGGGGTTTAACTGGCTGCCCTGCTCTGGCACGGGGACCCGATGTGCTCGCCTGCTTACTCACCAGGTGACCACTGTCGGACCTGTCCCCTGCATTGGGCTTCGCGGGGGACATAAGCTGCAGCCAAAGCTGCTGGTTGATTTGATCCCATGGGATGGCCGGGTTCAATGCTGCCCTCATTTGGAACTCCTCGTCATACTGCAGCCACGCTGCACCCGAGAAGTCCGTATAGGCCTTGTACACAATATCACAGTACTGGAATAGCGGTGCTGCCCGTAAAGGCTGTGCTCTCCACACCCGGCGAGGACCTAACCACTCCAAGTCATCGCAGGGCATTTATGTTGGCCAGACTAAACGCGTTTCCCTCCAAAGTTTTACAAGGGAGATATCAGCGAGTCCCTTTAGCCGACAGACTTTGCTCCTGTGGAGCGAATACCCCTGACTCAATCCAGCATATATTGCTTGATTGTTCTTTTTACCATAACCTCCGTAAAGATTTATTTGGCAAGCTTTCTTTTTCTCCAGATTTGTCTATTCTGCCACCCTGTTATTATTTATTGAGTGATACTGAGGGGGTGGTTAGTGAGGCTGTGGCAAAATTTCTGGCTGACATCCTTAAATTTAATTCTGACCATGTTTGAATGTATCTGTAAGCTCGGTTTTATTTTGATTTTATCTCCAATGTTTAAATTTTTATATTCTGTGTATTTTTATCTGAATCTATTATGCCATTAAAGGTTTGGTATGGTATGGTATGGCTGTGCTCGCGCTATCACACCAGCATAAATCAAAAACCCCGGCAACCAATTGGCCCAATTTCTTTCCACCTTCCTGCGTTTAATTTTTTCCTTGTCCCTTTCGTCTAACTCGTCTTTATCCTTCTTTTCCAGCTCCCTGTACAGAAGGCTAAAGACGTCAATGTATTCACCGCACAGTATTTTCTCACGGGTGGCCACTGTCAAGTGGTACCCCAAAGGCATGGCCGTGTCGCTAAAAGGGCAGCACTGGAAGGGTACTGACCCCAAGGAGGACGGGGTCCAACCACCCCCACCCCACTGGGTGCCGGGCCACCCGGCGGGCCATTGACTGCCCCACTGCTGCCCCCATGGCAGGGATCTGCCCTGGGGCAGTTGACTCACAGTGCCCTGGGATGTGGAAGGGGTGTTAGCCGCAGACGAGACATGTGCAGGGCCCCAAGGCAGGATCTGCCCCTGCCCACAAGGGCCCCAGCTACCAGCAGCACCAGTTGAAGCCAAAGACCCCCCTGAGGCTCCCGGGCCTACCAAAGGAGAGGGAACTGACATTCCTGACAAATAAAGAGGGCCCCAACCACCCCATGGCCAAACCCCTGAGGTCCCAGGCCCCTCTTGCTTACCTTCTTGATCAGCCACGCCCACCGCGACCATGATGGGCGCTGGGCTGCTGCAACCATCCGGACGAACAGGACCCTCCGTGGGGTTACCCCCATCTTCGGAATCCGAGTTGGTGTCCGGAGGTGCCTGACTAGGCTTGCCGGATGGGCCCGGCCGGGCAGACATGTCCTGCAATGTAGAGAGGTGAGCCAGGACCTCCTGCTCAAAGGCCCTAGTGGACGCCTGTGCCTCTTTGCGTCCCCGAGGAAGCCCAGTGGCCCCGGGGTCTAACCCCTGCTGTCGCTCTAAGGCCTCCAACCTATCCACAATGGCCTGCCTGGTGCGAGCCTCCTCCTCCTCACCTGGCCGCCCAGGAACAGGCCTCTTGTTTGCAGCCTTTGCAGGCTGCTTGCCCTTTGAAGTACCTTGGCCTTTTGGGGGGGCCATTATGAGCCAAGAGCCGCGCCCACCCCCTCTCTAACCCACACAAGGGCACTGCTACTTACAGGGGGGGAAGGGTGCTACCACCCTACTGCCACCCACACTGACGGGTCCGCACACAAGGCAACGTGGGAAATGTGAGGGGGGTAAGCCTCCAAGAAAGGAACTCCAGCGGGCCTGGCACCTCTGCTCGAGCGCGTACCCGCCTTAATCCGAGACGACCTCCCCACCAACGCACCCCCAGGCCCAGAATAGCACGGCCCCATAGAGCGCGGGACAAGGAACCCACCAAGGTAAAACGCAACCCCGCCCGCGGCTTTCCAGCCGCCGTTACCGCCGAGAAGGCAAAGAAGCCAGCCGAAGGAAGCCGCCGAAGCCGGCTTCGAGGAGCCGCCCACGCCCGCTCTGCCGCTCCTGCAGCCGCCGAGCTGCGTCACGGGCTATGAAGGGTCCAACAAAGTCACTGCAGCTGCCGACCAGCAGGCCTCGCCCAAGGCCACCCTGAAGAGCCGCACACACCCACTCCTCGGCCAAAACCGCAGCAAAGTGCGTACCTCAGGGCATGGCTGGGCTTATAAAGCCCCCAAACCATGCCCTGCAACCTTCCCAGATGGATGGGGACCGTTTGCCTCGGCTCCATCCGGGGAGACAAATGCCGTCCCCACACTATGCTGCTGGATGGCGGCGCGGGCGGGAAGGGGCCGGATTATGGCATGAATTAATTTACTCTTAGTCGCTAGCAACACATCCTTATGCTTAAAGGTCTTTTTTTAGCTTCTTCATGGCTGCCATTCCCAGTCTCTGTCTCCTTCAAATTTTTAGGGTGCAGTCTCCTTTTGGTTGCTGGTGGATCCAAGGAACAGAAAGTCTTGAACAATTTCAATTTCTTCATTGTCATCCTTAAAAGTTGTGTCATTGTCATCCCCCAGTTGTTGTTACTTTTGTCTTCTTGCTGTTCAGCTTTAATCCTGATTTAACTTTCATCAGTTGTTTAAGTCTTCACTCTTTTCTGTCAGTAATGTGGCATCATCTGCATATCTCTGTTGATGTTCCTTCCACTAATTTTCATCTAAATCTAATCTATCTTTCTTTATATGTTTGGCATACACATTGAAGAGACAGTGAGCTAAAATGTGTACTTTCTAACACTTTTGCCAACTGGAAACCATTCTGTTTATCTTGTGCATAGTATAGGTCAAAACAATCAAAACAATCAGATGCTGTGGAACACCCATTTCCTTTAAATCTAACCATAGCTTTTAATGATTAACACAGTCAAAAGTTTGCTATACTCTATGAAGCAGAAGCTGATTGTCTTCTGAAATTCTTTCATATGCTCCAGTAACCAATGTAAATTTGCATCTCTAGTACTTTTTCCTTTCCTGAATCCATCTTGAATATCTGGCACTTCTCATTTCATATATAGTAACTGTCAAGGTTTCCTCTCACCACAAGCCAAGGATTGGAAGACCCTTGGTTCAAGAGGCAAGACAAAACAAATTACAAAAATACTAGGAGAATAATTCTCACTTCAGTCTAAATGGTACTTCCTAGCAGTTTCTTCTTGACTATTTCCCCACAGCTCCTGAGGGAAGAGACTAGGTCCT